>NC_083740.1:1230594-1845891 GCF_033458585.1 Syngnathus typhle
TCCACATTTTTCTCTTTTCTCCTCCACCTTTGGATTCATCTTTCTGGGCGTGCTCCTCTACATGCAAGGCATTTCAAAAATTCTTAGTGCGTTAGGTCCGAGTAACCATTCCACATACGGACTGGTTTTATCAGGGAACTCTTGTGACGTGGCCACTTTTATTTTTGCTTGCTTATTCTGCAGCCGGGTCAACATTGCCAACAAGAACCTGGTCTCATTTGCTTTAGCGGAATAAATAAGGGGTAGTGTCTAATTATCACGACACTACAGGATCAATCTACCAAAATGTGCTCTGCATCTAATGCCGCTTCGTGATCCTCCAGTGGTAGACAACAAACCCGACACAATGGCCAAGCAGCCGCTTCCTGAGTCGCGACCCCACGGACGGACCCCCTCCACCCAAGCAGGATGGTTCTAATCCACCGGCCCCGGTGCTGCGCGTCCATCACACGTCCAAGCAAACAAACAAATGGAACCAGAGCTTTTGTTTCAAGGGCGTGTGTGGTGCCATTTATTTGTTACATAACAACATCCGCTAGGCGCACTTCCATGTTCTTGCCAAGGCGAGCAAATCAATGTCTGCCGGGCAACGGAGAGCGGTTGGGAAGCCGCCCGCTCGGCGTCTTACGTGCGGCGCGGGGTTCGCCGGGCGTTGGGTTGCCTTAGGTTCGGGGATTCGAGCGGAGGATGCTAGCGGGAGGAGGGGCGTGGGGGGGATGCTAACGGATGCTAAAGTGGCGGCGATGCCGCCTTCATCTTTATTCGAGACGTGCTTGTCATAGCCGTGACAATTATAGCGGGTAGGGGGGTCATGGCGAGGCCGCGACTCGCCCTCCCCTGCCCTTTCCTCCCCCTCGAGATAACGGGCAGCATCCTCCCTCCCAGGGCGGCCGACCAGCGAGCCCCGCTAACCGCAGCTGAGCAGCTAGCCTAGCGTGCTAACCTCGCTTCCCACCCGCCACAACCGGCCCTCCTTACCCCCCTCAAAAAAAAAAAAATCCCAACGTCTGCTCCTCCTCACACGGCCCCGGCACGAGGAGACCGAGAGCCGCCTCCCTGGCCGCCTTCCTTCCTTCCTTTCCTCTGTCCCTCCTTTGAGCCCGGGAGGACGGGGGCCCTTGTCGGGCGACACGGTCGCCACGGGCGTCTCACCTGGTGGTCGAAGAACGACCGGGATGCCCCCTCCCAGTCCTCCCCCTCCGCCACGACGGCCGCTCGAGCATCCGACGGTCCCTCAGTGGCGAGAGCAGGAGGCGGACGGATCCATAGCCGCCGGTCGCGAGTCCCGAAACGGACAGACGGGGAGAGTGAGGCGGCGGCGGAGGACAAACGGACACACACACAGACAAACGCCGCTCGTGTCCCTCCGCCGCTGCTCCGCCAGGGAAAAAAAATCGCTCCCGCTCGGTTCGGCTAGACTCGGCTCGTCTCGGCTCTGCTCGGTTCAGTCGGCACGTCACGAACAGCCAGCCAGCTCTGACCCACCGGCAAGGGCTGCTGATGCCTTCGCGAGCTGTTGGACGTGTGACTACTCCGCCCACCTCAAAACAACTTAAACTAGGCTTTGCTCGTGTCTATTTCTACATTAAAAGGCGTCAAGTTCCCAGCGAATGTTCACATGTTAGCGCCTACCGATGGTAACGGAGTAATCATGATTTACTCCCGCGCTAAACGGATCGATTCGCGTGAAGTAGGGGCTTTACAGAGTGCACGTGAAGGCACCATCGCTCTCCTCATGGCATCTTGGGCTTTTGTTGGTCCCTGGCTTTTGTTGTGTGTACGTGTGAGCGTGTGTGTTTGTGTAGCTGATTTTTCTCATCTGCAGAGAACTTTTATCATTACAATATGACTTGAAAAATCGCAACAACATTTCCAGTATTTTAGTCATCATTGTACTTTTGGGTTTACCAAAATCTAACCCCCCCCCAAGTCATCATCTCCAGCCCCCCTCCTCCTCTAATGTGAATGGTCTCTTTGTTTGGCAAACCTGCTCTCAGTGTGGCTGCAGGCGTGCATCAACAACACTACACAATTGTTACTTTCAAGTTGTTATTCAACAATGATTAACACAAAGGTGACAAATAGCTTTCGTGGATAAACAACAACAAACAAATATGCACGCGTGCAAGTGGATGTATGGGGAAAAGTGGACGTATAGAAAACCTTGAATCTGTTAATTGGGTTGATGCGCAAATTACTTGTCGGGAAAAGATTTGGAAGAATTGAGTGCTGATTAGAAGTGCACCAAATGTCTAATAGGAATTTTTGGATTTGTTGACATTCGCAAGTGTCTGAGATGCGCTTAAAACACGCCAGTAAATCCACCAATCAATTCGGTTTAAATCAATTTAGCCAACAGCGCCCTCTAGCGGCTTTAGTTTAAAATGTCAACATTTCAACTCAATCTGGAGCTTTTATTTTGAATTTTGAGGTTATTCTAACCTCAAATTCTTTTCTAGGTTATTCTTTGAATATTTATTTTTTTACTCAATTTGATGATATTAATCAGGACCCTGCTTTGATGCCAAACCATCCTTTGAGTCCTTAACCGATTTAAAAAATTGCCCCATGCAAGGAAAATGTCGAATATGATTTCAAAAATGCTTTCAGATATATTTATATCATATTTATGAATATATATTTTAGAATATAACATAATTAATTATAATATACACTTTTAGACAGCTCAATAAGACAATTAATTATAACATAATTAGAAAATAGTACTTTAATATGGTGGTTACTTCATTTCTGTTGGCATCTCATTCTATTATTCCATTATTAGCCTAACAGCTAAATATTGCCTCACCATGTTAGTTTTGCTTCCTTCAAAAAAAAAGAAAAATAGTTTTCCCACTCGGTGGACCAGCTTGAAATACTGGTTGAAATATTTTCGTCTCTTCCTGCTCGGCCTGCTGTTGCGGACATTGCCGAACTATGTCGCATTCTTCTTTCAACCTGTTTTCTTAAAGGCAAAAATTGTTGTCAATAGAAGCGCAGAACAGGTTGGTCCACAAATAGACCAACACTTAGTTTGCAAGAGCAGGCAGCCATAAGAGAAACTCGCAGTCGACAGGTAAGCATCTTTTAAACGCTCTTTTCAACTTTGATATTTTCATACGTTAAGTTCCTACGAGTTAAGTAAGATGAAACCGGACCATTTTTTATTTATTAAGCAGGTTAAGCCACCAATCAATTATAGATACACTGTTTTTATATACATTAAACTCGAGTTTGTAAAAAAAAAAAAAAAGGCTACAATTCAGCTTTCTGTTGAAATTACAAAAGGCCAATTTTGAGATTATTAAAAATTTCAGGGTGCTTGTGTCCGCTGACAGACGACGACATGAGGCCAAAACTCTTCCCGTTGCTGGGTTCACTGCTGCTGGTGCTGCCGTTGGCGCTGGAGTGCAACGCCAACACCTTGTCCAGGTGCGAACTGCGAGACCGGCTTAGACAGAACGTCTCTGCGGCACTCTCGGAACGCAACCGGAACCAAACGGACCAGGTTTTGCTCATGCGTAAGTCTCGTGACGCCACTCTTAAGTTTTAGCTGACGTGAGACGGCGATAAAGCAAATTCACTTTTTACACAATTCGGCGGAAGTAAGTTGAGGCCAATGGATGTGAACACACAATAAATAAATAAATAGACCTCATCATAAGGTCAAAGTTCATTTCATCTGAAATCTCCGCTTGTTGTTCTTGCCGTAGTTGTGTGCCAACTGGATAAGATCTCCGGCCTGAGCACAAGCAAAGTGCACATTCTCGGTGAACGTGCCACCACCGCCGCCACCACCACCACGACTGTCTCCACCACACCTGCCAATCAAACCATCATTGGCAACCAAACAGTCAACGCTAACCAAACACAGATTGCGGCCAACGACACAAACGGAGGCAATGACCTAGACCAGGAAGACCAAGCTTTAGGTGAGGACCAAGAAGAAGGAGAACCTCCGGCGGAAGATGAAGAAAACTATTTCGCTGTGGTCGACGTCGAAGAAGCTTATGAAGAGGAGGGCGAGTACCTTTACGTGGCCCAGGAAACCAACACTCACTTTTACGACTGGTTGAAGCTGATGGAAACTCTGAATGAAGAAGACATCCAGTTTGATGAAGAAATGCTGGCCGTGGCCAACGACCAAGTGTGCAACGCTGACGGCGACTCCGACGATCACAAGAACGACATGGATTGGTCGTTGGGGAAGCACGGCATCTTCCAGTTCTCGGACGGCTTCTTCTGTCAGACAACTGCTCGGTGTAGCATGAACATGTGCAACAGCACTTGCGGCGGTGAGTGCCTCCGTGATCCAATCAGAATTCTTGCACGTAGACCAAAAACCAGAAAGGAAGCAAAAAAACACAGAGAACCAAATCAGTCACCTCGAATCATACGTAGTACCAACTCAACAATCTGGACCCAAATCATCTCCCAGAATCCAACTTAATGTAGCCCCAAAAGCTCAGATGCTGATTGACAAAAACCAAAACCCCCAACTGAATCATCTTGGAGCTCATCCAGGTGTCCTAGAAACAAATGAGGTCATTTGAACGCTAGCATGCTAATTAGCTATCAGTTGAACTCCTCTCTCTTCTTCCCTCCACAGTGTTCACCGATGAGAACATCACAAACGACCTGGAGTGCTTGTTCCGCACTAATTATTGGTGGTAAGTAACATCGCACATCTTCAACAGTCTGCTACGACGCCATTTTGATGCTAATGTTAGCTTAGCTGTCCGAGGCTCTTGTGGTGACAGATACCGTAATTTTCGGACTATAAGTCGCACCGGAGTATAAGTCGCACCAGCCATAAAATGCCCAAAAAAGTGAAAAAAAACATATATATGTATATAAGTCGCTCCTGAGTATAAGTCGAAAAATACTAGGAAAAAAAACGCGACTTATAGTCCGAAAATTACGGTAAATAAAATGTTATGGTTGACTTGCTGCCAATTCCCAATTATCTCCTAAAATACAACCCTCAAATCCCAAAACGTTATCATTTTAGGAATTCTTTCCATGAATACTTTCTGATACACGTTGCCACCAAAGGGAGAGAAATTATTTTTGAGTCATGTAATGAGTATTTTAAAACTCATGGTGGCAGTATTGTGTCAAGTAGCCATTCCATATGTTGCCTAGCGAGCGTGTCAAACTAGTTTTTCCACATTTTGAGACTCACTAAACCAACTTCACGCCACATTCTTGCTCATTTGCATACATGATGAAATGAGGGCATGGGGCAAGAGGAGGTGTTTGTCATCATGTATTTGAACAAAAGTTCTAAATTGCAACACGTTTGGAATCAAAAGTTCCCAGACATAACATGAAGCCTTCTGGAGTTCCCGTTTCAGACGAATTCCATCACCACCATGTGATGTGTTATGTGACTAACATGATGATTTAACATTTGTTGGATTCCATCCAAACCTTGTCAACCATGAGAACACCGTGAGAAGGACTTGGAAAGATTCCATGTTTTGTTTGCCAGGCCAGTGTGGTACAGGTGCAGCAAAATCAGAAAAGTTCTGTGTCAAGTGGAAATTCACGGCAGTTCAAATGACTGCTGGGAAAAAAAATAGAAAATATTTCGGAAAATTACAGATGCACCGGAACTTCCCTGGCAAGTTGGCGAGTACTGGATGTTCTTGTCTCGCTGCATACTTTTATAGTCACTGCAGACTTTTAATATAGACATATACAATTGGGTATCATCTGCATGCCGTCAAAGAGATGTATGCAAATGCAAAAGAGTAGAGGGCTAAGTACAGATCCCTGCGGGATTCCACATTACAAATGCGCACTTGAAATTGCTTTCCAAGAAAACAATGTGAATTCCAGAGGTGATGATGATGACAGCTTCATCTCACATGATTGGTAACGAATTTCTCAGAAGTGATTCGATGCTGCTAATTATATTTCCCCCCCTCCCCCCCCCGCCCGACAGGTACTTGCTGATGACAGCGGGACCTAACTGCTACCAACCTGACTTTTTTAACGAATGCAATTGAGCTGTCACTTACAATGTAGACTTTTTCTTCGCAAAATATTCATTGCTAATTTTGATATCCTGCGTTATTTTTCGTCAAAATGCAACTTGCCTGTGTATGCTTCGATGAACTTTTTATTGGCTGACACGAATGATCAGCGACAACAACTGTTGTAAACAAATCAATAAAGAAAGAATCAATAAAAGGCGTGCCGCCACTCAAAAGGACTCTTGTCATCATTGTTGGGAAGTTCAGCGTGCAACAGGAAATGGAAAAAGAAGTGGTTACCGTAATTTTCGGACTATAAGTCGCACCGGAGTATTAATCGCACCAGCCATAAAATGCCCAAAAAGGTGAAAAAAAACAAAACATATATATGTATACAAGTCGCTCCTGAGTATAAGTCGCCCCCCCCCCCACCCAAACTATGAAAAAACCCGCGACTTATAGTCCGAAAATGACGGTACTTATTTTGGGAAAGTATAGAAAGAACACACCCTGCTGGAGAATGCTTTTGTTGAATTAAATTTTTTTTTTTAGCCAAGCCTTAGCATTGTGGTACTTTTGCAATACACTGAGCAGGAAATAAATGTCTGCGTCTAATTGGACAATGAAAATAACCATAAGTGGGTGGCACCGGTAGAATGGCATAATTAATGGAAATAACAGTGGCGTTTCCACTTTTTCATTTACTGCCGAGTTAAGCAATTGCACCAGGACAATCTTGACAAAAGCATCTTAGCAAATCTTCAGAACAAATTGCATTTGCGTCAGGACTAGATTACGTCTGGCTTTCTTTATTTCCCAAATTCATCTCTTTTGATAATTCAGTCAATGAAATAGAAGCAAAATGACCAAACAAGACCCTTGGGTTGATTTCATGACCCAAGCTGTGAAAGGACACTTCTGTGGGACCCAGAACCGATCCCAGCCTGCCAGTCGGCATTTGGAACAATCTCGTTGGTATCCATCAAGTGTCACCTTGCCAGGCTAATTAGTTTTGTTTCCAGCACTGCAAGACAATGCAGGCATGTACTTTTGACAGAGTTGGAAATGACGAAGAAGGATGTGGAAAGTTGAAAATACAAACAGGTTTGTCCACAATCGGTCCTAACACACAAATTGATGGGACTTCCAGTGACACAAGCGAGCCTGCGCTGACACAAGTGACAACGCTTGGTGAGGACTCTTCTGTTTTATTTCTATTTTCATGATCTTCCTGCGAGTTAGCGATGAACGTGTGTGTGTACGTGTGTGTGTGCGCAATCTACTCACACAAATACAAACCTGTTACATTTGTCGGTACGCACGTCTTTCACACACATCCAGTGCAATGTTGTTTGAAAGTGCCTTGTTGCTTCGTGGTCATCACGCTTCATCTAGTCGTGTGATGTTTATGATCATTTATATACCGTAATTTTCGGACTATAAGTCGCAGGTTTTTTTCATAGTTTGGGTGGGGGGGCCAACTTATACTCAGGAGCGCCTTATATACATATATATGTTTTGTTTTTTTTCACCTTTTTGGGCATTTTATGGCTGGTGCGACTTATACTCCGGTGCGACTTATAGTCCGAAAATTACGGTATATGATCATATATATATATATGTGGCAACACCACAATTTCACACATATACACACATCCAAGTGGCATAGATTCATAGACACCCCAAAAATATGTAATTTGATATTCTCGGCTCACGGTATACGTTATCCATACTTGCTCGTGTTATCTAATCATGCTATGTTGCATTATTCACATTTATTCGTGTGAATTTCTTTCAGCCATTAAATCAGTTTGCTGTTTAATTGTTGTTTTTAATTGTTTCGAGTTAAATTATTGCGCGTAAAACACTTGTCGTCCAATATATGCCTATATTTGCCGGCGTATATTATGAAATACATTTTAGGCTTGTGTTGTTTTCCTGGTTTGGATCGTATTTTTAGGCTGACAATTTCCTCCCTCCCA
Organism: Syngnathus typhle; assembly: GCF_033458585.1. NCBI lineage: Eukaryota > Metazoa > Chordata > Actinopteri > Syngnathiformes > Syngnathidae > Syngnathus > Syngnathus typhle. Next base: position 1,238,558 of record NC_083740.1, read on the forward strand.
CACACATAATGACTTGCAATTTAGCTCCGACACAATCGAGGTGGCGTTTCATAAGCTCTGCTTCCTCAATTAACTTTCTGCCAAGCGTGAATAAACAAAATGGCCTTAACTAAAGGTTAAAGGAATAAATTGGAGAGGAAAATATAAACACGCCTTTGACAATGGTCCTTCTTGGCAGAAGGTGATCAAATCCAGGACCAGAAGAAATAAGACTCAGTCGCCATTTCCTGGCCCAGGCTGGGCTCCAACAGGTTGGTCGTCTTAACCAATGGTAGGACGTTTCTCATTTGCCACAGTTTAATCTTGTTCTCATAGCAGCTCCTGAGATGAGGTCAGAGTGGAGACTGCTGCTGCTGGCTCTGGCGGTTCTGGCACCGAGCTTGTCCCAGGGCCGCATGATCACCAGATGTGAACTCAAGAGCAGACTAGAACAGGCCATCGACCTACCGGAAGGCCTTGAAAAGTTCCGAAAAGTCCTCGTGTCAGTAGGTGAGAAGGCTGGATGGAAATGGAATGAGCTCAAGATTCTTAACGTTAAGGCTATTCTTTGAATAATATTGTCTTTATGCTTTGCAGTAACATGTGAATTGGAGAGAATGTCAAATCTCAACACCAGCATAGTCAGGACTATCCCTACCAGTCCCGTTTTAATTGAATCGACAACCAAAGCCACGAGACCCGACCGACTTCCAGAAGCAACCAACAGCACAATTGCCCCGGCACCACCAGCACCAAGCAACACCACAAGGGCCCCTGCACCGGTAGCACCAGCCGACACCACAAGGGCCCCTGCACCAATAGCACCAACCAACACCACAAGAGCCCCTGCACCAGTAGCACCAACCAACAGCACTATCGCCCCTGCACCACTAGAATCAACCAACACTCCTCTCGCCCCTGCACCACTAGCACCAGCCGACACCACTATCGCCCCTGCGCCAATAGCACCAACCAACACCCCAATAGCCCCTGCGCCACCAGCACCAACCAACAGCACAATCGCCCCTGCACCACTAGAATCAACCAACACTCCTCTCGCCCCTGCACCACTAGCACCAGCCGACACCACTATCGCCCCTGCGCCAATAGCACCAACCAACACCCCAATAGCCCCTGCGCCACCAGCACCAACCAACAGCACAATCGCCCCTGCACCACCAGCACCACCAGCACCACCAGCACCACCAGCACCACCAGCACCACCAGCACCAACCAACAGCACAATCGCACCTGCACCACTAGCACCAGCCGACACCACTATCGCCCCTGCGCCAATAGCACCAACCAACACCCCAATAGCCCCTGCGCCACCAGCACCAACCAACAGCACAATCGCCCCTGCACCACCAGCACCACCAGCACCACCAGCACCACCAGCACCACCAGCACCACCAGCACCACCAGCACCAACCAACAGCACAATCGCACCTGCACCACTAGCACCAGCCGACACCACTATCGCCCCTGCGCCAATAGCACCAACCAACACCCCAATAGCCCCTGCGCCACCAGCACCAACCAACAGCACAATCGCCCCTGCACCACCAGCACCACCAGCACCACCAGCACCACCAGCACCACCAGCACCACCAGCACCACCAGCACCACCAGCACCACCAGCACCACCAGCACCAACCAACAGCACAATCGCACCTGCACCACTAGCACCAGCCGACACCACTATCGCCCCTGCGCCAATAGCACCAACCAACACCCCAATAGCCCCTGCGCCACCAGCACCAACCAACAGCACAATCGCCCCTGCACCACTAGAATCAACCAACACTCCTCTCGCCCCTGCACCACTAGCACCAGCCGACACCACTATCGCCCCTGCGCCAATAGCACCAACCAACACCCCAATAGCCCCTGCGCCACCAGCACCAACCAACAGCACAATCGCCCCTGCACCACCAGCACCACCAGCACCACCAGCACCACCAGCACCAACCAACAGCACAATCGCACCTGCACCACTAGCACCAGCCGACACCACTATCGCCCCTGCGCCAATAGCACCAACCAACACCCCAATAGCCCCTGCGCCACCAGCACCAACCAACAGCACAATCGCACCTGCCCCACTCGCACCACCAACCAACGCCACAATAGCCCCTGCACCACTTGCACCAGCCGAAAGCACAACAGCCCCTGCCCCACTAGCACCACCAACCAACGCCACAACAGCCCCAGCACCACTAGCACCAACCAACACTCCTCTCGCCCCTGCCCCACTAGCACCACCAACCAACGCCACAATAGCCCCAGCACCACTAGCACCAACCAACACTCCTTTCGCCCCTGCACCACTAGCACCAGCCGAAAGCACAACATCCCCTGCCCCACTAGCAACACCAACCAACGCCACAACAGCCCCAGCACCACTACCACCAACCAACACTCCTCTCGCCCCTGCACCACTAGCACCAGCCGAAAGCACAACAGCCCCTGCCCCACTAGCACCACCAACCAACGCCACAACAGCACCACTAGCACCAACCAACACTCCTTTCGCCCCTGCACCACTAGCACCAGCCGAAAGCACAACAGCCCCTGCTCCACTAGCACCACCAACCAACGCCACAATAGCCCCAGCACCACTAGCACCAACCAACACTCCTCTCGCCCCTGCACCACTAGCACCAGCCGAAAGCACAACAGCCCCTGCCCCACTAGCAACACCAACCAACGCCACAACAGCCCCAGCACCACTAGCACCAACCAACACTCCTCTCGCCCCTGCACCACTAGCACCAGCCGAAAGCACAACAGCCCCTGCCCCACTAGCACCACCAACCAACCCCACAACAGCACCACTAGCACCAACCAACACTCCTCTCGCCCCTGCACCACTAGCACCAGCCGAAAGCACAACAGCCCCTGCCCCACTAGCACCACCAACTAACGCCACAACAGCACCACTAGCACCAACCAACACTCCTCTCGCCCCTGCACCACTAGCACCAGCCGACACCACTATCGCCCCTGGGTCAACGACAATCAACCGCGAGTTCCTCGAATTTCCATTAGAATTTCCTGACAACGAAGCAATCGAAATAGCGCAGCAGACCGAGATTGAGGCGCTGAAGAAGCACATCGATGGATTGTGGAGCTCAGAAGAGGCAGCCAGCGGAGGCGTGCGACGCCGGCGCCGGCAGGTTTCAGAACACAACACTTATTACGGACTCTTCCAGCTGTCGGACAAGGATTTCTGCTTCTCGGGTGATCCTTGGACAAACAACTTCTGTATTACATCCTGCAGAGGTGGGTCATCAGATCGAGGCGGTTGTTTTGTAGTATGTCGATGCTAGCTCGGTTCTACAGCAAATGTCCCGAATAGTTGTCTGTCCGTTTCCTAAAAAGAGTCTCACAAATACGGCGAACTGAACTGCATGTTTCTGAACCTGAAATGTACTACTTTCCTTTTCCCATTCAAGCGTTCATCGATGACGACATCACCGATGACGTAGCATGCTTTGTGAAATCTCGGTACTGGATGTAAGTGATAGCTTTTTGTCTTCTGACGCACATTGCTAATTCAATGGATTTAAGGATTCTGAAGTATTAGGACGTCAACAGGAAGTTAAAATGGAAGACTGTGGTCATATTTACGGAGGGGATTTTTTTTTGGGCTTACTTACGTTTGTTGTCAAAGTTTTTTTCTTCTGACTGCACGTCAACGAAGGTTTCGATCACGACGGAATGGCCACGCCCATTTTGCTTGATTGACTAAAGTGCTGTGTCCCGGATGCTTGAGTCCAAGTGGAGTAGTTGTCCATCATTTGTATTTTTTATTTGTATTTTGCTCTTCGACAGGAATATATTCCGCACGGCCAGCAGCCAGTGTTACCGAGTCAGCCATGACTTTGACGGATGCGGTTGATCGAGGGGCGGACGCCTTTTCAACAACGGCAAGAGACATGTTTGAACGAGGGCCTACCTACCGAAGCTTTGAAGGATTGTATTTTCTCTTATTTCTTTTCCTTCCTCATGCTTCTTCAATAAAAATGCACGGCAGATTCCCACCAATCAAGTCGTCGTCTTTCTCTGGATGGGCTGCTGGTGCCGGTCCTGTTCCAATCTGATAAAAATACGGCCGGCGGGCCTCATGTGGTCCGTTGCCGTCGTTCATGGGGCCCAACCAATACTTCGAGTTCGTTTAGTCCCCGCCCCCTTTTTTTAAAATTCATTGATCTCATTAAAAAATTGGTTCATATGATTAGTTCAAAGAGATAGTCATAAAAACACATTTTCATAAATAATTGGTAAATTGTGATTAAATGAAAGGAGATTCTTATTAAAATTAGTTATTTTATAAATATTGCAGACATTTCTTACGCCTTTTTTTGTATTTGTGATTCATTCATTTCTGGCCCCACAATGGAAATGTTCTTTTTACATTTTTCATACGATTGTACATTAAAATAATCTCCACATTTGAGGTCTTTCATTTTCGATGTATACGTATTTCAGAAACAAATAATGTGAATTATAAAACACCTACACCGATAATTCATTTCACAGGTGCCGCAAATAGATCATCTGGATTTTTTTATTTTGACTGTTGGGCAGCAAAGGGCAGAAGAACACAAATAAGCTGAGCCCACACACGGTCCCTGTCTACCACAAATAGCTAGGGGTCCACTCTGCAAGTTGTTTGATATTCAACTTTGGTTACAAAACAAATGAAACTCGTAAGTCAAGGTAGCAGTTCTGGAAGCAATGTGAAATTTGAGATCCTTATCACACGTAGCGACCGCTGGACCTGATCTCCGGGCAAAGCTTGGCCTCCAGATCCTCGATCTTGATGGACTCTGCGTCCTTGGAGCTGCCGAGGCTGGCGGCCCGGGTGATCTTGCTGAGGGTTTCCTCGTAGGGCGGCGGCAGGTAGACCATGACGAAGACCCCGTCCGAGCCCGTGGAGCTGGTGCTGGCGTGGCGCTCGGCGCCGCGGCTCAACGACGACAGCAATTCCGCATCCTGCGGGTCCAGCGCGATCACCTTGGTCAATCCCAGCTGGGAGGCCGAGGCCCGGCAGCGGCGGCAGACGGACACCGCCAGCGGCACCAGCAGCAGGAACGCCACCGCCGGCAGGACCACGTACACAAGCAGCTCGTATTTTCTGTCGTCGCCCAAGTCATTCCAGTTGAAGCCCTGCGTGCATAATTTTTTTTTTTTTTCTACGACGAAAAGCACTGACAACTTCAGTGAACTGCATTCATTCGTTTCCTTCTTGCTTTTGTCTTTCTGGACTTTATTATAAGAGGTCAACCGACCCCGTAGCTGGCCGGCTTGTTTTTGTACTTTGGATTGTCGGAGCGAGTGCTATTCGTTGGACTGACCTGTGACTGCGCATGCTGATCCTCGCTGATGAGGATCTGCAAATCTTCTCATGTCAAGCTATCAACGCCCGCTCTGATCTGGCGGCACCAAATAAGACGAGCGCCTCAATTGCACAAGAGTGCTCTGTCTGTCTGTCTGTCTGTCTGTCTGTCTCGACTGATAGATACTTTCTTTTAAAAGTAACTTGAACTGATTGGTTTTGAGTTAGATTGCAAGTTACTTTAATTGGTTAGCAGAAATCTGCGAGGGGAAAAAAAAATAAAAAGCACAAATATGCGAAAACGGCTACGTCGTCCAAGTGTCAGGCAGGTTGCTCTCACCTGTTGCTCACGTGCAGAGGGCGCCGGGGTCACCCAGTCGTAGGAGCCGCGCCCCGCCGGGCCGAAGCGGCGCCAGCTGCTCTCCAGGAGGCCACGCATGCTGCCCGTGCAATGATTGAGGATCTGATGGCGTTCTGCTCACGCATGGCGCTTTGAGGGGGTAAACAAGGTTGGGGGAGAGGGGAGGGGGGGGGGGGGCGATTAGTGCGATGGGCTCAAGAGGGGCGGCGACATGAGAGCAATGCAGGGCAGCGGTAAATCTGTCGACTGGCCTGAATCCTGATGTTGGATCGCATGCATGCGTGCGCACGTGATTGACAGAGGAAAAGGCGACATCATGGTTTCTCATGGGAATCATTGCTTGAACTTGAATGTTGAAGATCACCAAACAAATCATGGCCGTTGATTTGTCACTGTTTGAATGCGAGCGTGCAGGAGATGGACTTTAGTGAGGCTCACTTTCTGCTTGTCATGTTGTTGACGCCCAAACAGATGCCGAGGGCCGCTGACGTGCCACTGGCATCCATTAATCCCCATTGGAATATTACAGATCACGCATGCACACGCGCGCGCGTGCACGTGTGTACACACACTCTCATCCACACTAACAAAATCATGCAGTCACACAAACGTGCAACAAACATAACAGGTTGGTGACGCCTGACGTTTAATTCCACTTCAGAAAGGGACATTATTTCTAGCTTCTTTTTTTTTCTGTTTGGAAAATAATACGTGTTGTTTGCCTTCAATCAAACGTGCAATGTCTGAATCTGCACGGCTGGGCAGAATCGGGAGTGTGGCGCGCGTTGGATTATGTCGGCCCGTGAGATTTATCACGTGGCGCGGGCAGGCGGGATAGAGGCGAGCGTGCGAGGGGTCTGCATGACACCCGAATCCTCAAACCGGCGGAATGGTGATTCGCGTCGGCCGCCGTGCTGCCAGGGGGCGCTGTGTGACACACGAGACGGCAAACAGGACTCTAATCCTGCCGACACTTTAATAGAAACGTTTTCCCTTCTTCTCCACTTGATTGTTTGCTCATATTCGTTTAGTTGATTCTCTGTCTTACTTTTCCAGCCTTGCTGACAACTTTGGCTAAATTTTAATCAAAACACTGCCATTCATATTTGCCGTTGCCTTTTCTGTCCCTTTTTGCTCTCCGTAGTCTTTGGTCCGGAAGTGCCGTGTCGCGTTGCATGCTGGGAAAACACGTGTGCTCGTGTGATCAACTAAAAAATCAGGCAATATTTTAACCCTTAATAAAAGTTGTGACTTTGCCACATTCCATTAGTTAAATTTTTATCAGTATCGCTTTTTCCGAGTTCCTTGCCCGCCCGTGTTTACCGTGCCGACCTCCATTTTGTGTCGAACAACAACAACAACAGTAATAACAACACAGCACTCAAGTTTCTCTGTATGTATTTTGCAATCTTATTTACAAGTGTACGATGAAAACTCGGCAATTGACAGTGTTCATTCGTTAGCATGAACCCGTAGCTTTCGATTTCAGAAAAGTTGCAGAGGTGGGTGCCATGTCAGGCGCAAAGAAGGAAGATGAGGGGCCGGCGGACGGACGTTTCTCGCGGGTCAAGCGGGACCCCCGATTCTGGGAAATGCCCGACCGCCAGCAAAAGATCTCCATCGACAAGCGCTTTACGTCCATGTTCCATGACGAGCGCTTCAAAATCAAATCCACGGTGGACAAGCGGGGACGACCCGTCCAACACTCCACCGCCGAGGACCTCCGACGCTTCTACCAGATCTCCGACGATGAAGATGAGGATGACGACGAGGAGCAAGTCAAGACTGGTAAGGAAGCCTTCTCAGACCATTTTCTTTCACGGATGTCAACTAACGCTTGAATCTTCTCAGGTGATGAAGATGACGACGAAGCCGGCTCGTCAGATGACGCGGAGTCGGGCTTGGATTCCTCCGACGACAGCGGTCCGGACCTGGCTCGCGGCAAAGGTAACGTGGAGACCAGCTCGGACGAGGAGGACGAAGCTGAGGACGTCCTGCAGGGCGAGGACGAGGAGATCCAGCACGACTGGGGCGAACTCTGCAAGGATGCCCAGCGCAGCGAGCAGGTCAGCTCGGCCTGAAGCGGCCCGTGTCGATCGGAGGTCTGAGCTCGCCGCCTCTTGCAGGTTTGGCGCCGGCTGGCCATCTGCAACGTGGACTGGGACCGCCTCAAGGCAAAAGACCTGCTGGCCATACTTAACTCCTTCAAACCCGAAGGGGGCGCCGTGCTCTCCGTCAAGGTGAGGCGGCTCGGCCCGACGGTGATTGAATTGAGCTGCGGTATCTCAAAGTTTGATTTGACTGCTACAGATTTACCCGTCGGAATTTGGGAAGGAAAGACTCCAGATGGAGGAGTCCCAGGGCCCGCCGGAGCTCCGGGCACTGCCTGACGATTCTGAGGACGACACTCAAGAGGACAGGTGACCTTCCCACGAAGGCCGTGATGCTGCTAGCGCAGTTTTGGCGGCTCCATGACGCATTGTGTGGCCAGGTCGTACCGAGAGAAGAAGCGCGACTACCAGTTCAAGCGTCTCAAGTACTTCTACGCCGTGGCTGAGTGCGACTCGGCCGCCACCGCCGCCAAAATCTACCAGGAGTGTGACGGCTTTGAGTACGAGAGCAGCTGCTCCGTTCTAGACCTCAGGTAGGTCGCCGTCTTCACGGCAACTAACAACGCTTCGCACACGCGCTAAGCTAGGCTAGGCTAGTTTATCTGCTTCAGTGGCTGCTCTGTTTACGTCCGCTCAGGTTTATCCCCGATGACGTGACGTTCGAGGACCCTCCCAAAGACGTGGCGACCGACGTCAACTTGGCGACGTACACGCCCAAACTTTTCACTTCGTCAGCCAGCGCGACCTCCAAGGTAGTCGTGGGGGGCCGGGAGGCGGAGTCTACACTGTGACATCACAGGAAGTAGCCCAAAGCATGGGAGCTCAATCGCTCGGTCAGCCAGATGTGGTGCATTCAGGTGGACCTGACCTGGGACGAGACGGACCCGGAGCGTGTCAGCGCCCTCCAGAGGAAGTTCAACAAAAACCAGCTTCTGGACATGGACTTCAAGGCCTATTTGGCGTCATCGTCCAGCGAAAGCGAGGACGCCAACGCTGAAGAGGAGGAGGAGCAGGAGGAGGACGAAGGTGAGCAGGAAGGCAAGGCCAGCAAGAGCCAGGATCAGTTGGAGAGGTACCGGCGGCTGCTGCAAGGCCTCCACGACAAGGAGAGCAAAGAGCAGCAGGAGGCCCAAAAGATGGAGATGGAGGTCACCTGGGTGCCGGGTAGGATGAAGAGCCCAAAAGGCGACTTTGAATGCCTATTTCAAAGGTCTGAGATGGGCGTTTCATATTGCGCTGCGCTTTTCTCCTCCAGGCCTGAAGGAGGCCACAGAGCAGCTGGTGAAGAAGAAGCTGGAACAGAAGCAGCAGCAGCAGCCCACGCCCTGGGAGGAATTCCTGCAGAAGAAGCGAGACAAGAAGAAGGCCAAGAAGATCAACAAGAAAGCCCAAAACGAGGTCAGCCCGTTAGCATAGTTAGCACCTAGCCGACCAACACGCTCACGTGCGCTCTTCGCCAGGACGGCCAGCTGAGCGACGACTCCCTTCCCGACGCCGTGGACTTCAACGACCCGTTCTTCCGCCAGGAACTCACATCTAAGGGTGAGTCTTAGCTAGCGTGCGGCAAGCTAGCGCACACGTAGGCCCAGGCATGCAGTCGGGTGGTGACAACTTCCCGCTGATGCTCCTCAGAAGGCAAGACCAAAGACAAGAAGAAGAAGAAGAAGAAAAACCAGGATGGAGAAGAGCGTACAGCAGAAGAACAGCAACGTGTGGACCAAGACAAGGTTTCACCTACACACAATGTGCTTCAAAATGCGTTTTATCACAACTTAATGGATGCGTTGGTTCAGGCCGAGATGTCCCTGCTGATGGACGAGGACGACGAGGACGAGAGGCACAAACATTTCAACTACGACAAGTTGGTGGAGCAGCAGAACTTGAGCAAGAAGAAGAAGAAAAAGTTGATCAAGAAGGGAAACGTGCCCGACGAGGACAACTTCCAGGTCAGAGTTCCGCCCGTCGCCGTCACCGCCATCGCGCGCACGTCATGACGCCGCCGCCGCTTTTTCCGCTCGCAGGTGGACGTGTCGGACCCTCGCTTCCAGGCGGTCTTCACGTCCCACCTGTTCAATCTGGACCCGTCGCACCCGAGCTACAAGCGCACGCGGGCCACGCAGAGCATCCTGGATGAGAAGCGACGGCGCCGAGAGGAAGCGCACAAACAAGAGGGTGCCACTGACAATGGGGCTCGCCAGGCGCCTGGAGATGGCACAGACCGGGACGCCGCTCCCGGAGAACCCGCAGACCGAGGCGCCGCGCCCGAGCCCTCGCGGGACGCCAGCTTGTCGCTACTGGTCAAGTCCATTAAGAGCAAAACGCGCGACTTCCAAGCGCGTAAGAAAGCGAAAATACTTTGAACTACGCTTCCTGCATGGACACTGAGGGCCCAACTTTGGACGTGTTTCGATGAAGCCGCCGTTTCTGCCCTTCCGGAAACACGAACGGGAACGCTCTGCTTTCTATTGCGGACTGTCGAGAACTGTGGACACCATGTCCAGGACAAACTATGTTGTTGAAGGCCTCAAACGTTTGAGGTCTGTTTCTATTCCTCTGGAAAGTGAAATACACGTCAGTCGCCGCTAGAGGGAGCTCACGTAGCACAAATACCAGCTTTCCCTTCATTTGAATTTGTATCAAGCGTCAGTATTTGACACTTTGCATTGTAGAACATTATGTAGGTCATTCGTGATCTCGAAATCAAATAAAAAGAATCAAAGCAACCAAAAGAAACGAAATGTGCCAAAATGAATGTCAATCCTGCTGTGTGTTCATTTGATGGTGTTGCTGGTTTTATTTATTGACTTTTTTTTCTCATTTTTTAATCATACATTTGAGCATATCACAATAAAATATTAAAATCACCAATATTTCACATGGGGCGGAACATTCAGGAAGCCGCTGGCCTGCCATTTTTAAATTGCCTTAGCACGATGTCCCTCAAATCCCGCCCCTCTGTTGCCGCTTGTCAATCACAAAGTGAGCCAAGGAAAAACTTCCGCTACAAATGTCCTTTTATAATGTGTCTTCTACACTAAAAGAACATGCTTGTGTGTGTGTGTGTGTGTGTGTGTACGTCAGTGACGTGCGGTGAGGCACTGACTCCTTAATATATATAAACCCAAAAGGGTCAATCAATCAATACCGATTAATTCGTATCTCATCAGAATTCTACGCACGCACGTTCTTCGTGGTCTTACCATAATTTGTAGATGAAGTCCATGCACCTATCCATCGCCACAAGAAGTTTGGTTACTTTGTAAAAGTCCTTTTCTTTCATTTTGGCCAGCACCCCATGAAGCTCTGATGCCAACAGTGAGTCCCAAGTCTGCAGCTGGGGCTCGTCTATCATCACTGACGTCATCAAATCCCCCAAAACGCCTTGACTTTTAGCTACATTGCGTAAAATAACAAGAGAGCTGTGCTTTGGGTGTGACGTCAGTTGTCTCGTCTACCAAGCGTTGGCTCACGTACGCCCCTATCGGTGAGGCAGAGTACTACCAGCAAAACAAAGCGTTTCACTTTTGTATTTGAACAGTAAATATGCAATTTCAGCAATTTTGACTACAAAAATGTTTGAAAAGATCAGTGGACAAATATTAATATTCATTTATGTTTTTTGGTTTTTTTTTACTTACTGTCATAATGACAGGTGAGGAAGAGCCTCACCTGACCGCACGTCCCTCGTGTACATGTGCGTGTGTGAGATACTACCACGGTGTGGCTGCAAGTGTGCGTGCGCAAACACACAAAAGCAAATAAAGCGGGTTGCCATGGCAACAACATAATCGCCTTAGTGACGGGGCCGTTAGAAGGCGGGCGCTACGGGTCTGTGCTGCTGCTGCGTGAGCTTCTGCGGGTCCAGGGTCTCAGTGAAGGGCGGGGCTTGGTAGGGTTTGGTGGTCACGATGGTGGCACCGTTGACGATCGGGTAGGGCGTGGCCCGGGCGTGACCGGGGGCGGCGTCCAGGTGCTGCCACGTGAACAGGTTGGCGTGCGAGCCGGACTTGAAACGACGCAGGGCGCTCAGCGTCAGCACCGTCTGTTGGTGAGCGCACAAACTTAGTTAGCGTTGATCGATGCGTAAATGAACAAAAGAAATGTGCTCAAAATAATCCGATTTTTTTTTAGCATTTTTGGGGTAATTTGACGTTCTTTGATTTGAAAAAGGCCCTAGTGACCTTCCAACTAATGAAGCTTGACTTGCTTGTGACCGACCCAGGTGATGATGGAGAAGAAGCAGAAGGCGATGGCGGCTCGGGCGGCGTCGGCGCCCTGCGACAAAGGCAGCTCGTCCGCTGATGTCGCTTGCCACTGATTGACCAAGAAGCAGAAGCCCACGAACCACAGGAAGCTGGCCACACCTCAGCACGCACAAGCAAAAATGGCACGTGTTGGTTTCAAACTACCGTAATTTTCGGACTATAAGTCGCACCAGCCATAAAATGCCCAAAAAAGTGAAAAAAAACAACATATATATGTATATAAGTCGCCCCCCCACCCAAACTATGCAAAAAAACCCGCGATTTATAGTCCGAAAATTACGGCAGGTGGGTTTTGTTTTCGTTTACCTGAGCAGATGAGGTCGAGCAGTACGGCGCGCCGTCTGTCCGTCAGGCTGCTGAAGGACGGAAAGACGGCGTCGAGGAGCAAGAAGAAGGCGCTGGCCAGGAAGCAGGCCACGCCCACCGTCACGCCGAAGTTGCAGGCGTCCGCGTTCTTGTTGAAGACGCACAGCAGACGCTCGCTGCCGATGTTGACGTAACCCTCGTTGACGATGCAGCTGAACACCACCATGGAGAACACCTGCCGCGAGCGTCACAAATTTGCCTCAGTGTATGGCGGCGCCCCACGCAGGTACGCCTGTCTTCTTTTAAATCATCTTAAACACATTTTTTTTATTTAACACTAGTCATTTAAATATGATTAAAATGCAAAATATATGTTTTAATTATAGAGGATTGGTTGGTGACTAGTTCAAGGTGTGATCATTAGTTTGATCAGTTTTGAAACGGAAAGTATGCATACAGTAAATACATTGAAATCTATTTAAAAAATGCTTGTAGGATAATTCAAATGAAATGGACGCGGTTAAAGTATGACGTGCAAATTGCATCCCGCTGCTCATGTGCATCATGAACATGCGGGTTGCAGCTCTGGACAAAAGACCAAATACTGAAATCGATCAATACGAAGCCGCATCGATAAACCTTTTCATGCTGGATGATGCACCTAATGTGATGTGAGAGACAAAGAGTGGAAATGCAGCCCCCCCTCCCTCCTTTTTTTTTTCTTCTTCTTCCAGATGCTCACCCACGACAGCAGCCTCAAGATGGTCCGCGGATGCGTGAAGAAGGCGACCGGGTCGAAGACAAGCTTCCCGGCTTTGGCGGCCCCGTACGCGGCCGCTGGCTCCATGGCGGCCTGCCCCCCTCCGAGCGAACTGGTAGCGACCTCCACCGGCTTTGCGCGGCTCCTTCTCCCCGCCGTGAGAAGCGGACGAGACGGCGACAGAAGCAGCTGTGCGCCGCTGTGCGCAGCCGCAGCCTCCAGCAGCAGCAGCCTCGCGATGACGTCACACCCAGACTCCTGCCTGGTTGTTATTGGTTTATTTGCGTCAACTATTCCAAATACGTTTTTATTTCATTTTTAATTGGTAAATACATTCGTTTTTTTATACACATTCTTAAAAAAAAAATTCACAAAACAAAATTAGTTTCAATGTAATGTAAATGCTTTGCTCCAGTCATTTTTGACATATTACTCAATAAAAGAAATGAATTCCAATTAAATTAAAGATTATACTGACAAATATTTTCCTCATTAGTAGGAGTTGCAATTTCTCTGTCGAATTTCCAGCCAATGTGGAGTATTTTTGTCATACTTTTTATAAAGTCAAAACAAGGACAATTCTTTTTATAACTGCTTTGTCTTCCACTAAAGTTCCTGCTTGTTGATCTTTCTCTCTTTCTTCTCTTCTTCATCTTTCAAGGCCTCCACGTACTTGCTCCTGTCCTCGTCCTCCTTTTTTTTATCCCCACCATAAAAAAAAAAAAAAAAGCTGTATTTTTAGCCAATGTTTCATTTACGTGCACAAAAAAGGACATTTACCTTGATTCTGTCTTTTGCTGCTTTCTTCATCTCCTGGTGAACAAAAGCAAGAAGAGACTTCACCTTCCTGTCACCAGTGTAAAACACCGCCTGGGGGAAATACAAGACTGTTGGCCATTTGAATGTGCTTCACACTTTTCGATTATTTTGAATCTTTTGTCATCGTACTCTCTCCGCGTAGACGGCGGGGAACAGGCAGAAGGCCGGATAGCCGCTCTGCACCGACATCTCGATGTCATTCGCTGACGCGTCGATGCGAGCCACCGCCACGTCGTCGCGAGCCCCGAAGGCCTCTGCTAGCTCCTCCCACAACGGGAACACGGCGCGAGACTCGGGACTGTACGGCACGTCTGCAAGAAACATAGGTCGCTTCATTAGGTACACCCTTTTCAAGTACAATCGTGAAATACCGTAATTTTCGGACTATAAGTCGTGTTTATTTTCATAGTTTGGGTGGGGGGGCGACTTATATACATATATATGGTTTTTTTTCACTTCTTTGGGCATTTTATGGCTGGTGCGACTTATACTCCGGTGTGACTCACAGTCCGAAAATTACGGTAAATATCGATAAATGAGTGACTTGTGTGTCTGTGTGGTGCATTGTATACGCACAAAACAAGACAAATACAGTCTTGTTGGGGTTGAAGGCCACTTGTTCAAAAGTACTTCCCACGAGTTCCTTCACTGGACGTTGGTCCCATCCTTCTGGGATGGGCTCGCTCTGCATCTTGGCCTGATACACAAAAACACACACTCATTGATTTGCGTTTCACGTCACACCCGCTACAGACTGGCCGTACCTTGGCCTTGCCGTCCAAGTAGTCCTGGCAGAAGGCCTCGATGGAGTCGGCGTCCGGCGTGGACGAGGGCAGCTGGTAGGTCACGTGGTCGGTCAGGTTGACCAATCGCACGAGAGGAGCCTCGTAGTCGCGCACGCGGAAGTACTCCATCAGGCGGCCGTTGCGCGGCTCCGACACGTCCACCAGTACGAACAGAATCTTAAGACATACGTGGAAGAATTCATTTTGTGAGTATGTGTGCGTTTGCATGTGTGTGTGTGCGTTACCTTCATTCTGAAGACCTCGGCGGCCGCGTCGAAGGCGGCGTGCAGATGGGGGAAGTCGGCCGAGCCTTTGTCGACGAAAAGGAGGGCGTGGCTAAGAACGGGCGACGACAGGATCTGGTTGGCCGTCTGATGAATAAATTAAAACTTATTTCTATGTTGTTTCTATTTGTGACTACCGTAATTTTCGGACTATAAGTCGCGTTTTTTTTCATAGTTTGGGCGGGGGTTGGGTGGGGGGTTGACTTATAGTCAGGAGCGACTTATATACCTATATATGTTTCTTTTCACTTTTTTGGGCCTTTTTATGGCTGGTGCGACTTATACTCCGGTGCGACTTATAGTCCGAAAATTACGGTATTTCTAATTTAATTCCAAACTTTTTTATTTGGTCGTCCTTGGCTACCTTTCCAGTGTATTCTGTGACAGGCTCCATCTGGTAGACGCTGACAAAAGTCGTCAAGTCAACTTCGGAGGTCTGCGGCGTCATCTTGTAGGCCTGAATTAGCTTAGACTGCGAGGAAACGCGGAAAAAGGGAACCCAAACCCAATTTCTTAGTTACGATCCTAAAATGTTCCAATAAAAAAAAAAAAGCCTGTTGTTACCTGTTTAAGGAGCAGCACCACATTATGCGTGACATCATATTTCCTGATGACATCATCATTCTGGGTCACGGCAAAGCTGATGTCCGGGAGACTGACCGCGGCCGAATAAAATATCCGAACGTACTCGCTGTCCAGCTCCTACACAAACACACACACACACACACACTTAATGATATCAATAATCTTATTGATGAGAAGCGAAGCCAGGGACAGTTTGATGGCGATCACCTGAAAGAATCCGAGCACGTTGAGCTCCTCCTTCGAGCTCACCAATTGGCTGAGATCGCTGATGAGGTCAGCAGCAGGCCCCGCCCTCCTTTTCAACCACGTCACAATGGAAGCGGAACTCTGAGGAACTTCAATCGCACACCAGGCAGGATTAGACAAAAATATTTGTGAGATTGTTTTTTTTTTGGGGGGGGTGGGCATCTTTTATTATAGGAGAAAAGAAATAATTACATTTTGTGAGTTAAAAAAATTTGGGGAATATTTCAGGGGGGAAAGTGAACTTGAACTCACCAGGGCAAGCGACAAAGTTGAATTTCTCTCCAAAAAGGTAGAGCCTGATGCTTGGTGGTCCTGTTGCGCTCAGTTCTTTGGCTAGCTCTTTGTCTTTCGTCACGTCCACGGTTGCCAACTTGACATCGGAGTCCTGAAGATGCCCAGCGGCTCCTCGAAAGACTTCCGACAACCGACGGCCATCTGCAGACAGCGGAACATCTAATGGACAGAAATGGTGAAGACGAGTTTGGATGGATGGATGGATGGATTTCATCATCAATTAATCCCCCCCAAAAATTTCAATTTTGACAAATCTACATAGTCAACAAACATTTTGAAACATCAACACAAATTTGAGTCTCTGATTAACCAATTTTTTCAGTACATGCTTTAATTGAACATTTCTTGGAGCTTACCGTAATTTTCGGACTATAAGTCGCGTTTTTTTTCATAGTTTAGTGGGGGGGGGTCGACTTATGCTCAGGAGCGACTTATATACATATATATGTTTTTTTTTCACTTTTTCGGGCATTTTATGGCTGGTGCGACTTATACTCCGTTGCGACTTATAGTCCGAAAATTACGGTACATTTCACACGACTATGACTTCATAAGACTTACAGAAGTGCACCAGTAGTTGTTTGTAGGTCCTCAGTGCGCTGTTGAAATTGTTCTTGTTTAGCAGTAAAATTCCGTCCTCCTCCGGGAGCGTTTTGGCTTCTTGGCCACTAACACCGAAGCATAAAGCCGAGAAAACCAGCACCGGCAGCAGCAGCGGCAGCGGCGGCCTCGCCATTGTCGCAACGTTCCGTTCCGTAAGGTAAGACCAAAGTGCCCGGCCGGAGTAGTTGTGAATGTTATCAGGCCCGTCTTGTCGTTCATTAACTCGTTATCTCAGCGCTCTCATTGACGGTTGCTCGTATCAAGATGATTGCTAATAGTTGCCGAATGCACTTGACCTAACAGCAAGGTCAAACGGGAAAACACTTGAATTAAAGGTACAGCGCCACCTATTGGTGGACTAATAGAATGCAATGACCTAAATTCGAAGCATGTGCTTTTTTTTTTTAAACGTTTAATTCAATATTTACTGGTATGTGTCCCAAATGGATGTCTTCAAAAAACACTACATCCATTTTTGGATGTTCACATTTAATGCAGCTTTGAGGCGGTAAAAAAAAAGTTGATAAAGTGCCATACAAGGTGTTGAAATAATCCACAGTCAAGATTTACGGTGTACGTGTAGCTGCTTTCCACAGTGAGGGCAGAAGTGATGAACATCCCACAGGTCCGTGATCATGAAAGGAATCAGGCAGAAGCCACAAACCAATCTGAGAACAAAGTCAAAGTTTGTACAAGGTGTTGAGATATCCAAACGTGCTGACACGCTAATAATTACCTGGAAAATGCCAAAACGCAGCATAAAGTGAAGGCTTTCTTCCCGGGGATTTGTTGGATTTTGGTGGTGACGTCACGGCGGCAGTGAGGACACTGAACGCTGCCCGGAGAGTCCAGCAGGTTGGATGAGGTCGAGACCACCGTGTCTGTTTGTCAACAAATCGAGTTTGTTTAACGCTACTTCTGCTTTTTTTCTACCTCCCAAAATAGAAATCAGAATCCTATCAAAGAATTCTCATCATCTGCGACTTGGATTTATTCCATTTGTTCCGTACCCAACGGGGTCGGAAGGGTGACGACTGGAGACGTCTGCGGCGGACTGAAGATTATCGGCATCAAGACAGGAAACGGATCTGGACACACAGTCGACGATGAAAAAGCCCGACTTATCGCAGACACCCGATGGTCAGCGGTCTTACTGGTTTCTTGATAGGGAGGCGGGTTTGGAGCGTGCAAAATTGAAGCGTCGTAAGACGGCGGAGGGCCAAGGTCAAACCTTTCGACGTCCACAGAGGAGGCCGGCGGTGTGGCCACCTCGTACACCGGAGGGTCCATCAGCATGCTGAGAAGGAAGACGAAGTGGCAATCAAGAAACACATTTGAAGCAGATTCAGTTTAAAAGGTCATCCGAATTTTTTATTCAATCTGGCTACAGTTTGAATGTAGAGGATGCGGAGCAGGAGTCTTACCTCGAAGCGAGTCGCGAGTTGGACTGGGAGGATGCGACACGTTAGCTGTCGTGGCTAGTTGCGAGATCAAAGTCGTTCAACCTGTTCTTTACCACAATCATATAAGTAGTTCTCGTAACCTAGAATTAGCGTATATAGGTCATGCATAGCTTTCAAAATAAATTCCAAGCAGACTTACACTATATAGGTCAGGGGTGTCCAAGTCCTTTTTTTCACGGGCCGCATTGTAGCTTCTTTCGGAGGGCCATTATGACTGTCAACTCAAATAAATGTATGAGCACCTCATATTATATACAGTCAAAGCTACAAAACAAACTGACAAATAACCTCTTTTCAAATCAGACGAGTAAAAAAATGGTCAAATATTTAAAAAAAAAAAAGATATTAAAAGTGAAGACAATTTCCAATTTTAGTAGTGACACACGAATTTGATGCACAATTTGTCTTCGCGGGCCACATCAAATGATGTGGCGGGCCGTATCTGGCCCCCGGGCCTTGAGTTTGACACCTGTGATATAGGTCATGCATAGCTTTCAAAACTGACTCCAAGCAAAAGAAAATATTTGACAAAAAATACACGACAAATAAAGCAAAACGTTAGCCGAGTAGAATCATAGCAATGACGTAAACACAGTTTTGAAGCGGCCGACGATTGACCTTTTTGATGCGATAGAAAGGGAATGTGACCTACAATTCAAACGAGTTGACGTCAGATTTTCTGCTGGAAACATTTTTAAATGTTTGACGTATAATGCAATGCATGCGTTCACTAGCGACTTACACAATACTCGCAGAACTTGTTTCAAATCATTATTTCATGTCCCACATAGCGCTTAATCACTTTTGGGGCGCGGCACGTTACATAAATGAGTATGATTTGGTTTGAACACAAAGCACAACTTTGTATTGTACAAAAAAGAAAAAAGATTTATTGGTCAATTTACAGGCATTATTTTAAATAAAAAATACAATATAACTTAAAACCAACAGAAAGCAAGCTACTATTTTTCCCTAAAATGGTTAAATAACAATAGCAAATATATTGCTTGGAATGGAAATAAAGAACAACAGAAAGCAAGCTACTACCGTTTTTTTCCATGTATAATGCGCCCCCATGTATAATACGCACCCTAAAAACGGCATGTTGATGCTGGAAAAAAGCCTGTACCCATGTATAATACGCACCCAAATTTTGACTCCTACTTAAGTCCGTGAACGTAAAATTATTTCAGAAAAAAGATCATCTTTGGGAACAAGCGGATGTTATTCTGCCGGTCAGTATCACTGCGCATGCGCGAGCATACTCAATAGCGAAGAAATGTTTCGGATTTGTGTAGGGTACATTGTGACAGCAAACGAGCAGGTGATCTAGCAAGCGTCTGATACGAGAGCAATGTGTTTGAAGTGAACAGCAGAGAAGAAAGCGCATCTGTAATGGCGGCCTCCGTATCATATCCGGATTTAAAAAGAATTTTTTTTTTTTTTTGTACCCATGTATAATGCGCACCCCAGATTTTAGGACAATAAATTAGCTAAATTTTGCGCATTATACATGGAAAAAAACGGTATTTTTCCCTATAAAGGTTAAATAACAATAGCAAATATATTGCTTGGAATGGAACCCATTGCCTCCCTGCTTGGCACTCAGCATTAAGGGTTGGAATTGGAGTTATCATTGGGATCATTGGGACTTTCATCTTTTTTCTTTAATCTTTCGTACACGTAAATACATTTTTGGCAACGAGAACAGTAGTGTTTCACATTCCAGCAGCTGTTAAAGCAAAACGGAATCAGGCAGAAGCCGCAGAAGCCGCTGAAATGCGAGCAGAAAAAGTGACTTATTATTCCGGACATCAATGGGCCGGCCACACAACCAACTTACCCTGCGAGGGCGATCATGACACACGCCAAGTAGGCCCACGGCGAGGCATACACGAGGGGTACGGTGGTGACCTCGTAATGACACTTTGAACATTGCACATAACCGGGAAGGTTCCTCAGTTCGGTGATGGAGATGGTCTGTTGTGGTTGCGGCTGCGTCACCACCACCACTTGCACCGGCGCTGCGTGCGCACCGCCGCCTCCTTGGTCTCTCCGACAAAAAGAGGGATGTGTGAGGTCAGCGACAAACGAAACGTACAGCGAA
The DNA here is from genome assembly GCF_033458585.1 of Syngnathus typhle. Lineage (NCBI taxonomy): Eukaryota > Metazoa > Chordata > Actinopteri > Syngnathiformes > Syngnathidae > Syngnathus > Syngnathus typhle. The sequence goes on from NC_083740.1 coordinate 1,258,870, forward strand.
ATGATGTGAGCTTGACATACCCTCAACGGGTGGCTGGATAACGACTCGCGGCGTATCGGCGGTGGTGACGATGGGCGTCCTCAAGACGGGAAAGGGATCCGGCTGGACATTGGCTGCAAAACAGCCATTTGTTTTGTTTACAACACTTGAAATTCGGGGAGACGTTGCCATCACGTTGATGTATTTGATGTATCTGCAAACAAAAGGTAGGAAAGGTCATACAATTAGCACCAAAACTCGTTGGATTGCATGGGCGGAGGCAGCGCTGGAAAGGAACAATTAACAGTCATTCTATGACGTACAAAAGTTAGTTTCATTTTTACTCGTTAGTCTGTGCAGCTAAACTTTCCTTTATTTTTTTTACATTATTCAAAAGAGTTGGAAACAGCGACCATCTTAAATATGAAACGTGCGGAATTCAACACCCTAAAAAGCGTGTGGTGATCGAAAGGAGACAACTTCCGGAGTCGTGACGTCATCAGAAAGCGGCGCACCCTGATTGACAAATTAGAAGGAATAAATAAACACAGCAAATAAGATCGTTGCGCGCTCAAGTTTCACCTATTAAAAAATGAAATTGGTCTTTAGAGCTTTTTGTATGTCAAATATGTTTCTTGGATAAGGCCAAACTCAAAACCCTAGCTAGCGGGCTACATGCTAAAGGCGGCGGTGTGGCCACCTCGTACACCGGAGGGTCCATCAGCATGCTGACAAAATTGCTGACAAGGAAGACAAAGTGGCAATCGGGAAAGACATTTGAAGCAGATTCAGTTTAAAAGGTCATCAGAATTTTTTATTCAATCTGGCTACAGTTTGTGTGAATGTAGAGGGTGCGGAGCAGGAGTCTTACCTTGAAGCGAGTCGCGAGTTGGACTGGGAGGATGCAACACGTTAGCTGTTGTGGCTAGTTGCGAGATCAGAGCCGTTCAACCTGTTCTTTACCACAATCATAAAAGTAGTTCTCGTAACCTAGAATTAGCGTACATTTGACTTACACTAGGAAGGTCAAGCATACTAGCTTTCAAAAATGACTCCAAGCAGACTTACACTATATAGGTCATGCATAGCTTTCAAAACTGACTCCAAGCAAAAGAAAATATTTGACAAAAAATACACGACAAATAAAGCAAAAGGTTTGTTGCGTAGAATCATAGCAATGAAGTTAACACGGTTTTGAAGCGGCCGACCGTTGACCTTTTTGATGCGGTAGAAAGGGAACGTGACCTACAATTCAAACGAGTTGACGTCAGATTTTTGGCTGGAAACATTTTCAAATGTTTGACATATAATGCAATGCATACGTTCACTAGCGACTTACACAATACTCGCAGAACTTGTTTCAAAACATTATTTCATTCCGACATAGCGCTTAATCACTTTTGGGGCACGGCACGTTACATAAATGAGTAAGATTTGGTTTGAACACAGGATAGTCGGTGGCGCACTGGGTAGCATGTTCGCCTCACAGTTAGGAGGGTGTGGGTTCGATTCCACCTCTGGCCCTCCCTGTGTGGAGTTTGCATGTTCTCCCCGGGCCCGCGTGGGTTTTCTCCGGGCGCTCCGGTTTCCTCCCACATCCCAAAAACATGCTTGGTAGGCCGATTGAAGACTCCAAATTGTCCCTAGGTATTAGTGCGAGTGCGTATGGTTGTTTGTCTCTGTGTGCCCTGCGATTGGCTGGCAACCGGTTCAGGGTGTCCCCCGCCTACTGCCCGATGACGGCTGGGATAGGCTCCAGCGCGCCCGCGACCCCCGTGGGGACTAAGCGGTTCAGAAAATGGATGGATGGTTTGAACACAACGTATTATACAAAAAAAAAGATTTATTGGTCAATTTACAGGCGTTATTTTAAATTAAAAAAATACAATATAACTTAAAAACAACAGAAAGCAAGCTACTATTTTTCCCTAAAACGGTTAAATAACAATAGCAAATATATTGCTTGGAATGGAAATAAAGATGAAGCAATTAAAAAAAGCTCAAATAATCAGCATTGTGTAAATCTGCATGATTTGTTATTGATGTTCATTCTAGATGCTTGTTAATTGAAATATTAGGCACAGAAAAACTTCAAATACTTTGGGGGGAAAAAAAATAGCTATCAATAATCAATAAATGAGCACACGCAGGCTAAGGGCCGTAGCCCCCCCTGTTGTACACGTAAATACATTTGTGGCAACGAGGACAGTAGTGGTGCACATTCCACCAGCTGGGAATGCAAAACGGAATCAGGCAGAAGCCGCAGAAGAAGCTGAAATGCGAGCAGGAAAAGTGACTCATTATTCCGGACATCAATGGGCCGGCCGCACGACCAACTTACCATCCGACGAGGATCATGATACACGCGAAGAAGGACCACGACGAGGGACACAGGACTTTTACGGTGGTCACCTTGTAATGACACTTTGAACATCGCACATAACCCGGATGGTTCCTCAGTCGGGTGATGGAGATGGTCTGTTGTGGTTGCGGCTGCGTCACCACCACCACTTGGGCCGGCGCTGCGTGCGCACCGCCGCCGCGGCCGCGTGCTTGGTGTCTCCGCTGGCCTACTGAGAGACAAAAAGACAGACATGTGAGGTCAGCGGCAAACAAAACGTACAGCGAAATGATCTTGACATACCCTCAACGGGTGGATGGATAAAGACTCGCGACGTGCCGGCGGTGGTGACGATGGGCGTCCTCAAGACGGGAAAGGGATCCGGCTGGACATTGACTGCAAAACAGCCATTTGTATTGTTTACAACACTTGAAATTCGGGGAAACGTTGCCATCACGTTGATGTACCGTTTTTTTCCATGTATAATGCGCAAAATTTAACTAATTTATTGTCCTAAAATCTGGGGTGCGCATTATACATGGGTACAATTCTTTTTTTTTTTTTAATCCGGATATCATATGGAGGCCGCCATTACAGATGCGCTTTCTTCTCTGCTGTTCACTTCAAACACAATGCTCTGGTATCAGACGCTTGCTAGATCACCTGCTCGTTTGCTGTCACAATGTACCCTACACAAATCCGAAACATTTCTTCGCTATTGAGTATGCTAGCGCATGCGCAGTGATACTGACCGGCAGAATAACATCCGGTTGTTCCCAAAGATGATCTTTTTTCTGAAATAATTTTACGTTTACGGACTTAAGTAGGGGTCAAAATTTGGCTGCGTATTATACATGGGTACAGGCTTTTTTCCAGCATCAACATGCCATTTTTAGGGTGCGTCGTATACATGGGGGCGCATTATACATGGAAAAAAACGGTATTTGGAGGAAATAAAAAATAGGATGATTGTCTGAAAATGACAACTTGAGATTTACATACCAACGCCTGAGTGAAAGGAGGAGACTTGAGTCGTGACAACGGGCGAGCCCAAGATGGAAATTGGACCCGGTTGGAGAGTTCCTGCAAAACAGCCACGGCGGCCTCAATAAATGACGGGCTTGTTGCCTGACGGATGATGTAAGATGAGGTTGAGCTTTACCTACCCTCTCTTGGGTGACGGGTGAAGACTTGAGACGTGTGGGTGGTTGTCACGACGCCAACTGGAGCGGCGTTGACTGCAAAAACATTTTTGAAGACGTTGGAATTCAATTGATGGACATAATTGAAGGCAAAATTGAAAGAATTGCAATGACGTAAAAAATTGGAGTCATGTTTATCACTACGATGGTAAACTGCTTACTAGGGCACCAAGAATTGGGACTGACTTGTCTCTTCGTAGGATGGCGGCGCCTCGGAGGGCGTCTGGTAGGTGGGTGGAGGCGGTGGACGGAGCGTTGCCTCCGCGTAGGAAGGCGGCTCCATCAACGGGTGATTCTGTCAAGCGTTACGCTGCAAACAAAAGGAAGGAAAGCTCATACAATTAGCACCAAAACTCGTTGGATTGCATGGGCGGAGGCAGCGCTGGAAAGGAACAATTAACAGTCATTCTATGACGTACGAAAGTTAGTTTCATTTTTACTCGTTAGTCTGTGCAGCTAAACTTTATTTTTTGTACATTATTCAAAAGAGTTGGAAACAGCGACCATCTTAAATATTAAACATGCGGAATTCAACACCCTAAAAAGTGTGATGATCGAAAGGAGACAACTTCCGGAGTCGTGACGTCATCAGAAAGCGGCGCACCCTGATTGACAAAGTAGAAGGAAATAAATAAACACAGCAAATAAGATCGTTGGGCGCTCAAGTTTCACCTATTAAAAAATGAAATTGGTCTTTAGAGCTTTTTGTATGTCAAATATGTGAATTAGATAAGCCCAAACTCAAAACCCTAGCTAGCAGGCTACATGCTAAAGGTGGCCACCTCGTACACCGGAGGGTCCATTAGCATGCTGACAAAATTGCTGACGAGGAAGACAAAGTGGCAATCGGGAAAGACATTTGAAGCAGATTCAGTTTAAAAACAGTGAAAGGTCATCCGAATTTTTTATTCAATCTGGCTACAGTTTGTGTGAATGTAGAGGGTGCGGAGCAGGAGTCTTACCTTGAAGCGAGTCGCGAGTTGGACTGGGAGGACACGTTAGCTGTTGTGGCTAGTTGCGAGATCAGAGCCGTTCAACCTGTTCTTTACCACAATCATAAGAGTAGTTCTCGGAACCTAGAATTAGCGTACATTTGACTTACACTAGAAAGGTCATGCAAAGCTTTCAAAATAAATTCCAAGCAGACTTACACTATATAGGTCATGCATAGCTTTCAAAAATGACTCCAAGCAAAAGAAAATATTTGACAAAAAATACACGACAAATAAAGCAAAAGGTTTGTTGAGTAGAATCATAGCAATGAAGTTAACACGGTTTTGAAGCGGCCGACGATTGACCTTTTTGATGCGGTAGAAAGGGAACGTGACCTACAATTCAAACGAGTTGACGTCAGATTTTTGGCTGGAAACATTTTTAAATGTTTGACATATAATGCAATTCATACGTTCACTAGCGACTTACACAATACTCGCAGAACTTGTTTCAAAACCTCATTTCATGTCCGACATAGCACTTAATCACTTTTGGGGCACGGCACGTTACATAAATGAGTATGATTTGGTTTGAACACAAAGTACAACTTTGTATTGTACAAAAAAAAAGATTTATTGGTCAATTTACAGGCATTATTTTAAATAAAAAAATATAATATAACTTAAAACCAACAGAAAGCAAGTTACTATTTTTCCCTAAAACGGTTAAATAACAATAGCAAATATATTGCTTGGAATGGAAATAAAGATGAAGCAATTAAAAAAAAGCTCAAATAATCAGCATTGTGTAAATCTGCATGATTCGTTATTGATGTTCATTCTAGATGATTGTTAATTGAAATATTAGGCACATAAATCTTCAAATTCTTTGGGGGAGAAAAAAAATAGCAATCAATAATCAATAAATGAGCACACGCAGGCTAGACCCCCCTGTTGTACACGTAAATACGTTTGTGGCAACGAGGACAGTAGTGGTGCACATTCCAGCAGCTGGGAATGCAAAGCGGAATCAGGCAGAAGCCGCAGATGAGGCTGAAATGTGAGCAGGAAAAGTGACTTATTATTCCGGACATCAATGGGCCGGCCACACAACCAACTTACCCTCCGAGGGCGATCATGCTACACACGTAGACGGCCCATAACGAGGGACACAGGACTTTTACGGTGGTGACCTCGTCATGACACTTTGGACATTGCACATAACCGGGATGGTTCCTCAGTTCGGTGATGGAGATGGTCTGTTGTGGTTGCGGCTGCGTCACCACCACCACCTCTTGCACCGGCGCTGCGTGCGCACCGCCGCCGTGTGCTTGGTCTCTCTGCTGGCACGTACAGGGAAATGATCTTGACATACCCTCAACGGGTGGATGGATAAAGACTCGCGACGTGTCGGCGGTGGTGACGATGGGCGTCCTCAAGACGGGAAAGGGATCCGGCTGGACATTGACTGCAAAACAGCCATTTGTATTGTTCACAACACTTGAAATTCGGGGAAACGTTGGCATCACGTTGATGTATTTGGAGGAAATATGAAATAAAAAATAGGATTATTGTCTGGAAATTAGAACTTGAGGTTGAAGACATTTTTGAAGACGTTGGAATTCAATTGATGGACATAATTGAAGGCAAAATTGAAAGAATCAAAGTTCAATCTCAGATGACGTAAAAAGGGAGAAATTGGAGTCATGTTTATCACTATGATGATAAACTGCTTACTAGGGCACCAAGAATTGGGACTGACTTGTCTCTTCGTAGGACGGCGGCGGCTCCGAGGGCGTCTGGGAGGTGGGTGGAGGCGGTGGACGGAGCGTTGCCTCCGCGTAGGAAGGCGGCTCCATCAACGGGTGATTCTGTCAAGCGTTACGCTACAAACAAAAGGAAGGAAAGGTCATACAATTAGCACCAAAACTCGTTGGATTGCATGGGCGGAGGCAGCGCTGGAAAGGAGCAATTACCGTTTTTTCCCATGTATAATGCTCAAAACCCTAGCTAGCGGCCTACATGCTAATCCTCTGCGGGGAACCAAGAGTCAGAAATACCCTCACTGATTTACTTTCACTTATGCCAAACTCTCAAAAAGTTTTTGTCGCAGCTTTAAGAATGCGATAGTGGCGATTTTAAAGCGTCAAGTCTTACCTTGGACAAAGGACGAAGCCAATTGAGTGGAAGACTTGTAAGACTGAAATGACATAACCTGGGCGGCCTGTTGGACTTGTTTTGCTTCTGGATTGTGATAGTTACTTCATTTTCCACACAACAACAAAAATACAAGTCACAATGACTCATGACAATGTGACAAGCGACATTACAATGATGAATGACATTTTTCTTGTCCTGGGGCCCTTGACTTTCTCCTCCGTCATCAGCCAGTTGTCAATACAAATGAAAAAAAAAAAAGGGCTGACTGCTGCTTTTTTCTGTCCCTCAAATGAATTTTATTGATTTGAAAAACATGAAAAGAAAAAATGTCCATCAAAGCTCATCTTTGCCAAACGTCGCGTTGTCGGCTTTCTCCACAGACTCGACCGCTTTCTGAAAAACAAACATTGTATTCATTATTCTCATCATGATTATTATTAGAGAGAAAATATTAATTTGGAGGTTAGATACAAACTGCTTCATTTTCGTCGTCGTCATCTTCCTTGGGCAAAACTCCTCCATTGTCCAGAAACTTTGACAGTGTCTCCAGATCTCGGTTTCCTGAGTACTCCACCGGCTGCAAGGTGACAGAAGAAAAACTTGACAGAGTCCTCAACAATCCACTTAAACAAGTATGTGTGTGTGAAAACTTGAGTCCTCAACAACCCACTTAAACAAGTACGAGTGTGTGAGTGAGTGAAATGGGTGTGTCGGTACCTCTTTTCCACCCGCGGGGAAATATTTCAGCGTGGGGAAGCCGCTGATGGTGAAGGCCTCCAGCTCGTTGGCGGCGGAATCCATCTTGGCGATGACTATGTCCTCGTGCTCGGCGTACTTCTCACCCAGCTGGTCCCAAATGGGAACTAGCTCCTTGCAGTGGCCACACCAAGGAGCATCTGCAAAATTGTCAATTTATTCATTTGGATCGAGTTAATGCTTTGAGGAACCTTCATGGAGAACTCACAAAATTTCACAAAGACATTCTTGGTTGGATCCAAAGCAACCGACTCAAAATTCTTCCCCACCAGGACCTTCACGGGTGTTTTATTCCAATCCTCGGGCACGTCTTGACTGCGATAGTATGGCTGCGTTACAAAACAAATCCATTACAATGAGATCAATAAGTGTGTGTGTGTGTGTGGGCGCGTGCCTTGGCCGTCCCATCCAGAACCTCCTGACACAATGACGGCAGGCTGCCACTGAGATCGGCCGTGTCCACTTTGAACTTCTTGCCCGTGTCCATGCTCATGATGCGAGCCGTCGGCACGTCAGCTACCACCACACCGAAGAATTCCAGCACGAACGACACATCGCCCGCCACGTCGATGGTAACGAACAGCATCTAAATCCAAAACTCCGAGTTTTGGACAACATCAACGACAACTTTGGTGGCAGGCGGCCGTATTAAGCGCTACCTTGCTCTTGTAGGTCTTGGCCAGGGGCCGGACTTGGTCCAAGAGCACCGTGTGGCTCTCCACTGTGGAGTTGATGAAGAGGAGGCAGTGAAAGCGAATGCTGGAGCTGAAGATCTTATCCCCCGTCTGCACAAACAAACATCATCAAGACCAATTGTGTGTGTGCGTGCGTGTGTGTGTTTACCTCCTTAGTGAAGGGGATGATAAGCTCCAGGCTGTTTTCTTGGATGAAGCTGGTTAGATTGCTTTTGTCCAGCTTGCCGTCGTCAGACAGGGCGTAGTCCACTCTGCCGTCATCAAACTAAATAAAATAAAAATAAAAGATGTAAATTTATGCGAATTTTGCCACCCACCAAATTTATTTAAAAAATCCAGAATCATTTTATTCTTATTTATTCCCAGGATGCTGTGAAGTCCACATACCTTTTTGAAGAGTATAACCGTCTCAGATTTCAATTCATACTTCTGGAAAACCTCCGGAGATGTCGTGATGGCGAACTCCGTGTCGGTCATGTCCATGACCAACTGGGAAAACTCCTTGGCTGCATCGCTTTCCAAACTCTGGGTGAGAAAAGTGGAGTATGAAGATCCATCCATGCGTGTAGATTCAAAGTGCTGAGGACGGACCTTAAAAAATCCCACGACGGTGATGTTGTGGGCGTCAACAAAGCTGGCGGCGGAGTCAGCGTCCGCCAGGACCATTGGGCCGGGACCGCTGCGACGCTTCAACCACTGGAGGATTCCATTTACTGTCCTCTGACCTAGAAACAGTTTGATTCATTAGCTTAGCTTTTGGCGACAATAGTTTTGAGTACCGTTGAAGTCGATGGGTTGCTTTCGGTCGCCGTGGACAAAGAGTTTGAGAACGGGAAAGCTGTTGATGGCAAACTCGTCGGCCAGCTCCTTCTCGTCGGTGGCGTCCACTTTGGCCAAGCCGATGGCGGGGTCGTCCTTCAGTTTGCCGGCCGCCTCGGCGTAGACGGGCTCCAGCTGCTTGCAGTGGCCGCACCATGGGGCATCTGCATGCATGGGGAAAAAAACAAAACAAATTGAAAAGCAACTAGGTGACTTTTTTTGCTGATAGGACCTGAAACTTTGCTCCCTGAGCACGTGGGAAATTGGAGGCAGCGGAACATCTGGACAATGGGTTGCTTGCTTTAAACGGTGCTCAAAGCTATAAAGGATACATTTCAAAATGTTTTTCTTTTAATACAAAATCAGATCATAATTCGGCAGTATTCCACGAAACAGTATTACCGTAATTAAGTAAGTAAGTAAGTCGCACCAGCCATAAAATGCCCAAAAAAGTGAAAAAAAACATATATATGTACATAAGTCGCTCCTGAGTATAAGTCGCCCCCCCACCCAAACTATAAAAAAAAAACGCGACTTATAGTCCGAAAATTATGGTAAATAAATATAACACTCATTCAAGTTTTGTTTGGATAAAAATGCTGCAATATCATTTTTAAAATGTATTTTTTTTAGATTACCTGAGGAACCAAGAAATGTGCAGCGTATGGATTTGAAAATGCTAATTAATGAACGATCTAAAAAATATTGACTTATATTTTTATAGCAAATCAATACATTTGAAATCCTTTCACGTGACTCGTGTGTTACTCACAGAATTCCACCAATAAATACTTGGTCTGGTTGAGCGCCCTGGCAAAGTTGTTGCCATGGAGCACCATCACGTTTTTGTCCTCGTCGATCTGGCTGCTCTTCTCCTTCTTGGGTGGCTCTTCATCTTCCTTTTGGGTCTCTTCGTGGTTCTTCTCCGTCTCAGCGTGCTCATCGCAGGAGGCCAGCAGTAGCAGTAACAGCGGCAGCAGAAGCAGGAGCAGGCCCGCTCGCGGTAACTTTGGCATTCTCATATTTGCGAGGTATGGGAAAGCCTCGTCACGTTCGGAGCCTTTTTGACCTCCGTGAGAGTGTGTGGCACAATTCTACTGGCCTCGCCTTTCAGCCAATCAAGTGGACTCATTCTGGCTTCTCTTTAGTGTTAAACAAATTGCCCCGGATAAGCAAACGTATTTTTTCGTGCCTTTTGAATACAATTGACGTCTTTATTTTTATTTTTAGCACTTTCACGACGGCTAAGGAAAACATCAAATAACAGAAAATATGACAAACATTGGCAATGACACCAAGTATGAGTTGGACATATTTCTGCTTTCATTCATCCTCCAGATAATTAATAGTTTTTTTTCCTACGTAGACTTTCGGCCCTAAAATGTCTGCTTCAAACTAAAATGTTTGACTTCCACTTTTGTTCGTCCTTACTACACCTGCTCAAAATTTAATGTGGATCTAATTTTTTTTATATTTAAAATTAAATTGAAATCGTTTTTAAAGGGACGTAACATACAGCCACATTTCCCATAAGGCAATTATTACAACAAAGACTTAAATCAAATTTAAATGTAAAATTTATTCTTTTTTTGCACTTTTAGGACTCTTTACAGACAGTGATAATAAAAGGGCACAATCCAAAAAAGATTTGGTCAATGCAGCACATCCGTGTCGTCCGGGTTGGGGTCCCAATTGGCAAGCAGGTCACTAAAGTCCGGTTGGGAGTTTTCCAGGGTGTGCAGGCTGAAATTCATGTGGGTGTCCCCATCGTGAAGCTCCGGAGGGTCCGGCTCATTCCAGAAACTGAGCGGCAGGTGCCTTGCGTTCATGGGGCGGCCCTGGCCTTTGCCCCGGGACTCAAACAGCTCAGCAAGGGGGCCCAGCTCCGAGGAGGGGTGCTCCGAGGAGGGGTGCTCCTCGCGTGCCGATACGAGCGGCCTCAGCGGCTCGTCGTAACGGGGACCCCCCCCGTTGATGTCGTCGGAAGCGGCGCCCTCGTCGTAGACATCCCGGCCGAAATAGCGGCGGACGTCGCGGCTGATGACCTCGGCGAACCTCAGCAGACGCTCGGTCGCGTCCTGCGGGTCTGACAAGACCCGGGGCTCCGAAAGCGTCTCGTCTTCATCTTCATCTGTGGACCACCTCTCCTCCTCTTCTTCCTCCTCCAGAGGGAAATAGACTGGGGACGGCACCCGGAGGTGCAAGTTGCGCATGACGCCCGTCGCCATCATCGTGAGTGAGCTGCGCTGCGCTGGGCAAAAATGCTGACTGTATATATACGCACGCCTCAGCGAAAGTGGGTGTAAATATTTGTGTTGGTCAAATAATCTTTTGTTTACTTTAGCGCCCGGCAACTAGGGAGAGGGTCTGCGCCTTAATGGACGCTCTGCTGGGGGCACAATGGAAAGTTGCCGTGGGCACGCACACGTACACGCATAGATAAACAAAGGTGGTTTTATGAGGTAGTTAAAAGGTAAAAAGAGCGTAAAATCCAATTTCACGCCATTTTGATCGCTAAAGGAGGGCAGAAATTAAGACAACACAAACTATATATAAAAAAAAAAAACATTGTAGTATAAAGTACATGATGCCAATGTCATAATAATAATAATAATAATAAATAAAACATATCCCAAGAAACACTAATGAGCTAAAATGATTATGGGTTTAATTATGCAATGTTATCATTATATAATTGTCATTATGTAAACCAAATCACTTTGTGCCTTCAATTGATAGACGTTATTTTAAATCCATTTTTAACCATATTTAATTCAATAAAGAGTTTTTTTTCCAAATCTATATGTACATAATTCACTCAGTCTTGTTTGATATATTTTGATAATATTTAATCTGGTAATTTTTTTGCTATCTTTTTATTTAATATGTTTTTATTTATACAGTTTACAAAATACTTTTATTTCCTTTGACCTGCCTTTTTTATTCATTTATCCAACGTTGATTTATTGTTACATTGGTTTAATGATTACATTTTTAATTAGTAAATTGTGTTGTAATGTTCATTTCTAATGTATTTTGGATGATTACTTCTTCCTTCCTAATTTGGAATGATACTTTACTGATACATTTAATTCCCCAATTTTCAAAAAGCCTTGCTGTGTCATAAAGCGTCATCAGAGGGTCCACACAAGTCAATTACATTGCGTTTATGTCTGCATGCGTTATCAGGACCCCCCCCTGGTCATCAGTATCCTGGCTTCTGTGTTGACTTTAGGCCTCAAGATCAATAGCGGCAATATGTCAGCACTCCACCGTCTGATCGCAAATTACACGCTCTTTTAGCCACACGAGCTCTATGTACACACTAGCGCACAGAAATACGCAGACGTCATCTTTTTTTCCATCGCTTTAAAAGCACATGATCGTTTGGGGATTGTTTAATCATTACCACAAACTGAATTAGGAACCTTTCTAGCAAGATTATTTAAGAAGCCCAGAGGTGACAACACAAACAAAACATGATAGTTTCTGATTTCTGTCAAAAATAGGAAGTCCTTTTGATCACAAAAATCAAGCACAATGTTTCTGTTTCCGACGACCAAATGTGACTTGGCAAACAGACTTTAGGTCCATGCAAAAGTGGAAAAAAAAAAGTACCGTAATTTTCGGACTATAAGTCGCACCGGAGTATAAAACGCACCAGCCATAAAATGCCCAAAAAAGTGAAAAAAACATATATGTATATAAGTCGCTCCTGAGTATAAGTCGCCCCCCCACCCAAACTATGAAAAAAACCACGACTTATAGTCCGGAAATTACGGTACTTACCTGCATTCTCTCCAATGGCCAGTAGAGGGAGACGTGAGGCTTCTAAACTTTTACAGAACCCTGAGGGCAAAACACAGTCAGAGAAGCTCAGTGACGAAACCATATCATATCAAATCAAAATAAAAACTACTCACCATTTGAAGAAGGCCGTCGTGTCTGAGAAGATTAATTTCCGAGCTGAGCATTTAAAACGAATTTGACAAAATGGAGACTTTTTCAAGTAGAAAACCTTGTTTTTAATTTTCTATGATCCAAACTGCAAAACATCTAGAAAAATATACAACAAATGTCCACAACGTTTGAAAATGGGAACATAAAAGAAAAAAGGAATATTCACATTTTCCCCATTATTGATAAAAGAACATTCATCTTTTTTTTTTTACTTGGTGGTATACATGTTCTATATGTTTTTGCAATTATTGTGATGCTTTTTTTTTTTTTCTTTCTTCTCATGGTTGTTTTTCTTTCTTTCTAAACGTCGCCGCAGTAGCCCGAGTCGTTGGATAGCTGCGAGTTGGAGCTGCGATTGGACGAGGAGTTCCAGATGTCCAAGTTCATGTGAGGGCCGAACGGGTTGAAGCTGGAGAACGGGACGCCGCCACCGCCGCCGCACGCGGGCACTTCTGCCGTCTCACGGGCGAAGGGCGAATGCGGCGGCGTGACGGGTGATGACGCCGGCGACATGGGCGCCGAGCGCTCATGCTGCAGGTGCCCGTGGTGGTGGTAGGGGGCGCTCTGCGGCGTCCAAATGGAGCCAAACAGGCTGGACATGGGCGACAGGCTGCGGGTGCCTGAGAAGAAAGGCTGACCAACCACCGGTTCTTCGTTAAAGCGCGTCAAAGCCAAATTGATTGTTTAGAAAAAAAAATTAGCGGGGCTCGACTGACATTGTATGGGGAATATAAAAACGTGCGATTGTAAAGATGGGTCACCTTGGCGCCCACGCAGGCGGCAGAGTCCCAAGTGGAGCCCGGGGATTCTTGGGTATGTTGCTCACTCCAGCCCGACTGACTGGCGGGGGGGACGGCGTGGCACTCTTGATGAGGAAATCCCGCCTGCATGGCCGCGTTTCCTGTCGGACGGTCGGTCACACGAGGCTTAAATGAGGATGTGTGGTTAGCGACGCCGCGCGCCCATGTGAAGGCTCGTGTACCGATGTAGCAGCCGTCCTCGCTGTAGGCGTACGGATTACTGCAGTGGTTGTTGCCGCTTCGCCATGCGAACCTTGCAGGAAGAAACAAAAACTATTAGATATACCGTAATTTTCGGACTATAAGTCACGTTTTTTTCTCATAGTTTGGGTGGGGGGGCGACTTATACTCAGGAGCGACTTGTATACATACATATATGTTTTTTTTTCACTTTTTTGGGCATTTTATGGCTGGTGCGACTTGTACGCCGGTGCGACTTATAGTCCGAAAATTACGGTACACACATACAGGTGGTGACGGGTTCTTCCAAAAGTGTCGGGATGGCATCGTACCCGTTATACGGCCTTGGCGAGGTCGTCTGAGGGATGAAGGGCAGCGCTTCGGCGGTGCTGGTGTTGTACCGGAACTCGTTGGTGAGCGGAACCGAGGGTGCCGACCAAGTTTCCTCGGGCCGGAAGTGACCCGTCAGGTCTGGGGGGGAAAAAAATAAAAATCAGCAACAAAGATTTTCACATACAAGGATGTTTTGGATTTCGGGCGGCCTGGTTACCCGTGTTCCTCTCCACCCCTGCGGCGACGGCGGCAAAACTCGGGGCGAAGCTGGACACGGCCGGGTCGGGATTTTGGCACTGGTCTTTACGGTACACGCTGCTGGTTGGAACACGTGACACAGTTACGATTTAAAAAGGGGGGGGGGGCATGAGGGGCCACTTCTAGCGTGAGTCATTAAATACTTGAAGGGTTTGCAGTTGGCGTTGGTAGGCTGGTAGGCGTCTCGCTCTGCTGTGTACACGTTATACTGCATCGGATCCCCTGGGGGGGGAGAAGGCAACTCATAAAACGTGGCACCACATCATGACTTGCCACTTCACGTTTTTGTGTGTGTACTTTTTCTGGATGAAGTAGCGCAGGCGTGTCTGGCTTCCTTGTCGCCCTCCACGCTGCTAGCGCTGCTCCAGCTGCCCCAGCTCCCCCTGCTGGCCCGCACGCTGCCCGACGAGCTGCCCGAGTCCGAGCCCGACTCGCAGGCGCGCCGCTCGGCCACGCACTTTCGCCGACTGCGGGCGGGGCAGGCGCCTGGCGGGGTCCAAATAAAACAACCGCAATCAAAGTCCCACCGTCGAATACGATTGAGCGCGCGGGCTAGAGAGGGAGGCTTTGCCCACCGTTTTGCCTGACGGCGTTGTCGGCACGGGGCCCGGGTTTGGGAGCTTCGACCGCCGGAGCGTTGCAGCAGCGGTTCTTGGTGCGTGGCGGCGCCGGGTTGCGGTCCGCCGCGCTCCAATCGGGCTCCCGCTGCCTCTCCGGAAGCAGCGGTGCTTTCTGTTCTGGAGCGCTGCAAAGTTCCAAGCGAGACAATTAGCGAGGAGAAAAAGCCACGAGGAGAAAAACGACTGGCCTACCTTGAGACGCAATCCGTCTTCCGGCGACTTTTCTTTCCCTTATTATTATTATTACTACTACTACTGCCCGTGTCGGCAATTGATGTCTTTTTGGGGGGGTCTTTGTTGTCTTCCCTTAACTGTAAGAGAAAATAACAAGAGTTTGATTGCAAGTTAAAGAGCACCACTGACATTTTCAGCGGAATGGTTTGGTGACGCTCAAATGACCTGCAGCTCGGCGTGGGGCGCCTCGGCGTGATTCGTCTCCACGGGCTTGCACAGCAGGAGGCCCGGCCTGGGTCCGGGGCAGAGCGTGACGTTTTGCGGGAAGCCGGCAGGAATTTCCACGGGAAACATAACGGCCGCTGGCACGCTCTCTTCAACTTTCAAGTCCGCCGGCGCCTTTTTGGCCATCTCGCTGACAAACGACGGTTCGTTGTTGTTGGACACGTCGGGGTCCGGCGTCGGAGGCGCTTCGGGTGCCGGTTCTTCGTACTCCTCACGCTCTTCGTGCTCTTCGTCGGTGGGCGCCGACGGCGCCGTGGCCGCGCTGGGCTTGTACTTGCCGTAGTAAAGGGACACCTTGTGTTTCTTTTGGGGTTGCGACGGGGCGCCGGGGGAGTTCTTCTTGGACGACTGAGGACGCTGAGCGGGCCTGTTGGACAGCGCCGGCGACCCGCGACCTTTGCCCTTATCCGAGGTGTGACACGAGTCCACGTAGCTCTTACAACTACCTTTGGCTTTACTTGAGAGGGGGGGGGGGAAAAAAGGACACAATTTAAGTAC
This sequence comes from Syngnathus typhle, assembly GCF_033458585.1. Taxonomy (NCBI): domain Eukaryota; kingdom Metazoa; phylum Chordata; class Actinopteri; order Syngnathiformes; family Syngnathidae; genus Syngnathus; species Syngnathus typhle. The sequence continues at coordinate 1,274,862 of NC_083740.1, forward strand.
CGTAATTTTCGGACTACAAGTCGCACCGGAGTATAAGTCACACCAGCCATAAAATGCCCAAAAAAGTGAAAGAAAAAACATATATATGTATATAAGTCGCTCCTGAGTATAAGTCGCCCCCCCCCACCCAAACTATGAAAAAAAAAACGCGACTTATAGTCCGAAAATTACGGTATGTAAACAACTCTGCGTAAGGAAGACGGTGGAAAAAAACCAAAACATACTTGACACCGTTGGGTGTGATGTTGTTGACGGGGCCGTTGTCGCGGGACACGTTGGAGTTGTGGTTGCTCCGGATGGCCGGCACGGAGAACTCGCTGAGGATGTACTGCGCCTGATGGAAAGCCATCAAGCACACGCCCAACAAGGAGAAACTGGAAAGACACACACAAAGAAGTTGGAGGTCCGCCAACGTAACGCTAACCGCTAACTTAAGTGTCAAGTAGCAACTGACCAGGTGAAGACGAGCGTGACCACCCAGAAGGATTCCTCCCAGCTCGGGCCCGGCACAACTTGAGCGCACAGGGGCAGCATGTGGTGGGGCAACGTCACGTTGAGGGTGAACGGGAAGCTGGTGCCGCGCGACGTCACCAGCACCAGGTCGCGGATCACCCAGGACGACGTGAAGTCCGGCGTGAACCTGGACGGGAGCAATCAAACGAGTTTGCTGACGTTGTGCCCGCCGGACAAAAAACAGGAAGGAGCCCGTCCGACTCACGCTACTGTAATCTCGGCCGAGCCGTTGCGTTCCAGGCTGAAGGAGCGGCACTGCAGCACCTCGAAGCCGAAGCCCTGACACTTGTAACCGTTGACGTTCATGGACGTGACGGTGAGGGGCAGCTCGCCGGCGTTCTCCACCTTGAAGCTTTTGCGGATGGCGAAGAGCGGCTTGTTGTCGCCGCGCAAGCCAGCTACGGACGGGATGAACCATTACAATCCATTCGTGATTTAAAATAAAAAAATGGAGCCCTCACCATCTCTGCACTCCATTAGAGTGGACTGAGGAACGTTGAAGCGCAGGGAGGCCCCCGGACCGGGCAGCTTGCCGCCAACCCTCAGCAGCTCTTTGGCCCCGTGACCCCTCACCGTTACCACGTCAAACACGGTCAGGTTGTTCCTGAAAATGTACACACACAATCGGAGACCACATTTGAAGCTCCTTAGATAAGACGTCAGAGCACGGATTGTCTAAATTGGACCACTAGACTGGCTTGCGGGTCTGTGTACCTGATGATCAGGATGGTGGTGGTGGGCTTGTGCTCGGACGGCGTAAACACGACGGCCACTTCCCGGGATTCCCACGGTTGGAGCAGCAAGCGCAGGACGCCGTCACCTCTCGGGGTCTTGGCATCCTCGCTCGCCTTGAAAACGGGCGAGAAGTTATCAAGGAATACAATGAAGGCAACGAGGAATCGTGTTTTGTTTTTCTTAAGCTCACCCCGGGTGGTACGTTCAACAATGAGAACTCTGCAGTACTGATGTTGACCGCCAGGGGGCTGATGTTAAACCTGCAAAAGAAAACTGCCACATTTAGAAAAGGTGAAGAAAAAAGAAAAGAAAAAAAAAAGCCTGCTACGCTGTTGTACCATTTGGTGAGAACGTCCAAAGCTCCAAGTGGGGAAGGATAGAGGGAAATAATCTGGATCTCCACAGAAACCACAGATGACGAAGGGTTCTTCAGCAGCAAGGATTTGACCTACAAACACATGACTCAGCATTTGTTTCATGTTACGACGCCAGCGATTGGTCAATCACCTTGCTCTCGTTAATGGGCGTGGCGCCAAAATCCAGTGGCGACGACGTCTCCGTGGGGAGTCTGGGCCACCTGAAACACGCACACATCTCGTCAATAAAGCATTTTTAATATTTTAAGAACAGGATTGCGTCACGCCATTTGTCGACGCTGACCTGCAAGGCAGCTTGTCTTTATTCTTCTGCCAGCGGGAGAAGAGTTGGCCGGCCAGCTTGCTATCGAGCGTCCAGGACGAGCGCGAGAAGTCCGGCAGGAGCGTGCGTTGCCACTCTGAGCGATCTGGACGCCACGTAGAATTCGATGAATCGTAAGCGAGCGTCCGATTTCAAAGACTCACTTTCAGGCCTCACCTGCTTCGGACAATTTCAGCGGGCACGGTCGTCGGCACTCTCGCTCGGACTCGAACACCAAGTCCCCCTGCTGAGACGGGAGACAACCGACGGACTCAATGCGGCTTCCGCGACGCCAGTTGACGATTGCCCTACCTCGGAAGGGTCGGCGTGAAAGGAGAGAGGGACGCGCACGGCTGCGCCCACTTGGGTGTTGAGGCCGAGCGTGAGGGAGTGACCGGCCGGCGGCGCCCGGTCCGAGAGCCGGAGGGACAAGACGGGCCAGCAACCCTGCGGCACCCTCAGCGGGCCGCCGAAGTTCAACACCTGGCGGGCGGAAAGAAAAAAATTGCTCTCGACCACACCGAGTCAGCATCCAATTCTTTTTCCAAACCTTCATCGCCCCCTTCAGTTTGGGAGAGAGACGGGCGCCGGTCACGGTGAGCGGCAGCGGGAAGGGGTTGGTCAGCCACAGTTCCACCTGCTCTGTGCTTTTCTGTTTGACTTGGAAAAGGCTGGACAGGTCCTCCGTGCTCCACCTGCGGCCGGGTGCGTGTCAGAAGCGTCCTGCTGATGGCCGTGTTGGAATGCGTTACCTGTGCGCGATATGTAATCCGGCCAGGTTGTGCGTCATCTGGTTGCCGAGCACCTTTACGCTGATATGACGGACGCATTTGCTTCCGTGGCCGGAACCTGGAATGGCGTGGGAAAACACATAGGTGAATAAAACTGTGAGCGAGAAAGGAGCAAGGGGAGAAGTTCGGACCTCTGCAGGTGAGGGTGGCCACTTGGGTAAAGTTTTTGGCTTCTGAACGCAGAAGAACTCGATTGGTTTCCAGAGCGGCGTCCACTTTGGATAGCAAGTGCATGTCCTGGGTGGGGGGGGGATTGAAAATGCAGAGAAGCGTCAAACGTGCATTTGGATTTGCAATCAGACCCCAAACACAAACAAGTCACCTTTATGTAGAGCCTTTTGCTTCCGGAGTTTTGCATATAAACTCCTATTTTGGGTTCCCCTGCAGCAGAAACGACAGAACAAATTCAGTAAAAAATTAAAGCAAGTAATGTCATATCTGACAAAGAGTAGCGATACCTCCAGTATGTTTAGATGGAGAAAATCTCATTTTACACAACGACAAAAAATTCTTTTTAATGTGGATTGTTTTTTTTTTCAAACTATCAAATTAATCAAATGAAATCCAAACAAAAGAATGCAAATAATTCAAATGAAATATGTATGTCTAGTGATTACCGTATTTTCCGCCCTATAAGGCGCACCTAAAAACCTAAAATTTTCCCAAAAACCAACAGTGCGCCTTATAGTCCGGTGCGCTTTATATATGGACCAAATTCCTAAATTTAAACTGGCCCAAAGCATTGTGTCATGAAATCAATCATAAGTGGCCCGCTGAAGACTATGAATCATGACTCAAAAAGACTATGGATCATTATTTTATGATTATAAAGTAATTTGTTCCGTCTGAAGTTGAAATAAAAAAGATAAAATGGAGAATGATTTGATTTGGATTAAAAATCTGACATGATGCATTAATGGTGCGCCTTATAGTCCGGTGCGCCTTATATAAGGATAAAGTTTTAAAATGGGCCATTCATTGAAGGTGCGCCTTATAGTCCGGTGCGCCTTATAGGCTGGAAAATACGGTACTTATAATTGTGTTTTTATTTTATTTTTTCTATATTAATATTATTATTATTTTGTAAAAATATTTGTCTCCAGTTTTTTACCCCCCCCCCCTCCGGAGTACGACAAGACGACACCCACCGAGTGCGGCCTGTCCGGCAGCGGGGACCGTGAGCAGCAACAGGATGTGCTCAAGGACGTAAGGCTTGAGCTTGTCCAGATCGGCGGGCTGCTCGCAGCGTGCCGACAGGTCCAGCTGCAGGCTGAGCCGCTCCTCGTTCTGGAGGCAGGAACCCTGCGTGTGTGTGTGTGTTAGCAAGACGCCTGGTGAGGCTTCCCAAGCACGAGAAGTTTCGGACAATACTACGCAGAATAAAAAAAAATCCACCGGTACCTGTGACGTGACGAACAAACTCTTGGGCAGGCTGCACTCCAGCAGGAGACCCAGAATGGTGATGTTGGACACATCTTCCTGCACGAGTAACAAACACAAATGCTCTGGATCTAGTTTTTTCCAGTATGGGTAAGTCACTATAAAAATACATGGATTTAAAAAAAAAAAAAATTGTTGAACCCACACTATTTTAAAATCTGCTTAATTGTTGCACAACATCGTATAAATACTCGTCTGGCAAGTCTGGATGATTTTTGCATACGTGTGTCAATCGAGAACAGTAAGGTTACGTAAGAACCTTTTTTCGAAAGCAGAACTGCGGACGGACTGAGCGGCAAGAGTGACCCTGCCGGGCTACTTCCTCTTGCGTAGCTTTCGTTTGGACTTTTACATCACTTAAACCACGCGCAGACTTTCACGCTCTGAAAAAATAAATGAGTAAATAAACACAAACACACCCCCACCCTTGGGGTGTCATTTATATTGCTAATTATAGCGCCGTTGGTGTCGGATATCAGGTCAAGTGAGCGCCTGTGCACGCCGGACTGTGTTGTGTCATCCGAGCTGCTGACGCGACACTTTTTCTTTTTTTTAATTGAATTTTTGCACGACGAAAAAGCTTCTTTGTGCCCGCAGAAAAGAGTTTTAGGAAAAACGGGCCGCTTATGATGAATGCATACCTGAGTTTGGGTCAACTTGATGCTCTGGATCTGCGGAAACACCAACTTGCTGTCCTTTCGTCGGACAGATTTTAACGAGCCCTGGTGGACGCCGACACCAAAGACCTGAGAGGAGGAGGGGGGGGGGGATTATTAATAAGATATTAGTTTAGCACAGTTCCATAACAAAGCAAACCCAGAGAGTTGAGCTTTTCAATCAAATTACATTTTTTCTTTCTTTCTAAGAAATCACACAAAAGTCCACTGACCTGATATGAAAGCAGCCCGTGGGCTGATGTGTTTATAAATAAGGTGTTTTCTACGTTGCCCTCCTCGGATGGGAGGAAAATGAGTTTAAAAGATGTTTTCCCTCTGGGGGGGATGACCTGGAACAAAAAAAAAGAAAGCAAATGTCACTTCAAGAAGCCGGAGAATGGAGAGTCAAGGCGATATGAAGCAGGCTCACTCTTCTGTGCGAGGAAGGTATGTGAAAGTGCCTGCTGGACGTAAACATAGACAGCAGCGTCACGGGAAGCTCCTGGTTGGGGTTGTGGACATTTATGGTTTCGGCTCTCGCCAGCCACAGCGGCCTAAGGAAGAGACCACGGACAATGAGCGATGAAACCACAGCCGGGAAATATTTGATGTGTGAAGAAAAAAAAAACATTTGTCAGGTTTTGGGCATTTGTGTAGAGCAGGAAGTGTGTGACTTACTGATTACCGAACTTTAATATCGGCGGTTGGAAATGCAACGGCCTCCCAACCTCCAAATGAAATGCGGACGAGCTATTGGAGAGAAGGACGGTGTGTTAAGAGGAGAGTTACAGAAATCTGGCTTGAGAAATGGTCGGCGACGTATCGCGCAGGCTAACGATTAGCATGTTAGCAACAAGCCGGCGGCAGCTGATTTGCGCTCGCGGGCTAGAATAGTGGGTCAAACTTTGTTGATGGATTCAAACACTTTGCCAAAAGCAAATTAGCCGTATTTTGCTGACGTCACAAGTAGCTGCGGCTAATGGTTAGCGTACGCTAAGCGCAGCTGCACAGTTCCTTCATTGGCACTTCCTTTAAACAGAGTGAGCAGTCCAAAGATGGTTAGAAATGCACACGAGGGTGAGCGAGGGAGGGGGGGGGGGTGCTGACTGCGCAAGTCCCCTTGTTTGAAACGGGGAAGAGCCATAGTGAAAGTAAAAGCAGTTCGTAAAAGTAATCTGGCACAAGTTGCGAGGCGGTGAAGATAACAAAGACGAGGTGCTAAACGATGTCGACGTTGGAACGGGCTCAAGCTGAGAAGGAAAAGACTTTTCCTCGGAAGCATTTTTTTTTAATCTCACGCCCACCTGCAGCACTCCCTCTCCTCTTGGGGAAAATAATTGCATATGAACTGCTGTTTTGGTTAGCAACAGCGCGTGAGCGAGACAGCGGCCAAGGGTTGTGCCCACCGTCTCAAGTGACGGAGGCGCTAAGTGGCGCCTCTAAGCTCGGCCGAGTGGCCGACGGGCACGCGAGAGGTCGCGCGACCCCGGGAAGCGTCAAGGTCAATGAGCCGCTTGTCACCTCCCCGGGGTTAAAAGCAGACACCCGGCGCTGCTCGGCGGCTTTGGATGGGAACAAGAATGTCTTTCGGGTGAGGTGAGAAGACTTTTAGAATTTGAATTATGGCGAGTTTTTCTTTTCTTATTGACTTTTGGTCGTTTTATGACGTTTTCAGAGCCAGTTTGTTAGTTCTTATGAGTTCTAATCAAGCCCGGTGGCATCCCTTGGCTGTCAAGTCCAGGGTTAAGGCTTTCACACTTGGCTTCGAGTTTTAACAAGGGCTGGGCTTTAAAAATAAAAACATTTTCATTTCAAGCATGTCGAAACTAATCTCCGAAACCCCTTTACAAGGTCATTAAGGTTTCCAGACAGGTTTAGCGTTTCAAAGTAGTGTCACCCCAATTGAAGTTCATGAGAAAACCCAAGAGATGCCCGCGGGGATGGATTTATCGGGATGCTGATTGTTGATATTTCCATCGATGGAGAAAAAAAAGGCATTCTCTTGCAGGGGGAGCAGCTGGGAACGACGGACGTCCCCTCCATTTTCTTTTAAGGACTTCTAAAATTAGTCAGGAATTCTCTTCTGTGCCTCTCTCTTACCCACGGCCCCCAAACTCCCCCCCCCCCCAATATAAACAACATAGCCTGAATGCAGGGCAAGGCCCGTCGCAAACACAATTACAAGCAGAACGCAGCACATTGAGAAATATTTGGAATATGCAAAAAAAAAAAGGCTTGGCAACTTGCTTTTGGTCTTATTCAAAACATCCTTGCGCATCTTACGAAAGGTCAAATATGAAAAATAACTTGTTTATAGTTTGTTTTTTTTGCGGGGGGCAAGAATGGTATTTGGATCAAGAACTGGTTTATTCAGAAACAGGTGAGCGAGCTTTTTTTTTTTTCTAATTCAAAACAACAAGCCGCGGTTTGATCACAGGCCAAGTGAGAATGAAGAACCTGCTTTTGACATTCTTTGTGTCTTGCTCCCATTGCCGACGGTCTGCTAGCTAGTTTTGCAGGCAATCCCGCCAATTGCTAACCAACCTACCTGTCTTGAAGAGGAAGCTCGTCTTTTCTCGGCCCCTTTTCCATCTGCGAACCAGAGAGAATTGTTAAGACAATCATATGGTGATATATTTTTTTGGTGGGGGGGGGCAAAAAAATTGGAATCCAGTCAGAGGGCAAAAAAACAACATCCTAATGGATGAAGTGAGCACAAGAGCAGCTGATGTAGCGCAACAATGACAACTTGTGTCGCCGCTGCCTGCAAATATGCTGAAGACGCCGAAAAGTATTTCCCCGTTGACAACGGAGGAAAGTTTTGAAGTCGAGCACGCCATTTCGCTCACATGTCTAAGCAATCTAACCGGTGGGAAAACAATGTGGCATGCGTATTAACATTTAATTATATGCAGCGAAAGTTTTAATTAGCATTTAACCACTAATTGTCATGAGAAGACGTCTGAAAACATGTGCAACGAGGTGGACGCCTCACGCGCGAGTCTAGTATTTGCAAAACAAACCGCCCACCCCTTCCAAATTCCACACCTCCCTCAGGTACGACAGTCAGCTGGCGACTTCACTGGAAGTTATTGGTTAACGTGCGATTGCGTAATCGCTCGCTCGCACATTTTATGGTTGCAGAGCGAGTAACTTAAATGACACATTTATTTGGTATCATAATTTCCATTCAGCTATCATTCAAGGATATTAAATACCACAAATACTCGTAGTTTCTATATTTAGCTCGATTGAATAATCCCACGTGTGTCGGCAAACCTTTCCAGTCTAACCCAATAATATTAAAAGCGGATCTTTATATTGCTCCTTTGCAAAGTTCTACTTTATGATAACGAATCAAACAAACGTTATTAAAAAAAAAAAAACATCATGGCTGTCAACAGTATTGCGCAATGATGGTGAGCGGGATCAACTTGGTTTCATCAAAACCAGTATGTACATGTGTTCCTAATATTGCGGAGTTGCAAAGTGTCGTGGGGGTCGCCTGCCTCCATGTGCAATTGCACCCTCCATAATGGAGTGCACACTGGAACGTGGGGCGCGTGCAGCCGCATGGTGGAGGGGGGCACTAGGCTCCGTTTGCATGGCATGTATCCGACATTTGCATTATTTACACATGCATAATGAGCATGCAAAAGTAAAATTGCGATAATCTTCAATGGAGTGCGCGGACAATAGAGAGGGGGGTGGGGGGGGGCGTGCACATGTGCAGCGGACAAGCCAAACAATAGATGTCACACACGTGCTCCCGATTGGAACTCTTTTTTATGGTAAAATGAATGAATAAACAAATGACTTCCCAAAAACAATATTTGCAAACGTGCATGAATAATGAAGCAGTTGTATTTACCTGCAGCGGGACAAGCGTGTCTGCATCCTCCGGCTGCCAGACCTCGACCACGCTGGTGGTCATTTGACTCAGAGCTTTTGAATGGGCGAGAAAAACAACACATTAGATCCGATGTGAGCTGGGAAGTTTATTTAGCGGCGCTCGAGAGATGTATCGGCGGTAGTTAAAGTAGCTCATAGTAAACCGCATTCGCATAAAGAAGCGACAACTGTGACGTGACTTGGCATCGCTTTGACAAAGACCCGCTAGTTAGCAGGAAGCGTTAGCAAGGCGGCTAACCCAACTTGCTCACCCAAACAAACGTTTGTTGGATCAACTCATCTGAGCGATTAGTGTTGAATTATATAATAATGAGTCTGTGGGTGTAAATAGAGCGATGAAGGGGATATTAAAGCCCCGTTTGAGGCTGCTGTCAAATCGGCGTACTTGACATGACGAGAGGAGGAAAAAAAAATGAAGACGGACCTTGTCTCTGGGCTCCTCCGTACTGCACGCAGGGTAAGATTAAGTGTAATATTCCCAGTAGTACGTTGAGCCACGTCTTCCGGTGACAATAGCTGCCCTGCTGGAAGTCCTGCGGCCCCGCCATGCCTTGTGTTTCGCCACACTACCGCCGCAGCGCTCGCTCGCTCGGGCCACAACAGCAACAGCCGCTTGCTCAACTCCCTCCCTCTTTCCGTGGACTCCACACGCGCATGCGCAGTGGCGCACGCACGACTTCGTCGCCTGGGCCAAAGTGAACGCGAAAAACGGCACAATAATAAAAATAAAAAAAGTCACGTCGTCCATGATTTCTCAACTCATGACAGTCCACAAATAATCACACATTTTCACCAACACACATTTTCATTGATCAAAATCAATCAATCAAAATTTTGGAAATTCCGATTCACATTTTTCCACAATCCCGATCATTCAAATATCGTGACGATCGGCTCTGAAGACAGGTTGGGCAAGCACACACATGAACACACACGCGAGCGTGTCAGGTGGGTGTGTCCAAACAAACTTGCACTCAGGCATTTATTGACATTTTTCCCTGTCTCTTGCGCTACTTCATAAGGGCATCGTATTTGCAACAAACAAACGTGAACAGTGTGCAGCGACAAAGCCCCCCCCGACGCATCGTGAAGCGTCAGGAAAAGTCGTCCGCATCTTTTACGACGCAAGCAGTTCTGTTCTGCTTCTCAGAAGACATCGCTGACGTGCCGCGACAGACCATTTTGCTGGCTCAAACAGAAACATGACTTGTACGGGCCTGGCGTAGAAACGGACAAACATTTGCAGAGGCAAAACAGGAACTCAATAGAAAATGGCTGAATAACGACAAAAGAACTCCTCAGGAAGTCCATTTTTTTTTTAGAATAACAGGTGCAAGCTGTTTTCTGACAGCAAGCCCACGAAATGGATGCCCTTGTTTTGCTGGCTTCGCCCAAAAAGTCAAATATGGGGCGAGGAGATCCATCTGGCAAAAGTGAAAGACCGAGTCAGTCAGTCCAGGTAGTCAAAGTCCTCGGGGATCCCGAAGGCTTGATCGATGCGGCTGTCATCAAACGTGAACTTTTTCTTAATCCAAGATTTGATGGCGAAAACATTGTCTAGAAATACAAAATAAATAAATAATGTATACGCCTCGTCAGCTTATTCAGCAAACTTTTTAGGCAGCAAACTGAATTGTGTCCTTCACTTGCGGACTCTTGTTTACTTTCTGTTTCTCCAGCAACCCATTCAGGCGGCAAAAGAAGTCCAGTTAGGGTTTTGCCAACCATCAATGGGACCCTGTTTACATTTTGTCCCATCTTCTATAGTGACCCTTTTCGGCAGTTAACTAGGCCTTGGTTGACCAAAATAGTCAACGGTCAGCACTTGAGGAATCGACAATAGGCCGCAGAAAAGCAGAGAGCGAGCCTGCACGTGTCAATTGTTTCACAAGCGACATTTTCGGTCCCTGGGAATAAATTGCGAGCAGGGCGTGGCGGAAAATTCCCCATAAATGTCTCACCTGTCCACCTGGAGACGGCTTCCTTGGCCACGACGTTTGATTTTCCTGCAAAACGTGTAAAGGCAAACTGGTTAGTGGATTACTCACGGCGACAACAAATAAGTCATAACAATAAGCATTTTATTAGGTCACCAAACAATAGGGATTATTGAAGCAATTGAAGATCAGACCTTGGCTAATTATATCTTCAATAAGTGGGAACAAGATCATGTACGACCGTCGCGTTGTTTTTAATTATTTATTTGAAATGAATACGGTGCGACAAAAAAAAAAAATCCTCACTGTTTTGCAATCTAGCTCTGGCTTTTTTCGTTCCACCAACTCCAAATAGTAAAGAAAAACCACGAAGCTGCAGGAACCCGTAAAAGCGCATCCAAAGTGTGCAAGTGTTTATCGTGGATGCTTAAAGTCTGTCTGTCAATCATGCGAGGTGAACATTACGTTCCCTCGCATGTCGCGTAATCGATGCTTCGCACGAACTTGCCGTCTTCTACACGACGTGCCTTCAAATAGACGCTTTGACCCGATTGGTCACGTTTTGTCATCCATTGGAGGAAAATAAATGAATGCCCCATCGCGTTGTAGGAAGTGTAATAAGTTTATGAGGGTAGTTTGTGATAGTTGCAAGGTTGTACTCTTACATCATCAACGCCGACCTCCAGTAGACTCTCGAATACTGCAAATGCCATGCCACTGAGGTGTGCCTTCAATTATAACTCAAATAAACGCCCTTCAAGAAAAATAAGGGCTCGTTCACGGAAATAACCTCAGTTTTTATAATCCTTCTAATAGATGTCGTTAAGATAATAGACGCCTCATTTGAATCGACGCTCCACCTAACAAACTATCCCAATGGTGGTTATGTAACATTTTTTTCCACATACTTTGTACTTTTGTATATATTTTTGACTTTACAACTGGAAGAAACATTTGCAAAAATTGGCAGATTATTTTCGTGGGGTCTGGAAAGTTTGGATGTCATTATTGTTGATTTATGCTGATATAAAAAAAAAAAAAAAAAATAAGCAAAACATCTCCCTCCAAAAATAGCTGTCAATATTTTTTTTGCAGCTTTTAATATCGGGCCAGGCTAGTACTCACTCATCTGTTCGACAACTTGCGGGTCACACTCCTCGTACTTGTCCAACTCGGTCTGCAGCTGAGCTCGCTCGTCTTTCAGCGCCTGAAGTTCCTTCAGCATGGTGCTTCTCTCTTTCTGCGCACGCACATAGTTTATTCAGCTTGTGAAGATACTAAAAGGTTTCACATGATAAAAAAGATTCTGTTACTGTATCCTGCCGTCCTTCTTTGGCTTTTCCAATGGCGTCCTGCAGGGAAATTTGCCGCTGCTTCGCCTCGGACACCTTTTGAGCGAAGACAATCCTGAATTAGAAGATTGCACACACTATGAACTAATCATAAATATATTTGAGTACTATCAAACCTCATTCATGATCAATTTTTTTTTTTTTTAAAGAGTGCTCACGTGTTTGTCCAGCTCCTCCAGTTTCAGTTCGCGAGCGTGCAGAGCTTTGCTGGGGAAGGCCCAGTAGTAGTTGGACGTGCCTACGCGCTCACAGTCCACCATGTTGTCGTCCACCAGGCTCTTCAGCACATCCTTCACCGTCATGGCCTCTGAAAGACATCAAAGACACAACATGATTGGTTGTTGAGTAGTAGCTTGCGGGATACTAAAGAAGTTAGGCATGTTTAGCTTTTTCACACTTATAATTATTATCATTATAATAAGAATATAAACATGCATTTTGCAATGTGGATGCACACCAGCATATTAGCTTTTTTACTATTTTTTAATTTGGCTATAAGCAGTGGTTCACAATGTCTGCACGGTCAATAAAACTATAATAAATGCGTGTGCCTCTCTAACATCAACAAAGCAAAAACATCTGCGGCCTGTCAGCCACTCGGAGAGAATGTAGCAGAGCCAGAATGACATCTGAAATGTGACACTTTGAGAAAAGGAAAAAAATACGGCAGCGTTCTGTTCAGAGCTACACTCGCTCGGAAGGACTGCAGGAAAAAAAACTCTTCCCCTTCTCTCCCCATCGTCATTAAGTAACAACATCATGCCCGAGTAAGGAGCGGCAAAACATGTGCTTTTAATCACAGCTCAGCCCGAACATCTACATTGTTATTGTTGAAGTAAAGGTGATTTTACACACTGGAGTGCTGTGGTTTAAAAGAGTCTCCGGCTCACTTGTAAAAAAAGGAGGGAAGCCCATAGCAATTTGTATTTGATTAAAAGGCTTTTTTTGGGGGAGAGGTCCAATGGTGGATTTTTGAACTTACGGATTCCCTTTGTTTTTGGGGCAATCTTCTCAATATCTTTCAGCTGAAAAACGTCCTTCTACAAAAAAGAAAACAGATTTATTTTGGAGACAACAACCTTCTTTTTGTATGAATCACAAAATATTACTGACGCTTTCAAAGAAAATCTCCATCATGCGACTTCTCTTCTCCTCAAAACTTAATCCTTTCTTTTTGGACTGAAACACAGTGATGATAACACAAATGTCAAAATCACAAATAATACATTCAGAATCACAAATATTGTAATATACATTATTTATGGTTGACTTTGTGCTAAGGAGGCTCAGAAGAAGTAACAAAACTGTGGAAACTTCAACCTACTACATTTAAATCTTGTACAAAAAAACCCTTAATAATTATAAAACTAATTTAACAAAAGTATTTTTATTATTATTTAATATTACGTTGAAAATATAAACCCATCCACTTGGGACGTAAAACGAAATTCTGCGTCGAGACGATAATTTTTGCGACAGGCAGCATCCATTTACGACCACTGTCCAATCCGCAACAATTTTCTCAGAATGTTTGACCTTATCAATACTTTTTACAGTCCATTAACACAAGAAATAATATCAAAAATTCAATAATATAAGCCGCTAGAGTAAAACGTTTGAATTTGTTGTAAGTTTATTCTTTAACATATCACTTAAGTGGAATTCCAGCTCGAATCTCGTCCAAACGTTACAAGGGACAAGAAAGTAACTCACCATTTTGATGGGCAGGCCACGTACAAAGGTCCACCACCTCTAACGTGTGACAAATCTTCGTTAAATAGTCTTTTGTGGGATTAATCTTGTCTGCTTTTGTTTGTTTTTACCTCCAAATGAAAATCAAGCCTCGAAATTCCCGCGGAACTCTGTCAAATGACCGCGCTGTGTTGTGTTCACGTGTATCTTGGAAATTATGACACCTTCAATATGGCAAACGACGCAGCTATTTCTGTGTTGGAAAATGTGTCAGAAAGAAATGTTTTTGTCAGAAAGAAATCTTCTTGTCTCGGCGCTTTCACAAAACATACATGTTCTTCCCCAATTCATGTTTAGATGATCAAAATCAAATAAAAGGACTGATTGTTGTTGTGAATTAAACGTTTTCCGATGACAGTGAAGGCACCTTTACATTTGTTGAATTATATTGCTAATTTAAAAAAAAGAAGTTAAAAAGAAGATAAAATCAATTTATAATAGTTGTAATATTCCAACAAAAGTATATATAAATTATCAAAATGCTACAATAGTATGTTTTCATGTCAATTACAACTATTTAGCACACATCACATCATAAAAATAAGAAGACATCAAAACATCCTTTTTTTATTGTCCGGTGGACATTTTAATTCCATTCCAAATGAAAAGAAACAACAACAAAATGTAATAATTTAATAGGAATGTGTAGAAAAAAAAAATCTCCGAAACTGCGCAACCATGTGTTTGTACTATTGACTTGCTACAATTTACTTTGTTAGTACGTAAGTGTAAAATGTTTATTTTTGAAGGTGCAAGACGTCACAATATAGCAGATCGCACTTAGTGACTCAGTAGCACGTGACTTAGTTTGTTTTGGATTGACACTTAATAAAGAGCCATGCGTATATTTAGCGTTGTCGTATCGTACTGTTACGTCGCCGACGTGCACGTATTTACTTTGGAACTCGAGTGTATTATCCGAAAAAATATAACAAGACTTTCTCCGCGACAGCGTTAGTTTTTTTTATCTTCGTATTACGGCTTAGCGCTTAAAATCCGAGAACGAAATTATTACATTGAAAATATTCTCATGATATTAAGTATTTAATATCATCCCTCCCTATATTTTTTTCACATTTTATTCCCCTTTTCATTGTGGCGCCTATACTTCTCCATACAATACTTTATAAGTAATGAGGCAAAATTTAAATACTGACTTTTTTCTTTTTTGGTCACTGCAATTCAGAATAGCTGTGATGGAATGTGTACGTTGGTTTGAAGTGATTCCTAAAAGGACAAAAAAAAACAGGAAGTCCCAGTGGCACAAATAGCACACAACAGGTGAAGGTGAATGAGTGCAAATCTGCTCCTACACGTGTGTGTGTGTGAGTGTGTGTGTGTGATCATTTGTGTTCAGTGCATGTGGAGCTACTGCAGGTAGCGGTAGACTTTGAAGCAGTGGTTCCCCGAGTCAGCCACCACCACGTGTCCATCCGAAGTGAGCGCCAGACCTTGAGGGCCGTACAGCGGGTCGGCCGACGTGTTGATGTAGGATAGGAAGGAGCCGCTGCCGTCAAACACCTGACGCAAAACAAAAACCGTCATTCAAATGAGAAAGTAAAAAGTAATTACAATGCTAACTGACCTGTATCCTGCTGTTGCCCCAGTCGGCCACGATGATGTTCCCGTTGACGTCCACGGCCACCCCGGTGGGGGCGTTGAACTGACCGTTCCCTTCGCCGTTGGAGCCGAACTTCAAGAGGAACTCGCCCTCCGTGTTGAACACCTGCGGCGCATTCGTCCGCAATCGGTTCCCGATCGATCGCAAATCGGTGCGGCGATGACGTACCTTGACTGAGTGGTTGTGAAAATCGGTTACGATGATTTCGTTGTTCTTGTTGACGGCAGCAAAGTGAGGTCCTGAATGGGGGAAAAGAAACCAAAAGAAGTCGAAAGAAACTCGAAAATTGTTTCACGCAATTTCTTTGTTCGCGTTGGCCGTCACCTGCAAACTGCTTGTCGCCGTTGCCACGGTTACCAAACTTGGTGACCATCTTGCCGTTGATCTGGAAAATAAAGACGCAGCAGGCCTTGTTGTCCACCACGATCACGTGACCGTTCCTGTCCACCGACACGCCCTTGGGGCCCATCAGCTTGCCCGAGCCGATCTTGTTCTACACAACAAAACGAAAAAGCCTTCCGGATTATTCTTCTCGCCACCAAAGCGCTACAGTCGTTTAAATAAAGCTCCTCAAGTGACAGTTGCCCGGCTCACCTTGAATTTACCGTCGGCGGAGAAGATGCTGACCCATTTGTTGTCATAGTCGGCGATGATGATGTCTCCGCTGGGGTGGACGGCTACGCCCGTGGGCCGCTGCAGCTGACCGGGGGTTCTGCCCCGGACCCCGAAACGACTCCGGAACAGGCCTTCGTTGGAGAAAATCTAATAAAAAAATAACAGCAGTAAAATAACGTTTTTTTTTTTGTTTTTTTTTTAAATCAATCAATAAATAAATAGTATAGGGCTCAAAATGGAATTGTACCTGCACGCACTGGTTGTTGCTGTCCGCAATGAGCACTTTGCCCACACACGTGGACACGCCCTGCAAATTGGTGAACTCGCCTTTGTTTCGCCCTTTGCTGCCTGCGCGGATGCGAAACGCTCGCGTTCATCGAAATGCCCAACGCGAACAAAATGCGAGAGCGCGTACCGATTCTGAAGATGAGGTCGTCCTCGATGGGGTTCTCTTTCCTGCGGCCGGTGCTGTACATGCTGGCGGGCCTCTTGATGGCCCGCTGCTTGACATGCCCGCTGCTGCCCGGCGACTTGAGCCTCTTCTTGACGCCGTCGGAGGCGAGCGAAGCGTCGGCCGACTTGCTGGCCTTGGTCCTGAAGGGGCTGCCTTTGATATGCTCCTCGTACAGGCGCAGGGACAGCGTGAAGGTGCCTTCCTTGGGGGCGGTGAACAGGTACTCGTAGGTGCCGTTCTTGTTGTCCAGGATCTCGCCGTCGCCTTTGCTGCCGTCGGCCGCCGAGATCTCCGCCGTCAGGACGGCGTTGCCCATCTTGCAAAGGCCGCCGTCTTTATCCTGAGCAAAAGGCAAACGTGGGTTGATTTGGTGACATTTGAGGCATCCCCCTTCAAATTAACCAAGAATTAAAACACAATGCATTGGCTGAATGTATTGTACTGCCCCCTTGTGGCCAAAACAGACACACCAGAAAGGGGAGCGCAAATAGTCTTTTTTTGGTTTTGCATTCTATTCAATATGTTAATACGATCTGTTTTTACAAAGAACAATATTATTTTCCTTTCCCACCTTGGTAGTGACGGTGACGGAGGTGGGCACGCCCGCCACGCAGTGCCGCAAACCCTCGCCGGTGGCCACCGTCTCGGACGCCACGGCGTTGGTGGTGACCACGCTGCCCAGGTTGTGGATGGACTTCTTCACGCCCTCCGTCTCCAGGCGGAAGTCCAGTTGGTCGTTCTCGCCGGGCCGCAGGGGGAGCTCTCGGGCCGCCAGCTCCGCCAGACGCTCGCTCATTTGCTTCCTGACCAGCAGAACCTCGGCCTCGCCGCCGTGGCTCAGGGCCTGCTCGGTGAAGTCGCAGCTGCTGCGGATGCCGTCCTGGCCTTGCAGCAGGCCGTCCAGCTGAGACTGCAGCACCTGCATGAGTGGTTATCAACAATTTTCCTTATGTAGTGTGTTTTAGTCAACAAGTTTACAAATATAGTCTTCAATAAAACTCACGTTTAAAAGTCAAAATCACACTTTAAAAAAAAAAAAAGTTTACAATTAGTGTGCACATTTCGGTAAACAAAGAGAATTTTGTCTCCATTCAACCGATTGTACGTTTTAGGACAAGCAGCAGGGGGCAGCATTGTTCCATAGTGCTCTATCAATGACGTCAGCAAACCGGCTGGGACACAAACAAAAAACTGTCAGCACTCTTTTGGCGGCCAGAAGACTCGCTCTTTAGTTCTTTCTGGAAAACACCGACACTCAAAGACTATCCAAAACCCCAAAGAGGAGCACAAAACGATCCTCCTTGGACGCCGTCTTGTTTTTGAAACTCACGTGAATCAGCCTGTCACACTCGTCTTCTGGTTCACCCCCTGAGGCCATTGCGAATTTACGTCCAAGTACAAAAGCCCATTAGGTCTGCACGGTCTTTCCCCCTCCCCGAAAAGACCCCGAAACCCTTTGCAGGACTTTGTCCTCGGATGCAGTGCGACACACCCTGCACCCCGTACACTGGCTCCATCTATCTACAGGCAGACGCAACGGAACGCAAACTCACTCACTCCACCCACCCGGCGAGGCTGGCCCACACCGAACCCCCCCCCCCCCTTCTCATCCCTCCCTCAGGGCTCTGCTGGTTCAATTGTGAGTCATCATGGCATGTGATCAAGCTCCAGGGGCCAGCAAGCCGAGCAGATGATTGCTTTTGGGATGAGGAACGGGCTAGCGAGCGCGGGCCCGGGACTCTTCTTCACTTCATTAGCATGAACAGACTCTGAACTGCCAAACATGTCAATTGTCTCCGATGTTATTTTGAGGTCAGCCCACCTTCTGCTTGAGGCCAAAGTTGACCTCCAGCTCCATGAGCAGGACGCTCTTGCGAACGTTGAGCGTCTTCTGTAGTTCGTCGAAGGCGGCGTGGATGTCCTCCTCGATGGCGCTCTTGCGACCCGTCAATCGTTGAAGGATGGCCGAAAGTGTGAGCAGGGCGCCGTCGATCTCTGGCAACCTGGCGGGAATTTTTTTTTTTTTAGAGGACAGAAAGTTCTTTTCAGAGTTTTTTTAATGCGTACCTTCTCTTGACGGCGTCCATCTGCTCCTGCAACGAAGCCTTGTGTTGCTCCACGACGTCTTTAAGCGGCACGGTGGGATGTTCTCCGTGCTCGCCGCTCGCGCACTCCTGACACATGGCTGTCTCGCACGGCGGACAGTAGAACTCCATAACCTGAGCCACACGGAAATTTGTCATTTCGAAATAAGAAAAAAATTAAATTATCCGTGACAATTTTTGAAAAATGTTTTTTAAGCTAACACAGACACACAAATGAAAAGAAAAAAAGGTTTGGGTCATTAAATATCAAAAATGAATTCTGAAGAACATCATCGCGCGATCGATTTGAAGCTAGTCGCTCACGTTGCCTCCGTGGTTGGGGCAGGAGAGCAGCTGCCCCGCCGCCACCGTGGCCATGTCGTCGAGGACAGCCGCCGCTTCCTGATCGCCGTCCGCTCGGCGCCGGCCCGGCGAGCGTTGCAGGACGTCCATCAGGTTGGTGATGAAGAAGTTGTTCTGCAGCGCCGCCACACCCTTCTCGGGCAGGATGGACGTCTGGCGGCACACGGGGCACGACAGCGTCAGGCTGTGCGCCGGGATGTAGTTTTGCAGGCACCTGGGTTGAGGCAGGCGAGACATTATTTCAAATGTGTCGAAACAAAAAAAAAAACAACGACTCACCTTTCGCAGAAAGTGTGCAGGCAGGGCAGAACTTTGGGGTTGTGGTATCGTTCCAGACAGATGCTGCAGATCAAGAACTGCTTGTCGATCTGGCGCACCACCGGGCTGGGAATGCTGCCAGCGGCGTCAGCGGCCATCCTAAACGCGGGACTCGATAACGGCCGCCCCGCCTCTGCCTTTTATTTGCCTGAGCCCTGCCGGACATAAAGTATCAACTCCATCAGTGATGACCTCCTCCAAGGCGTGAGCGGATTCTTTCGAGAAGGCCGTCGCTATCCCGTCACGGAGAGGAAAGGACAATCAAGACTTTGGAGTTTCCCCTCGTTTTACTCACTGGGATTATTAGCGCTAAACCGTGTTGCTTTTATACCCAAGCTCGGCCATTGACAAATATTCCGAGCGACGCCCCCCCCCCCCCCATTCTTGAGAGTAGCAGCCATCATGGCGAGTTGCTCTTAAGAAGCACTCTCGACGCGGCTGGCTGATCCATAATGAAGGAGAAAACAGAAAGCGGGGCATTCTGTGCTGGCTCCAAAAATAAACGCCTTACCCACAATGCACCGGTGACAGCCGGCTCGACTGTCAGAGCGTCCCTTTTATTCACAAAGTGACTTTTGTTATCAGGCAGAGCCGGGGAAAGTGTGTCAGTGCCACAACAAGCTGAAAAAAAAAAAAAAAAAAGCCGCTGGGGCTCAACCGCACTGCATGTTTCTCCTCGATTATGTTTTGTTTTCATTTTTATTTTCCCCCGCCTAAATGGACTTCCACCACAGAGTGCGGTCTGCTTTCAATTAGCGCTCCAATGAGGTAATGGGATGTGTTCACTGTCAAATAATGCCGCCAGATTGGCTAAAGATTAGCCATAAGCGCTAGCCTGTGTTTTGCTGACACCCACGTCACTCACCGACCAGCTCAATACAAAATGACCAAGTGGTCAAGATTTATTTTCACGCATCTGGCGGTGAAAACAAACTCTTTGGGAAACAAATCGACATTTGGTACACCTGCTGAAAAGTGAGGATGAAAACGCCGTGTTCCATCGACCATGGTTGACTTGGTCGATGCTAACGCAACCGCGCGCACCCACACCCACACACACACACACACGGACGGACAGCTCTTATGTAATCCCATCAAGCAAGCCATTCCCGCTTTCATGCTGGGGAATAATAAGAAAAATGGAAACGTTCAAAACATTGCGGAGGGCAAGTGGGACGAAACAAAGACATCATCAGCGTCGTCACGAGCTGACTCACTTGGAAATACTTGAGAACGGTCTCTTCCGCTACCTCCCGTCGCATCCCTCTTGTCCTCAAGTAAACGTCGTCTCGCTGCCTTTGAGCGTGTGTAGCACGGATGGAGGGATGGAGGGAGGGAGGGAGGGAGGGAGGGAGGGAGGGAGGGGAAGGAGGAGAGGGGGGATGACGAATGGGGGCCGAGCAGATGGAATTATGGTCGCTCCCGACGGGGAGCCTCGGATGCTGACTCACCCCGCAGAGCCAACTGTTCATTTGAAAATGAGAATGTATTTATTTATATATTTATAGATTATTCGGATTTTAATTCACACATCGTTAAAAAATAATAATTACTTCTAGTTATTTATATTTTTTTTATCATTTACTTTAAATTTCCGACTAAAAAGACTTTTTAAAAAAAAATATTTGATTCTTCTCTGTAGTGTTTATTTTTAATTCACAGATTGAGAAAATTATTTTACACAAGTTGCACCTCGATTTATCGCTGCACCACATTCAACTCCGCAGTTCCTTATTATTCACAATTTTTTTTTTTTATTAACAAAATTGATTGCTGTTATCTCGCCTGAGTAGGTGCTGCTGTTTGGGTTAGCAACGCGCTCCAAGATGATGTCGCACAAAGCCACTTCCAATCTAATCTGGAGCGTCCAGCGGGTGCAGGGCGACGTGATATGACGCACTTGTCATCATCACGTTTCTGGCCACGTCAGATAAGACCACAAACCGTCCGTTTGTTCTTTCGTTGACGCGCACAAGCAACAAGTGACAAGCTAATGCTAATATTTTTTTTTTTGCATTTTGATTGATTTTCTGCAGTTTTGCAGGTGATGGAATTAAATTTCAAAAAATTCAATTTGAAAAACAAACCATACAACATTTCCTGTGGACTATCCAAACATGCAACTAGCATCGTATGCTAAAAGGTAAACAAAGTGAATTTCTCGTCACTCACATGACTTGCCGCCATCCGTTTGTCACATCAATCATCCTCAATGTTAGTCGCCACTTCCTGCCTTTCACTCACTTGAAGCGAGCGCATCATGGCTGCCCGACTGTGTGTGTCTGTGTGTGCGTGTGTGTTGCTGGTCAACTAATCCTCATCTTGGATGCGGGATGGGAAAAAAGGCAGGAATGCATGTGAATGCTTGCAATAATCCAAACAGACTGATAGCCAGACAGTGTGTGTGAGGGGGCGGGACTTAAGGGGGAGGCAGCGAGGGGACCAATCAGAAGCGACTGGTGATGACCACTACATATACGTACATCCCATTGGACTCATTTTGGATTTTTTTACTTTTTTTTTTGGGTGAATGATTTACATACTCTAGAGTTTTATTAGTCGCCTGAATGAAACACGAAAGGTGTTTTTTGCATGTAGCATCGGTCGGGTCCGATTGGCACAGAATCCGGTACCGGTTTTGCAGTTTTAGTATATGGTCAGGAATTTGTCCTTTGCAAGTATTTTCTTTGGCAGGCAAAGCCACGGATTTTAATCGATAAGGCAGGGTTGGACTTTAATCACTCGGAATTTTTTTCAAATTTTTTTTTTCCCACTTAAGATAACAGACAACACATGGACTCGCTCACACACGCCAAATATTAACACACACACACACACTCGAAGTACCAGTTTGTGAGCTGCAAAGTCCAATAATTAACTACACGACTCATCACCAACAGACGAATGCCGATAAATGCTATTAATAGCTCGCTGTGTTCCTAATCAATTGGCCTTCCCGCAGAGCTAAAAAAAGAAAAGAAAAAAAACCGAATTACTTTTAATTAGTAAATAAAATAAAATGATGAATTAAACTTTAATTTGCATCTTCAGAGACAAAATTATAATAAATTTTCTGAATTGACTCACTTTTGGCTTCGCATTAATTATCAATCGCGCACTCACAGTTCATTTCATTAGGTACACTTACATACTCTATTGCGGTACAGTGCTGGATAAAACAAATGAAGCGCTCACCTGGATTTTATTGGGTTTGAAAAATAAAAAACGGCGAAAGACCAAGACGAACGATCGTTCTTAACGTTCACCGGACGTCTATGAAGTGAACGGAAAGTTCATTTGGAAACCGCGGCATCCATCACGCCGTACCAACTGGCAGCACGTCAATACATTTCCAGCTCAGTTCACTCGAACACGACCAATCACATGCAAAGTAACGCCGCCCCCCCCCCCCTTAACAAAAAAAATCAAAACAAAGAAAAAAAAAAGGGTGATTTTTCTTGTCTGTAAATGTTTACGAATAAAGTTAATTTAGCACAATAATGAACAGAAATGATCATAAATTAATTTTTAGAAACTAAATCGCTTATTAAAGTAAAATGACTCTTCTTTATCGTCCGTTAATTTCTGATGATTTCAAATAGAGTAACAAACAAACTATGGAACACATTTGCAAGTGTGCTCTGGGGCTAACAATTCCTGAAAGGTGTCACCATGGCAACACTACATCAATGTAGCATCCCATTAAAGGCTCCTTTCATGGAAAAAAAAAAAATACAAAAAAGTGAGAAGCGGAGGATAACGTTATTTGCATTTCTGTGCCATGAATGATTTTGTCCAATGGAATGAGAGCTTTTATTGTCAGTGGTCGAAGGGGACTGTGAGGAGGGGCTTGGACTGTTTAGCATTCAGGGCACACAACCACGGGACCACCCTAAGAATTCTTTTCATTTTGTAGACATGTTTCCATTTTGGAAAAAAAACGTTCGGTTCAATCAAAACAGCAGACTTGTCTTTTTAGCTTCTTGAGTTTTTTGGCGGGTCTACTCTGGATGGTCAAATTTAATTTTGCTCGCTGAAACAGCCTTTGGGGCCTAAATGATTGTTTTTAAAAATGGAGAGGGTGTGTGACCCAAAATGGCAGCTCTCAAACCAAACACTTAACATAATAAAACTGCTGCCCTAATTTCATCTTGCTGAGTCAATCTCTATTCAGTGGGCTAGTTTTTTCTTTTTCTGTGTGAGGAAACTGCCAAAAAGGCAATTCCAAAGACCTTGGCATAGCCTTACTAGAAAAAGTTATCTTACCTCATGTCTTTTTCCATTTTTGTCCCTCTTAGGAATCCACACTCACTCACTCACTCACACTTTGGACCTCACGTTCATCTCATCTGCATTTAAAAAGAAACAAGCAAGACTTTTACTTCACGCAGCAAGATCAACAAATAGAACACAGATTAAAAACAGGAGCTACCACGACATGACTCACTGTTTGCGATGTCGGCAAAGCCCGTCCGTCCATTGCAGGTTAACGCAGAAATGCACTAAGTGTAGTAGTAGTAATGCATTGAAGGTGGGATGTCAGGGCATGACATGTTAGTGAGTGAGTGAGTGAGTGAGTGAGTGAGTGAGTGAGTGAGTGAGTCGTGTTGAGGTGTGACATTGAACTGCGGGATAAAGAAGGATTGAGACGAGCATAATCCCTCACACATGACCGCTAAAACACAAACACAGCCACCGGGGACAGGAGAGCCAGTCACCTCATTGAAACATAAATCTCCTCTACATATAACCAAAAAAAAATGCTTTTTGAAATCAAATACAGGCACACATTGTCCTCTTAATATATATATTTTTTTCGACAATACATTTCTTTTGAACATTGAAAAGAATGTTCGAGTAAAAGATCCTAACCCGATCACCAAAAGGTTGAATCAAATAACAAAATAAGCACATAACGTTAGACGATGACGCAGCGAAATCCTCTGCTGCCCTCTTGTGGCAAAGAAACACTTTGGCAGCATTAAGTGATGGCCCGTTGAGTTGCTATGGCAACCGCATTGGCGATTAACGCTGCACCAATTGAATGCACCTTCTGCTGTTCCCACTTTGGCCCACCGGGGGGCAGTGTAAAACAGGCCGATGTTTCTGAACCACTTTTCCTCACGATATAAGGTTTAATTATCTTTTGTTTATGGTTGAGTTGACAGTAAACCTCAAATGGGAGTGGCATTAGTTAGAAGCCTCCTCTTTTCTTTTCTTTTTTTTTTAAAGAATTGTTCACTGTTTGACGTTGTGTAGCTTCAAATCAGTACCGTAGGTCTTACCCGCGAGTTTCAGCCAGCCGAGTTCCAGGTCAGTGTGCCGTGACTTCGCCGTCGTCGTAGCGGGCAGGCGGGCACTTTGGTCAAGCAAACTAGTGCGAAACCTTGGGCAACTTGGCTGCTTCTTTTCTTTTCTAAACAAATAACTTTACTTTTCAATTTATACTTTCTTCTTCTGGTCTCTCAAATAGCAGATTATTGGGTGTGTTATCCACATGCGGAAACCACACCGCCCCCAAGAGGCCAAGGTGCGCATAGCATGAATATTACTGTACTAATGTTATTTACGGAGGTTAGTTAAAATAGTCATAGTAAATACTTTAAAGAGCAAAGGAGTTATGTGTTATTTTTATTCTTCAAAAATAATCATTTAAAAGTCCAGGATAAATATTAATTATAATTATATAAATATTAACAGAATGTCACTATTATCACTTTTTTTTTACTGACTGTTAAGTAGATGATACTGGCCGTTGTCCTTAATATTCTGACCATTGACCAATAAACTGGCTGCTGTTAGACCACACACACACACACACACACACACACACACACACACACACAAAAACAACGTGCCATTGTCTCTTTTGTGCGCCGCCCGCTTGATTTGCATCACAACGTTCATCCACACAAACACACACACACACATGATGAGACAAGTACTGTATATAAAGCTTTAATGGTCATAAAAATATGTCTTTATATTATGTACACAAAGCAGCTGTACGGATGTCTTGATATTAATATGCGTGTATGGAGCTACACAAGGCTTTTAAGGCAACAGGCTGTTTGGTGTGTGTTCAGTGTGGTTGCCATGGAGATGATGACAGTGTACTTTACAATGCCAACGTTGATAATAAAAGACACGCAAGCGTGACAAAATGACAACAGCGAAAAAAAGGACACACAGTGTTAGGGCCACACAGAGAAGAATAAATTGGGGATATGTGGGGGGGGGGGGAAAAGGCAACATTTTGGGAGAAAAGTTGAAATATTACAGTAAAAAGAAAACAGTGACTGAAAATAGGAAAAAAGAATAATGCGTCGTCAATAAATTATTTGGTAAAAAAAGAGAATGAAGTATCAGACCAATTATTGACATTCATTTCTTAAAGCTACAATTTTATTGTCGTGATGTTTCCTCTTTTTTACTTTCCGATGAAGCCCTAACACTCGTTTGTATAAAAAAGAACGTTCAGTTTGCACATTCAACATCATTGTCATCATCATCATTAGGTACCCCTTTAAAAAGCTTAGGTGTGCCTAATATTTTGACCAGCTGAGCTAAAGCTACACGCACACATTAAATAACCGGGTGCTACATTCACAGTCAAATTGTCAACTCCCGCAAAAAATACAAAATAATAATAACAAGAAAACTCACATCACAGTGTCTTAAATGCTCAGTTAGCATTAGCGTCGTAGCGTAGCATGCTTCCCCGTGACAGTACGGGGGCGTCCTCAAAACACTAGCAACAGGCACAACCAGTACCGTATGTTGTATAACGGGTTACATGGTGGTAGTTGTCTACATTTCTAGAACGTAGCGCTAAGGTTCACGTAGAGGCCACATCATGCAGCAAAAAAAAAAAAAAAGACGTCCACGTACAATAATCGAGAGCGAGAGTGGCTAACTCCATTTTGGAGAGGAATGTGGTTTTAAGTTTTGTGGCTACTATCAAATCTGGAGGATTTAGAGCTCGATGATTGTCAATATACGACAATTAGACGTGCAACGAGGAATCGATGACTCACCGATTATCAAATGATTTGATCGCATTATTGAGAAACTGTAACAAGGGCAGAGTTGCCGATGAATTCAAAGATGCTAGCTTGCTTGTGGTTCACTTCCAGCTGGGTTTAGCGCTCCTGCTTGGCGTCCCCGAATCCCGAGACTGCGCAGGCGGCGTCTGGCTACGGTAGGCGGCGCGACTGCTCGCCTTGACGCTGTGCACTCGCCGGACGCCCGTCCGCTCCTCAGCACCCGCAGCGGCCGAGGCTAATTTCGTCTGCTTGACGGACGCCTGCCGACTCAACCCGGCGGCGACGTGAGCCGACCGTTCCTTCTTGGTCCGGGAAGACGACGCTACTGTGTTGCGGGCGAAGCTGGGAAGGTCGGGGGAATTCTTGGAGCTGCTGCTTTCCGACAGCGAGCCGCCCTGGACTTGGGCCCTCATGGTGGAACGGCACATCTTCTCTTCGGGGGCCGGCTTAGGGAGATTCCTCAAGGGTTTGGCGCTGGGTTTACTGAGGGAGGAGTTTTTTTTTAAGTTACTGGAATCGCACGCGCATCTCGACGTGGCGATAGGGAAGACGCCGCCGCCTTGATCGGGTTTGGAGTCGTCAGGAGGTAGACTGGAGTGTCGCTGGGGTCTGAGGGTCTTTTCGCGCCGTCCTCTCGGTGGGGTGCTTTGGTCGCGGTGGGGTGGATCGAGAGTGGCCTCTGCTTTCTTTTTGCTCCCCGTCCTGGTAAGTCGGCTAATCGGCACTACTTTCCGCATGCTCTGGCTTTCGCTGCTGGTTAGCGTCCGTACAGCGCCGCCGCTTCCGCCGAGACCGCTGCTAGAAGTGCTAGCGCCCCCATTGGCGGCATCGCTGCCTTCGTCCCCGGCCTTGTTTTTCGGTTTTCCGCTCTTTCGAGTCTCTTTCACCGCAGCGTCGTCAAAGCTTTCGCTTCCCCACTCGGGCGGCGTGGCAGAGGCGACGTCCATCGTTCTCGGTACCGAAGACTCCCCGGGAGAGTCCAAATCGGCGGACGGAGAACTGAGCTCTCCGGGGCTGCCTTTGTCACCGGCTCCAGGACGAAGTCCCTCTTTGGAAAGAGACGAGCTGTCGACTTCGGAGACGTCCAGGGTGACCGAGCAGTCGGCTTCGGTGCAGTCCGGGACGTAAAACGCCGGCCTCTTATTGGACAAGGGGGTGTCCAGGGGCAGGGGGGTGTCGCAGGTTGTCGAGGAAAGCGAGCTGGTTTCGTCCTCTTGCGTCAAAGAATCTCTCGCTAGTCCCGGATCTGTATCCAGAGTTCCGGAATGTCGGTCTCGTTCCAGATCAATCAGCTGGATGTCGTCCTGATTGACAAAATTTAAAGTCTGGAGGTGAAAGGCTTGCAGAGAAGGAACCAAAGTGTGCTTCTCGACGTTCACGTTGATGTGGCCACCAAAAGATGGAGGAGGACACGAGTATCTGCTGCTGCTGCTGTTGTTGTTGTATCGGTCCTCGTCGGCCTTCAGCCCCGCCGAGGAAAACCTGGCAAGAGGGCTGATGGGTTCGGTTTCGGCACGAGGAGACGTCAGGTCTCGGTTGTCCATCCAAGGTGCGCTTTTACGCTGCGGGGCGCGGCCCGAGCGCGGCAGGCTGTTGAACTTGTCTCCGAACAGCTCCAGGTAGCTGTGGAGTTCCCGGTCTGCGATGGACGTCAGGGTGTGGCGGTGGCGGCGGGCGCTGGACGAACGTCCCGGCGGACTGTGAGGACTCTTGGATCTCCCCTG
Source organism: Syngnathus typhle (assembly GCF_033458585.1). Taxonomy (NCBI): domain Eukaryota; kingdom Metazoa; phylum Chordata; class Actinopteri; order Syngnathiformes; family Syngnathidae; genus Syngnathus; species Syngnathus typhle. The sequence goes on from NC_083740.1 coordinate 1,302,853, forward strand.
AAAGAAGTCCAAGAGGCCTTCCTTGGTGAGGGTCTCCACGTCATTCTCGCTGCTGCTGCGAGCGAAGGCGCTGCCGCCGCCGACTTGGAGCGACCACGCTAGTCGTTTCTCCTCCAGCTCCCTCAAGCGACGCTGCCTCGCCACCTCCTTCAGCTCGCGCTCGGTGTTGTCCTGCGAGAAATTAAAAGCCCGTTTAGAAACGTAGGAGAACATTTGAAGCGCGAGGGTCAACCTTGACGGCTTTCTTGAACTTGACGCAGAAGTCGTGGAAGATGCGGAAGCCTTCGTCCAGCTTGAAGGCGTCTTTGTCCTCGCAAAAGAAGTCCACCAGAGCGTTGCCTTCTCTGCAAAGGTCCAGACGGCGACGCTTCAGATCCGTCAGAGTCTTCGTAGAACTCTGAGAACAAGTCGGTAGCGACCCGATGACCGATTTGTCACGGCGCCGTATTTCTTGACGATTGATCGACCCGGTGACAGACCTGGAGGAAAGGCTCCAGTTGCGGCATTAACTCGGGATCTTCACGAACCTTCTCCTCCAGAGTTCGGATTCGGACATACAAGGACGAGAACTCCAGTTCCATGTTCTCCACCGAGATCCTATGGGGGTGGTCACACAGTTTTACTACTCGTTCAACAAACAGATTTTTGTTATCAATTCAACTTTCCGAGATGTTTGAAACTTTTAGAAATTTGTTCCACGTTTGTTTTTGTGGTTACCTGGCGGCACTCTGGATGTGGATCAGTTTTTCAGGAAACTTTAACAGCGCCTCGTCTTTTTTCTTAGCCTCCTAAATGAAGGAGTGGTCAAAATGAAAACAAAAATGGAATAAAGTCAATGAAGATATGTCAATGATGCTCGTTTTGTTACCATAGCAACAAAGTGCAGCAGGTTCATTCCCGGCTTGTTGGCTTTGGTGTCGGCCAAGGAGAGCAGCGACGACAGCTTGAAGCCCACGGCGTTCCCCGCGTAGCCTCCCTGAACAAAGTGGCTAGCTAGCATTTCATTGTTTTAGCACTCCTGACCTTCCGTGGCATACCGCGTTCATGATGTTTCCCGCCTGCAGCACCAGATGCAAAATGGCGTGAAGCTCCTCGCAACACATCAACTCTGTGGAGTAAAATGAAGAAGAAATGTTGATTGCTCATAAAAAATGCAAAAATGGCCCATTGGACAAAATGGGCGATGGAGTATCAGGTGTGAGCGAAAGCAGACACCGCACGGTGCGTCACGCTTACCTCGAGTGGCGACTCGTGCCACATCGACGTCGTGACTCATCAGCGCGCAGGATGGGAGGAACTCCTCGCCGAGCACCATGGCCTCGATGCGCACTTCCAAGCTGACCCGAAAAAAAACAGATGATTCGTTCGCTCCACATCGCGACGTCATGTCAATATCACAATGATGGTCGGGTAAATCGTGATACGCGGTTGTGATATCTCACTGACGACAATAATTAATATGACAATTATGGCGGCATTTACCCAATGTTATTTTTTTATTTTCATCTATTATTCTATTTCTTATTATTTGTTATTATGTTTTATTTATTTTATTTGTTATTTGATTAATAAATTAATACGTATTTTTATTATTATTTATTTTAATTATTTTATTTGTATTTATTTATATAGTTATTTTTGATAACGATATATTGCAATAATGATTTATCCCGATATTACATTGTGATATTGAGTCGTCATAAGAAAAATATTTTGCCGTAACGACGCATACGATATGTTGCGATAACGATATATGAAACGATACGTGATCGATTACGATACATTGCGATAACGATATATTTAATGCATGATACATTGAACAAATCGACGATATGTGAATGATACGAACATGGTGAAATCAAATGAATCCCACTGGCAGGACTCAATATGAACTTTTATCTGGTCACAAAGCTTGCAGTAATCCCCCCTGACAAAAAAAAAAAAAGGACTCACCGAGGCACCTGGATGAGGAGGAACATAAAAGAGTCGGCCAGCGTCAGCTTGTCCGGGTCGCCTCGGAACGCCTGCAGCTTCTTCATCTGCGGAAGGCAAAAGGGAAGGAAGTTGTTTGGTTGTCATCGGCGTGACGTGACGCGGCGGCCGGGCGGGCGACGTGCTCCAACATGGACCTCGTCCGTGTCGGGCAGCAGCTTGAGGAGGTCTTTGAGAGGCTGGGCTCCGTACGCCTCGCCGCGTCCTCGCCGTATGTCCTCCACAATGCAAGGGTTGGACCTAAAGGGAGGGAGGGAGGAGGATGCGTCGCAGGTGCGCCCTTTTCAATAAGTTCACAAAAGACGCTTTGTTTACATTGGCCAGGTTGTAAAGAACCTTTCAGAACACGCAGGAAGCCTCGGAAGACAACACTGACGGATTTGCTTTGGTTCATTGAGCTGGGCATTCGTCTGACAATAGAGTCGTCCAAAAAAGTTGTCATAGTTTGGGAAAAATATATATCTTTGCTGCACAAAAAATAAATGTAGATTTAGCCTTAGGGCTTATTGTTGTTGTTTTTAATTCGCTTTCTGTGGATACTTTCGTACTGAATATGATGTACCGTAATTTTCGGACTATAAGTCGCACCGGAGTATAAGTCGCACCAGCCATAAAATGCCCAAAAAAGTGAAAAAAAAACATATATATGTATATAAGTCGCTCCTGAGTATAAATCGCCCCCCAACCCGAACTATGAAAAAAAAAGCGATTTATAATCCGAAAATTATGGTATATATTTTGCTGATCGAAATAGACTAAAATAGAAAATAATTCAATTGTACTTCTTTCCAGATAAAAACTTGATGCACAGGAAATGTAGCAGAAAAAAAAATCCTTTTATTTTAATTGATTTTAAGCGACATAAGAAGGGCTATTTTCTTTTTTTGTTTCAAGTTCCAAATTGCTCCGCTAATGATGCGTACATCCACGACGGATTAACATTCCTGTCGCTCGAGTCGCCTCCCAATATTGTGTGTGACGCACTCGGTTCTTACGTAATTTGATTTCCTAATCTAATCAAGGACAAACAACAGAAATGTGACAAAGCTAATTAGCGAACACACACTCTGACATTAATCCACCTATAAAAAGTGCTTGTTTGTTTAAAGCCAACAAAGGACGGAGGGCAGGACTTACTTCTTGAACTGCTTGAGGAAAATGCCCACGTTCATCCCCCTCTTGGAGTCCAGGATGCTGATCTGCAAGCAGACACAAGGGGGCGACATGTCAAAGACCAAACAGGAAGTCTGAATATGCTGCAGCGTGCACGCCGGGCCAGTAGGGGACAATGTCACTTCCTTCTCCAGGTGAGATCTTTAGAACGCCACCCGTTGAATGATGTCGCTGATGCTAACCAAAACAGCAGCACTTGTAGGCGTTCAGGTCATTTTTGACTTTATACAGCAGATTTGTAAATAATAACAAAGAACTAATCTACAATCTTTGATCACCTGCAGTCTTAAATTACAGAACAGGTTACTGTTTTCCCAGAGTGACCCATGATGCAACGTGTTTGTTTTTGGAGATAAAAAAAAAAAACCTCTCTAGGTAACTTGGCACCGTTACTTAACCGGTCCCTCGAGGGAAATTATTTAGTTGTCCACGCAGCAGTCAACACGGTGTTTGTTGCTGCCATGACACTTTTGGAATGGCATCTGCTTCTCTCAGAAGCACCGTGCTAATTATTTGATCATTAAGCAATTCCATCTTTCTTCTTGTGTAGGTGTAAAATGCAGGATGGGAGAGGAATGAAACTTTCAATAAGTTCTCGAGCTTCATACTCACCTCTTCCTTGCTGCTCTCCTTGAACGATCGGGACCGGTTGAGCCCAGCCGCCGTCCCGGGAGCGGACGCCGCCCCTCGGCCCGCCTCATCCTGCTGACCAAAAAGCTCCTCCACAGAGCGGACGTCTATTTGGTACTGCTGCTGCCGTCCCACTAGCGTCCAGATGTTGGGTCTCTCGCGGACCTTCTCCTCGGGGATGGGCTTCCAGAAGAAGCTGCGCACCCGACGCTTCTTCCTGCCGGGGTGGGTCACCACGGGGGGAGGCGGAGGAGGGGGTGGAGGCGGCGGCGGCACAACGGCAAGGGGGGCCGCGTCCGGGGCGGCGGGGCCGCGGCTCTGGGGCTCATTGGCCAGCATGGCGGGGAGCGCTTGTTAGCATAGGAGCGCTGATGCTAACTACTTTCTCGCTGAAGACTTTTCAGTCACTGGAAGAGTCGGGACGGCGCCTTTCAGTTCTGATCGGCTTCATCACTCAAAGGGGCGCCACAGCAAAACGTGGGCTAAAAAACAGGAAGGAAAAGAAACAATATGTGTTATTAATTTAAGCACAATTTTGCATAAAAATGTCAATGGGAAATATGATTGACATGCTAAAATGGTTATGGTCAGATTGCAATTATTGACGTATATATTCTCTGAAAATAACTTGATAGTAGAAGAAATCTGTTCTTCTTTGTTTATATCCGCACAACTTTATTATACTGCCACCCGGTGGCCAAGGCAGACACACCAGGAGGAACGAACCAAAGAATTCAAGCAATAACGCTTGATGCATAATCTGTATTTTTTTTTTTTACTCGCTTTCGGATTGTTATTGTGCTTCGTTTTCATAAAGTACGACATTAAAGAGTTAAAATGTTCCCTCTTTAATTTTGAGGGAAGTTGCAATGGACGAACATTTGCAGTGTTCCAGGGGGACAAAAATAAAGAGAGTGGATTAGGAGGTGGAAGTCAAGCTGACAATCATTGGACATTAGAGGAAGCCTGATGGAGGGGGGCACGGATCAAAGGAGTCAAGAAGGGCTCAAAACCAGGGACATGGTCAGACCCCTTCGGTTTCTGAAGAGCTTTTAAGTCCTGCTCTGCTATGTTGTGACACATGCTTGCATCCTGTACAGTATGATAACATTATGATGATGTCATACATTCAAATTAGGATTTTAAAATTCATCCGATCTGTAAAGTCTCCTGTTTCATGCAACGACAACAAAGACAATCTTTGCATTAAAAAAATGAGGCGTTCACTGGCAGCGTGGAAAAAAAACTTCTCGGATGACAAAAGTGCTTTGCCATCAATCCTGTGACATGATACCTTTGTTGTAAACGAACAATGGTAACAAATGCACGAGAGATTCAAATCAAATATTTGAGTTTTTTTTTTTTCCTCATTGGCGTCAAATGAGACGCATCAACATTGCGTCTCGTTAGCCGCCCGACGTTTGGTGATTCATCACGCTCGTGTCTACTTCACTACGATGACATCTGACCTCCCTGTGAGTCAGTGGCTAAGGTTAGCTTGTAAAAAAAATGGCTTTTTTGTTTTGCGGACCACTGAGATATACCCCCCCCCCCCCCAAAGAATAAAAATCCTAGCTCCGCCAGTGGGTCCACTTGCTGCCGACCCCCCGGGGGTGATCCCTCTAAATGCCACGCCCGACATTATGTCATGTGACACTCGTTCGGGCCCAGCCACTGCCAATTGCAATTGATACTCGTTTCACCGATTGACACAAAATTGGGCGGCTTATAAAAGGACACATAAAAAAGTTGTAAGGATCAGAACAGGAAGTCGGCCATTTTGGTTTGAAGCAGCCATATTTAACTTTTACGAAATGACACAACATTGTCATCATCAATGATAAATTCAGATTCGATTCATAGTTTGATTTTGAGACAGAATTACCAACAAGCAGCTCTTAGCTCACCAAAAGCGAGTTCCAGTTTTCCTTTGACTGTAAAGTCCAAAAGCAGCAGCAACTCAGTCTCGATTTGCGTTACGTATGAAGGTCAAGCTGCCTTTCCTAATCCCCCCGTCACTAACTTCCAATTTCCTGAGGCGCCGGCCGGAGGTCTTTCAGCGACGCCGCGGGGGCAAAGGGGTGCCTTGCGACGGGACCCACCGGGACAATCTGCCCGTCTCCGTCGCCGTGGGAACGCTCGTTAGCGGAGAGCTGTCGGACCGTTTTGCTTTTCGGATGGAGGTTACTTATTGGACACTAGATTGGGTACGCTAACTCTTATGTAACGCTCATATTAAGAAAGGAAAACAAAGAGTGGCGTTATTATAAAAATCCCAGATTAAGTGATTACAGTAGCTAAAGGGATTAAGAATCAGACAGGCGTGAATTCATTCAATTTAGGGTTTCGAGAAAGTGTTTTGAACTTGGGTTTTGAAAAACAATGCAAGTGCTTTGCCGCCTAACGTTCTTCAGGGCAACTCAATTCGGTCACTGATGAGACACTCGGCTGGCCCACGATTCATTAACGTGACTAAAAATAGAACAAGGCGGGCTCCTTCCATCACTGCATCCAAGTGAAAAAATAAAGCCTTTTAATTCACTTACCGTTTTTTTCCATGTATAATGCGCCCCCATGTATAATACGCACCCAAATCTTGACGCCTACTTAAGTCCGTGAACGTAAAATTATTTCAGAAAAAAGAGTTAGTTAAATTTTTAAATTAGTTAAATTTTGCGCATTATACATGGAAAAAAACGGTAATTCAATTTGCAACAGTTGAGGCAAGTGTGGACTTGTGTGCCAGGTTGTCTGCAACAATTTTTTTTTTCCACTTTGCTGACTCATTTGCATACTGCCCATGGATGGCTCATTCATTCAAATCACATTTAAAAAGCCCCATGAAACAATTTTTTAAATTGGTTGGCTCTGATAAATCTGGCTTGTCTTTTTTTCCGGGCCAAAGGCTGACTAGAACCGCGAACAGTAACTAACAATACATAACATATTACATTTTAGAGCGTAAATAATTCACACTAAAGAATATCAACACGACCAAAACGGCCGCTCTGTTACGGTCGAATTACGCCCGCCGTTTCTCTCGCGTGTCACCTGAGCAATGTGATCCGCCGCCTAAGCAAAGTAAAAGGCAAATCCGTCGCTAGCATCTCGGCCCAGTTTGTTTTAGCGCCGACGCTTCCGTCGGTGTCGTGATTTAAAGTTGCAGCAGGTGCTGGCGTCGTCGCTGTGGAGACGAGAGCCGGGGAAGGGGCGGAGGGAATGCAAACATGTTGCGTGCCAGCCACCCCTCAAATCCCGAAGGGCACCCAGACACTCACTTGAGTATAGGAAATACAAATCACCTGGACAAAAACATGGTTTCCTGAGATACATCCGTTGATTGGACATGATTTGGAAAAAGGTGCACACCTGTAGAGAAGGTCACCGCAAAAGTTTTATTTTTTATTTGATAAACTAGCAACAATTTCAAATGTGTTAAATTTGATTGGATAAGCTGCATCATTTTTTCCAATTACCGTGTTTTCCGGACTATAAGGCGCACCGGACTATAAGGCGCACCTTCAATGAATGGCCCATTTTAAAACGTTGTCCTTATATAAGGCGCACCGGACTATAAGGCGCACCATTAATGCATCATGTCAGATTTTTAATCCAAATCAAATCATTCTCCATTTGATCTTTTTTATTTCAACTTCAGACGCAACAAATGACTTTCTAATCACAAAATAATGATCCAAAGTCTTTTTGATTCATGATTCATCGTCTTCCGCGGGCCACTTACGATTGATTTCATGACACAATGCTTCGGGCCAGTTTAAATTTAGGAATTTGGTCCATATATAAGGCGCACCGGACTGTAAGGCGCACTGTCGGCTTTTGAGTAAATTTGAGGTTTTTAGGTGCGCCTTATAGTCCGGAAAATACGGTAGTTGTGCGCAATTCTATGAGTGACTTTTTTTGTAATCAACGCCATTATTTTCTGGTTCTATTCGATATTTCATGACATTTTGAATGAAGAGCCTCAAGTGGTGACTTTTAAAAAAAATGTATCGCCGACAGCAAAGAGTGGGACAGGTGGGCTGTTTGATTTGAAGTCGTTTATGCCAAACGTTTCACATTGGTAAGACTCATTTCCAGGCTATAAAGAACATTCGAGTGGACTCTACGTTGGCAGCGACCATTCAGCCGGCAGCCTCGATCTCACACAAATAAATCAAGCCCCCCCAAACCCACCACCACCACCATTTTAGAATCTTCCTCGGTGGGATGACGTCAGAGGATTGAGTTTTCAATGTGAGTCTCAGCCACCACAGCAACCAGCCAACCGCCACCCTACCCACCCCCGCCCAAGTGACCCGACCTGGGGAGGTTTTTTTCTTTTTTTCTTCCACTGGGGTATTGTTTCGCACACTTGAATGGATTGGCCTCTAACTCATCTCAGCAGGCATAATCGTGTACAAAAGCCAAGGAAAGGCTGCCTCCAAACTGGCGCAGAGTTGTAAAAACTTTTAAAAGGTCGTGCCGAGCTCTCAGACGGCCAGCTTGTTAGCTGTGGAAAAAAAGCTAACAGAAAAGCTTTAAAAAAAAAGGATTAATTACGTGAACCAGGAAGTTAACATTTGCGGCAAAATACGGCTATTGCTCAATAATTTATGGGAAAAAAAAAGGCTTAAGTAGAAGCTAGCCTTGCTAACAAATAAAATTGTAATATGCTACCCATCACGGCTGAAAAAAACAAACACACAAAGGCTGATTAAATTATTAATAATGGGGAGTTTTAATTAACACTATAGAGTCACCAGTTTTTTAATATTACAATTGAATGAATAATTATTAAATAATAAATTATTAAATAATTAAATAATTTTTGTCAAAACAAGAATCCATTAAAAACAAGTAGTGAAAAAAGTAAATAGTAAAAAAAAATAGTAACTACAAAGATGTTAATTAATATAGTAATTATAATTAACAATACGTTGATCACCATAAGAAAAAAATACAAATTTGCCTTAAATTTTGGACCATCATTCATGTAACAGAAAATAGCTGACTAAATTGTAAGCTATTGAAGTGCAAGTACATAATTACTTGCAAAACCAACAAACCACATCATTTATTGGTGATGCCACACACAAAAACGCAAAAATAATTTGTACCCCAAAAGTTCGTGCAAACCTTTTGGTAAAATAATAATAATTGGAAAAAAAAAACCTCCCTGAACACAACCAAAACAAATGGGCCAAATTTTCAATAGTTAGCAATAATTACTTTATTACCACTATAGTAATAATGACGACTCCGTTTCCATTAGATGTCAATAAGTGCAACAGATTCGGAACCACAAAGTAAATAAAACTATATGATGATGTCATTGTGGACCTCTACTGCATTGCAGAACCACCTCACGGTGACCTTAGTGAGTTGACTCCGCAGGTCCACACACGCAGTGGTACTGACGCACACGTTTGGGCCAAAAAGGCGCACTCGAAACCGGCTGCACACCGGGCAAGACACTGGGAACCTGTCCGCATCAAGTTCCCAACATCGCACATTCAAAGACACACACTGGTGAGACGAGGCCTCACTTACCGGGTAAGGATGGTTCACTTCGGTCGGGACACGTCAAATAATCTTTTTTTAAAAATCCGCTCCGACACCGTCGGACTCGCCGAGAACTCGCCAAGGGGGACGAGGACCACCTGTCTGCCGCCGCAGAGCGTCTGAGTGTGCGGGGAGAGGAACCGAACCGCCAAGCTCAGCCGGCCAGCCAGCTGCAGCCTGTGGACGCACTGAGTGCGTGCTCGTGCGCGAACACGACGTCAGGTGGAGGGGGCGCGTTCACGAGGAGACGAGTCACGTGGTTGGAGGCGGAATGAGCGGGAAAACAAACCGTTGAACCAATGCTAGCTTTGATTATGCTAGCTAGACATAATGTGTTAAATATATAAAATGATCAATATTACCATACAAGTTATTTGTCTTATCTTTTTGTCTGATTTATTAGATGGATGAATATTTAGCAAGCTCTATTTAAACCTAGCAGCATAGCTACTGGCGCCTCAAACTTTTGAAATCAATTAACACAACAACAACAAAAGTCCTGAAAATCCAAAAAGTATGTTTATTTTCCCAAATACTTTTTTTTTTTACTGTGCACATGACAATGTATATATTGAATCTTAAACATTCCAAATCATTTTAAACCGAACACTTTTTTGAATATTTTTCCTATACAAAGATACACTTTCACATAGCACTTAGCATTTCATTTGATGGAAGTCTGTAGGAAAAATGCACTAATCCTAGACTACAGGGTGTAAACTAGGCAAAATTACAAATATATAAACCTTTTTTCATATATCATTTTTGGAGTGTCAAACCAGAGTCACACTCGCAAACTATAAAAAGTCAGCGGTACAAAACTGAGCAAACAAGAGACTGCTAGTTATGAATGTTTGACATACTAGCTTTTTAAAAATATATATTTTATTTTTAAACCAAGAAAAGTGTTAGCAGCTTAAAGCAGAGTTATGCTGGTCTTTGAAAATTTACAAGAAACATTTCTCAAGATAAACTATTTCGTTTTTTTAACCTTTTTGTACTTCCCAAACATTTTTCATGCAAAGTTTTAAACTACAATGAGTCATACGTTGTTAATATAAGTAGTTTGGAGTGCTTAGAAGTTTTTGACTATTAGCATGTAGCATGGGAACAGAAGTGGAGTCAAGGCACATTTTCCTTCATTGTCTCTCGAAAAATAAGATGCCAGAAGTCAGCGCAGGGGATTATGGACAAACTATGAGGAATTATTTGAAAGTAGCTAACAATGTCGCGTTTGTCAAAAATTGTTAGAAAAAAGGAAAGGAATAAGTATGTCAGTTTAGCAAATGTCCTCAAACTACTTTTATTAGTGGTTCTTAGCATTAGCTTGGAATATTTGATTACCCTTAAACTTCAGGAAGAGTCTGTCGAGGCTGAGCGAGGATTGCACGGAATGTTAAAAATTGTCTCTCATGCTGAAAAACGATGACAAAAACGCTAGTTTAATTCCGTTGGGTTACAACATTCGTATCGCTTTCATAAAAAAAAGGCATTTTTACAGCTTGCTTAATGCGTTCACCGCAGTTTGATGGATTTGTCAAACGTCGAAAGTGCATTTTTTTTCCTCAGAGATTGTAGCATTGAAAATAACATTTTTATGGATTTTTTTTGTTGCTTAAAAAGATCGTTTTGGAAGGCCATCATTCCTGACAGAGGAGAGGAGGCTGAGGGGGGGGGGGGGGTCCCTGTAGTTTTTACTCATAGATTACATTTTTCTTTAGTTCTCCTCTAGCCAAGATGGACGCTCGCTGCCGGGCGCTTTCAACTTGATGTGGAACTGCTTCATCGTTTGCTCCAGCTGCTGCTGGTTGCCCGAGTAGTAAGCCGCGATGGCGTTGTGGAAGAGGATCAGCTGGTTGTGCAACACCTTCACCTAAAACCACAACAAGCCATCCTCTAAAAGCTCTGACGTCACAAAACAAAACACGTAAAGCCCTCTTTTGCCAACCTTGTTCTCCTCCAGGAATTTCAGCTTAACGGAGACGTCGTTGCGCATCCTCTCGTACTTGTCGCGGTGCGCCTGGAACAGTTGCTGAGAATGCTCGATCTTCGGCAGGGTGGTGTTGTCGCGCGGGCCCAAGTTCAGCTCCTCCAGATCGGTGCGGTACGCGTCGTACTCCACCCTGCCGACGGACATCCAGTTTTAACGGTGGGGGATAGCGTTCCCCGTTAGCGAAGCAAAGATGCAGCGAGAAAAACAATGGATGAGACTTAGGAATTGAGCTTTTTTTTGAATAAGGAAGTTTGAAAAGCAGATGACCTGGCAATCTCGTATTGCTTGATGTTGATCATGGTGTCCTCGATGGTTTTGTCCACCAGGGTGTTGACGCTGTTGATGAAAAAGTTGATGGCGCCCAGCAGAGTTTCTCCATTTTTGGACAAAAGCTTTTGAGTGTCAGCGTTGTAACCAAACTCCTCCTAGGGGGAAAAAAAACAACTACTATTCATTTTTTTTCTTTATTTTTTTCTTCATCAATTCCGATGAAGGCACTCACGTGGAGTTCCGGAGTCTTGAGGCTGAGGTCCGCGAAGGCGTCGCCCAGCTGCCTCTGCGTCTGCATGATCTGCGCCAGTTGGCCGGCCAGCGTCTGCGCCAGCTTGATGACTTGCTGGTACTTGCGCTTGTTCTCACGCAGCACCTCAATCTGGGCCTCCAGATCCAGGTCCACCGTCTTGGAGCCGCGGCCGAGCTTCTCCGATAGAATCTGACGGGTGCACTGGAAAAGACGGCTTTTAATTCATTACATTTGGAGGCAATTTATATTTAACAACATTTGAGATTTGCCTAATTACCAATTGACACACACACGAAAAATCGACATATTAAAGATGGAGGTAGCATTAAGGCTCAATTCGAATAATAATAAAAATGTTCAGACGGAATTACTTTATAAGTGTTGATGCTCCACTTTCTAACAAGGTCGAGTTTCTCCATGGCTGGAGTCTTCATGTCATCGGACAGGACCAGCGCTCCACTCGACGGCTCCGTTTTGGTCCCGTCTGCGCGATTGATAAGAGTGATTAACTTATGAAAGGCAAAGAGCTGCATTGGAGGACGGAGAGGATGGCGGTGAACAAAGAAGAAAGCAATTACCGTAATTTTCGGACTATAAGTCGCACCGGAGTATAAGTCGCACCAGCCATAAAATGCCCAAAAAAGTGAAAAAAAACATAGTATAAGTATAGTACTGAGTATAAGTCGCCCCCCCCACCCAAACTATGAAAAAAACCGCGACTTATAGTCTGAAAATTACGGTAGTCAAATATTGGTTGCAATCCAAATTTCAAAGCGATCACATCCAGAGCCCTGGAACTGAAATTGGTCTTTTAACTTGATAAAAGAGCCAGATGTATTGAGGTTTGATTATGTGAACTTTTATCTCAGACTTCAGTGGATGACTCAGTTTCAGAGCTCACGATTTTGCGGTGACAAAAGGAAAATCGATAAAGCCCAGTCTTGTTAAGAGGAGGCGTTTGGGGAAATGGAGCGCAAGCCTGCGGGAAGAAAAGCCCAAGAAAGGTACGCTCGCGCTTAGTTTGCGTTTCCATCTCTGGCCCGTCACCGTGGGTACCTGTCTCCGCCTGGCTCTCGCTGGAGGAGCGCGCCAGGCGGCCAGCGACAGCCGGGCTGGGTGGGAAGGGAGCCACCGGGGACGAGGGGAGGCTGGACGACCCTGGGAGATAGTCACATCGGGGACGTTTTGCATCATGGAGAGTTTAACGGAGGCCGCAAAACAAAAGGCGACGTGAAGCGTGGAAAATAGCCATGGCAACGTGCATTATCTCTCCGCAGAGATTCACATTTGCATTTCTAACAGGAGGATGAAAAGCAACGTGGAGGGCTTCGGGGGTAAAGATGAGAGGAGGCTCATTGAATGACGTCAGAGGAGACGTTATACGGTACAAAAAAGGTTTGTTGCCAAGGTCCTCGTTGATTCCTAAGACGACAATCCGGATTTACCTTTGTGCGGGCCCGATTCGATGACGCCTTCTGTCGTTGATGCATAGTTGCTGGAAGGGACGCAAGACTCCGGAACGTCAGGGAACGCCGGCTTCCCTGGGAAAGACTCCTGTGGACGTGAATTAAAATTTCAGGTTAAGGGCAGGAGAAGAAGAAGAAATCGTTGCGGTCATGCTCACCCCGCAGAACACTTCCTCCGGGTTCTGCTCCAGGTCTCCGTTGCTGGTGACTGCGATCTCAGCGGCCGAGCTCCTCTGGGATTCCTCGGCCATGTCGTCCTCCTGTGGTAGGGAGGAGAGAATCGCATCGTTGTTCGTTACAAGGTCACGAGGACTTGAGACGGCCGTGGGCCGCCATCTTGAGGCAGGGTTGACCGACTTGAATAGGCAAAGCGTCAGACGTGACATCACTTTTTTTTTTCCCCCACGCGTTTGACTGGCAGACATGAAGAGTTCCAGGAATAAATTAAAAGCATAGGAAAAAAAAATCTGCTGTGAGTGGTGGATTTTTCTTTTCCCATTGGACGAACAAAAACGAGAGTGCCAGGAAACAAGACGTGGGTCACAACTATAAACACAACTTGTCTACACATATTTAAAATCACCAGCAAACCCATTCCACCAACCACGAAACAAAGTCCACCACGTCCCGGCAATAAAAGCGTCGCCATGCGCGGCAAACATTTTTACTTTGCCGTGTCACGTGACCGGCTCATAAATTCCTAAAAGGACCGTTTTCCGCCAGCCCGCAATTTTGAGTCTAATTCCTTTGATTCCATTTGGGACACAACATTTCGGACATTCCATTAAGAAAGGAGGGCAAGAAAATGAACACAACAGAGCCAAACCACACAACAGCGACACTTAGACCAACTCCATGGCTAACACCACAAGCGGGACGACGACGGCTAGAAAAATCACATCACGACAGCCGATCGAAGAGGAATGATTACGGAATCACAGGGAAGAAGAGAAACCACCACCGCCAACCAGAAAAAGGTAGCACTCAAAGGTCACCATGGCGCACAAGCGTCACCTTTGTCCGAATGTCACCATCTCCACATTCCTCTGCTGCATCCACAGTCGGGTGTCCGTAATTTCCTACACTCGGAGCCTCATCCCTGCCCTGGTCAACATCTTCGTTGCCGCTTCCTGATTTATCCTCGCCACTGTCTATACTGATGTCATACAGCGCTTCGTCGCCTGACGCGTTATCGCTCTCGTCTACGTTCGGAGAAGACGGCGGTGAGGGGTCACCGACGCGTGGACTCTCCTCGGCTTCCACGCGAGGGTCATCGGACGAGGTCTCAAGACTACCCTCAGACATACCTGGAAACAGACAGATGGAAGGTTATGAACCGGTCCTACATTTTTCCCGACCAGGCCTAACGACGCCGTGAGAGGTTCGTTTTGACTTTTTCTTCGCCTCTCTGTGACTACTTTTGAAAAAGTCCTAATAAAAAAAAATACAACGGAGCAAGATCATTATCACCGTCTACCCAAAAAATATTTTGGGGGACAACTGATGAGATTGTCATCATCATTAAAAGGCTAAATTGAAGTGTTTCTAATATACTGAATTTCCAGCTGATTTGCTCAAGTTGACATTTTGTCGGAAGGAAAACATTGAAACATATTAATCTTCTTGCAGCAATAAAAAGACAGTCAAATCAAAGGTTTTGTGGCTGGATTGGCAAATTTACCATCTTACAGGAAGTATATTTGAATAGGAAGTTTGGCCAACCACTCCCTGGCTTGGATGTCAAAGTACAATGCAATAAATGCAACAAATAAAACACTTTTAAATGTGCTAAATGCATTTTCAGGGTCATTATGTGGCCACATACACACAATTTTGAGTCAGTCTCCACGTCTACTATTTAAAGGCAAAGTTTCCAACAAGAAAGCTCGTTTGTTAACGTGAATAACCAAGTGCAATTATGACCCTAAACAACGGAATACGTTCATACAAATACATAGAATCATATTAATTGCGACATTGTGGTGCTTTCGGTTTTTTTTACGGCCTTTGCACGACGGTGACGTTTCTTACCAGCTAGCTTAGCCACCTGGGTAGCTAGCGAGTTAGGTACAAGCTAACCCAAGCTACTCCTATTTTGCCACTTGAAACAAAAAAACAGCACCAAAAACAAAACAAAAAAGATTCGTGTCGTTCCCCAATTTTGTCACATAAGCGATCGCTAATCACTGATCACACGTCATAAGGAAATAAATGGTGTGGGAGTGTGGGGTTTAAAAAACGAAGAAGAAGTAGTTAACAGTACCTGTCAATGGCCGTCGTGGCTAACTTTAGCGGATTGTCGTTAAGTCCCAAACTGTGTGTCCTACGTCCAGGAAACAGCAACCGGGTTCCTTGAAACACAATAAATACAAAAAAAGCCTCTTGATCGCGGTGGTCGGGCGCTTGCTCGTATACCCGACTTCGAGTTTGGAGCCCGGAAAAAGTGATGAGCGACAGAGAGGGTGGACCATTTGTTGACTGAGCTCTCCCCCTGGTGTTAAAATCCTCAGCTTGCAAGTTTAAGAACGGCTTTCGTTTCTTCGTGTATAAAGTGTACCTTTGGTGGATTAAATGTGTGTATGGGGTAGGACGTATAAGCGAGGGTCTAGTTCTATCTTTATAAGCGGTAGACCACAAATTGCCTCGTTCTGTTTGCGCCCCCTGTACAAAAAAAACTACATTTCCTACAATCCACCGCGCTACCGGACGCGTAGTGACGTCACAACGCCAGCCCAAGCCAAGCTGAGGCAGCGCAGACCCAACCAAAGCAGCCATATTGGTCACAGTCAAGTCGGCTTTTATTTTGCACTTTTCCTCGTCGGCCTTTCCCCTTGTTCAAAAAAAAATCGTTAAGAAACATAACCCGCGTCCGGCGTCCCACTGGAGAGCCCACAGAGCCTTGACGGCCTGCTGTGTCGCCGAAAAATGAGTCCAACTGATGCTAAGCGAGGGGCTAAACGCAGGAAGAACAAGCGGGGCGGTGGCAGTAGCTGCAGTGCTGTCTGCAATAGCGGCACCAGCAGCGGCGTCATCGGCGGCAAGGCCGGGGTCGCCTCGGCCCTCGGTTGCGCGGGACCTCCGACACCTGCCGGCTTCCTTGCACCTGCCACGGGCGGCAACATCGCTTCGATGTCGGGCATCAACGGAGAGGTAAGCACCCCCCACCCCACCTCCCCTCCCTTCCCCATCAAGCAACCGAGCATGTCGGCACAGGGCGACAGACATATCAACGACGCTAATCTGATGCGGGCCCGAAACTGATGACAGGAAGACGCCTAGCTCTGGTGCCTTTAGCTAAAAGCGTCTTTTTTTCGGGAGATTTGAACTCTTGTAAACTATCCATTTGAGCCTTTATAGCCACCGTCAACATGACAGTTCGAGGAGGTCCAACCTTGTAAAACCGACGTGACCATCTTGGCCACCTCTTAGCTTAACTTTCGAAGCTGATCTTAGCCACGCGTTTCCGTCCATTGAAGTCCCTGGGTCGAAATGAAGTTGGGTTTCGACTCGAGGAGTGATTCCTCTGATAAAAGGACACACAAGTCAAAAGGAAAAGCGCTTTTCAAAGCAGCACGGCCGCAAAAATAAACACCCATGCTAACCATGCTAACGGCTGCACTTCCTCGGGGCCTAGAGGCGGTTCGGTTCTACTGCTGCAATGTTTACTTTTGAGGTGTGTTTGGGGGTTAAAATAGAATTTCACACTCGTGATATCCTCTAATTGTCCTACTTGGACTTGCAAATGTGCGTTTTGGGTCGTAGCCGCATATTGCACATGCACTAACCGTATAGAAAACATGTATGTCATATTTTCCATTTGCGTCTCTGATTGATATTCAGTCAAATAGATTAAAATGGAGCCTGTGTATAATCTTCCTTTAACAGATACACAGGAAATTATGACTTTATAAAACTGGTGCTAATGTCAAAATGTTGGTTTCATTGGAGTTGGTTTCAAAACACATAAACAGACAAGAGAATAATAAAGACCAGATGAATTCGAATAAATGACGAAAGCCAAGGACCCGGGTTTACGAGATATTGGTCAAGACTCAGAGCTGACTACAGTTTGCAGATGACGGTCAAGTATGTGGCGTAGTTTGGCACGCCAACCTGCATAAGGAATAAAATTATTTCAGAGTAAAAAAAAAGAACTAACAGCCGGTTGTGTGGTGTCGTTATCTGCTTCTCATTTCTGTGTTGTCGTTCCGCAGCTCAAAGTCAACACCAGCGTCATGCCGCAGTTCACCGAAGGACCCGTCAACGCTGATTTCACCGGAGTCCTTCAGGTAACCTTGACTTTTAATTGCACTTTCCCTCCATTGGAAAGGAGAAGAAAGTTCCGGATGATTTTGCACACGCGCCATCCATTTGAAGTCCGCCGAGTCTGTAAATAGTCACTTTGTTGCCGCGCCTCTGTTGTCATGGCAACACAAGCCGCATTCTGCATCGCTTCTTCGTGCTCGCTTCCGAGACCTTCTTTTGGCCCGAGATAGTTCTTTTAAGTCCAAAATGCACAACCGCTCTCCAAATGGTGTCATGGTGAAGTTCCCGAAGATGAAAGCAGAACTTTTCTCTCCACACCAGACGCCCTTCACATTCGGCCTGAATCAGCGAGCCCCGTACACGGCCGGCGACCGCTGCCTCTTGTGCCGCTGCGAGCGCAGCAAAGACGGGCCGTGGCCCTCGGAGGCGGGACTCCCCGACCATCGGAACGGCGCGCCCGAGTCCGGCCAGCCGCCCGCCGCCCTCCCGCTGCCAATGTGGGTGTGCTCGGACTGCCGGCGCACCGTGGAGAAGGAGGACCGGCACACTGCGCTGGAGCAGCTGGGGGTGAGTCAGTGTTGACCTTGAAAAAAAAAAAAAAAGTCAAGGCGCAGCTGAGTTGGGCGAAATCGATGTCCGCTGCGACCCGCCGTGCGAACGTAGCCCAAGGTTTCGTCACTTTCGATTTGTCTTTCGCACCTCCCAGCATCGTTTTGGGTGGGAGCAGGCGCGTTTTGCCCCGCAGCTGCTTTTTTTTTTTTTTTTTTCCACCTCCTCCGGTCATGGCGGCAATCTGAGGCCAATCAGTTCCGACATTCCGCATTTTCCACACAACTGGCGAACTTCAGCTGTCGAGAAAAGCAGCAACTTGGCCGACGGACGCGGCGAGCTTGTTTGTTTTCCAGCAAACGGATTAAGTTGCCTTATTTGTCGCCTTGTGATTTGGTGTGACGTCCTCGCAAGGAGGTAACCGACACCCCGTTAGGGTCAAGCGTAACGTGAAGGACACGTCAAGCCCGCCGATCTTTTCGCTTTGCTTTCGTCGTTGAATAATGGCTGTCTTTAATAATTGGCGCTATTGGGGGCTGCCTGTAAAACTAAAAATAGCGGAGGGGGGGAATCTTGTGATTCACCGCAACATCGGGCACAATCGCTCTGTTTTTCTCCTGTGTTGGGATTTTTTTTTTGGGGGGGGGAAACCTGCGGCAGGGTTTATCTGCAGTGTTAGTATTTGCGTATTCCTGTTCCTCCTCTACGTCTGTCATCACACCGACTGTGCTTTTCATTTCAGAGTCAGGACTTTCTTTTGCACATGCCCGTGGGTAACGGCACCCTGGGCCCAGACGCGGCGGCGGCGGCAGCGGCGGACAGACTGAGCGTGCCCACGCCGCCCATGCTCCCCGCCCCCGACCTCGCCCCGCCCGTACCCGGCGACACCGCGTGCGGCTGCGAGGCCTGCAACGAGAGGCGGTGAGCCCCCGAGCACAAACTAGAACTCCCTTTGCTCCGGTGAACTTCTTCATTCTTCAAGCTGTTCATTTTTTTTTTGTCTCCCCGCTCGGCAGAGAGCTCTCGGCAGAGTCGGAACGGGAGTCGCAGCAACTGCAGAAGCACTGGTCGGAGGTGCGCTACCTGGTGCGCTGCATCTACCGGCAGGCCGGGACGCCGCTGGCGGACGACCGTGACCATCCGCTGGAGCGAGACAAGGACAGCATGAAGGCGCTGGTGGACAGGTACTCAACCCGTTGCGGACGACAGAGGAATTGCCCTAACTGCCGGCTCCTTCTTTGAATCCAGCCAATGCATGACATCATCAACCTCCGTCCTCAGACTCTGCGAGAAGGACCCCTACCAGCTATACCAGCGTCTGGAGCAGCAGGCACGCGAGTACGTGCTGGAGATGAAGGTGCGGCTCCTCAAGCACCTCTCGGCCGGCTCCAAGACGCCCCCGGGTCCCGCCGGGGCGGGAGCCGCGGCGGGTCCCCCGCAGGCCCACCAGTTTGTGTCCCTGCTGCTGGAGGAGTACAGCGCCCTCTGCCAGGCGGCGCGCACCATCAGCGGCTTCCTGCTCACTCTGGTCGGTTGCTGGCGAGGCTTCGCCTTTTTTTTTTTAAGTCTCGTGTGGTTCGATGAGTTTGCTCGCCCTCCCCGCACAGGAGAATGAGCACCTCCAGAAATTCCGTGTGACGTGGGAGCTGCACAACAAGCACCTTTTTGAGAACCTGGTCTTCTCGGAGCCCATCTTGCACAGCAGCTTGCCCGCACTTGTTGCACAGCTCAAGTAAGCTTCTGATTCGCGGCGAAGAAATACAGAAAGTCAAGCCTTTGTGATCCATCTGAAAAGGATTAGAAACAAATATTGGAAAAGAAGACTCCCGTTCCTTTTCCAGACACGGCACGGCCTCGCACGACTCGTACAGCGTGGACATGTACAGGACCTTGCTGGAGAGCTACCAGCGGCTGGAGCAGGACATGGCGAGCGTGGCCGGCCAGTGGCAGGAGTGCGAGGAGCGGATCGACGACTACGTCGAGGAACAGGTACGTCCGACGTGGTTTCGAGGGGAAAAAAAAAAAAAAAGGGCGTTGAGATCTACGTGTCTCTCTTGAAGTTATTGTTCAAAGTGGAGGGCCAGAGTTTTACCAACCAAAGAAGCGAGCCGCACAAGTCGCCGGTTGGCAAAAACGTAAGCTCCCTCTGTCACCCTTTTGATGATTCAACTGAACTCGCCGTGTTTTCAACCGTGCGGGGCTCCCGCAGACTCTAAAGACGAAGCAGCGACTGCTCAAAGAAGACTGGGAGTTCTTCAAGCAGCGGCGATACGTGGAAGAGCAGGTGGGCGGGACGGCAAAACGAAAACGCAGGAGAAATGTGCCCGTGGGCTTTTGATCCATTTTGCGGTCGGTCTTCTTGCCAGTTGCCCAACAATAAGAAGCTGCCGTGCGGGGACAACTTCACAGACACCATGAGAATGCTCTCGTCGCGTCTCAGCATTCCGGACTGTCCCAATTGCAATTATCGGAGAAGGTGAGGAGATGATTTTGCTTCACGCCCATTTATATTCGCCCGTTTCACCGAAGCAATTATTTCTGGTCCGCCCGAAGGTGCACGTGCGACGACTGCAGCCTCTCGCACATCCTGACGTGCGGCATCATGGACTCGCCCATCTCGGAGGACCTCCCCATCAAGCTGCAGGGCGACAGCGCCCCGCAGGACTACCTGACCCAGGTGCACCCGCCCAGCCTCTCCTCGGGCAGCTCGCCGTCGGGCTCCAACTCCAGCTCCCCCATCACCGTCCAGCGGCATCCCCGACTCGTCCTGCCCGCCGGGGACGGCAACACTTTGTGAGTCGGCAGGATTGTTCTTAAATTGTAAATAATTATGCTTTGCGATGATAACAAATTGCTTCTCATCATTTTCCATCATACCATAAACAATCGTAAAAAAAAAAAAAAAAAAAGTCCCTTGCGT
Source organism: Syngnathus typhle (assembly GCF_033458585.1). NCBI lineage: Eukaryota > Metazoa > Chordata > Actinopteri > Syngnathiformes > Syngnathidae > Syngnathus > Syngnathus typhle. The sequence continues at coordinate 1,323,927 of NC_083740.1, forward strand.
GCTAAACCAAATTGCGCCACAAGGGGGCGCCACCGATGCTAAAATGGACTAGCCTTCAGCTTGCACCTCCATTTATGAGTGTTTGTTGCGCTTCCTCCGCCAAGTGTCAGCGACGACGACGAAGTGCCTCCAATGTCCGCCAAGTACGGGGACATGTACCCGGTCAGCGGCTACCATGACAACGGCGTGGCGACGCTCAACGGACACTGCGGCGACGTGAACGGCGGCGTCAGCGCGGCGCAAAATGCGGCGGTAAGTATTGCGCTTCCCCCTTTCCTCAGCGGCTCCCTTAATGGCAATCTTTTCCCCCGCCGCAGTCACCACGCATCAGCAGCAGCTGTAGCTCGACGGACGGCGAGGAAGAGGAGGTGAGCCGGCAGCAGGAGACCAACAGTCCTCCTCCGTCGTACAACCACCAGCAGCAGCAGGTACAAGTAAGCTTTTATATAGTAAATGGGCCTGGACTATACGTTGAGTTTTCTCTTTGCCCCAATTTTATTTTATTTTTCCCCAATATTTGTATTTTGTGTGACTTTTTTTCTATTTGGGTATTTTTGGCCTAATTCGACTCATCCCTCAACTTCATAGTCGTCTTTATTTTCTTTCTAATAATTATTTTTTTTCTACAGTGTATTTGTTTTTTTGTGTTTTCTAATATTCTTTATTTCCAAGGTGTATTTTTTTTTATTGATTTGTTTTTCGGCCTAATTTCTATCCGTTTATTTTGGGTTTAATTCTCCTTCCTGTCCTGCAATTTTGTGTGTATTTTTCATTTTATTATTGTTGTCGTCTTTGTTTGGAGTGATTTCTCCTCATGGCTACCAATGTGTCCCCGCCAAAAGGTGGAGCAGGTCCAGCACGCGTGCGAGTGCCACGTGTGTAACCAAGACCCCAGTGCCTCTGGCAACATCCTGGGCCCGGCCGGATGCCTCCCCCCCGGGCAACTCCACTCGGCGCCTCCCCCCGCCGCCTTGGGCAACCAGTTCTTCACCACGGACAACGGCAAGATGGCGGCGACCAACCCCGCCCGTCCCTCCCTCCACCTCTACCCGCACATTCACGGACACCTGCCATTGCACAACTTCTCCCGACCGCTGCTGCACCCCACTCTTTACCCGCCCAGTCCTCCCCTCACGCACAACAAGGTGAAAGCAGCGTGGCGGAATCGCCCGGCGCCCCGAGTCGCTCTCCGGTGGGTATTGCCAACCTCACGGCTGCTTTGCTTCTCCTCTCCAAGCCTTTGCCACCCAACCTCACGACCAACCACTCGGCTGCCAAGCAGCCGGCCTTCGGCCCCGGGCCGCCCGAGCATGTGTACCAGAACAGCTTTGGCGTCGGGGGCAACGGAGGAGACGGCGGCGATTGCGGCGACGGCGGCGGCGGCGGAGGCAACGCGGGCGACTGGAACAGCTCGCTGCCGTGCCTCTCGCTCAACTTTGAAAGCCTGTGGGACGCTGCCGTGATGAAGAGCTTGGATCAATCAATCAGTCAAGTGCTGCTGCCAGAGATGCTTCAAGGTGAGGCGCGCTTGAACAGCACAGAGGCGACGCAACGTCTTTGGCCAGTAGGGGGCGGTATAGTCTGCTGTCGTTCATGGTCAAGTGTCAATTGAAATTGTTCCTAGCTTGTATTTGTCTGACCTCAACCAATGTTTTCCCTCTTTCCCAGGGGAAATTCTGGACCCTCCCCTGGCCGACGTCCCTCTCCCGCCAACGCCGGCGGTCCCCCAAGCGGACCACCATCACCACCACCACCCCTTGCTACCCGCCACCTCCGTCCCCCACCCGTCGTCGTCGTCGTCCTCGTCCCTGTCCTCGTGCTCGTCGTCCGAGGCCCGCAATCAGAAAAAGAGCGGCGCCAAGAAGAAGTGTCTGTACAACTTCCAAGATGCCTTCATGGAGACCAACCGGGTGGCGATGGCGACGTCGGCGTCCATGGCGTCCGTGTCGTGCACCGCCACCACTGTCCAGTCAAGTAATAACCTACCTATCCACCTAGCATCTAAAACCTCCTTAGGTAATCTGAGATTAGGTTGGTGCTTTTACGAATGGACGTGACTCCACACACCCACACACACACACAACTAAGGCTTACCTCAGCTCCCTGTTAGAAGAGGTCAATTTAAGGTCACCTGAAAAAGGATACCTGTAGTGCATTTTAGATTCCTCCTGAAATGTTGCCCTAAGCTCCTCCCCAACTTTTTTTCAGCGTAGTTCCATGTTGTGATATATAACAGGATGTGCCAATGCTAGGACGGTGCTTGCCTGACATTTTGCGGCTTTTGTTTCCGGCAACAAAAAAGCCCGGCCAACCCGGTAACCTTTCCCACAGTTATAGGACACATCACATCGCCCCCCCCCCCCCCCCTCGCGCTGTACGATCCAAAATCATGCGTCATGGTTACCACTTTGGAAAGAAGCAGTCAAATAATGATGACTCATGTTTTACGAGAAACGTCTTATCTGCGGCGAAACATTTCCACTTTAAAAGACTTTGTGGAACGCCGACAACGTGTGCGTGTGTAATACACACACGAGCGTTGTCGTCTGTGGGTCCAAAGTTTGAGTGAATGGTACACGCAGTCTGTCATATAAGACACTATGGAAGTTTCAGTTTGTAAATGTCCTCCCATGTTTGCTTTCCATCTTCACGGATGCCTTCTTGTGCCCCCAGATGACGTATTTCACAGTTTAGGTAAAGAGGACCACAGGCAAGTCTCCCCGGCCGCCCCCCGAAGCAACCCCGGCACGCTCCCGTCGCTTTCTGCTCCTTCCCTTCCGCCGGCCCCCGCCCCGCACCTCCCCGCCATGGTGCCGCAGTCCTTCCCCAAAATGGCCGCCCCCGCGCCGGACCTGGGGGAGATCCACCCCGGGCTGTGCCTGCCGCCGGCCGAGCCGGCCGTCTCCTCGTCGGACGGTCCGCTCAGCGCCCCGCCCAGCGTCTGCAGGTAGGTGGGCGTCACGCTTCTGAGCGTGACCGCGAGGTGTCGGCACGCTGAATGTTTAGTCCCGTCCGCCCCCGCAGCGATCCCGAATGCGAGGGTCACCGCTGCGAGGGGAACAGGGCGTACGAGCACCCGCCCTACGACGGCGAGGAGAGCCAGGATGAGGACAGCTGTTCGGAGCACAGCTCCTCCACGTCCACCTCCACCAACCAGAAGGAAGGAAAGTACTGTGACTGCTGCTACTGCGAGTTCTTCGGGCACGGCGGGGTGAGAACCAGAGATAGCATTTTGGACGTTTAATATCGAGGAGTCACGTGCGAGGTTGTGTAACGTTGTTCCTCGCAGCCTCCGGCGGCGCCGACCAGCCGCAACTACGCGGAAATGCGCGAGAAGCTGCGCCTCCGCCTTACCAAACGCAAGGAGGAGCAGCCCAAACGCGAGGAGCATCAGCCGGCGCCCGAGCGCGACGGCACGGGCGGCGGCGGCGGCGTGGAGGACCACCGGCGGGTGGAGGACTTGCTGCAGTTCATCAACAGCGCCGACAGCAAGCCGGCGTCCAGCTCCAAAGCGGCCAAGCGGGCTCGCCACAAACAGAAGAAGATGGAGGAGAAGGCCCGGCAGGAGGCCGAGGCGCAGCAGGAGGAGCAGCGCAGGCGGCAGGAAGAGGAAGAGGCGGCGCTCCAACGCGAGCTCCTCCGGCTGCAGGAGCACTGCACGGCCAAAAAGAAGAAGAAGGACAAAGCCAAGGAGAACACGGCGCCCGCGCCAAACAACGGCAACAACCCGCAGCCTCTCAAGCAGACAGCCCAGAACGTGCTGGACCACCTGCGTAACGGCAAGTCGCACCTGCTCCAGAGCTTCATCTGCCCCAAGGACCTCCGGCCGGAACCCCGAGCCAACGACCAGCACGGCGAGCGGGGCTTCTCGCACCTCCACAACGCCGACGGCAAGGTGAAAGCCAAGCCGGCGGCCAAGCTCGCGGCTTGCGAGCACGCTCCCGTCAAGAAGGAGCCGGAAGCCAACGGCGCCGTCAACCCCGCAGAGACCAAAGCCACGCGCAGCGGGCCCGTCGAGGCGCCCGCAACTCCCTCCTCGGAAGCCAGGAGCAGCAACCGGAGCGCCAGTGGGAAGAGGCAGCTGAAGGAAGAGCACCGGCGCAGCCCGCTGGCGTCCAACCCCTCGCCGCCGCCGCATCCTCATCATCCTCCCCCCTCCCAGTCGGAACACACGGAGCAGAACGGTAAACCCCCCGGCGCAGAGTCCCCCCAACCCAAAGGCAAAGCCAAGAAGAACAAAAAGAAGAAGGGGGACAAGATGAACACCTCCATAGGTTGGTGTCCGTCTATTTGGGTGCCACGTCGTCGCCAAAACCGACCAACCGTCTTTCCACGACTGTAATCGATGTTGGATCGGATCTATTGATATGCGAAGATGTTCTTTTGTGTTCAGATGACGTGTTCCTGCCCAAAGACATCGATCTGGACAGCACCGAGATGGACGAGACGGAGCGAGAGGTGGAGTATTTCAAAAGGTGCGTCACTGGCGTAGAGTCGGGATTTCGAAAAGCTCGGTCGAGATCCGCCCTGTGATGTAGCACCTCGCTTGAAACGTCCGGCTTATTCATTCGTTATTCCTCATGCGTTTGCTCAGGTTCTGTTTGGACTCGGCCCGGCAGACGCGTCAGCGGCTGTCCATCAACTGGTCCAACTTTAGCTTGAAAAAGGCCACCTTCGCAGCACACTAAGTTCAGCCCATCCCTCCGAAACAAGCCCACCACGCGTCTCCCCTTTATACGTTCACTCGCCACCCATCGACCTTTCACCCCCCCCGACTGTTTCTCTCCTGACGCTGCCTTGCTTTTTTCCTTCCTTGGTTCCTCCCACGCCCGAACGGACCTGCTGAACTGGGAAGGGAAGCAAAATCCGGAATTAGCGCCCCCCGCGTGCTTGTTTTGCTTTTCGGCGGCCATTTTCTCTGACTGAACAAGCCATGGTCTGATATGATTACGAGAAAGTGGAGGAAAGAGAATTATTATTGTTAATTAAAAAGCTGTATTTGACATATTGTGGCTTATTATCCCCATGCCCCCCGCCCAACCTCTTCTCCCGAACTCGGCGTCTCAAAAGGGGCTTTGGTCAGCCGGCGTCCGCTCCCTTCTTCTTTTTTTTTTTTTTTTTTATAGTTCATGTTAAAAATAAGTAAAGAAAAAAATGTTACCGGATACATTTTTTTTTCCCCCTGTTTTTTGACATTGCGTAGCCATCTTGTACTCGCGCGCCAGTGAGCGAAAAGAGCTCACTATCCAAACCATTATCGAGCGTCTATTGTATTAACACTGAAAAAGCCCGACTGGCTACTTTTTTTTTAACATATTGTTAAGTAATATGGAATCATGTCTTTCTTTTTGAAAGATGGAATACACTATAGTATGGCAGGCTTGTCCTTTGTTGTCTTATTTTCGGGCATTTACGGATATGATCTGGGGCGGTAACCCGTTAGCACAAAACTAGTTAGCTACTAGTTAGATTCACGTCGATTCCCCAACCCATGTTTTACATAAGTCGTGCGGCATCTGTGCTTTTAGTGGACAAACTTGTGTACATAGTTATATTTGAAATATGCTTAGTGGTGAATTAGCTTAGCATAGCAATTGCCTTCAGTGTTAACCAAGCATTTGCGTTTCTTGAGTATTTCAATAAGCTTAGCATTTAGCTTTGTCTTAGCTTAACTCGGGGGACTACACACAAATAGCAGCTGCTGTAAAAATGGAGGGAAAATAACAGAATTTAAAAAAAAAAAAACTAGAATAAAAAAAATCCAAAACTAGTTTAGCTCTGCCTCTGTACAGTATCGACCTAGTTAGGTATGTGGAGCACGACAAATGCTCGCGTCTTTGAAGACATCGCCCAGCTGGAAAGTCGAGTGACTCACGCCTCCTCCCGTTCTTTGTATTCAAAGAATGACAGCATGTGTCATCTTAAAATAGGCCCTCACCCGTGTTACTCCTGCCAATATGCAAATGAGCAAGTGGGGAATGTCAAAAAAGTCGACGGCCATCGATTTCTTTTGATTTCGTTTTAGAAAAAGAAAAACCTTCCAGGTGTATTTTTGATGGACTCTTTATTAGGCACAGGAGAAAAGTAGAAAACAATTTGAACATTTGTGTGTGTGGAAATTCCCATTCCCAAGATTAAAGGTAGTCACGTAAACTATCCGGCAGCTTTCCAAGTGGTTGCAGACGTGGAATCGCTCAAAGGTTGACGTGGGCGACTTAAAAGCTTTTTTTTTTTTTTTTTTTTGAAAGCGGTAGTGTTGGGGGCGTCCAGTTATTTTTATCCTGTTGGGGGAGTAGGGGCTTTTTTTAGGGTCTTTTATTTTAGCCACAGGATAATGATAGTCATCTCTGCTGCTATGTGAAATGCTAGCTAAATAAGTTAGCATGTTGGCTTTATTTTTAAAAAAGTTCTTTTCGCTCCGTAATACTTACATTGTCATTTGTTACCGTCGCACCCGTATTTTTATGGACATGCTTTGTAGACGTTGCGTCCGCATCCTACTTCCTTCTCGAGCAGGGGATGTCCGACTTCCTGCTCCGAGACTCCACCGAACTCGTGACTGATTCAAATGCGGTGTGTCATAAGTGGTATGACATACTGCTTTGTTGCCGCCCATGTCTTTGTAATGATATACTAGTCGTCTGACTGTGTGTGTGTGTGTGTGTGTCTGTGTCACATGACCCATTCAGGAGGCAGGCCAAGGGGTTTTCCCCACCACACGCATGTAAATGTTTGGGGACACGCTATGGGGTCGCTGACCTTTTTGAAACTGAGAGCTACGTTTTGTATAGTCCGACTACTCTGAATTGATATTCATCTATTTTCCAATCATCACTTCCACAATGTTCCTTGGAAATCCTAATGTCTTGTCGCTAGATATTTTTAGAACGGGCCCGTCAATGTAAGCCACTCTGTGTTTTTTGGGTGGTGGGGATGATCTTGCATTAGGGGCATGTGTAAAGGTACTCCATGAAATCCTGCAGACCACAATCAATTTTGTTTTTTAAATATTTTATTATAAAAATAGACAATCACCTCAGATGGGGGGGAAAAAAAAAACACCATATCTTCCAAAATAGCATTATTTACATACATTACAAATTAAATAAATATATTTTTATATTTGATATAAAAATCTAACAGTGTAAGAATATCGTATGGCTTTTTATGTAGTATAATAAATTATGAATAGATTTCTAGCACCAAATGAAATTGTATAATTCAATAAGAGGAAGCTTATGCGGTCGGTCGGCATCAAAGTACGTGAATGAAGTCTCGGCCCACCGTGATATTTTTGACAAAAATCTTTTCAATTGGATGGGCTGTGTCATTTATTTTGGGTTGACTATTTTTATTAGTTTTGGAGTTTTACGTAAAAATAGTAATACAAAAAAACCCAGCGTTTTCCGAAAACGTTAAACGCTACGTGCTTGTCATGGCAATGGCGCCAAAACAATCTTTCCATATAGAAATTGCACAAAAACGGTGAAATATAGAGAATAGATTCCGATCCAAAAATATTTCCCCATTATTAACCATGCGGTGGCCTTCGACTTAACACGTGACCTGAGTCCTAAATAATTGTTGCTGATAAGGTGCAAAATAAAAGCCAGGTTGAGGTATTCCATGTAGTGCGCAAATTGTCCCGGCTGTGCTCACAAGGTGGCGCACTCCTCGCAGTGGTTGAGGTACCGGGCCGCGTCGTCCTCGCTAAAAGTGGCCAAGCAGCGCGGGCATTGCAGATCCGACGGGGCGTCGTCATGCCGTAGCGCCGACGGCACCGTATCAGAGGGAGCCGACTGACGTTGCATGTTGACCCTTGCCCCCGCACGGTCCACAGCGTCCCGATGGTGGCGCCGCGACGTCGATGACGTGCGATGGCCGATGTGCACGTGACACACGGGGGCCTGCCTGGTTTCCCGGCTAGCTCCCTGCTAAAGACATGGCGTAGCCGTTAGCATGTTGCGTGACACAAGATTAATTAATTCTGAAAAGAAAAATATTCCCGAAAATCATTTTCGAACATTGTTAGCTTCCGTTCACCTGTTTGTGTAGTTGCTGTTTCAAGTGACAAATTTGCTCCTTGAGATCTTGAATCCGTCCCTGGGCTCGTTCCCGGTCGGCCCGCTCCGACTTGAAATCCTCCGTGTAGATGAGGACCTAAAGAATCAGTCCGAGTTAAACGAGGAATGTTTTCTGTGTATAAATAAGAACATATTTTAATTCTGCCAGCGTGATTTTTGAAAAGGGCAAAAAAATGGCTTTTTCATTTATTTTTAAAAACGCCTGCACAAAATGTTTCTATGGAAGGTTGAGGTAGCACCCACCTGCTGTTCCAGTGTCTGGATGCGTTCCCGGTCTTTCTTGCCGGCTTCCTTGGCTTCTCCTCGCAGTCTGGTGCACTCGCTCAGTTTGTCCTCCAGCAAGCCGTTGAGTCGGCAGATCTCTCGACGGAGCAAGGCGGCGCTAGCCGAGGCTAGCGAAGGAACTAGCGGTGTCCCCGTCATGCTCTTGAGGCGCTGGCACAGTCCTCGGATGTAGTCCTCCCTGCTGGAGTCGTACTTCTGCCACTGCGAGTTCAGACCTTGGACCTGGGACCGCACGTCAGTTGGACGGTGTTTGGCTCAGAAGTGTTTTTTTTTTTTTTTTGGGACGGGTTTTTATTCTTACGTAGGCAACGCGCTGCTTCAGCTGCTGGTTCTCCTGCTCAAGTTGTCGGGTTTGGGAGTTCCTACATCGGTCTGGCGTCTCAGGCGGCTGGACGGAAATAAGGGATGGAATTTATAGAGCGATTGTTTCTTGTCATTACTGTTGGCAAACTATAGGGGGCGCCCACCTGCGTTGCGGCCTGGTCGCCCGCTTGCGCCTCCTCGCCCGCCTTGCTCTTCTCCAGCTTGGCCATCAGCTGGCGGCACACCTTGACGGTGGCGCCCAGCTGGCCCCGCAGCTGATCGGCCTCCTCGGCCAGCGACGTGCACAACACGGCCCTGGTGGCCTCGGTGGAGCGCAGCCTCTGCAGCTCCAGCTCCTTTTCCAGTTCCCCGTTCAATTCCTCGCAGGTCTTTGCGCCACACTTGACGTTCTCCAGCTCCTCATCTTTCTGACGTAGTTGCTCGCTCAGCCTTTGGATCTCCTGGAAAGAGCACTTGTGATCACTATGTAGCCGGTGAGTCCGTTTTTTTTTTTTTAAAACCATTTTTGAGAGAGAAAATAAGCAAGTTGCTTGCATTAAAATACATTGAAATGAAAGAACAGATTTTTAACAATTTAAATTTGAAAAATTGCATTAAAATCAAAGAACAGATTTTTAACAATTTAAATTTGATGATTTTTGGGTTCGCGTTTTAGTTTGAATTATGAATTGCTAGCCAAATCCACAAGTTTATTTATTTTAATTCTCAAGATTGCCTGAAATTATCGCCTGCTTAGCAATCAATGAAAATGTTATTCTGACAATCATGACCTTCCAAAGTTCTCCAGCGACCCAGTTCGGGAACCCAACCCACAATTTGAAAAACCCATTCTAAACCCGTAAAAAACTAAATCAACAGCATTAATGAAGAAAAGCTAAATACCTCTTCTTGTCTGACCATTTTCAAATCCGTCTCCATGCTCTTCTGCTTCATCTTGTAGATTTCTTTGCACAAACTCTCCAGCAGTGACTTGGACGGCCCGACCACCAGCGTCTGGTTGTCGCCCACCCCCATGCAAATCCTTTCGTGGCCGGCCAGCCTCAACTTGAGCTCGGCTATGATGTTCTCCTTGATCGCCAGCTGCTTTGCGAGGACCTCCATCTCCTTTCGGCTGTCGTGGTACAGCGTGTTGAGGGTGCTGTAGCTCCGTTTCTTGTCAGCGTCGGCTGGGTCCTTTTTTTTTTTCTTGGCTTTGGTTAAGTTTTACTAAGCCACCATTTGACGGTTTCCCGAGCCGTGTTTCCCTTCGAATTGAGCCGAGGAAGGCGCACTGTTGATAGGGCGGTGCGACGATAATATAACCGAGCGGGGGATTTCCTGGGGAAGTTCCCTTGGAATTTTGGAGATTCGTCAAAGTGAGCACTGTGTACCCTTGGAGACTCACCGTCTCCGAGCGACATGATGAGACAAATTGTCAATTTGTTTGATTTCTTTAAATGATCCCCCCCCGCAAAGGAAAAATCTGATAATCGTGAAAAATCGCTGGTGGCGCGTTCAACGACTGTGGGAAATCCATCGATTTCAAATGAAATTAGATGAACCTCCGACGAATTGAATAGGAATGTTTGTGTAGATGTTTATAAAATGACTGAAATATCTGCGATGATGTTGACTCATGGGTGTTTGGCAACAATTTGGACTAGAACATTGCAAATCGCCGTATGCCAAGGTAGTTTACAGGGTTTCTACACTTACACGTAAACGCGGCAGCACAACGAATTCCCCTGCGGTTCCGACGAATACAACCTGTTTTTTTTATTGTCATTCAATGCATCTTGTTGATAAACACGGGTTTGCTATTCAACAGCTGCAGAGAATCAGACGTAATTCCCAATTACTGGTACATGAACAAAAAAAACAACATAAAATGGTGTTTTACAATTATGGTCTTAACGGTTCCCCACATGTCTGGCAACACCGTACCGATGAATTTCCCTGTTTTATTCTGATTTCATTCATTCATTTGGTGATTTAAAAAGTATTTTCCTCACCTGTACACGAAAAACAAAAACTCGTATAAATCAGGTTTCAGTTTATATGAATTGCAAATAAGTAAACACTAAACTTCAATAAATGCGTGAAAACAAAAATAATTGGATTATTTTATGCAAAATGTACAATATTTTACATTACACACAATTGAACTGCACTCAATAAATGTAATCTTCTCGAAATGTGATGAATTAAACAAAAGTTTCGTCATTCCTTTTGACGCGTACCTGCTGCGATAATCCGCCTGACCTGTAGATGGCAGTCACATAACTTTACACAACCGGAAAAGACTTTTTCAACGGAAAGTGTCGTCCGCATTTCGTTGCCCGAGTGCTCGGAGCCTCGGCCAAAACTCAAAGTTGGACATAAACGATTCCTTAGCTCACTTATCTTGATACTGCTTTGCATAACGTCGACCACAGGGGCGGTGATTCCCTTTTCTCCGCTTGCTGAGTGAGTAAAAATATTTAATTGGGGCAAATCGTCTATGCTAACCCGTTAGCAACTCGAAGCTAGCGTGATTTTGCCATCGCCTGTTTACAGCCGAGATACCCTAAACGAATTTTTATTCCTAACTTGTCCTCACAGGGGAAATAACAATGGGCTCATCCAAGAAACATAAGGAAAAGAGTCGCGACAGGGAAGCCGAGGACCGCCGTCGCGAACACAAGAAACACCGCCGTAAGGAGCGCGACAGAGACCCATCGGACCGAGATGGTGCTCGGGAGAAAGAGAGACGAAAGCGATCCGCGTCCAGAGACAGGAGCGGACGCGACGGCCGCAGCAAAAACGAGAGGAGCGGCGGGGAGCCACGCATCAAGAAGGAGAAAATTGAGGAGGGGAACGGTGAGGTGCAAGCTCAGTCCGCCAGTGGAGATGCATCTCTTAGCATTGACGAGACCAACAAGCTCCGAGCCAAGCTGGGCCTGAAACCGCTCGAGATGAACGACACCAAGAAGGAACTCGGGACCAAAGAGGAGCCGCTTGTGGCGGAGACCATCAACCCTGCGCTCATCCAAAAGCAGAAAGAGATGAAGGAGAAGCTGGCTGCCATGAAGGAGAAGCGCCTGCTGAACCAGAAGCTTGGTAAAGTCAAGACCCTGGCCGAGGATGACTGGCTGGAGGACACCGCCGCTTGGGTGGAGAAGAACCGCCTGGCGGCAAAGGAGAAAGAGATGGCGGAGAAGAGAGCCAAACTCCTGGAGGAGATGGATCAGGAGTTTGGCGTGAGCAGCCTGGTGGAGGAGGAGTTTGGACAAAGACGGAAAAACAGCGCATACACGGCGCGGGATCTGAAGGGTCTTAAAGTCCAGCACCAAGTGGACTCCTTCGGCGAGGGCCAGACGGTCATCCTCACGCTGCAGGACAAAGGCGTGCTGGAGGAGAAGGAGGACGTGCTGGAGAACGTCGGGCTGGTGGACAAGGAGAAGGCGGACAAGAACGTGGAGCTGAAGAAGAAGAAGCCCGACTACAAGCCTTACGAGGAGGACGAGAGCGTGGACGACATGGTGACGTTCAAGTCGCGGGCGGTGCTGTCCAAGTACGACGAGGAGATTGACGGGGAGAAGAAGAAAAGCTTCCGTTTGCAAACGGGCGGCGTGGCCGACGGCGAGCGGGAGCGGGAGCTGCAGGCCATGCGGGAGACGCTCCGCAGCCAGGCGCAGTCGTTGGAGATGCCCTCGCTCATGATTGCGTCCGAGTACTACTCTCCTCAGGAGATGGTGGGCTTCAAAAAGACCAAGCGGCGTGTGAAGAAAATCCGGAAGAAGGAGAAGACCACGGTGGCGGACCTTTTGCTCCTGGACGAGTCGCGTAAGACGGACTTCGGCTCCAGGACGCGCGGGCGCGGACGCAAAGGGGAATACGAAGAGGACGCGGAGAACGACGGCAGCTGGCCGCACGAGACGGCGCCGACAACGGTGGTGACGGATCTGTCCGACGACGTCCGTACGGCGGAAATGGACATCAGCGACGACGAGGACTTCACGCCGCCCGAGCCCAGCGTCATCGAGGAGGACGAGGCCGAGCAGGAGCTGCAGAAGCAGCTGGAGAAGCAGAGGAAGCTGCGGCAGAAGCGGCTCCTCAAGGACTCGGGCGAGAAGATCGCCGAGCGGGTGAAGCGGCTCTCCAAAGACGACAGCGCCGACGACGCCGAGAAGCGCAGCAACATTGTCTTCAACGCCACCTCCGAGTTCTGCCGGACCTTGGGGGACATCCCCACCTACGGCCTGTCGGGCAACCGCGAGGACCAAGAGGACATGATGGACTTTGAGCAAGAGGAGGAGAGGGAAGGCGCCGGCGACTCCAACTCGGACGCCGAGGACAACGTGGGCTGGAGCAGCGTCAACCTGGACGAGGAGCAGAAGCACCCCGACTTCGCCACGGCCTCCGCCACCATCCTGGACGAAGAGCCCATCGTCAACTCGGGCCTGGCCGCCGCCTTGCACCTGTGCAAGAACAAAGGACTGCTGGAGACGGAGATGCAAAAAGTGGCCCGGGTCAAAGCCACCAAGGGCGCCCTGCCCAACGACAACTACTGCATCGAGGACAAGATGGGCTTCGACGACAAGTACAGCCGGCGCGAGGAGTACCGCGGCTTCACGCAGGACTTCAAGGACAAGGACGGCTACAGACCCGACGTGAAGATCGAGTACGTGGACGAGTCGGGCCGCAAGCTGACGCCCAAGGAGGCCTTCCGGCAGCTGTCGCACAGGTTCCACGGCAAGGGCTCGGGCAAGATGAAAACGGAGCGGCGCATGAAGAAGCTGGAGGAGGAGGCGCTGCTGAAGAAGATGAGCAGCAGCGACACGCCGCTGGGCACGGTGGCGCTGCTTCAGGAGAAGCAGAAGTCGCAGAAAACGCCCTACATCGTGCTCAGCGGAAGCGGCAAGAGCATGAACGCCAACACCATCACCAAATAGATAGGCGTTGATTTTTTTTCTTTTCTTTTCCCCTCCACACACACCTTCTCCGCACTTGTGTTTTACAGTCATTGCTACCGATCGAAAATGGTTGTAGGTGTGCTAATTAGTCAATAAAATGTAGACGATGGTTGTTTTTTCCTTCTTTATTTCTCGGTCACATACATGCTACTTCAAATTGAACTGAACTTTATTTAGAAATTATTTAGAGACAATGTTTAAAAGTCCTTGGACTGACACCCTTTCAACAATAAATGAATGCAGACGGGTTTTTTTTTTTTTTTTTTAGATTCCTTAAAAAGATATTTGAAAGCAAATTTTTACTTTTGCCAATTTTCTGACATGCAAAAAATACCTGGAGCTGACTTATTAAAGCCTCGGTAAGCAATAGTGTCGACATGATGACATCACTGCACGCGTTTGGTGAAAGAAAATGGATTTTACGGTGAGTAAGTAAAATAGCGTTGACATAAAAATGTTTGAAGAAAATGTCCTGATTGTTGATATAAATAATCTAAACTGACATTTTGGACGTGTCCTCGTGGCATTCGACTGACATTTGCATTATGAAAATGAAATTTTCAGTTTGATTTTTGTTCGTTACTAGTTAGTGGTTGGTACACACCGTCCGTTCGCAAATAACTTTAATGTTTCACTATTTTAAATATATAATGTTATGATTGTTGAACATTATACGTCATCCGTGGGCGGAACCAAAGTTCGGCTAGTTGACATTTCTTAACCGCAAAACCTGTCAACAATGTATGCCCAAAAAAAATATATATATATATCTGCCGCATGATAAGGTGGCATATAAATAAAACTCCACATTACATCATTTAAAATAGAACGTCATTGTTTACAATTTGTGTCAATTTAGAAAGGTGGCTATTCTCGTCTGACGTGTCCGGCCGGAATGGATGACCACTTCCGGTCTAGCTAGCAAGCTTAGAGTGGCGGCGAGAGTTTAAGGAGATTTTCATGCCTTCAATTGGCTTCCTGCTCTTTTCAGGTAACTGGTTATCGCTCCACGCTACAAAACAACTCTAGTTACAACATTAGATTATGTTGCCAGCCAAGTTGTTTTCATTAAAATGGAGTAAAACAAAAAAAGTTTCCGGTGAAAAGACGTTAGCTCGCCATCGGCAAGTGGCTGCCCTCAGCTGACAGCTCGCAAACAAACACACGCGCAACTGTGTGTTATAAGTTAAGTACTCGACAGTTCCTTGAGTGTTCAAACAAATGGAATATGATCAATGTCGCTTTGAATGTCAATTTATTCAACCATTTTACTTGGCTTGTCACAATGATGACGAGAGGAGCTTATGTTTACTTGTGTGTTCTCCCAGGACGTCATATGTTGCGTATTAGTCACTTTATTACATTTCCCTCTCAACATTTTCGATTGAATTTAATCTCATCAATTAAAGTTAAGATTTCAAATGTAGAGATCCAGGTAAAAAGTTTTTCTATGCGTTTATTTTGATTTATCTTGCTTGCCCGTCCGTCTTCCTTCCTTGGTCCCGCCCATTATTAAGTCCGTTCATGTATAGTCAATAAACCTCACCTACTTCTGGTCTGTTTATTTTCTCCCTCCAGGCTGTTGTGATGTCATCTTCAGAGTCCAAGCCCCCCACTCCAACCCTGGGAGACTCGTACAAGGGCTGGCTCTTCAAGTGGACCAACTACATCAAAGGTTACCAGAGACGCTGGTTCGTCCTTAACAATGGACTGCTCTCATATTACCGGTAGGAATCCAAATGTCCTTTGCCATCACCTTGAAATGAGACATTTAAACGTTACTCATCGTGCTCCACCGAAAATATTTCATTCCCTCTGAAATCCGATGATGACATCAACAAGGATCTCGTTCGCAGGAGCCAAGCCGAGATGGGCCACACGTGCCGCGGCACCATCAACCTGGCCACGGCTAACATCGTTGTGGAGGACTCGTGCACCTTCGTCATCTCCAACGGGGGCGCGCAGACGTACCACCTGAAGGCCAGCTCGGAGGTGGAGCGCCAGCGCTGGATTACCGCCCTGGAGCTGGCCAAAACAAAAGCCTTTCCCTCGCCCGATCTATCCGGTGAGCTCAAACTTCCCATTTCACGTTCCGCCTCCCTGACCCTCCGCCGTCGTCGTCGTCCGCAGATGAGTCGGGCAGCGTGGAAATTCAGTCCACCCTGCGCATGCTCAACGGCAAAGTGGAGGACCTCAACACCTGCAACGATCTTATCGTCAAGCACGGATCAGCCCTGCAAAGGTAGGAACCCGAGATCCTCGGCCAGCCTGAGGATTGCCGACTTTTTTTTTTCCCCCCGCCAAATAGATCTTTGTCAGAACTGGAGGGCATTCACGCCGCAGCGGACATGAGCGAGAAGATCAGACAAGTCACCGAGAGGGCCACGCTCTTCCGAATCACTTCCAACGCAATGATCAACGTAAGTTCCGGACGGTTGACGGTGAATCCACGACGCGGCTGACGGCCCAACTTGCGTAGGCGTGCCGAGACTTCCTGGCCATGGCTCAGAACCACAGCAGGCGCTGGCAGAAGTCTTTTCAGCTGGAGAGGGCGCAGAGGATCCGCTTGGAGGAGATGCTGGAGCAGCTGGCCAAGCAGCACAACCACCTGGAGCGAGCTTTCAGGGGAGCCACCGTGCTGCCGCCGTCGCACGACGACATGGACGGAGGGAGCAAAGGTTCAAATTCTTCACGCCGGAAATAAAAGCCGGCATGAGGTGTGATCCTCCGTCCGTACTTTGTTTCAGGCGGATTGTCGGGAAAGGGGGACGCCAGCGACGAGGATGACGACGACAACGAGTTTTTCGATGCCATGGAGTTCATCACCGTTCCCGCGGACCCCAAATATCACAGGTCACTTGTACCTCCACCGAGACTTCAGCGCTGCTCGATGATTTATTTATCTATCTATCTATCTATCTATCTATCTATCTATCTATCTATCTATCTATCTATCTATCTATCTATCTATCTATCTATCTATCTATCTATCTATCTATCTATCTATCTATCTATCTATCTATCTATCTATCTATCTATCTATCTATCTATCTATCTATCTATCTATCTATCTATCTATCTATCTATCTATTTTATTTTATTTATTTTTTAATTTTATTTATTTATTATTTTATTTATTTTTGCTCTGCAGGAGATCCAGCAGCAACACAAGCAGGCTGAGCAACGAGACCAGCGCGGACGACCTGTCGGTAAAGTTGTCTTCGTCCACGTGGACGTAACATCCGCATGACACACGCTCTTGTTACCACGGCGATAGGGGCAGAGGTAGGGTGTTGCGACTAGCGAGAAGAGAGGAAGGCAAGCGAGCGGAATATGAAGACAGAAAGACAGACATTTTCACTCGCTCAGGCAGTAGCTCCCGAACGAGACCGAAGCCGATTCCATCACGCCGAGCGAGCGCCTCCGTCCTGATCTTCGTTTTCCTCCTGATTCAGTTTGACGAGCTGTCGCTGGCGTCCAGCCCGGAGTCCCCGCCGCCTCTGAAGCCGGAACCGGTCAGGCGACGGCGGACGTGCATCCCGGAGAAACCCAACTACTACCTCAACCTGTGGAGCATCATGAAGAACTGCATCGGCAAGGAGCTCTCCAAGATACCAATGCCCGTGAGAAGGCCCGCCTCCCATCCGAGCGCGGACGCGGTAACGCCAACGTCGTGTCCCCCCCGCCCTCAAGGTGAATTTCAACGAGCCGCTGTCCATGCTGCAACGCCTGTCCGAGGATCTGGAGTACTACGAGCTGCTGGACAAGGCGGCCAAGTGTTCGAGCTCGCTGGAGCAGATGTGCTACGTGGCCGCCTTCACCGTGTCGTCCTACTCCACCACCGTCCAGCGCACCGGCAAGCCCTTCAACCCTCTGCTGGGGGAAACCTTCGAGCTGGATCGCCTGCCCGAGTGTGGCTACCGCTCTCTTTGCGAGCAGGTCCGACTTGCTCGTGAACTTCCGAAATTAGGAGATCGGACTTGCCAAGAGAGTCTCAGTTTGGAATTTGTTTTTTTCATTCATATCGTGTCATCGTCATTCCCCAACGCAAGGAAGTATGTTCTTCTCGAATGTTCTAATTTAACGTGATTCCGTCCAATTGTTTGCGCCCTCAGGTGAGCCACCACCCGCCCGCAGCAGCCCACCACGCCTTCTCCGAGAAAGGCTGGACGCTCCGACAGGAAATCACCTTAGCCAGCAAGTTCCGAGGAAAATATTTGTCCATCATCCCCTTAGGTGAGTCAACCTTTTCATGCAGTTCACATTTCCAAGAAAACACGACGCAGCGCTTTTTAAAAAAAAAAGAATTACCGAAAAATTAATTTTCGGACTATAAGTCGCACCGGAGTATAAGTCGCGCCAGCCATAAAATGCCCAAAAAAGTGAAAAAAAACATATATAAGTCGCTCCTGAGTATAAGTCACCCCCCCACCCAAACTATGAAAAAAACCCGCGACTTATAGTCCGAAAATTACGGTAATTTAAATGTATTATTATTTTTGTCTCGGTCAGGCTCTATCCAGTGCATCTTTGCCAAGAGCGGCAACCATTACTCTTGGAAGAAAGTGACCACCACCGTGCACAATATTATCGTGGGCAAGTTATGGATCGATCAGGTATGATGATGACCTGTCAGAATGTCGTCAGAACTTTTTGAACACATTTTATTTTTTCCCCTTTCAGTCAGGGGAGATCGATGTGATCAACCACAAGACGGGCGATCGCTGCCACTTGAAGTTCACTCCCTACAGTTACTTCTCCAGAGATGTGCCACGAAAGGTGACTCGTCCATTCTCTATTTACGACCTCTGGCAAGAACGCTATCGAGACGTCCTGTTTCTGCGCGGGCAGGTGACGGGCGTGGTGACGGACAAAGACGGCAAGGCGCATTACGTGCTGTCGGGCACGTGGGATGAGAAGATGGAGTTCTCCAGGATCATGCAGAGCAGCAAGAGCGCAAACGGCGCCGAGGGCAAGCAGAGGACCGTCTACCAGACTCTCAAAGCCAAGGAGATATGGAGGAAGAACCCTTTGCCGTACGTTACGCTGCCGGAGCAAATAGTTGCAGACGGCCTGAGATGTTTCCTTTCTGCAGAGAGGGAGCAGAGAGCATGTACTTCTTCTCCACGCTGGCGCTGACGCTCAACGAACCCGAGGAAGACGTGGCGCCCACCGACAGCCGGCGGCGCCCCGACCAGCGTCTCATGGAAGAGGGTCGCTGGGACGAGGCCAACGCCGAGAAGCAGAGGCTGGAGGAGAAGCAGCGGACGGCTCGTCGGGAAAGAGAGCGGGAGGTCGTCAAGGCGGCCGACGCGCCCGACGAAGGTAAGAAGCCGGATTGACACGTGGCCCAATGCATGGACGCTGATGATCAGGGCGAAAACAAAGTCGGGACATTTATGTCCGCGTTGTGTCTCTTTGTCTCCTCTTTGCATGTTTGTGTCCCATCACTAAGCTTCCTCTCAGGATTCAAACCGTGACTCGCCTTTGAAAAGCAAGTACTCATTGTCCTGATTGCCCAAAAGTGGTACAAGGGCTCCCCCTAGTGGTCGTCAGTGCTTGGTGTATGTAGCATGTAAAGTATGTTTTGGTCATCATTTTACGGTAGTAGTTTTGTGTCTTTCTAGGCAGCTCGACTCGATCGATAATCATGACAATCGATCGTTCGAGGCGGCCGTCTAGCACTCTTTCCAAGATAGCGATGTCACTTTCTAGCTAGCTAGCTAATAAATTTCATGGCTCGCGTGTTGTCATCCCTCACCGTCGTCTTGTTTGCGGTTCTAGCCGAAGCGGATGAGATCGGAACGGAAGCCAGTGAGATTTCGGATGAAAGCAAGTATCGCCACGTAGCCTCGTAGCGTACGTTCGTATTAGAAGGGATGTGCGGTGTCGCATTTTTAACGACGATCACCGTAGCGTAGTCGCGTAATAGTCACGTGACCGACTGCTGATGTTTTGACGATCCATGTTTGTGTGTGCTGACGTTCAGCTGACACGGAGGACGCTCCTAACCTTCACACTGCTTCTCCTCCTCCTCCTCTTCTTCTTCCTCCTCTCACATGCAAGTAGCTCCCTAACGTTCTTATTCAACTGTCGGTATTCTGAAACATAAAGAGAATGACGCATCAGGTATTTAAAAGGTCCATTTTGCTTAAAGCCCGAAAGCTTCACGCTAACACACAATGCAAGTGACGGCGTTCCTCTTGCTCTTCCCTCAGCCGTCCATCCAGACAGCTACCAATCGCTGTGGTTCGAGAAGGTCGACGACCCCACCTCGGGAGAGACCATGCACGTCTACAAGGGCGGCTACTGGGAGACCAAGGACGGGGGCGGCGGCTGGGACGTTTGCCCCGACATCTTCTGACCCTAGGCTCTGGTGGAAAAGGTTACATAAAAAAAACAAAAGAATTAAATCAGAATTTTGCTCAAATTGACAATATTCGGAGGCTCAATTTTTTTTTCTTCTGCACTTTGTACAATTTTTGCTTCCCTACAGACTGAAGGACTGCAGTGGATGAGATCATTCCTTGTTTTCTACTTTTAAAGTGTGCTTACCTTCTGTCATCAAATACAGAGCGACGTTCCCCCCCCGCCCCCCCTCGCAAACTGTGGTGCCTTGACATACGAGTTTGATATATTCCACATCAATACTCGTAACTCACATACAGCCATGTAGACACAAGCAAAAAAAAAAAAGTACTACAATTGTAAGATGCTGTAATATTAGTCCTTTCTCATAAAGGACTCGAGTGTTGTTATATTATCTGTCTACATGACTTTTGCTAACAGTTAGCATGTCAATGACATTTTCCATTATATGTTAGCATTAGCGTTACTGAGGCGGTTAATTTATAGACAGTTATTCTCTTGTTTTATGTTGTGTGTAGACTTCAAGTGGGCGTGGCTTCAAGTGGGCGTGGCGTCAGAGAACTTTGCGTGAGGAATTCTTGGTTATTTGCTAAAGGGCGGCTTTGTTTGAGTTGAGTCACCTGCCACTCGTATCTCAAGGCGTCACTGCCCCTTTCTCCCAAGCTTCATGGTTCGCAATCATGTTCGGAATCTGTTCTTGTCATTTCGTCTGTTACTTCTGCACCAAAAATGTACGTGAGGAGACTTTGTGTTTGTAAAGACAAGTTTAGCAGAATACATCGTTCCTGGTGGTTTTAAGATATGGGTGATCTGCACTCCATTTCGCTTTTTGAGAATATTCAGAGCTTTATTGTTGTTATTTTACAGGGTAAAAAAGAGATGTGTAGTGTTGCCATTTTCAAAGAAAAAGTTGGAATCTTCCAAGCTTTTTGGGATATTGGTTTTGAGAGAAAATTAGCTTTTTTTTTTTTAGTAGGAACATTAAATTTGGTGTGCATTGCAATGACAAAAAAATTAATTAATGCATCATTTTATTAGAAAATATAATGGGTGAAAAATTTTACAAGAATAAAATTGTTATAAGAAAAAATTGTTTTTAAGTATCTTTTTATGTCAGAATTTTTTTTTTTTTTTTTACAAATTTAATTCCTCATTATTTACATCGCGCTTTTTTCCGGCCAGAGTTTCACCGCTCGCACGGCAAGCGCGTTCTTTCAAAACAAGCGCCCCAAGTGGCGTGACGTCACAGTCTTTTGTTTACTCGCCCGGTGTCGCTTGCTAGCAGTTTCCAGTCTTCCTCCTTATCGACGGGCGTGGACTTTTTTTTTTGCAAATTCAGAACGTGTGATGCGAATAACGTTTCAATATTAAACGGGTAAATATGTCGGCTAACGGACCCGTGGGAGTTGACTGCACGGACGCGAGAAGAGGCGACGGACAAGCGTGAGTTGAAATCATTTATTAGCCACTTAGCAACCGCTTGTTGTCGCCGCTGACAAAGAAAACACCCGTTGCCCACATAGTGTCATTTTTTGTCAAATCATTTTCATTTAAAAAGTGATGTGTCTGTTCTTCTGGTACCAGATCTGAGAGTTCCGCGGATGTGGATGCCCGTAAAGCTCAGGCACACAGCCACAGATACAGCCTCGCGTTCCCCTCCATTGGACATTGTATCATCATCAACAACAAGAACTTTGACAGGAGCACAGGTTCGTGTCATGTTGACAACAAGACGTTCAGAGCTCCTGTAAAGGCAGGGCAGAGTGAAAATAAATACCGTTATTTTCCATGTATAATGCGCAAAATTTAACTAATTTATTGTCCTAAAATCTGGGGTGCGCATTATACATGGATATAATTTTTTTTTTTTTTTTAATCCGGATATGATACGGAGGCCGCCATTACAGATGCGCTTTCTTCTCTGCTGTTCAAACACAATGCTCTCGTATCAGACGCTTGCTAGATCACCTGCTCGTTTGCTGTCACAATGTACCCTATATATATTTTTTTTATGGGGCTTAGTCATAGTGTAAAAATAGAGGAGCAGGTTTTGGAGGGAATAAATGAAGAGAATTTTACAAGATATCTCAACAAACATTTCATATTCAGCTGTGAATTTAGATGTCAACAATGCTGCTGTTTGTTTCGTAAATTGTCATGTCAGATATCTGGCAGGAAGTCCCGTCACCACAAATGTGTGTCACATTACAAGTTCCTCTTTTGGGGATTTGATGGAAATGAAAAAAAGGGAGTCTCTTTAATTCCAAAGTTACTTTTGTCGTCGCAGGTATGAATCAACGCAACGGCACCGACGTGGACGCAGCCAACGCCATGAAAGCGTTTGCCAAGTTGGGTTACAAGTGCAAAATCTACAATGACCAGACAGTGACGCAAATGAAACAGGTGTTAACTGCAGGTGAGCACTCCACCCCTCCCATTGCAATACAAACACTCGTCCTACATAACACATTCAAATCTTTCACATTTGAAATTCTAAATTTTATTCACCTTTGACTTTTTCCCCCCCCCCCCAATTTCTCGACTATTTTTCCGCCCAGCGTCCAAGGACGATCACAGCGGCTGCGCATCATTGGTGTGCGTGTTGCTGAGTCACGGCGACGAAGGCGTCTTCTTCGGCACCGACGGCTCCATTGAGCTAAAATACCTCACCTCGCTTTTCCGCGGGGATCGCTGCAAGACGCTGGTGGGCAAGCCCAAACTCTTCTTCATACAGGTACAGGTTCATACAGGTGTGATATATTGGTAGAAAAAAAAAAAAATTATGTACCGTATTTTCCGGACTATAAGGCGCACTTAAAAGCCTAAAATCTTCTCAAAAGCCAACAGTGCGCCTTATAGTCCGGTGCGCCTTATATATATATGGACCAAATTTCTAAATTTAAACTGGCCCGAAGCATTGTGTCATGAAATCAGTCATAAGTGGCCCGCTGAAGACTATCAATCATGAATCAAAAAGACTATGGATCATTATTTTGTGATTATAAAGTCATTTGTTCCATTGAAATAAAAAAGATAAAATGGAGAATGATTTGATTTGGATTAAAAATCTGACATAATGCATTAATGGTGCGCCTTATAGTCCGGTGCGCCTTATATAAGGACGAAGTTTTAAAACGGGCCATTTATTGAAGGTGCGCCTTATAGTCCGGAAAATACGGTACATTGGACAAGAAATAGAACGACAAATGAAGAAAAAAGCTGTCTTGTAAACAAACCGAATGGATTTTGTGATGAAGGCGTGCAGGGGCACCGAGCTGGACGCCGGCATCGAAGCGGACAGCGCCGATGACGGCACCGCCAGGATCCCCGTCGAGGCGGACTTCCTCTACGCCTACTCCACTGCGCCAGGTCTCGCTGCATGTCTTTTTCTCTGAAACGTGTCATTTTCTTGTCACTATTGTAAAGTTGTAAATGAATGAGAAGAAAAATGCCATTTTTAATGTCATCATAATAAGTCCACAGCATCCATGTATTTATTTCTTCCTCATGTGTGCAGGCTACTACTCGTGGAGGAATACCACGACAGGCTCGTGGTTCATCCAATCGCTGTGCGAGATGCTGACCGAGCACGGCCGCTCGCTGGAGCTCCTGCACGTCCTGACCCGTGTCAACCGCAAGGTGGCGCTGGAGTTCGAGTCCATCTCCACCGCGCCGGGCTTTGACGCCAAGAAGCAGATCCCGTGCATCGTGTCCATGCTGACCAAGGAGCTGTACTTTGCGCCCTGACCCACAATTTCCAATTCTTTTGGGTTTACACGTATTTCACCGGAGTTTGTAGGCATTATTTGGTCATATTTGTCTTCAGCATTTCATGAGAAACGGTCACATTTGTTTGCTGTTTACACAATTCAGGTAGACGTGAAGCCACTAGTGAGACATAAGCTGGGAAAATGGAAATATAAACTTGAAATGAATGTTAAACAAGAGTGTGCATGAGAGTCCAAAAAGTCCTGAATTTGAAATGTTTTCAGTAAATATGATACAAATGTTACGATTGACTTCATTCCAGTTTTTTTTGTACTGGATTTGGATTGACAATCTTGTGACACAATTTGGTGCGTTTGTTTTTTTTATTGTGACGCAAGAGTTACGTGTTGATGTCAAAATAAAACTCACTTTGAGAAATACTGTCTTACGTTTCTGTCATTCGAGTGTTGAGATGTATCCTTTGTAAAAGATTGCTTAAATGTATTATAAACAATTTGTCTTTGAAATATGGTACGAAAAAGTTCAACAACGAGGCGTTTACGCAAAGGCGGATTTTAAATAATTGCCTAAACTCATCTCTAAGAACACGTTGTTAATTCAACACCGTGCTCAAACTCGTTTAGATTTGTGGGCAATAACTCAAAAGTCCGACTAATTAAGATGGTTTAAACTTTAGATCTTAAAATATCGTTGTTTTTGTCGCCTTTTCGGATAGCAATATAGAAGTCTCCGAGTATACCTTGAACGCAACACTCTCCCCATACTTGCCCGCTCCAAACTTGACCCCAAAAGAACCAACGGCGTCACACGCTGCTTATCGGTTGCTCCTTATTTTCGACCTAAATATTCTCCACAAATTCCGTTTATTGTCTTTAGTTTGGACAGAATGGAGCTGTTTCGAAGCCGGCTTTGTGACCGTGAACTTTGGTGATGGAGGAGAAGGTGCTCGGGATCGCCCCGCACTCGCTGGCCGTGGTGTTGTCGAGGTTGAGCGGCCACCGTGAGGACGAGACGTCGGTCACCCCACCGGTGCCAGCAGCAGTGGCGGCCGGCTACCAGGTGTTCGCGGACTTCAAGGCCACCAACATGCAACATTTCTGGAACCAGGCGCTCACCCGGGCCCTGGCTGAGGTCTTCTTCCTGGGCTGGTTGGACGAGCACGTGCTGCTGATCCGCGGCCGAGAAGATCACCTGCAAGTGCTGCGGAATGGATGGACAAGAAGGACCCTGAAGGCTCCGCCGGGTTTCCACATCACCTCCTTAGGTGGGTCCATTTTGTTCCTTTAATTACGGTAACAAATAACTTCAATATGCGTCATTATTCAATATTTGGCACCACAGCGGTTGTTCCTATCTAAAAAAAGGTTCGTAAGTCGGAACTTTGTATTTTTGGGAAACTTCCTTACATTAATATCGTAAACTAAATATCATGAATGAATAATTCCACTTTTCCATAGTCAAAAAAGAGCAATCCTAATTTTTTTCTGGACAGAATGAAAAATATGCAGAGGTTTCCCACAGTCTGCAAACAAACAAACAAACAAAAAAACAAACAAACAAACAAACAAACAAACAAACAGTTCACCATTGTTCAGCAAAATGACTTTATTCATTCGTTCCTCTCAAGTAAAAAAAAAAAAGGAAAAAAAAAGAAAAGAAAAAGTTGATGCTCGCAAAACTGATGCCTTGTGTGACATCATCCAGTTTTCTTTTTTCTTTTTATCGATGGGCTCTGAATGATGCTTGCTTCTGGACACAACATACATTTCGGTGTCGTCCAAAGGTGAACGATTCCGCTCGAGTAGTTGTCTGTGTGGAGGCTGAAGCAAAACACCGATAAGCACAGGAATGTTTGCCTTGTAGCTAATAGCTCACTTGCCGTACAAACGACACACCACGCCGTGTGACTGAGAAAAAAACAGCCCGATGTGATGATTTTAGCCTTGAGGAGAAATTAATATCAAGGTTGGGCCAAATATGCAAAATCATATGGCATCGGTTGTATTACCGTAATTTTCGGACTATAAGTCACACCGGAGTATAAATCGCACCAGCCATAAAATGCCCAAAAAAGTGAAAAAAAAAAACATATATATGTATATAAGTTGCTCCTGAGTATAAGTCGCCCACCCAAACTATGAAAAAAAACCGCGACTTATAGTCCGATAATTACGGTACATTGAGTATCAGGTATCGATATTATCCACATCTTTTTGTCATTGTGTTCAATGAAAGTTAATGTATCAATATATTGATGGTGTCATTCTAAGTTTTGATACAATTGGCTTTTGCAAAGTGGCTTCTCTATCCATTATGTCACAGGTCATGTTTGGAATATCGTCCTTGCTCATTTCCATTTGAAAAGCGTCTTGCTATATTCCCACCCCTACTTTAAAGCAGTGGACAAAGGTTGTGTGTTTTCCGTCAAAGGTTTCTTTTTTAGCAGCGAGCGTTAAATCCCATTAGTTGGGGGTCTTAGTATCCATCCGTTGGATACACAATTGGGGCAGCAGGAAGGAAAAGCTTTTTTTTTTTTTTTGTATCCTGAAAAGTGCTGTCTGGAAGGAAAGGGAGCGTCCCGCCGCAGAATGACGGGAAACGGCAGGAATTTGTTTTTCACTCGTTTTTCATCGATAGATGAAGTTTACATGAGGCGTCTTAAAAGTTCCACTAGAGGGCAGAAAGACTCAGGCTAGTAAAGAAGTTACAGGCCCAACCAAACTGTCCCTCGAGTGACCCGACTTGAGTTTTATTTAGTTTTTTGGGTGGAAGTAAACTCAACTCAACACACTTCACAATTAGTTTGACAAATAGTGAGTAATTCATTAAATATAAAAAAAAAATAAAGGCTTGCAGCTGCTTTATGAAGTTTCCTGTCAAACTAAACACAAAATAAAGTCCTTGCTAGCTTAATGCTAAGTAGCTTCTATGTTGTGACTTATTAACCCTTCAAGCAACCAAGTGACCATAAATGGTTCTGTAACAACATGACCATTTTAAATGGTCAGTGTGCCTAATCTACGTACCGTAATTTTCTGACTATAAATCGCACCGGAGTATAAATCGCATCAGCCATAAAATGCCCAAAAAAGTGAAAAAAAACATATATATGTATATAAGTCGCTCCTGAGTATAAGTCGCCCCCCTACCCAAACTATGAAAAAAAAACGCGACTTAAAGTCCGAAAATTACGGTACTTTTTTAAAATATTACACAACAAAAACAGGTTTTTTTTTTTATAAAAACATCAGACACGTAAACCTCGAGAACAAAGCGTAAACATCAAAACCATAGTCATAGTCTAGTCGGACATTACCTCTACCGAAGCGAGCGGATTTGAACCCAGAACCACCGCGGCAAGACTGCCGACCACTTGTTCACCGTGCTGCATATGCTTACCTATGAACTGAATACCAATGAAGCCAAATCAATAAAAAGTCACATGACGTATGACATCTTCCCCATCTTCTATTGTGAGCGACTGCCACTTTAAGGTGGGGGGGGGGGGGCTTGTGTGTGTGTGTGGGGGGGGGGGGGGCTCTGGCGGTGCTCGGCGAGGTAACAGCTATGAGCTCATCGGCTTGCGTCGTCATGGCAACAAAGGCTGTTGCAGCACTACTGAGGAATAAAATGGCTGGCGTACTAGTTCACCCCCCCTTCCCTTTTCCTCCCCATCTTTTCTCTTCTTTAGTATCAGTGAACTGGAGCAGATTGGTTGTGACACCCACCACAAGATGACCCCCCCCCCCCCCCCCGTCATTTTGTGTGCACCCCTTCTTTTAACAAAAAGTCACCAAGGTGAGGATGCAGTCAGCTGACTCCATCTGAGCTGTGATTTTATTTTTTTAATGTGGACCCCCCCCCCCCCCCACGCACACACACCTCGCATCCAGACGCATGCTCACGCACACACACACACACACACACACACACACACACACACACACACACACACACACACACACACCTTCCTGGAGGTGCTGGGAGCAGCTGCAGCATTAGCAGCGGGAAGAGGAGCCGTTGACTGGAGTTTGGCCCCCCCCCCCACCACCTCCACCCGCCCTCCCCGACCGACTCTCTCACACACAAGCGCCCCCCTCCCTCCCCTCTACCCACCCCTGCGTTAATGAATGGATGCTACGGCTAACGGATCGCCGCCGCCGCCACCGCCGCCGCCGCCATCGAGGCTGGATGTCTATTCTTGACTTGATTTCTTTCTTCTTCCTATGCTCTCCCGTTTTGGCGTGTTTGCGTCGTCTCCCTCCCCGCCCTTCACTCGTGTTTGTCAAGGGTGGAGAGAAAAAACAGAAGGACGACGGGGGTGTCTGCGCGCGCGCGCGTGCTCGCGTGTGTGGTGGCGGCGGCGCTCGACGGGGATAAAGATGGAGGTGAACGTGGCGTCCCCGCCGCTCGGCGTACTACCGTTGGGCTGAATGCAGGAGCTTTGATTTGGATGCTTTTTTTTCGGCCGCTCTTCCGGACAACGCCGAGCTATTGCCAGGCCTCGATGGGAAAGGAACAATCCTGAAAACGACATCCGCCCCCCCCCCCCCCGTCCCCCCTCCCGCCCCCTCCACCCTTTCTCTTTTGATTCTATTTACCCCATTTCACCTCCTTCCTACCTTCCCTCAACACCCCCACCTCCCCCGCATCGGAGCGTAATGTGCCCCCCCGCGCATGCAAATGGTGGCCGGGTGATGCCTCCCGGGAGGGAGCCCGCCACGAGCCGCCGCCGCCGCTGCCTCCACCGCCGCCACCGCGTCGCTGTTCGTCAATGAGACGCACGCCACTTCTTCCTGCCATGTCCAGTGGGCCATCGCTCTAGCGGGACGCTCGCTACCCCATGAGGGGGAGGCGCTGAGCCCCTGAGGTTGGTCCACCTCCCCCCTGCCCCCCCCCCCACCTCCCCTAAAAAAAACAAAAAAAACAAGGGGGTCACGATGAAGAAGAACCGCAACGTGCGGCGGGCCTGGGCCGGCTCGGAGAAAGACATCCGTGTGCAGAAGCAGCACCTTCCTCCACCTCCTCCTCCCCATTTCTCGCCGTCCCCGCCGAGTTTTCGGGCATCAGGTGAGTGCGTGACCTCCCCGAAAAGGATCCACCCATGGATGACCATTCACCTCACGACACTCCAAAAACAAGAAACAATATTGCGTCACCAAAACAACAGGACTTAGCTTGAAATAGTGGAGGACCGACTCTGTGCTCGAATGTTTGGGCTTTAAAAAAAAAAAAAAAAAAGTGGGGGAGTAATGATATGAGAAAGATTTGCCAATTTGATTTTTTTCCCCAATTTATCGATTAATCGACCAGCAAATAAATCGACATTGATGAAGTGTTAGGAGACCTTGTTTCATGTCAAATTGGCCAAGTAGCAGAATTTCAGCCTCTTAACAATTGTTCTCCAATTTTTGTAGTCTATGAAAGAAGAATGAAAAAGAATCCTGGTATGTTTTATTTTCTAACAAAACATTAGCAAACATTTATTACTTTGGGAAATCATCAATCAAAGTTTTGGAAGATTTTCTGATATGTCCCAAACCAGTTACTAAAAGTTTGCGTATTTTCTGTCTTGTCAATTCAAATTACTTTTCCTGTTTTTGAAAGTAGTCACGGATATTTAAAAATATGCAATTCATTGAATTTAAAAAAAAAAAAATAATAATAATAATTATTGAAATTGTTCTCAACATGCACTTCTGGCTGTTTTCCTCTGCACTACTTTTGTTTCGGGTTTTTTTTGCCCCAGTGACCGGGCCACTTTCCAACCACTAATAAGATTCACTCATCTCATTCATCCCATCATTGTCATGGTTGAAAAAGTTAGATATGGTCACCGCCGCCGCCGCCATTTTGAACCTATTTTCAACCTTTTTATTCACGTGCTATGACGTAATCTATTGTGTAACTAGTTTATGTTTGTAATTGTTTTACTATTTGTTTTAGAAGAAGGAATATAATAGCAGAAAAAATCCAAAACTCCAAATTGTGCACGTCAGCTATGTTGGGTGACATGAAGCCATGACGTCATAGCGCTGACCGTCCGGCCGGCGCGGTGTCGCGGGCGGGAGGCGCTACGGAAAGGAGCTTACGCTTACGGCGGGGACCGCGAGCGAGCTCGCTACGAGTGACATCACGCCAAAGCCTGCTCACTTCGACAAAGGCGACAGCACGTGGCGCCGCGCGAGTACTCGTTGTCGACGGTTGCCGCAGCAGCTAGCGCACAAACAGGAAGACGAGCGAGCGAGGGAGGGAGGGAGAGAGAGAAACGGAGAGAGGACGAGGTGGAGCTAGAGCTGTTTGACCATTACGTCATAGCTTCTCTCACCCAGCCATGCTTTTCTTTTCTTTTCTCTCTGGCTCACCGGCAGGTGACGTGTCGCCCATCAGCATGTCGCCCATCAGCCAGTCACAGTTCATCCCGCTGGGCGAGATCCTGTGCCTGGCCATCTCGGCCATGAACGCCGCCCACAAGCCCGTCAGCCAGGAGGCTCTGGTGGAGCACCTCAGCGCCAGCTTCCCAGGTAAGCGGCGGCGGCAGCGGCAGCGGCGGGTACGGCCGACCGACCTGCCGACCGGGCAGAATCCCAATCCATTTCTCTTTCCATCCAAGGCGTGCCCACACCCAGCTTGGAGGTTCTGCGACACACCCTCAACATGCTGGTGCGAGAAAGAAAGATCTACCCGACTCCAGAGGGCTACTTCATCGTCACACCCCAAACCTACTTCATCACGCCGTCCCTCATCCGAAGCAACAACAAGTGGTACCACCTGGACGACCGGCTGCAGGAGCGACAAGCGGCGCCGCCGCCGCAACCTCAGCAGTGTACTTCGCCCAAGTCGGGGAACGTCACGCCGTCGGCGGCGCCCGTTTGCCCGTCGGAGAAGCCCTCCCGGAAGAATCACGGCGACTCGTACAATTCCCGACGCGACGAGCCGCCGCCGAGGCTTCAGGGTAAGACGCCGAAGGAGCAGCAGAGTAAGACCCCCAAGGACCACGGCCAAGCGCCGGCCAGCAAGGAGCAGCGAGGAGAACCGCCGTCCTACCCCTACCCGCCCCCCCGCACGTCCCCCCCTGTCCAGCAAGATCCGGCAGACAAGAGCAAAAGCGTGACGTCCTTCCCGTACAAAACGGACACCCTGACCAAAAAGAAAGAGGCCAGCGGAAGCGGTGAGAAACAATCCAAGCGCTTCGGCCTGCGCCTCTTCCGCCTGAGCTTCAAGAAGGACAAGATGAGGCAGCTGGCCACTTTCTCGGCCCAGTTCCCGCCGGAGGAGTGGCCGTTGCGCGACGAGGACGTCCCCGCCGCGCCCATCCCCCGCGAGATCGAGATGGAGATCATCCGGCGTATCAACCCCGATCTGACGGTGGAGAACGTGGCCCGCCACACGGCCGTGATGAAGCGGCTGGAGGAGGAGCGCACGCAGAAACACAAGGCGGGCTCGTCGGCGCAGCACAGCGCCCGCAGCCGCCGGGGCCGCGGCCACCGGCGGGTCCCGCACGGTAAGTCTCGCTCGCACAGCAAGCCGCGGACTTCCCGAGGGGAGCCGTCCGAGGGTTCCAACTGGGATCTTCTTTTCATGGAAAGGGATTATCGCTTCTTCAGCCACTCGCTGGTCCGCTCCCCTCGGGAGGCCATGTACACCCTGGAGCGCCGGCGTAGCGGCGGCGGCGGCGGCGCCGCCACGTACCTCGTCCACAGCAACCCCAACATCACAGAGTCCTACTGCCCCGTCACGCCCGAGTGGGACGTGTCCGGGGAGCTGGCCAAGAGGAGGACGGAGATGCCCTTCCCCGAGCCCTCCCGGGGCACCTGCCAGTCTAGGGTCCAGAGGAGTCACAGTCACAATCAGGAGCGCAAGTCGCGCCACGACCGCTCGGACCAGGCCAAGGAGCGCTCGCGTTCCATGGACAATTCCCTTAAAGGGCCGTCGCTCGGCCCGCCCGAAGACTTTGAGGACGGAGCGGAGGAGCGGGGCGGCGTCGGCGGCGCCGCCCACTACTACACGGACGACGGCACCCTGCGCGCCTCGCAGAAGTCGGCCCACTACTCAAGGATCATGTTCTCTGCTGCTAAGTTCCACTCGGATTTCAATGTGCCTGATTTGGGGAAAGGGAGCGCGGACGAGTTGAGGCTCCGCAGTAGCGCCGAGAGGAACAAGAGCAGAGACAGCCTGCCGTCCTACAACGAGCTCATGGGACTTTCTCCCAAGCCCTCGGCGGACGAATACTTCCAGTGCAATACGTCAAACGAAACAATCCTAACTGCCCCCTCGCCTCAGGCAAAATCGGAATACGACACGTTAACCTCATCGGGAGGACGCCGAAAGGGCTCTCCGGCAGACCGCCAAACGCCTCACCTCACTTCTCCGCACAAGGTGGAGTACAAGGAGGACTTGGCCAAGGGTCAAAACGGCGGCGGCGGCGGCGGATCGCTGCGACTGACGCCCAGCCAGACGCCGGAGCCGGCGCAGAGCGCCCGCCTGACGCCGCACCAACACAACGTGGACCCCGGCGGGGGCGGCGGCGCCATCAAGAGGAAGGAGATCTTCAGCAAGGACACCTTGTTCAAACCCCCCCCACACAATGCCTTGTCCGCGGGCTACGCGGACAGCAGCTACACCAAGTCCGGCACATTGCGGAAAGCCTCGCACGCCAAATCAACAGAGGCCCTCGACAATCCTGAGCCCCAGCAGCCTTCCAATTCCGCCGCTTCCTCCGCCTCGCCCGCCATGTTGCAGGCCTGCCTCGAGCCAACCGTCCCGCCCGCCTCCTTCGACTACTACAACGTCTCGGACGACGAGGACGACGAGGAGGCGGAGGAGGACTCGCACAAAGAGTTGGCAAAGGCGGAGGACGGCAAGGACCATCGGGAAGCGGGCGGTAAAGGCGGCGGCGGCGGCGGCGGCACCGTCGTGGGCGGCGGCGGCGGCGCCGGGGAGGGAACCATCAAGTGGCTCCTGCAGCGGGAGAAGGAGCACGACCTGCAGCGCAAACTGGAGAGCAACCTAACCTTGCTCAGCCCCAAGGAGACGGAGAACGGCAGCAGTCAGAAGTCGGCCCACTCGGCGCGCTTGGACAGCATGGACAGTAGCAGCGTCACCGTGGACAGCGGATTCAACTCGCCCAGGTACATCAATTCGTTCATTACATCGACCACAAACCCATGATCACATTTATCGCTTCATATTTTAATAATTCAGACCTTTTTTTTTTTTTTTTAATTTAGACTTTGTGAATGCTGCTGGATACTTTTTCCACATTTGTTTGGTTAGCTAGCTAGCTCGCTAATGTGCTTTATTTATATGCTGTGGCTCATTTCAGACATGAGAAGTTTGAATTTGAAAAAGCCAGGTGGACTTTTTTTTTGCAGCCATCCCACGGTCGGTTCCCGATACGCCGCGCCGACTCTTCTTCATCGCTTGATGTTTTGCTTTTTCCGTCCGCTCTCTCTTTCTGGCGCAGGACGCGCGAGAGCCTGGCGTCCAACACGTCCAGCATCGTGGAGAGCAATAGGCGGCAGAACCCGGCGCTGAGCCCCGGGCACCACGTGGGCCCGGGCGGCGCGGGACTGCCCTTCAGCTTCCGCGCCATCCCCGAGCCGCCCGCTCCGTCGCAGCCCGACAAACTGCAGAAGCCCGCCAACTGCCTGGCCTCCATCACCAGCGTGTAGAAGCCAGGGGACGACTTTTTTTTTTTTTTGCTTTTCCTTTTTTTTTTTTCTTCTGGTATCTCACACGTTCACACACCTTGGGACTCTGGAGAATCTTACTGGGACTGTTACAAACAAACAAACAAACAAAAAACAGGCATGGCTTCTAGAGACTGTTCCCACAGCTTCAACAAGAACTTGACTGCAAAAAAAAAAAAAAGAAGAAATCATAAGGAAAGGCCCGAAGACTTCACAGAAGACTTTTTGCTGACTTATCTGGAGATTTACCGGTATGGGAAAGTAGTAGAGTATAGGATTCAAGTAACATTTGGAAGCTTTTTCTATCACCTCATGTCCAATTCAGTGTTCTTCTTCCCGAACAAAGGCTCAACGGATCAGCACAATGTGGAGACCACCACAAGAAGAAGAAGAAGAAGAAGAGGGATAAGGAAAGATAATACCGACATAAATCAGCTCTGGTTTGTGTGGCGCGATGCAAATGATGTAATGTATACTCCATACTTTTGATATCCTAATTATTATAACGGTGGTATTAAAGATGCTATGTGACCAAAAAGCAGGTTTGGACAAAATGGCCTCCATCCTTACACTTGACATTTTGTTCATTAGCCGAAGAATTGTTTTCAAGTACCTCGGGTCCTCTCGCCAAAGGTCAGCTGGGATGGGTTCCGGTTATTCCGGAAATGAACGACGACATCTTGGATAGAAAATGAATTCGGCTGACGTCGTTTGAATTCGCCGCCGACGATTCTCCCCAAAACATCTCCCACCCTCACCCCAAAAAAAAAAAAAAAAAAAAAAATCAAAATTGCACAGATCTACGTATTGGTGTGACTGCTGAGTGTTTTGGTCATATATTTTTCCAAATGAGTTATTCATAAAGTTTTATTGCCGTTTAGATAATCTATTGTTTTCTTTGAATGGGCGGGAAAAACACTGCAGTACCGCGGATGGACAACAGGTGGTGGTAAAGTAAAGAATCAAAGTCAGTCCACTTTTAGAAACAGTTAATATTGTAATACCTGTACATAATAATACAGTTTTTTTTTTTACTTATAGACATTTCTGGAAAAGACCACAGCAAAATTTAATTTTTTTCTGATATCTCATTCCTGTAATTTTATATTGTGTAATTGTACACACCCATGTCCAAATGTCAGGTCTTTGTGATTTACAAAATGAGACCAAAATGAATGTGACCTGTACCTCGGTACATTCAAACTTGTTAAATGGGAGTCAACACAATTATTTTTAAAAGTTTACCATCTAAAGTGCCTCTAAAAAAAAACATGCTGTTTTTTTGTTTTTCTGAAAAAGTTTTAATCTTGGTCTCATCTTTTTAAATCACAACAACCCCTTGTCGATTTTTTAAATATCCACTTGTATGATAGTTGTGACAATAATACACCAATTTAAT
Source organism: Syngnathus typhle (assembly GCF_033458585.1). Taxonomy (NCBI): domain Eukaryota; kingdom Metazoa; phylum Chordata; class Actinopteri; order Syngnathiformes; family Syngnathidae; genus Syngnathus; species Syngnathus typhle. The sequence continues at coordinate 1,358,743 of NC_083740.1, forward strand.
GCGCTTTTAACACATTTAATTAGGATATTTTCATGACTTTTGTGCCGGCATTTTGGCCGTGACTAACCGGATACGTTAGGACGTCCATTTTGGTTCGACGTGGCTCACTCGGCCAAAAAAAAAAAGGTAAGTCATGCATTTGTCGATCTTTTCAACCTTTGTTGACTTTAATAATGTGGAGGACGTGTAGCACTTGTCGGCGTCACAGACACAGACTCTTAATAATAATCTTAAACACACATGAGTTGGGGGGGATGTTCTCGAGCTTGGCACGTAAGGGCGAATTGTCGTTCTTCCATTTCCAAAACAGTTGACATCCACACGCTTTGTACATCATCTCTTACACACCGATGCAGGAAAAGAACGTGCGTTTAAATGGCGAGCAGCTACAAAATGACAAGGCAATAATGTAGTTCCACACGACTAGTGCTGTCCGTCGTGTCCGTCCGTCCTTGTAGCACCATTGGGAACGTTTTCCTTGCCCGTCGTGAAGATTCCCTTTCTGATATCCATCGAAAAAAACGAGTTGATTTTGTCCATTTTTCTACCTCCAAAGTGTGAATAATGCTACATTTCATCGCATTTCGTCTGTGAGTTAACACGATTAAGCACAAATACATACGGTAATTGACAAACTATTATATTTGATTATTGTTTTTTTAGACCTTTTGCATGGGAGCCACGTGGAGCAAGTGAGCCAGCAGTGTTGGCACCCATTTTACTGCGCGTTACCGCCACCTTCTGGACTGGTAATGAACTGCACTGGCAGTCAGTTAGCTCCACGTTTTGTCAGATTGTTTGGCCTTGGTGGAGGTCTGATATATATTTTTTTTATCCATGTTATCTTCTCTTTGTGGGCACACACAAACACACACACACACACGCATACAATCAACACAACACGTGAAGCCATTTTGGGAGCGGTAAATAGGAAAAAAAAAAATTCAATAGTCTGTACAGTCCAAGAATGGAGGATGCTTAAATGTTCCATTTTTCCAGGTTCTTTAGTTCATCCGCAATTTGTCATTGTGGCATCCAACGAGCAGCTTAGACGTCCATCACTGCGTCATTCCACGCCTGGTGTTCTTTTGGGGGGAGGTAACAATGTCGGCGTCCATGGGACGAGAAGGTTCTCGGGAGGTCATTTCCTGGCGTGAAGGCTTTCCTGGAACTTGGTGCTGGAGTAGCGGATGTGGAAGCCCTTCTTGCTGATGGTGTCATCACTATGGAAACGGATCAGCAAGGCGTCGCTGGGTGAGTAGATTCCTTCCCTGGGCTGAGGGGAGGGGAAATATTGTCCAGTTTAAAATGTTGATAAAACTTTTTAATGATAATACCAATAAATCTGATTTAAAAAATACTCTTAAAAAAAATGGCATATTTTCGCCTAAATCAGACATTTTTTGTATTTTTAAATGTAACAACAAAATTAAAAAAATAATTTCTCCCTCTCAGTTGGAGGTGAAGAACTTTTTCTCCACACTTTCTTACCCCCGACCCGCAGAATCGTCCGAGCCTGTGCGAGTCTGCGTCGTAGCCGTTGTAGAGTTCGATGAAGTCGTAGCCGCAGTCGGCCTCCTCTTCCACCTCGAAGGTGACGAAGCTGAGCTCGATGCCGTAGCCCTGCTCGGCCGTCAGCAGCCACTCGCAGTCGCTGTGGCCCGGGTAGTTGTTGTCGCCGAACTGGGCGTGCGAGTACAAGTTCTTCTGCCGGGCGTCCGCCTTCAGACGCCCGCCGCACTCTGCGCACAAGACGACAATGCTTGTCAAGCTTGGGCAATTTCAAGATTAGTAAATTGCAAAAAACAATAAAAAATACATTAAATATTACGGGGAGGCCTTTATTTGTACACAATTTAAAAAATATATTTAATTACTATTATGGTGTTTTATGGTTCAATTGTAAGTGCAAAAAGTGTATTTTATGTGTTGGCCGCTAGATGTCGACATTGATCCAGCCAAAGTTTGACTTGCGCAGGTTTGTCATTTAGAATGTCACATGTCTTTGTTGTTTGTAATTTTGTTGAAAATATTAACAAAAGCACTCGTGGTTTAGTGTACCGGTGGCGTGAGTGGCCTGGAAGCCCTTCCGTTGTACGGAGGCGTCGGAGATGAATCGGAGGTACATCCGGTTGGCTGTGGACACCAGCGGCTCGGGAACTTTATTGCCGCATAACCTCCCCAAGATGGCCGCCGCCTCGCCGTCGCCGTCGAAGGCCTCCAGGTGATCGTAGGCGCACTCTTGGTGCTGCTCAATCTCGAACTCGCTGAACGTCTACACGGTAAGGGAGGAACAAAGATTTTTCTGGAGCATTTCAACGAAAATATTTGCTTTCAAAGTACTGTTATATCCTAATTTTCATATTTATTTTATGAAAAGTCTGTGTGTGTGTGGGGGGGGGGATTTACTGACAAGGTTGAGCACGTTTTATTCTGGGGCATAATGTCGACCACGTGTTTGTTCAACATTTTCACTTACATAAGCGATTTTAGGAGATTACGGAATTAAATGTTAATGACCCCGCGTCGACGGCGGAGGGCAAACCAGGTTACAACTGGCTCCGATGAGTGAGTGTGTGTGTGAGTGTGTGTGCTTTTAAGACCTCAAGCAAAAGCACGTGGTATAGTTTCAATTTTGTTCTGTCTACTAATTACATACTCACTTTAAATACTGGACTCAAACTAAAATGATTGATGTGCAAATGAGGCTATTTTATGAAAGCAGGTGTGAAGCTCCAAACCAGTAGAGGGCAGCATGTTACAGGATGTAGCTTTACTACAAGTAATCGGTGACAAGGAAACACCAGACGTTAGCAGCACATGTGTATTCAAGGACCGAATTTAAAATATACTTTGAAATATTTTACTCATGTTTTTTTCCCAAATACATCATTAATGTTATTATTATTCGATTTGTATTTTTCGTTATTTATCTTACCACAAAGACACATCACACATTTAGCCTTGAAGGAGTAAATAACATGCATGAACGTATGAATGTGCACACGCAACTGCGTTTGTGTGTGTGTATGTGTGAGGGAAACAGATGGGGAAAGTAACCTGAGGCCTTTTTCGATTGCATGAACGCACTCTGCACGTTTTAGCCCAGTTACACAAAAGTGCATCTTTGATTTAACTCGGAGTGGCGCATGGAAAATATTACAAAAAGCAACTTTACTCTTTGGAAACCTAAAGTGAACAAAGATGGCGGCAAACTCAAATGCTCTTTGTCAATAAATTAACCTTGTACCGTAATTTTCGGACTATAAATCGCACCGGAGTATAAGTCGCACCAGCCATAAAATGCCCAAAAAAGAGAAAAAAACATATATATGTATATAAGTCGCTCCTGAGTATAAGTCGCCCCCCCACCCAAACTATGAAAAAAAACGCGACTTATAGTCCGAAAATTACGGTAGTTGATGAAAAAATATGCCACGGCACTTAATCGGTTACTCTTTGTAAACCGAATAACCTAGATTATGAAAAAAAAAAGGCGTCACGGGTCTACTTACGATCCTGACACGGTGTCCCGGCGTGGCCGTGATGTCCCAGGTGCACTCCTTGCGGCTGGGGTACTTATCGGGCCAGTTGGGGCTGCTCAGGCTGCCGCTGGCGCTGTGGATCTTGTGCTCGCACTCGGCTGCACACACGCAAACACGCACGGCGAGAGGAAGTTGAAATCAAGGCTGCGCAGGAAGAGGTCAAAGGAAATGGAAAGGGAACAGGAAGCAGCGAACGGGAGGCATTTAAAAAAAAAAAAAAAAAAAAAAAGCACGCTGACAAGTTGTGTGAAATGGACACGGCAAACAATGCTGAGTGTAATTACACGCACACTCAAGGCTGTTGCGAAATACCATGATATCACATGAGACGACCTTAGCCAAAGGTTGTGCTTTGACGCACCTTCCTTGCAGTCGTGCTTGTTCTCGTGCAGCACGAAGCCGTGGCGACACTGGCACACGTACGAGCCCACCGTGTTGACGCACTCGTGCTGGCAGCCGCCGTTGTCCTTGCTGCACTCGTCCTTGTCTGACACAAAAAGGCGAGCAAACGCGTCAACCGCAAAGTGCTTCTGACGGTCGGGAAAAGTCAGTTGATATATTTTGTTTTGCTACGTAATGTACCGTAATTTTCGGACTATAAGTCGCGTTTTTTTTCATAGTTTGGGTGGGGGGGGGCGACTTATACTCAGGAGCGACTTATATACATATATATGTTTTTTTTTCACTTTTTTGGGCATTTTATGGCTGGTGCGACTTGTACTCCAGTGCGACTTATAGTCGGAAAATTACGGTAATGTTCTGTAAGCCGCGTCAAGGTGTGTTCACCTGAGAAGAACTGCGCCTTGAAGCCTTTCTTGGACACGGTGTTGTCCGACTTGAACTCGATCCTCATGTTGTTATACTGCGACGTGATGACCTCCGGGACCTCGGTGCCGCAGTATTTCCCGTGCAGCTTGGAGTCGGGCGACAGGCCGCTGCGCACCTCCACGTAGTCGTACTTGCACACCTGATCGAGACACGGTGAGGGGACACCTCCAGCAGGTGGCGCCGCGACAAAGGTCGGTGGCCCGATCTCACCTCGTTCCCTTCCAGCTCAAAGGCCTCGAACTGCATGGAGATGCGATACTGCGTGGGGGCCACCACGTGCCACACGCAGTTCTTGTTGGGCGGGTACTCCTTGGGCCAGCCCGGCGTGCTGATGGTGCCGTTCAGCTTGGACAGAAGACCGCCGCACGCCGCTGTTTGGAAGGAAGGGCGCACTTAGCCAGCCTCCATCCCTTACACACTACATCATTATGAAAATGGTTCCTTGAACGGCAATCAAGATTTGGGGAGACTCGTTAAGGGTGAGTAGTCGCCAATTTTTTTTTTCAAGATTTTAAAAATCAGTCTTGTTTGTGGTAACCTTTCATTTCTACTCCAATACAGTTAATAACGATAATCTTTTTTCCCTTCAGGAAAAGCGCTTCCGCACTTCCCGACACACAAGTTGAGGGTGAGTAGAGAATACACACTTCAGCCACACACACACACACTCGTCAGCGTTACCTTCGCAGCTCTTTTTGTCCGGCGCTAGTTCGTAGCCCGGATCGCAGGCGCACTTGAAACTTCCCAGCGTGTTAACGCATCTCTGCTCACAGCCGCCATTGTCCGCTTTGGAACACTCGTCCTCCTCTACGATAGAAATCATCTGAATACATAACATGCGATCAATGGAGATGTTTTGCGGATCGATGCCGAGCTCACCCTTGAAGAAGTTAGCGGCGAAGCCCGCCTTGTTGACGGTGCCGTCCGACACGAATTTCATCCAGAGCGTGTGCGCCGTCGTGCGCACGTCCTCGGGTTTGTCGTAGCCGCAGAATCGGCCAATCAGAGGGCTCGTTTCAAGCGGCCCGTCTCGCGCCTCCAGGTAGTCGTACGCGCAGCTGTCGTGTCGCTCGATCTAATGTCGTCAAATGACGGAAATCCAAGAAACAATTTAGTAAACAAACTACATTGATGGAGTCACGTCACTTGGTTTTTCTCGTTTTTATTCCAAACCAGCATGATGACTCCCACACACGCACACACACACACACGCTAGCGCAGACATTTAGATGACCATCTTATTAGAGCATGAAATCCTAACCAGACGTTCCCACGCACACTCGTGAGACTTTCCTGGACTTTAAATCCATATGACTCCCCCCCCCCGCCCCGCCCCGCCCCTCCCCTCCCAGAGTTTGACCCCTCCCTCCCTCCCTCAGACAAGACATAGGCACGTAATCACCTCGAAGGCCTGAAAGCTAAGGCCCACGTTGAATCCCTCGGACACGGTGATCCTCCACACGCACTCTTTGGAGGGCCGGTAATCGTCGGGGTAGTTGGGCGACTGGATCTGTCCCGAGTCTTTGATGATGTCGCCGCCGCAGATGGCTAGGAGAAGTCGCGCATCACCATGGCGTATATTGAAGTGCGCAAAATTCCAGAGTAGTTTTCGAAATTGTTACCTTCATAAACGGCAGAGAAGCCTTTCCCCACCCAGTTACTGCTGCTCCGGAATTCGACCCACATTCTGCTGTCGGTGGAGGTCAGGACGTCAGGAAGTTTGTCTCCACAGAACCTGCCTGTAGTTTGCACGTCTCATTTTTTTTTTACATGATTCACCAGTTATCGTTCTGTGTGTGCATTGCAAGCGTCTGACCCAGCAGAGGAGCTTTCCTCCAGTAGCCGTCGCGCACCTCCATGTAGTCGTACCAGCACAGGCTGCTCTTGTACAGGTCCATGGTGGTGAAGTTCAGCACGATCTGTAGGCAAAAAGATTTTCAATCGTGCTTCGCTCGGTCAAACTTCTTTCGTCCATTCCAAATATCATTTTGAGGTTTGAAAATCACACGATGCAAAAGCGGCTGATAGCAGCCAGGCATGGCGGCCATGTTGGGAGGGGCAAATTTACATTTATAGGCAATGCGTAGACATTGGAAATACCGTTTTTTCCATGTATAATGCGCAAAAATGTAACTAATTTATTGTCCTAAAATCCGGGGTGTGCATTATACATGGGTACAATTTATTTATTTATTTTTTTGGGGACACGTCAGCTATATAAAGAGCGACAGCTTTTAGGGCGCGTATTATACATGGGGGCGCATTATACATGGAAAAAAACGGTAAGTCGCAAATATTTGTGTGTGTGATATATAATATGTACACACGTGTGTGTGTGTATACCTTTTCTCCAGGCGTAACCGATATTCTCCACACGCAGTGAGTGTAGGAAGGGTACCCATTGGGGTAACCGGGAGATGAGAAGTTGCCGGTGGAATCTTGCAGGGTCTCTCCGCACGCTTTAAGACACACACTGCACTGTTACAAGTTTGATTGGATCCATTGAATACATGCTCAGACAGAAAACAAGATACCGAGAACAGCTGAAGGAAAGTTATTTTTCGGAAGATTGGGTGTACTTAATAAGATGGCCGAACAGTTGATGTCACCCGACTCGTCACCACTTGCGCGTTCAACAGATGACATCGTAAACCTCGGTGATAAATTCGACCCCAAATTGACGTCAACGAGGTAGTAGGGGACCGCAGGAATGTCACAAACGTGCGCAGGAAGCCGTCGGAACGCAAAGTGTGACGGAACCGGTTGCACTGATGATGAGCTCATCTTACACACACACACACAGGCCCATGGCCGCACACACACGCTCAGAGTAAATATAATGAGTACCTGGACATCTATAGAGCTTCCTTGCCTGTGCAATGTCTCCTTTACTGAGTCGAGTCCGCTGGCCAATGGCAGGCCGGACGCCGTTTTCGTCTCTGGATGGAAGGATGGTGTCAAGGAACATCCCCCTTTAACACACACAAACGTGAGGAACACCTCCACTATGGGGTTAAAAAAAAAAAACGGAATATTTTATTGTGACATTTGCTGAATTGCTTACCTTGAGAAGGTGTTTCTGGCGTAGTGCATGATGCTATCAAAGTCGTACGGCTCGCCCAGAGAGTTGACCTCGCCCGGCTCCATCTTCAGGAAGTTGTACTCCTGACCTGGGTGAAGCGGACGCGCACACACCCGCACACACACACACACACACGCGCGCACACACACGGTCGAAAAAAGTTTTATTATCAAATGAGCGTTGGTCCGTCTACCTGTGTTGCTTCACCGTTGGTGTTCAAATATTCGTTGACGCTAGAAATTAGCATATGTGGCGTTTTTCTATGACTGCTAAACGCCGACCATCGAAGAAATGCTGATAGTGAGTCCAGGTGCATTGCGGGTGGCGCGGTCCTCACCTGGTTGGATGTTGTCACGTATGATGGTGACGTGGTCGTCGCGGTCGGGCCGCGTGTGCTCGTGCCAGAATCCGATGACGTGGCCCAACTCGTGCACCACGATGCCAAACTTGTCGCAGTTCTTGCCAATGGAAATGGCCTGGGGCCCGTTGCCACGGCGACCCACGTAGGAGCAGCACCTGAGCAGGGTTTTTGTCAATTTTGTTCATCTTTATTTTTTCTATTTTTTTTTTCTGTCGATGGTCAAAAGAGGTCAAATTTGACGGCTTAGTTGGAACGTGTTACACATTCTGACACACACATACACACACACACACACACACACACACACACACACACACACAGAGTCAGGATTTCCTGCCTCGTATTACATCCAGCAAAGGAAAAGCAGTAGGATTTATTTATTTACATCCAACACTTGGATCGTGCGCCGTTTCATAACTCCGTTCTGGTTTGCCGAGGTATCTAAGCTAGGCTAACAAGTCTGATTGGAGTTATCCCGCCAACTGCAATCGGAGGTCTGCGACTTTTGTTTGTTTCATTCATTCATCTATTTAACGGCGTGATTCGTGCCACACACACTTGCATTTTTTTTTTTCTCCATCTGTTAGTCTCCCCCCATGGCGCACGTGTATTTGTCCATCCGATTAAAAAGGATCTACTCTCCGACACGGCCGCCATCATCATCATCGTTGTCTTTAACTGGCCTGGATGTGTGCAAGGATTAGCATTTTTTTTTTTTTTTTATCCTTTAAAAAAAAAAAGAAATCTAATATTTTTCAAATGAATGAATGGCCTCCTTTCATGCTTGGTGATAAATGAAAGCTGCAAACACTTTTAAGATGCCACTGCTCGGCCAAACAATGCCTTTCTCAGCAGCGTGAACACACACACACACACACACACGAGGAAACCCGCCGAGCGTACAAACACTTAAAAGTCCGCAGTGTGATTGGCGGGATGTGGAAACAGGAGCGGGACAGGAAGGAAAGCGGAGCCATTGTTGAGTGAGCGTATCGTCTCACGCTGTGACAAGGTCACACACACACGTCCGCACGTACACACACACACACTAGTGCTGGGAAGTAAAAAAAAAAAAAAAAACTATAAAGACTTTATTACTGTAAGTAGTTTTTCAGGTATTGTTTTTCCACGAGGATTGTGAAAATTTCAACAATTGGGACGAGAACTTGGCTATGCAGTAACTCACCCACATGGTCTGTAGGTGAACACGATGTAGCTCTCCTCATCGGTTTTCTCGATAAAAGACACGCACGTTTGTTTCTCCCAGTGCCGCATGGCCTGCTTGAACATGGCCCGCTGACTACCTGTGAAACAAATATCAAACCCAATGCTACAAAATCCAAAGCAACCATTCCCATTGGAAACAATGGAAATCCAATCAATTGGTTTCAGACTGATCCGATATTGCAGAGTTTTAAAGAGCAGATATGGCTTCGACTACCGCTTCCAAAAATCTCACCGGTGAAGTTCCCGCCGATGACGTAGGGAATGACCCCGCCGGGCCAGATCCTCTCGGCTCGGGAGGTGGCTGCTCGAGGAAAGCGGCTTTTGTATCCCGCTTTGACGCTTTTGCCATTTTGACTTTTGCGACTGGAGTTTTTCCGCAGAAAGTCTACAGAACCAAAAAAAAATCACATCTCAATTTAGGGTGGCTCACAATCCATTAACTCATTCAGTGTCATTGACAGGAGTCACTGGGTTGGCAGTGAATGAGTTAAGTGCTGAGTCGGGAGTTGTTTTTATTTTCCATCGGGTGCTCGAGCGTCATCTTACCCAAACCGAAAGTTCGTATCCTCTCAAGCAGCAGGTACAAGGAGGCTCTCTTTTTTGCCACTCGGGGTTCCTCCAGACCACCTGGCGCAAACACCCCCAAAAATCAAGAGTGAGCGATCCACATTAAGCCCCGCCCACCTCACTCACCCGCCGTGTGTCCTCGCAGGGTGCGCGTCAGATCCACGGTCCTGTCGATTTGGAACATCTCGAGGTCTTCCTCGTCTAAGGCAATGTCGCCCCAGAATGCAGCTGCAACGACCGCACATCACTTCAATCGGTTAACGTCTTCCTTCTTTTTTTTTTTCCTCCCCCCCCAGCACAAGAAAACCACATGAATGGATTTCACTCGGCGCTGTTGACAAAACCACAACGTTGCTGTAAATAGCACAAAGTCAAGCGTGCGTACGGAGAAGGTCAACATCCACGCGCACTCACGGTAATGCACCAAACTGCAGATGGCCACATCTTTTCTTCTATGGTTTTGGAATGAGATGTTCTCAATTCCATTTGCCGTGTTTATCTTCACATTTGCCTCCTTCCTGTTTTATGAATGTTTTAAATACCGTTTTTTTCCGTGTATAGTGCGCCCCCATGTATAATACGCACCCTAAAAATGGCATGTTGATGCTGGAAAAAAGCCTGTACCCATATATAATACGCACCCAAATTTTGACTCCTACTTAAGTTCATAAACGTAAAATTATTTTAGAAAAAAGATCATATTTGGGAACAACCGGATGTTATTCTGCCGGTCAGTATCACTGCGCATGCGCTGGCAAACTCAATAGCGAAGAAATGTTTCGGATTTGTGTAGGGTGCATTGTGACAGCAAACGAGCAGGTGATCTAGCAAGCGTCTGATACGAGAGCATTCTGTTCGAAGTGAACAGCAGAGAAGAAAGCGCATCTGTAATGGCGGCCTCCGTATCATATCCGAATTAAAAAAATAATAATAATTGTACCCATGTATAATGCGCACCCCAGATTTTAGGACAATAAATTAGTTAAATTTTGCGCATTATACATGGAAAAAAACGGTAAGCTAAATTTTTGCAATCATCACATTAAAAGCCCCGCCCCTTGTCAAAAATCCTAACTGGATGCTTGACCTGAAGTGATGGTTGCGCGTGTGAACTCTTCCGACTCGCATGGAGTGACTCGCACTTTTTACACACTGAAATATTCAAGACTCAGGGGCATCCTCCATCTGCTGTCGCAACGCTTCCCCTCCTATAAAATGCAAAGTCCGGTTGGAGCACTTGGGATTTGATTGATTTGAATAAACCATCATGCTCGCTTTAATCATTCTTCTGTTTTGTTATTTTTTTTTGGGAAATGAATTTGTCGGTTGATCTTTTTATTTGGGCTCAAGAGTTCGAATACGAGGTCACGCCGCAGGTTGGCCCAAATGTACGCACGCGCCGCTCCATGTGAGGCCTTGTAATATTATTACAGCGCATTTGGCCGTGAACATGCATATTAAAAAGAGATTATCTCTTTGGCCCGTTGGAGGATTTTCGCCCTGAAAGTAATCATGGTACAAGCCGCTTGTTGATCCGCAGTGAGCGTTTTGGGGCGGAGGCTGAGCATCTCCACATACTTTATCGCTTTCGATATTTGGAAATCAACGACTTCATTGTGAAGTTGCTTCTTTTTTTTTTTTCTCCCATTTTGAAGTCACTTCCTGTTCCTGCTAGGGGCAGCGGAGCCTTTGCCCCAAGTCGCTAACAAAAAATGATGACTTGACCTTCCGAGTAAAGCACATATTGAATATTGATCACAACTGAGCGGGCGCTTAGCAGGTGAGCGGAGTAAGGCAGAATCGCCGACTCATCGCTTTGAAATGAAAGAGCCACCGCCCGCCCGCCCACCCGCCCTGCGCAAAACAATGAGCGAAAGAAAACAGTGAATGTGTTTGTGCTGAGGCGGGAATCCTGAGGAGGACTTTCGGAAGCTCGGTGGCAGCCTGGGGAAAATCCTGTTTAAAGCCGCGTGTACGCCAGCCACGTTTCCTTCCTGACCAGCAACGTCGAGCGACACCGACCGATGCGCTGCCTTTCAAACGCTGACCTCGATTGCATACGCATTTTTGGAAACAAAAACAAAAGAATTGGAAATCGAATACAACTTCATGCAAACTTTGACAAGCTTAAATTGGATTGAGGTACTTGAAAGCAAATGATTCAAACTTGGACTTGGGCGCAGAAATATGTGATTAGGACATCTATAATGCCACGAACATAAATTTTCATCAAAGAAAAAAATACATATATTTACATATAATATTTATTTATGTATTTATTTATGTATTTATTTATGTATTTATTTATGTATTTATTTATGTATTTATTTATGTATTTATTTATGTATTTATTTATTTATTTATTTATTTATTTGAATCTTGCATTAACTATTCAATGCTTTTGACTGCCACAAACGCAAATTTTCTTCAAAGAATTTTTTTTTTATAATTATAATAAAAATAATAAATTATAATTTATTTATTTCTATATTGATTGATTGATTTAAATCTTGCATTAACTATTCAATGCGTTCGACCGCGTTGGAAGGACAACAAACAAGTTTTGTCTTTCGGGTTCCCGGTGAAGAAATCTACCGCTTCGCAACGTGTGTGTGTGTTTGTGTGTGTGTGTGTTTCTTTCTGAGAGCCATGATATTGGAAGGAAGCATGAATGACTTGGGAGCATTCTGTGTTTAAGCATGTGTGTGTGTGTGTGTGTGTCATCTCCAGCTGAGCAGCAGGATGCAGACAACCAGGAAGAGATAAGCACGGGTGAATGGAGTGAGCTTTGCGTGCGTGCATGTGTGTCCACGTAAGGAAATCACAAAGACCTGGAAGAGTGTGTGTGTTTGCGTGTTGTCTCGCAGCGCGGGCCTCGGAGAAGATAAGCAGACAGGCAAATAGCGCGCTGATGTTTTCCCAGTGAAAACAGGAGGCGGAATAGCGACGCGTTGAGACGATGGCACAGCAGGGTCAGTGCCTGGAATGGCCTCCTCGTCTTTGCACACTTTATAATATTTGCATGCGCCCCATTGGTCCACCTCGTCATTTGTCAGCCAATCAAATGAACGGTCATCGCAAATCAACAATATTTCGATTCAATTGCGACGTACAGCCGCCAAATGTCTTCAGTTGACTTCCATTCACGCCCGACGTTTGTTTCTCATCTAAGTTGCTGGGTGACATTGAAAAAATGATGACTCAGCACAAAGGGAGGTGATGGAATGTGCAGAATTCCAAGGATCCATTTCCTGCACGGTCAATCGATACCGCCGATCCGTTTGATCGGGAATGTTGGCAACGTCTTGCGGACGAGCCCGAACATTCTTTTTGGGAAAGCACACACCAATAGATATCCAGTCAACGTAAACACGCTTGACTCGATGAGGCCTTTATGTACGAGATTCTTTTAATACCAACACGGTTCTGCTTTTTTAACCTACAAGACTCACTCAGTTCCTCCCGCCCGACATATATCGACTTACTGTCTCCTTGCACGACACACACACACGCACGACCGAGTACCGGGATTAAGCATCCACACACACACACAGATGAGAGTAAGGTGCACACAGGCAAAAGGTTGTCAGGTTTATGCATTTGGAATGTCAGGAATGTGTGTGCAAGTGTGTGTGTGCAAGTGTTTGCTGGTGTCAGCTGGTGGACAGTCAGTGTGTGTTATTAGCAGAGGTGCGTATTTAGAATTATTTTGCTCCGTACAATTACTCGAGTATATATTTACTTTGAGTGGTTTGAATGCAACATTTACTTTGATTTGAGTATTTAACTTTTATAGGAAGACTACTTTTACTCCATGACATTGAGCTACATTGTGCTCACTACTAATTTTTGTCGGACATCACAAAAAAACTACCGTAATTTTCGGACTATAAGTCGCGTTTTTTTTCATAGTTTGGGTGGGGGGGCGACTTATACTCAGGAGCGACTTATATATGTATGGTTTTTTTTCCACTTTTTTGGGCATTTTATGGTTGGTGCGATTTATACTCCGGTGCGATTTATAGTCCGAAAATTACGGTATTCAAAATTAAAATGATTGAATGATGTGACAACAAAGTTTTCAGCCGATGAGATGCATCTGGCACCTTCACGCAAGCTTTCGATCAAACTTTTGCTAAGTCAGCGGTGTGCGGAAAATGGGAACGTTCGGGCGCGCAAATGATAAATGTCCGAAAAAGTTTGGGTTGGGTCGAGCGGGGTGTGTGCCTTTGCAAGCCCGTCCAACACGTTAGCATCTGTGCTAACGTTTATGACGGTATTGTTTCTAAGATAAGGGTCACTTCGCCCCGCTCCCGAGTTTAGCTGTCCCTTAGGATGCCCTGAGTCACATTTTGGCTGCAGTTAGCGCCCTCCGAGGTGAATCTTTATTAGCCAGCTGTTATTCAGCCCCGAATATCTGCATTGTACGCACGTCACCTTCTCCGGGGATTCTGTAATATAGTTGAGAGGTAATCAAGTACTTTGGTGGACTTATACGGCAGCCTGCACCTTATTGATACCAATATAATTGCAATTGTATTTGAAAAAAATGCATACATTAAAACATAGGTTGAATGAAAATGTACTTCAAATAAAAGACTTGAGCTATTTAAAAGTGAAATACAACTGAACTGTGCGAACAAATTCACTGTCATATACACCTGCAGATAAAACGATGAAGTCGCTGTGGTGTACCACTAGAGGGAGCAACACATTTTAAGATTTTGAAGATACTTTCATTTTTTTTTGTCTGACCTATAAAAAAAATCTTGCACAATACGAATTTTACCATGTGTGCTGTTCCAGAAAAAAAGATCCCACCTGTTACTGAACCTAACCTTTAATTCTTCAATATTGCTCAATATATTGTAATTTATGTGCTTATTATAGTTTATTATGAAAACTTGATGTGGCAGGGAAACAAATAGGGCAGATTTTCAATCAGTGCCAAATTTTCATTTTGAAAAGTTGACTTGCATCTCTGATTGAAAAACTTTGCCTCAACGTAATGGCCAGAAATGACTCAAGTATGTTTTATATGATATAAATCATAAGAATTGACCACTCTTTCATTATTAATCAAGATGCATGCTGTATTTTACGCTTGAAAAGAATTTAATCATCACATGGAGCCCTTCTACAATAATAAATTCGGATCTATGGAAGTGATGCAAAACTATTGATGAACACGCTGCCATCGCGCGCGCGCGCACGCACACGGAGCGTAACGATAAAGTGCATGCAATGCGACTGACCGGCTTTGCACGGGTCCTTGTAGTCGATGGTGTCGGGCCTGTCATCGTCGTAATACTCGTAGTCGCGGTCGTCGTAGTCCACGCAGAAGCCCACCTTGGCCCACACGCTCAAGCCGGCCAGCAGCAGCGTCAAGCAGCGCATCTTGGCGGCCACCGCCGGCGGGACTCGCTCCATCCGACTCAACACAAGCGCAAGTGGAGTAGAGGCGGGACGGAACGGGACGGGACGGGACGGGAGCGGCTCCTCCAACGCCTCTGCCCCGACCGGCCCCCGCGCTCGCCCCGGGCGGTCGCCCCGGTCACCGGTCCCCCGGTGAGCGGCGCTTAGGACGCCGCTAAAGTGCTGTTGTGCTCGCTGGCCGCGCTCGTCCGTGAGCCCCCCATCGCGCTCCGCCGCCGTGCCGACGCCGAGGGGCAGTCACCACCGAGCTGCAAGTCCCACAAGAAGAAGAAGGTCCGTGATGGCAGTGCAACCCGGGCTCCCGCTCCAAACATCCGCCCGGACGCACCGACACACACGCGCGCGCGCACGCACGAACTACGGTAGTTCAACGACTTTTGCAAGAGAATGTCGTGTGTTACTACGGTGCAACTGTCATCTCCTTTGCAAGTGAGTCTGACAATCTGTGCGTGAATCTACCTCTCTCTCTCTCTCTCTCTCTCTCTCTCTCTCTCTCTCTCTCTCTCTCTCTCTCTCTCTCTCTCTCTCTCTCTCTCTCTCTCTCTCTCTCTCTCTCTCTCTCTCTCATTCCACTAAGGCCGGACGTATTTCAGCACAATTAAAAATAGTTCCACTGTTTATGTTACATTTTCGCCTTCTCGCAGTACGCACCTCGTCCACCTGGGGGCAGTATAAGACATATTGATATACTGTAATTGAGCTAATCTCTCAGCTTCTCACTACGTCACTAATATTGGCTGTTCTTTGCAGAGGATAAAGAATAGGGAGCACACCGTTGATGTTTTCTGCCGACAGCGGCACAATTGCGTTCAGGTATGTGTGTTGCTTAAAAGGAAGCGCCATCATCAGATGCTAATTGTCAACCCATTAGCCAATATTAGCATTTCTCATTGGATGGTAGCATTGGTTGTTTTGCTAAAAGAAGCTGAAGCACACGGAGAACGCCCACGCGTGCATGCGCGCTAAGATTTGAATGCAGAGCAACAGTGCGAGGCGCAACTGCTAACCACTTGTGCACCGTTTCAAAACTATTTCCAACGACATTCTCGAGTGTCATTAATCTCCTGCCACATGCTCCAGCGCGCACACACACACAAAACCAAACACACTGCTTACCTGCACGCTGACATCATGCCGTTCTTCAGAGTCCTGGAGTGGGGGGTCAGGGTGGGATGGCATTGGGGGCATTGGTGGTGGGGGGAGTGGTATGATTGTGTTAGTACCCCCCCACCACTACCACAATCTCCACAACCTTTACAAGATTATCAGACGCTGTCCCTGTTGTGGCTAATCTCGGCCTGCAGCAGAGGTACTCTGCAGGTAGCGCCATTCTGACGTCACGCCGCCAATCCAACCGACAAGCTGTCCAACCGCAAACATGGCCGCTGCAAATCCCTCGTGTGCACGCACGCACACGTTTGCGTGCGTGTTTTGGAGAGTGCGTTATAATGCACACCTTTAAATTAGCATGTTCCTGAGTGCGTATTTTTGTGTGCATGTGCCATTGTGTTTGTTTGCATGTTGTGTTTTCTTTATTTGCCATTTAGTTGGTGAAGAAAAACCTTTTGCAAACAAACTTTGGCTTTGAAAAAACTCAATTGTAGGACACACATACACAAACACACATTGTCTATGCGTCGGGATCAGCAAAACGTCCGCCTCTTAGACAGCATCCAAAGTATTGAGATTAATGCTCCCTGCAGGTATTTGTGTCCCTATTTAAAGCCGACATCGATCCGTGCGTCCCTGAAAACTTTGTGAAAGAACCTCACCAGCATTTAGGCAACACACACGCACAAACACACACACTTTGGAGAGTGGAGAAGAAGTGCTGTGGGTTGCAGATTTGGTAGATATGGTCTTGTTAAGGTTGCTAAGGGCCTTCTATAATTGCTGGGCAGGCCAAGTACAGTTAATGGATATTTTGAGGGCTTTCCCAGACTCAAAAACTCCCCAATTATTTTATCTGCATAGTGAGTTGCTCAGTGCTTCTGATCGAGTTTGAGCCAGCTCTTGAAGGTCATGAGTGATGTGATGACACTGCGACTGTATCACTTTGTTAAGATCACACCATTCCTTCCTTATCGATGCTGATATGCTAATAGAGGCTGCTAATTGCTCCACCAAGGCTAATTGGCTATGCGGCTTATTGATGTGCAGCATTGGCAAACTGCCGCCAAAACTGCTGATTTGGCTTTTCCCATGTAAATTTTGAACAAACTACATCAGAAACAATTTACACGTCGGTGCACTTTTTGCTTATCAGTGAAATGTAAAGGTAATGCGTAGGCTTATATGATTTGTTTTGAATTGGCAGTGCTTATTTGTATGTGCAAATAACATACAGAGCAAGTAACACACTACAAGTAGCATTCAAAATAGTAGGTTTATTTAAATGGATTTAAAATAAAACTTAAACTATAGATAGGTTGATTATTGTACAAAAAGAATGTTAGAGAATAAATACTATATTTTGTTATCATAATAATATGCAGGAAAAACTCAATGAAAAAAAAACAAATTTAGCCAGAATTATTAACAAATTAGGGAAAAGTCATTTTCCTTCAAATACTTTCTAAAAAACAACATTTTCTCCATTTTGAGAAGTCTTTGTAAAGACACATGACAAATTTATTGAAATTTCTTCGACTATTCCTTTGGGTTACTTGTTTGTACTGTACCTTTAAGAGTTTTGCGACATTTTCTGTCGCAGTTTTGTGACGTCTTACAAATTTATCGCATAAAACTGCAATACATCCACGAATTTATATACTCAAATACGTCCATGAGTGTAGAGAGCTCGGTTAACAAGATAAGGTTAAAATGCTGAAAATTGTCAAATTAGCCATAGTCGGTTTTGGGTTATATTTTACCCGAGGCGGCACTGTGCCTTTAAAACTAGTAGCGCCATTCTTGTCGCACTTTGATGACGACATATTGCTTTTCGGCCAGTGTGCTTCAACAAGACATCCCAAACAATTGGTTTATTTACACCAAACAAACTCCGTAGAAGCGAAAAAAAAACACGTGATTGACAGCATAGGCATTTTCCCCATGGATCCAACGAAGCACAACTTCTAAAGCTACGGTAATTATTATATTAATTCACTTTGATCCAACAAGTTAGCTAACAGTTTACCCACACGCTAAGGACCAGAAAACAGTGCGAATTCATTTATTTTGGATTATTTCTACCGTACTTGGTCAGGTGGCTTTAGTTGACCTGGATTATAGTTTTGGGAGATAGTTGGCGTTAATGGCAAGATGCTAACAGTAGCATTAGCCAGGTAACCCCACCCCCACCCTCACACACATTTCATTCGCACACAAGTGACGTCATTAGCCTTTACAGCCATTTATTCTAATATTACTTTGCACAAACTTTGTTTTCGTGAGGTGAGCCCGATGCTCGACTACTCAGAAGCTACATAACCAGGGTCGTGGGGACGTTGCCATGGTGATTCCCGGGGCTCGGAACCACTTCAAAGTTGCGCACCCCCCCTCCCCTCCCGCGAGATAACATGTCCGCATTTCCAGCAGTAGTTTATCGGCCTTTCATCGTTCGTGGCCGTTCGCTTTGACAAGGCTCTGCGTGTCGGTTGGCTCTTTCTTGCGTTCCCTTTTATGACGCCGTTTCAGAGCCGTTTGAACGCCTGCCTAACTGCAAGCGGGTCAACTTGGAGAAAGCGAGTCATGTAGCTCGGCCCGTGTGAAAACGTCGAGGGGGTGGCAGTTAAACACCGAAGGTGGTTGGAGTCTCGGGTTGGTTTATAAACTAAACTTAATGCCATTTTTGTTGTTGTTTTCAGCTAAGTGGGTGGTAACATGGCAACCGGAGGCGCTCCTTTGGATGACAGCGCGGACGAGCTGCACAACTGGAGCGTCACCAACGCTAGCTTGGAGGACCGACTCAACAACATGGTAAAACCACACTAAATAAGTCCAAACTACATTTGAAGCACAATTGTGCACGTTTGTGTACCTAGCAGACATTTTTTCTCGTTGTACATGTTAATATCGATGATTGCTTGTGACATTTCAGGACTGGAGTGGGACACAGCAGAAGAAGCCGAACCGCTCATCAGAGAAAAATAAAAGAAAGCTGTCAGCTTCCTTGGTGGCGCAAAGCCGCCTAACCAACGACATTTCGCCCAGTTCCACCCCGTGGGGCGTTCGCCGCAAGACCGCCCACGTCAAATACACCAGCCAACGCTCCGTCCCGGACCAGGCGGAGCTGGACAAGATCCACCAGAGGATCAATTTCTCTGACTTGGATGAGGTGAACAGGATTACCTTCATGCAGGTGATGACTTTTAACTTCTTTTTCAAATTCTTCTTCACAGAGCATCGGTAGCGACTCCCAGGGCCGCGTGACAGCCGCCAACAACCAGCGGCAGCTAATGGCGGAGAATAAGAAACCTTACAACTTGGTCCCGCTGCACGTCAACACCAACAAGAGCAAGGAGCTGCTCCTACCCGCCACCTCTGCTCCTTCCACTCCCGCCGCCGTCGTCAAGGTAACCAGCAAGCAGAGTCCAGCAGCGAGGGATGACTTCAGCTCCGGGGCTACCCCCAAGGAAACGGCAACGAGGCCACGAGACAGATCGGCAGCGATGGCGACGGCAGCGCGCTCAGACGGCGAGGAAGGAGAAGTTGTCAGCAGCTTGGTATGACTTGTTTTGCCGCATCAGCATTTTTGGTTCTTTTTTTCAATTTGAAGTAAATTCCTGTATTTAGCTGAAGGGATAGAAATGAAAGCATTTTTTTTAAATCGAATCAATCCATTTTAATTTACAGCCCCTGGTGATCATGTGTATTTGAGAATAGGATTAAGCATCACGACTGAGAGAAGAAAGTAGGATGAAAGTGAGGCAGGGCTGTATTTAGGGCAGTTTATAAATACGCCACTCTGGTTGCCTGCTGCAGTTGCTTCTTCTTCTCGTGATTGCGACCCGCTCTGGCCACCGAGGTTTTCGCTCCGTCTCACTCTTTTTAACACCATTACCCCCGAAATGTTGTCGTGCAGCTGGTAAGCAAGCTGATGCAGATCCGCGAGTACATTTGTAAGGCCAGCTCCATGCGCGACGACCTGCTGGAGAGGAACGATGTGCCGGCCAACGTGGAGCGCCTCTCCCATCTCATCGAGCACCTCAAGGAGCAGGAGAAGTCCTACCTGCGCTTCCTGCAGAAAATGCTGGTGGGTCTTCTGCTTTGTATGGCAAAGTACCTTTTCGTCTGTGGAGAACTTGGGCAAGCGTCGCCTCTGCTGATGCCGCAGGCTCGGGAGAACGAGGAGGACGGTAGGACGCAGGATTCCGCTGTGGGCTCCGGCTCCTTGGGGGAGAGCGCCTCACTCAACGTCGACGTGAGGTCTTCGGATGCTTCGAACGCAGCCGTACGCCTCCTCGCAAATACTCCTCCGGGTCGGTGTGTCGGATTTGTTGGGAAATGCGAACGTCGTTGCAGGGCGAATGGGCCGACCCGTCCATGCGAGACCTGAAGGAAGAACTGGAGAACTTTCGCAAGCAGCACGAGCTGCTGAAGAAGATGCTGGAGCAGCAGGATCAGCTCAGGGCCCTGCAAGGCCGCCAGGAGGCTCTGCTGGCCATGCAGCACAGTGCCGAGCGGGCGCTCACAGTCATCGAGGATGCGGCAGGTGAGACCACAAGCGGGATTGTTATTTTCACTGCAATAGCGCCCCCTAGCGGCCCGCCTCTACAAATGGCAGAATGTTGGATTTTTGTTGTCGTGTCTTTGAGTGGTTCCAGAAACCACGGGCAGCGTGTCGGGGCTGAGCATCACATCGGAGCTCAACGACGAGCTCAACGATTTGATCCAGCGCTTCCACAACCAACTGCAAGACTCTCAGGTACGTCAGGTCACAAGCGGGCGGGCGGGCGTGCACACGACGACTCGTGCCTTGGCTGACTTGGGAGTCTTTAAAACGGAATTGTTCATATTGTCCCACCAATAGAGCAAGTCGGTGCCCGACAACCGACGTCAGGCAGAGAGCCTCTCCCTCTCCAGAGAAGTCAGCTGGTCCCGGGGCCCCCCGGCCTTTGGCCCCCCTGAGCACAGGCCTGTACTCCACTCGGCCTCCGGGCCCCACGGTGGCCTTGACGGCGGGGCGACGGCCGCCAGCGCCAAACTCACCAAGCTCCAGGAGCTCCAAGACAAAAAGGAAACCATGGACAAGATCTTACACGAACTGCACTCCCTCAGAGACCAGACGCTCAACAACAACTATTGTAAGGAATGAAAACTTCAGGTGATTAAAGCCGCTTTGGGTATGCAAACATTTTTTTCTTCTTTTTCAGGTGGAGCGTTGTCAACGCGGCGCAGTTTGAGCACAGGCGGCTCGTCAGATTGCTCAAACGCAGTCGCGGCAGCCGCTCCCTTTCAACCCTTGCTCCCGCAACACGCAGACGCTGCCAACTCCACAGACAAACTCAGGTAACCACAAAAACACGGTAGGTTTTTTTTCCCCCCAAAACTAGACGAAAGCCAAATGATTTATTCAAATAAAATATTTGTCATCAAATGCTTGGTCACTTGTTGCAAAGCCATTCCATATTTGCCTTCCATTTGACCTTTAGTTAAATGAGATTTTTTTTTTTTATTTCATCTTGCCCACAAATAGGAAGCTGAAAGAGGTCCACAAGCGCCTTAACGAGCTTCGGGAATTAGTGCAGTACTTCCAGCAGACGTCAGACATGATGGTGGACGCGGTGAATGAAAATGTCAAGGAGGACGAGGAAGACGAAGAGGAGACGGAGGACGGCTCCGTGCTGGAGGCCATGTTTGACTATGAGCAGGACAATCGCCAGCCCCCCGCCAACATCAGGTCCGTCGTGGCTTTGTGTCTCACGGGAGGGAGGCTTTTGTACTCCGGCTCGAATGTCACACGCGTGTGAAATTTCAACCCTTGCCTCGCGCGCTTAGGAACTCGCAGCGCAGCGGCCACTGGGGCGACTTGAACAGCGTCGCCAACCGCTGCGCCGGCGGCGCAAACAATCGCGACAGTCGACTCAACACGGAGATCAACAACCGCTCGGCGGGCAACCTTCGCAGCTTTAATATCCCCTCAGCCATTGGTACGCACACGCGCACACTTGTGCCACTTTTCACTGTGTATTTGACCCGGTTTTGGCTCCTCCGCCCGCCCCTGCAGAGTGCCAGTACAACCGTGACACGGCCTACAATTGGGTGAAGGATGAGGACGGTCTCAATAATGAAGGCGCCGGCGCCCACCCCGAAGGAGCGTCTGGCTCCAGGTCAGGCAGCAGCCTGGCCAGCGAGGCGGGCTTCTCCCAGGGGCTTCACCAGCAGAAAGCCAAGCAGAAGCTACGCCAGCTCCAGGACCTTGTCGCCATGGTCCAGGTGGTAATATCAACAATGTCCACGTTCGCAAAAATGTCTTCGTATTTTGACAAGTGTTTGTCCCTTGCGTCCAGAGCGACGACACAGACGCCAACACGGCCAACGAGGAGGAAAGTTTGCACCAACAGCAGAATAACACGAGAGTGAGTGCGGGGGGCCCACCAGTTGCCGGACCCCAACAGGATCCCTGTGGATCAGATGTGGCTTTCTACAGCAAGGCCAGGTATGTGGATTGGTCCAAGTCATCCCCCACGCACCTCCGCTTTTCTTCCTTGCCTCTCTTGACGTGACTCAACAACAGGGAGAAGATCTACAAAGAGAAGCTCCGTCAACAGAAGCAGGCGCTCAAGCAGCTCCACAAGGAGCGGCAGATGCTCGGCGAGATCCAGGACAAGATCCAGGACCTCCAGTTGACGTGTCCAGACTTGCAGGTACCTCTCCTCAAATGTAGTGTTATTGCTGACAGACATGATCATCACATTTCAGAATATGGCGTCTTGTTTGTTTTTCCCAGTCATCACTGTCCAGCCAAGTGAGCGAGCAGAGTTTAGTTTGGAAGATCCCGGCCGCAGCTTCCACGCCGGCCGTCGTGCAGCCTTCCTCCTCCTCGGCGGCGGCGGCCAGAAGCAGCCCGGCCGTGCTCAATCCCACCGCTCCCGAAGCTGCTGCCGCTTCAGTCCCCGACAATGAGGTAGCAACAGGCAAAAAAAACCCGCTCCAGGTGGAAAGAACCTTTCAAGCCCACTTGCCCTTCTTGCGTCGCCAGCAGCTTTGGTCAGAGATGCGTCGCCACCAGGTGGCGCGGGATGACCTGCGGCAGCGGCGCAAGCAACTGGAGTCCCTGATGGCCGAGCATCAGAGGCGCCGCGGCGTCGCCGACTCCCCCTGCGGGACCGAGGAGCAGCCGGGTCCCTCCCAGCTCGCCGAAAGCCGCGATGAAAGGTATCAAGCCCATCGCAGAAATGGAACTCAATGAAAAGAGCTCAGATTTGTTTGCTGGTGTTGGCGTTGTCAGGACGATGGCCACCTGGGGCTCCACTCCCTGCAACCTGGACCAAGACGAGGACGGCGACTCCAGCTCCGAGCACAGCAGCGAGGAAGAGGACAGCTCCGAGAGCTGCTCTGTCGACGACGGCCCGGTCTTCCCTAGCGGCAGCACGATCCAACCCGTCTACACCAAGATGAAGAACCAAGAATGGTCAGTCCAGAGTCTTATCAGGATATTTTCCTTTTGTCTGCGTCGTAGCATAAAGGTTCAACTTCCGTTGCTCTCCTTCGACAGTAACCCGAAGCCTTCGGCATCCTTTTCCTGCGGGTCCAAGCAGCAACAGCCAGCGCCGCCACCCAGAGGCGCCGACCGATCGGCGAGCCAGCCTGCGAGCGCCAGACGTCAGGAGAACCTCTGCTGGGCCTCTGCGCTCTCGGCGACCGAGGGCTCCTCCCATTGGCAGGAGCAGATCGGCCAGCTGCAGAGGCAGCTGGACTTCAGCACCAACATGTGTCAGACGCTGCTGCAGGACCAGCAGGTTGCCGCTCGCCTCGGGTCGCGCGCGAAAGGTTGCCGACGCGAGCGGACAAGAAATCGCAACGCAATGTGTCTTCCCAAGATGCTGTCGTACATGCTGCAGAGCTTGATGACGGGCTCGTACGGCGCCTTGCCCAACGACCCCGCGTCGCCGCAGGTCCACCTGCTCATGCACCAGCTCAACCAGTGCTACACGCAGCTGGCCTGGCAGCAAACCAATGTGCAAAGGTAAAAAAAAAAAATCAATGGAAAATTGTCCGTCACCGCGGAGCCTGGCTTCACCCGTCGCCCGTCCGCGCTCTTCCAGACTCAAGCAGGTGCTGAACGAGCTCCTGCAGCAGCCACAACGTCAAATGCGACAGCAGGCTTCCCCGGCGGCTGCAGGTTAGCACCCGTCATTTTTTATTTCCAAATACATTTAATTTGCAAATGGAAAATGGAAGTGAGACAGGTAAATTGTCTTCGATGTGGTATTCAATTTCCTAATTTTTCTTTTTCCAGGATTCGGCCCGTTCTCTCTCTTCCCCGCCCCCATGGGAGACTTCCCTCAAGGTGCGGCAAGTGGCGCCACCCACGCGAGCCCCAACCAGCAGAAGCAGCACGCGGACCCCAACACCTCCATCAAAACAGAGTACATGAGTTTCCCGCCTCCGCTCCAGCGCTCGCCTCTTAACGCGACTCCCGACAGACGGTAGGGCTCGCCGATTCTGGAACGGCCGCGTCGCGGTTCATTCCGCGCGCTTCATCTGACTTCCTTTTAGAGCCACGGGCTGGAGCAACAACAACAACAACCACCACGTCCCGAACAACGCCGTGCCACATCAGCCGCCTCCGACAGGAGAACGGGCCCCTTCCTTCTCTTCTCTCTTGTTCTCCCCGCTGCCGCCGCCGCCGCAGCAGTGGCGCCGCAGCCCCTGGACCGAGTGCGAGCGGGAGTCGGAGGCGAGTTTCAGCAGTTTGCCCGACCGCGCCGACCCCACCACCGTCACCAAGACCTTTAAAAGCGGACGCAAGGCCTCGGCCCAGGCCAACCTGGCCTCCCGCAGCAAAAGCCGGCGCAGGCGCGGCAAAGGAGCCCACAAGAACAATGGAGGTACAATGTTTCAATCATGATGTGAGGGACGGTCCGCAAAAACATCCACCAAACATTGTGCCGCTCTTCCTTGGCTTTCCACCACTCCCAGGTCCGGAGAGCGACAGCCTGAGCAGCACGGCCGACTTGGACCAAGAGAGGGCAGCGTCGGCCCGTCACAAGGACCAGCATCTGTTGGACAAACTCACGCAGGAGAAACTGAACAGCAAAAAGACGCCGGGCAACAGACCCAACGACATCTCCTCTGGTACGACAAAAAGAAAAGCGCTTGTCGGGCCCTCCGCTTTCGCTTGCTTGTTTGGCCGCGACTCTTTTCACGGCTTGCGTCGCTTTTGAAGACGTCCTTTGTCACGTTCGCCTTTCATTGTGCTCATTTATCCTACTGACAGCCTATGCTTGGAGAACACCCTTCCTCTCTAACCGAATTGCATGCACAGAAGCTGCAGGTAAAGTCGCCACACGCATGACGCCCCCCTCCCACACCAGCACCACCCCACCTCACCCACGCACGGGCCACACGCGACCCGCCGGCGTTTGCGACCGGAGCTCTGACAAAAGGTTTCGGCTGTCCCGGCAGACGCCAGCAGCGACTTCTCCTTGTTCGAGGCGCTGAGGGAGACCATCTACTCCGAGGTGGCCACGCTGATATCCCACAACGAGTCGCGGCCTCACTTCCTCATTGAGCTCTTCCACGAGCTGCAGCTGCTCAACACCGACTACCTGCGGCAGAGGGCGCTCTATTCCCTGCAGGTGAGCACGCCTAACCCGAAAGCGAGTCATGGAAGGGGGGGATCCGATTGTTTGGCTGGATCCTCCAGGACTTAGTGAGCAGGCACCTGGCAGAGAAAAGCGCCTCCCAGGAGATGTCCCCCCTGGGTGCGGCGTCTTGGGCCACCGGCGGCTCTCAGTCCGAACTGACGCCCAGCGAGAGCTCCACCGTCAGCGAGGCGGTAAAAGTCGCCTTCCCTCGCCGCCTCGCTTTATTTTGTACCGGTCGATGGCTTCAACACGAGTCGGTTGTGTATCTTTAGGAAGCGCCGGAGAAGACCTCGAGGAAGCGAGACGACATGGAGTCGGTGGGGAATGACAGCACCTTGTCTTCGAGCAACCTGGATCCGTTCTCCAAGGACGATCTGGGTACGCCCTACCGCCCGCCCGCCCGCAACGGGCGAACAAGCAAAACAATGTCGGGTTTGACCGCACAGGCAACACGGTCATCCACTTGGACAAAGCTTTGGCCAGGATGCGCCAGTACGAGCGCATAAAGCAGAAAGCCGACTCGGACCTCTCCAATGTTGAAGCCGCTGCTGCCGAAGCCACGGACGGTACGTCCGACGCCGTAATCGTTGATCTTTCGAGTTGCTCTTTTGAAAATGTTTCTGCTCCCGCTTGTGAGCAGAAGGTGGTGCCTCCGGCGACGTGCACGCTCCTCAGATCGACACCACCAAGCTCAATCGTCAAATCAAGGACATCATGAGCGCGGTCATTCCCTTCCTTAAGGTAGCACCGGCAGACTTTGCAATGTCAAAAGGTGCACTCGTGAAGAGCCGCCGGCTCCTTCTGCGTAGGACAACATGCACGAGGTGTGGACGCTGCGGCTGGTGACCATTCTGCGCCGCAAGGTCCTGGAGCTCACGCGGCAGAAGGACGAGAGCAAGGAGTTTGTGCGCTTCTTCCACCGGCAGCTCGGCGGCATCCTGCAGGTAACGCGCTTTCCATTTGGTTGCCGTGACGAACAGGGCAGAGCTGTCGTGTTTAATGTTTTTTTTTTTCGCTCTCTCTAGCATTCCCTCAGTCGCTTCCTGGGCCAAACCCTGAAGGACTGCGGCGAGGACCTCCTGGTGGAGGTCTCGGACATCCTCTTCAACGAACTGGCCTTTTTCCGACTCATGCAGGACTTGGACAGCGGCATTGCCGCCGTCTCCACGGAAAGCCGGCCGCGGACGGACCGAGCGGAGCAAACGGATTCCCCGAATCAGGAGAGCACAGCGCTCCAAGTGAACGCGTCAGCCTCTTCCGATGAAGACAAGGTCCGCAAATCGGTTCGTGACATTAACACGGCGTCACTTTCCCAGCCGAGCGAGCGAGCGCCACTTTGAACTTTCTCCGTCGTAGGATAAAGATGACAGCGAGCAAGAGGTTCTCCCTCCTCCCCCTCCTTCTCCGCCTCTCCCTGACGATCCGAAAAACTGCAATGACGAGGCCGACGGTCATACGATGCCGCTATCCATCAGTGAGTGGAAAACGGCTGGAAATATTAGATATATGAAGTTTAAAATGATCTCTCCAGTCCTTGTCAGCTTTTAACTCTGCAATGTCTTGCGGAGGTCTTTCGATAGCAGAGAGCCAAGCCCTGAACAACTACGGCAGCGGCGAGGATGAGAACCACGACGACGAGCAAGAGCCTGAGGAGTTTGAGGCCGCGCCCGCCGACGTGGAGACGTCCCTGCAGGCCGCGCCCGCCGACGCGGAGACGCCCCTGCAGGCCGCGCCAGAGGTGGCTTGCATCTTTACGCAGGATGAAACCAAAGAAACGGACCTGAAACCAGCCAACGCCAACGGTGGGTGTGCCTCCGTAAACTTCTTTCTTCCCCACGAGTTGGCGTTTATTCTTCTTGCAATACATCATTCCTGGTCACATTGATTTTGAAGTCATTTAAGTAATTTTTTTTAATGTAATTGACAAAAAATGGTATTGAACATATTGCTGTTGTGTAAACACTGGATAGTCCATTATATCGCATCACGCGTCGTAATATTTCACAACGAAGGACGTTTATATTCGTCACGCGGTCATTAGCGCATCTTTCATTTTGCATCCTTTCTCCCACCAGAGGGCAGCGAGCTGGCAGATTTCGCTTCGACTGAAGAAGAACCCGCTGAGGCGGTAAGTCCCAAGTGCGATGAAGAGGAGGACGCAGTTGGCGCCGCCGCTGCGGCCGGGGAAAGCGTCAGAAGCTCTCAAGTCCACACGGCCCTGAAAGACTCCAACGCCACCGGCACCCCCGACACCGAATCCCCCGTCATGATCAATGTCGACGTAAGTACGAAGAAAGGCTTCGTGGAAACGTCTCACGACGGCAGACGTTTTCAGACATCAACTGGACTTGCAGGAAACCGGCAACAGCAGCCAGAGGACGTCGGACGAGGACGACTTTGTGCGGGTGGACGAGCTTCCTTTGCAGCTGCCCGTCACCAGCCAGGTAAAATCGGCAAAAAGGCGACAAATGCAAACGGAGCCGTTTGACGGACGGCTTGGCCGACAGGAGGAGCTGCAGAGGAGGATTGTGGACGAGCAGCGGAACAACGACCTACGCGCGGAAATCCTTGCCGACGCGGAACCGGTGCTGGTGGGGAACGATGACCCACCTGAAGGAACCAGGTTAGATTTTCGTGTGAGGTGTCGTGTAAAGAACAGAATTGTAATTTTTCTTTTTTTTTTGGCGCGTTTCAGAATCTTCTGAATAAGTCCGCTCCACTCATGTAGGTTTTGCACCATCTTCAATTCATTCATTTTAATGATACTTTAACCAATACTGTAGTTCTATAAGCTGTACTGCACACACATGAGTTGGTCAATTTGATTTTAGTGAATCAATGAAGTTTGTGTGTCGGGTGTGGGGTGGGTTACAAGTCAACACTGCTGACAAGTTCAAATGCTTTCTGTTTGTGTTCTATAAATGGACTTTCCATGTCAGGACTGTTACGTTTTAAATAAAATGTTGGGTGTTTTAATAAAGGCTGAAGTTGTCATTTTTTCCCTCGTAGTCAGTGGCGGGTTGGGTTGGGTTGCTTCACCAGGGCATGCAGGGGCTGGGGCAGTCGCGAACGTACGACTCCAGCGTGCCCGACGACACTTGCATCAGCGTGGTGTATGTCGTCAACTGCCGGGTGTCAAGAATAAAAAAATCAGAATGGCAAATTTGAGACACGATCAAAATCCGATGATGTCACCACTCACCTTGTTGAGGACGGGCTTAGTGGACAGGACATCGTACAGCGTCTTCAGGGACACGTTCTGTCAAAACAAAGGCACAAGACTTGGAACTATTGCAATGTGCAAAAAAAAAAAAAAAGGAGAAAAAGTCAGGTATGACTTTAAATTTGTAGTTTAAACCTAATGAGGAAAACCTGACTTAAAATTTGGTAAAGGGCAAAATAACAAAAAGGTCAACATTAGTTTTGTAACGTAAAATGTCGTTTTCCTCACAGCTTGCGACGTTTGGTTCATGCACTTGACGGCGGGTGTCCGGCGGTCGTCCAGGAACAGCGGCTCCTTCCAGTGGTCGTAGTTGGTTTCCAAAACGAACCAGCGGCCCAGCTTTAGATCGATCCTAAAAAGCAAAGCGAGGCACAGAAAGAAGAAGAAAAAAAAAAAAGCAGCGTGACACACTGGGGGTGGATTTTAATCAGTTGACAAACGCTCCGTCGGTCATGCGCTTCGTGCTGTCATTTGTTGCGCAATCAATTGTTTTACAAGAGCAACAACGCAAGTTCATTTTTTTTTCATCTCGACCGAACAAATCAAAGTTGTTCAAAAATAATTAATAAATAAAATAATCAATTATAATTAAAAGATAATAATAAGTACCCCCCCTCCCTCCCGTAATAGACCACTTGGCGTCCTACGTCATCACAAGCGGCGCGAAATCGATTGGAACGAAATGACGCCAGACGTACGTCGTGTTGATAAGTAAGGTGTTTTCTTTTTCTAATTTAAAGTTTTTTGAATAATATAAAACAATATCAAGACGACTAGCTGTTATGTACACTGACGTGCGAGGAAAACATGATCATTTTTCTCAATTCCAACAGAAGCGGACATTTCAAACACCGAAGGACACAGACTTCAACGAGGACATTTCCAGAACTTCTTCCACAGCTGGTAAGTCACCTTTTTTGTTAAATTTACTTTCCGACTTCCAATGGAATTGTGAAATAGCATTGAATTAGCAGCGTTAGCATTAGCGCTAGTGCGTCCGTAAACACCGCAGCAACTTCCCCAATTTGACGCGATTCTCACTTCCCGTTAATGTCACTAATTAAACTTATTTTCTGTCTTCAATTGTTGGCTAAGGAATTGTGAAATAACTTTAGCATTAATGCTTGCGCGTCCGAAAACTTCCCCAATTTGACGCGATTCTCACTTCCCGTTGATGTTACTAAGTTTGTTGTGAAGTCGCAGTTCTTTCTTTCGACGATAGCCCAAGCTACACTAAATACATTTCTAGGTTTCGACACGAAATAAAAATTAACATGGGGCCGCTTCAAGTCATTATTTAACACGTAGAAGGGGGCTTGTCTTCAAGAGTTAAGTTGGACATTTTCAGTTAGAAATTAAAAACATTTTCAGGAGGAAAATGTAAATAACACAAAAAAGTGCAAATCTGCCATAAATAAAGTAGCATTTGTCAAGTTGTAATTTTCCCCTCAAAAATATACACTACCGTTCAAAAGTTTGGGGTCACAAAATTGTTTGGGTGTATATATTTATTTAGATAATTTAGATAATTATTTATAGATTATATATATATAATCTTCTGTGTAAAAAATCTTATAATATATGTATACTTATATTCATAGATTATATATAATCTTCTACAAATATAAAACAATTTATAATATTTAATTCATAATATTTTATTATCAGTTATATACAATAATATTTACACTACCGTTCAAAAGTTTGGGGTCACCCAAACAATTTTGTGACCCCAAACTTTTGAACCTTAGTGTATATAAAATATCAAAAGTCCTAACCAAATGCAAGCAAGTCATTTCTAAAAGATGGCGTGACTCTTACTCGAGGACGTCCAGACTGGTGAGTCTGGATCTGGTGATGATGCAACCTTGCCCCGTGCTGTTTCCTCCCAGGATGAAGTAGGCGGGAGCCAGAAGCTTCGTCTGAGCCAGCTCAAACTTGGCCTGCTCGTAGCTACATCGCAATCAGAGGCAATAACACTACAGTCATTTTTGAAAATGGCTAAAATAGTCCTAGAATTCGACTTCAAACTAGTTTGTGTTGAGACTTTTTCGAGATCGACTGATGATAGACGTGTCTACAAAATTGCGAAGTCAAACTAGCTTCAGAAATTGAAATACCTGGTTGCGTTTTCCAGTACGGAACGAGTAAGGAAGCTCATCCAGAAACCGTCTCGCTTTCCCAGGATCCACTCCAGGATGCCTGCTCGACTCGAGAACAAAGCGTTCGTGCGAAATGAAAACAAATTCTCCGAAAAAAATTAGACTCCTACGAGAAAAGCGACTCACCGATATATCCTCCATCCAGACTGAAGCGTTCATTCATGGTGAGGGTGAACGTTTTCTAAGAAAGGAGACGACATATGATCAGATCGATACAGTTGATATCAAAAGTCGGCGTGTCGATGAATTTACAGGCTTGATGCCGGTCAGCATGCCCACGTAACCGGCAAAGTTGGTCGATTTGAAAACGGTGCGGTTGTTCCTCTTGAAGTCCACGTTGATGACGATCGATTTTAGCTGCTCGCTCATGACCCAAGACTTGTTCTTCACGTCCCATCTGACACACACACACATGCACACATCCATCTAAATGTCGCCACCCCCGAAAGAAAATGTGGTTCTAGCTTCAAGTGCAGATTTTGTGGGGCACAATCATTGATTTGTCGCAAATGTAAAATGGCAGCAGCGCTCTTACCCCATAAACAAACCAAAATCCAGGTTGCGACCATGCAAGAGGTTTCCTATCAACACAAAAATTCATTTCATTTATAGATTTTTGTAAATATAATTTGTCCATGGCAGGACTAAAAAAAAAAAAAGTTTGATTTAGGAGCTGACTGACCTTTTGCGTCCTCCGCAACCACTGAGGTGCAAACGGTAAACACCTCGTAAAAGATGTTAAACAGGACCACCTCGCCTACAAAAAAAATTAATCATTACAAAGAAATGGCAGAAATAAACAATTTAGTGTACCTAATAAAGTGACCCCGGGAGCGAGCGCTTACCGAGAGGAACTCCCGACGCGGCTGCTATTCCTTTCATTTCGTCACCGAACGGGTACGGGAGCGTGTTGGCAACCAAAGGCTGCATGTGATACAAAAACAGATTCATATGATAAAAGAAATCATTAAAAAAAAAAAGATAAGTGACTCACCAGAGCGAGGTCCACCAGCTCGATGAGCTTCCCGCCGGGAACCAAAGCGTTGGCCAAGTCTCGCACGGCCTGAATCATGCTCACCAACTTGCATCGCAATGAGAAA
Source organism: Syngnathus typhle (assembly GCF_033458585.1). Classification (NCBI taxonomy): domain Eukaryota; kingdom Metazoa; phylum Chordata; class Actinopteri; order Syngnathiformes; family Syngnathidae; genus Syngnathus; species Syngnathus typhle. The sequence continues at coordinate 1,391,031 of NC_083740.1, forward strand.
CGTGAGACAGACAAAAATAGCAACAATAATAATAACGATAATAATAGTGATGAAAATATACACCTCCGCCTTTTTGTCGGTGATCACAGCTGTCCATCTGTCCTTTGGCGGCAAGTCCAAGTCCACAGCGTACCAGCTCACAGCGCCTCGAAACCTACATTTCAATTGGGATTTAACGTCATCAGTTTTTAATATTTGAATAATTCACAATAATTAATTCATTATTGTACTAATTTTTCTGCTATCGATTTTTTTTTTTTAGAATCAAAGTGACTTATTGCTAAATTAAATTAAACTGAAATTTCTCTTGCTCTCCCTCTCTTCAAATCATTTTGCGTTGACTCAATACTAAAACATTAACTTCTGGTAGCTCTAAATTGTTTATACACTCGATTGTAAATCCCATTTTCCATTTCTCGTTTGCATAAAAATGAGAGCAAATTTGAAACTGTGCGCAACGAGGCAGACTTGAACGCACCACGGCCAGAGCACAAAACACGAGCAAGACAAAAACATTAGCACGCTAATTTGACTTACGTAGGCCCACTCGGCGGATACATTCCCGTTCGACAGTCTTCTGTATACTGCAATTAAATACATACGCGGAATGACACGGTTTCTTCACACGCCCTCAATGAGACAATGTCACTTACCGGCGGTACAAACTGTGACGACGCGACTGCGCTTAAAGCAGCTAAAATCAGCGAAAGATAGCGGGCCATTTTGTAGAATACAAAATGTTTTGAAATGACTCGAGAGGACTGCTACTGTTTTCCTTGTCAGACGGAGCCGACTTATGTTCCATCGTGGGGCGGGGGGAAACTCGGAAGTCGCCAAATGTTAATTCATGTTTTGTTACTCAAAATGACGGGGAAAGGCGGTTGTATTTTGTTTTGACATGTTGAAATCTATTAGTTTATGAATTCAACTGGTATTTTTGAGTAAAATTGAGTAGATATTATATATTAAAAAAAAAAACTTCGATGGTTTCTTCCATGCGGAAGTGTTTGGTGAAGTTGCTTTGTTTTCGGTTGCGACATGTGACTAAAACACTCCCACACTGGTTAATCGTTATCATTTGTTTAAAAAGTGGTGATCAAAATCCTAAATTGTTTTGGCTACACGAGCAGATAGATAGATACGTATTAATTAAAACTTACATCTCGCTCTACATACAGTTGAAACAAGTTCTCGTCAAGATGAGTGTAGGCTATTAAAATAATCTGAATTTAAAATTGAAATGAATATTTAGACCTGTACACACACCTTTCATCAAAATGTGATCTATGAAAAAGCCATTCCTCTAAAAGAGATATATTTGCATAAATATATATAAATAATATAAATTATGCACGATACACAAATGAAAACATTTATTGGTGGAAAACAACAACAAAATAAAACAGTTCACTTGCAGTATCGATCCGCTTTCATTTTGCTCCTCCTGTAATGATAAAGATATGCCATTCTCATGACACGCATCACAAATACAAGTGAATGAAGCGACGTTTGCGTTTGTTCGGGCGGTACCTGTCGAGCAAAGCCTCGTGAAACTTCCCGTCTACTCTGGCTTTCTTCAACAAGGCCGGCTCCTCCTCGTTCAGCCGCAGGCGACGGTCCTGGAAACTTTGAAACTTCTTCCTGTCAAATCAGATTTTCATGTAAGAAAAAAGAAATCATTGCAAAAAGTTTTGAAAGTTGCCCCTTTTCCATCATAACAACAAACAAATGACACTATTTATAGCATTTGATAAAAAACCACAGAGGATTTATTTGACGACTCTCTGTTATAATCAAATGCTATCAGCTTGGAATGAAATGTATCCTTAGTTGTACTCTGCAAAATGTTTGTGTGGACTTAACAGTGAAGCAAAGTAATGAGCAGAAGGAGAAAATGTGCTGACATGCACAGCAGTGAATCCAAGTCTTAGTCAGACGCAAATCAAGAGGCCGTGTCGAGTCAGCTGACCAGCAAGTAAAAGAGGAATTTGGACCGGGATACAGTTGGACCTGAAACAGCGCTTTTAAAACCAAACTGTAAAAACACACTTTGTGAATGTCCACTGTACTTACACGTAACTGAGCTCGCAGGACTTGACGTTGCCTCTGTCCTCGTCGGCGAGGTCATCTTTCGGTTTCGGGTCTCGATCCGCGCACGAACGGATCTGCAATCGCGCAGACGCTCGTTACGTTGTCGGCTCTCGCGAGGGTTGCGATGGAAGGACAATGATCGCGCCTCACCTTTAGCATCTCGCCGTCGCCCGCCGTCTTGCTGGTGGCCTCGATGTCGCCGCTCTCGCTGTACGAGATGAAGCAGCTGTTGGCCGCCAGGAGCGCCGTCCTACCCTGATCCAAAAGGAAACGAAACCGTATTATGTTGACGGCAGCTCTCGCAAGGCGAAGCTACACTTAGCCGGTTTGTTGTTGTTAGCTACCTCTTGAAAAACGGGCTCCCACTGTTCCCGGGATCCGATGGCATCGGCTCGGCCCACCACCAGGTTGTCCGCGTTGAGGCCCACGTACTTCCCGTAGCCCGACTTCAAGGCTATCCTTGAACCAGCCAACGACAAAGAATGAAGATTCCGTTTATCATCCGTCAGAGTAGCTTTGCGAGATTTTCGGCACCTGTTATCGGAGAGTTTGACCGCAGTGAACTGTTCGGGGGGGTCCGGTCCTTCGTCCTCTGAAACGAAACCCATAAACATGAATTTGTTGGTACCCTGTTACTAACCCAAACAGCAGCACCAAATGAGGCTCTATCTCCGAATCAGTTTGTGCGTCGACTTAAGCAAAAGCGCTGTCTCACCTGGGTGCGGTGCGCCGACCGTGAAAAGCCCCGTGTCCAACGCATGGATGTACGAATTGTTATGCATCTCGATGGCCACCGTACCCACGATGTCGCCAAAATGGCGGACGGCCCACCAATTGCCTGTTGACAGGGAATTTCTAGTTATTAAAATACGATTGTATGCGACACATCAGTACTGCGGAATAATAACAAACAAGCAGAACTCGCACAGACCGACAACATCTAGTTTGGATTCGTCATCTTCTGCCTTTCGCTTCTTACTTTTGTCCTTCCTCTTTTTCCTGTGAAAGAAAATTGGAATTGTTTATCACAACACAAGAAATAAAATCATAGCCGTCCTAAAAATGAACCAAGTCGATTTTAATCGTGCATCCCTAATTATCAATGCTGAATGCAGCAAATTCAATTTGTCATCACGGTCACGTTTTAACACGGTTTGGCATGCACGCTGAATGTTCAGAAGATTTCCAGTGACATGTAAAACATGCTAAATAAATATTGTTTATCCTACTGGCTACAACTTTAACCCTGTTAGCAATTAGCACAAATCGCTAAAGCCATTTCGAATTCGTAACTTTGAGCCAGCTCGCTCTATTCTTCACCAGCGATTTCTTGACTTACTTATTTTGTCCCTTCAGAACCAATTTGGTCGATTTAACACGGGAATACTCAGCCATCGCGTAAGAAATGAGAAAATTAGCAAAGTAGCACGCTAGCACGGGTACGTAGGCGGAAACGGAAGTTTGACAACAACTACGGCGGCCGCGGAGGCACAGTCATTTTCGATATTGACTTTTTTTTTTTAAGCGTCGAAATTGCAATTTATAGCAATACAATAGTAAGTTAAGATAACTTGCTGTGTTGCCATTATCACTTTATGTATGTTTATGATTATTAAGTCTAATGTATAGTCAATATAATTTATCTTTTTCTTTTTCTCCCTCCACATTGCCTACATGTTTACATTGTGCCCACTGTCAGAAAATTGATGGATTGGTATTTAGACCAGTAGAATAAACAACAACAACTCTTTTTTTTCTTTTTTTTGTAGCAGACAAGTTTGTTAAAAGAGCACATAGATGGTGAATACAATCTATTTCATGCCACCAATGACCCTGTTTTGTCTGCCTTATAAATCCTCAAATTTCCAATTCTTTCAATGAGAATCTCAACCATGGTTGATTTTATCTCTCGCTCTCTCTAATAATTAAACATACATCAAACTCTCTTTGAAACATTTCAGTACAGTTGATAATCCCGTCTTTTTTTTGTTCATGTCAAATGTCAAAATGGGATTTACTATAGCATGCAGCAGCACATCACAGGTGTAAATCCTCTTCTGTAAGCTCCTTTCTTCCAATAAGCAGCAGGGCAACTTGTCCTCCGCAATGACAGCATGCACCACGCTCCATTTGCCCAGGCGAAGCTCCGCGAAGCTGAGCAATAGTGAGCTCCACTCCGCCGTGAAAACCATCAAGGTTGACCTCCATGTTACAATCTAAGAGCTCATTTTTAGTCCAACAAAACAAAAGTGACATGAAGAAAGTTCTCGATACAACAGAGAATAATGTTCATAATCTACAGCAATCCCCGCAGGGGGTGTTGCTAATTAAGTTCCTACAAAGCTCATTACGGTAATTAGCTCGCATTTTGTCGCCCGTTAATGGGTTCAATTACTTTACGCAAATACTGACTCACATTTTCACATGATTCTCACGTAGAAGGAGAGGTGAGCCAGGCTAATAGCCATGTTAATAATACACTTGAATAATGTTAATAGGAAGGGCTAATAAAAGTCTTTCTCATGAGTCAATATTGCGTAAAGCTACTTTGTTGCGATGACACATTCATCCATTTTCTCAATTAATTACAGGACACGTTCACCAAAATGTAATGAGTTAGGGTGTTGAATACAACTTTAATTCATTTTTATCGGGCGTGAGGAATCGAACGCAGTGCTTTATGACTGTGAAGCAGACATGCTAACCACTCCCCAGCACGTGACTCCTGAAAAACCTGTAGTTGCGCAGGCTACCACTAGGTGGCAGTATGGACACATTTGCCAATGTGGCGTTTTAAGAGCAAGCTACAGTAGGCAGACTTCCTTTTTCCTTTTTTTTTTTACAGTCATCTAAATCCTTAATGGCAGTAAGTCATTTTAAATGCATTATTAAGACACATTCGTGGTTTAAAGGCAACATATTCTACAAAATGGACTTTTTAATTGCTTGTGTACAAATCGTTTTGGTCTCTGAGGCCGTCCACCAATCAGGTGTTAAATTCACCTATTAAAATCAATTAAGGAATTAAATGAAATCCTTTGGGGGTTTGCCGGTTAAATCAAATCTTTTGCGAGGTGCCTGCTTCATTAAATGGGTCTTTAAGCAAACCATTCAGAATTTTGCCCGATTGTGACATTACATGCCGGCTTGGTTCGTTGTTTTCATCTGCATGACACAGACAGAACCACTCCCCCCCGTAACAGGCTAATTTTGTTGACTTGGTGCCATCAAAAAGCCTTGATGAGAAAAGCGTGAATAATTGAAAAAGGCTTCAGTGTATTTTTAAGCTGCTTTTTCCATCCATAATGCAGACACTTGAATCCCAGTGACACTGACACGCTGCTGCTGCCGCCGCTGCTGCTCATCATCATCTTCATCATCAGCGTCGTCATCATCATGATCACCGCCAGCCATCTGGTGGACAACTGCGCCGACACAAACAAGTACGTAGACAGACGAGCGCATGATCAGCGTTTAGGACGAGCATAACACGAGGTGCTCAAAAGCTATTTGCATAACCCAGACGAGTCCTTGTGGTCATACGTATAGTTTGTAAAACAAAATAGTCCCAGCTAGCGTTTTCCAATTCCAAAGAGGTGTCCCGCTTGTCAAAAGTGATATGAACAACAAGGCCAGCCACGTTGAACATTCAACGTGGTCGGCGGTTGCCTCGTAAAAAAGCAAATGAGCGAAAATGGCCGTTTGAGGATTCCTAGCGCGCCGGCTAATCGACCCGGCTCAAAGAACAGTTGGAAAATAATTAGACGCTAATTAAAGTCCAAAGCCGAGACGATTAATGTTCCTTGTTGTTCATCGTCAATTTTGCCAAATTCGGGGGAAAGAAGAAATCCAGTTAATGTGGTGGTAAACAATAGCACTCGAGAGGGACAGACGGAAAGAGCGAGCGAGCGAGCCGGAGCGTAGAGACCTCTGGCGAGGCTCAAAAGTTTGTCAAAGCAATCACTCAAAGGATTGATCAAAAATCCATCGCCGATTAATGCCTGGAAGCAGGCATTCCTGATTAATTACTGACTACCCAACCGGCTTACTGACAAAGTGACCAAGGATACGTCGCCATCAACTGGTGAGTCTTTGTCATTACATATTTATATTTTTTTATAGAAGCTCCAATTTTAAATGTGAGCTGGCCGAGACTCTCTCCAAGGCTGTTCCTTTCTTTTTTCTCTTCTTGTTTATACTCTTCTGTGTATGCCCTTGGTCATGCGTTTACACGTTAAACGAGAGTCAGATTGATAACGACGACTTTGAAGCCAGACTCATGGTCGACCATTCGTCCTGAGCCATCGCGGACAAATCAATGGAAGGCCGCCGGCGTCGCTTGCGAATATTCCCGCCACGTACCGTAGTTGCGGTAACCTGTCGGGACCTTGCCCAAAGGACGCCCGCGGGGGCCGCCGAGCGGCCAATGGCGTCACGGCCCACGAGGGTCGCCGGCAATTACGATGCGAGGCACTTGCAGCCGGCGGATGAAGAAGGAAAATATTTAATGACGAGTTGCATGAATTTGAACAAGAACCAAATGTTTGTCAGTTTGTTACCCAGCAGGAAGCAGGCGTCATCAAAATTGGAGCATCTTTGTCGCACGAGCGAGTGAGTTCCCCCCCCCGACGGCGTGCGCGATCAAAACAGATGGCCGACATGATTGGCGGCGTCGTGTTAATTAATGTCACGACTGTTAACGGCCGCGCTGCACCAGCGCCTCTCCTCAAGGTTGACTCGCGGCGTATTTTTGCCCGGGTTGCTTGTTTACCCGCCAGTTTTTTTTTTTTTTTACTGCGCCGTAACTCTTCGTTTATTAGCGTATGCACAGCGTCGATAAAAAAGTGCGTCGGCGGAGTGATGAAAATGATGGCTTGTGCCCTCCGTTGCGCTATCTGTCGCACCGCCGAGCTGGGCTGAATCTCTCCAGAACATCTCAAATGCGCTTCATGTTGTGGACCGAACGGATGCCTGCCCCCGTCTGCGTTTGAGTACCGTAATTTTCGGACTATAAGTCGCGGTTTTTTTTCATAGTTTGGGTGGGCGGGCGACTTGTACTCAGGAGCGACTTATATACATATATATGTTTTTTTTCACTTTTTTGGGCATTTTATGGCTGGTGCGACTTATAGTCCGAAAATTACGGTAAATACAGTCTCTGTTTGTTTATTATTGCCGTGATGTTGAAATGAGTTAATGGGATGAACGAACGAACGAACGACACGAGCAAGTAGTTTGGTTTAATCACGTTAAGTTTGGTCGTGAGACTTTCAACAACTGTTGCGGCTTTTAAAGTACACTTAGACTTTTTTCTTTTTTTTCTTGAGCGGCTGAGCCGCAACGTGATCATCAGCGCTTCGGAGGAAAGTAAGTCTGACATTTTGTGAAGTAATCCTCTCGACGGAGCGCCCGTAAAGCTGACTGCCGTGGGATTTAAAACGACTCAAAGTAATGCTCTGCATTCCCCGCGTATTCTTACGTAACGCTCCCGTGTTAAGAAAAGAAAAAAAAAACTCCCTTTGTTATGTCGTCCTCGTGCTCACCTGACTGAGCGTTTTCACGCCTGGGATGACACGACCCGTCGAACGGTATGTTCGTGGCTCAGTCAGGTTGATTTCCCCGGAGAAGAGGCGCGATGGAACCCAACGTGACAAATTCAAGTTGGGCCGGCCGGGCTAATGAATGCGGAGGGGGTTGAATTCTTGCTCAGGAATGAGAAACGCCCGAAAAGGCCAGAAAGAGAATCAACCTCGGGGTTGTAGATCGGCAAATAGGAGGCGCAGCAAATGAAGCGATGAGTTCTTGAACGATCGCATGCCAAACGTTGCGGCGCTTCACAACAGAGCATTTCCTGAAGCGATTTGTTTGGAAAAAAAAATTGGTTCCATCCGCCCGTCGAAGATTGTAAAGACTCGACGGCGGGAATTTGGCCGGCTGAACTTTTGGCACATTGATGAACTGAACAAAGCGACTGAATGAAGAAACCGTACAACTTTAGAAGCGCTCACTAAAACTTGCTAACTCGGCGACCAGCGAACCGACCGCATCGTATTTTGGCTAACCGACCGATGGAGCGATCCATCCGCCTCCACAGAACGTCGCCGCACGCAAGCTTGTCGCCGCCGTGTAATGAAGTGTCCACTGAGTGCGTTTACAAGCAAGGTGTGCACTAAAGTGTTCACTTCAATGTCCCTCTCGGCTAAGGCGACGTTCCCTCCCTGCGCGTGATGGATGCCTCGGCCCAAGAGCGCAAATTACGCCGATCGTTCATCTCGTCCGACGTGACGTTGCATTATAATTGAGAAAGCGTTTCAACAGCTGTTGACTGGCGGTCGGGCATTAGTGAAGGGCAAAGAGACGTGCCTCCCCTAGCTAGCGCCGCTAACGTGTCTGTTAAGTCACGCTAGTTTTCAGAAAAGGAAATGTCAAGATGATTCATTGGAAATCAAATGAGTACCGTAATTTTCGGAGTATAAGTCGCACCGGAGTATAAGTCGCAGCAGCCATAAAATGCCCAAAAAAGTGAAAAAAAAACAACATATATATGTATATAAGTCGCTCCTGAGTATAAGTCGCCCCCCCCACCCAATCTATGAAAAAAAACGCGACTTATAGTCCGAAACATCGCCCCTGACATCCTCCAACAGAAGCTCATCCAGCTTGCGGTGCCTGCCTCCACCTGTCAGTGGATCACCAGCTTCCTGACCAACAGGAGACAGCGTGTGAGGCTGGGGGGCATCACATCTGACACCCGGACCACCAACACTGGAGCCCCTCAGGGGTGCGTCCTCTCCCCACTGCTCTTCTCCCTCTACACCAATGATTTCTCCTCAGGTGACTCTCGTGTGAAGCTCCTGAAGTATGCAGACGACACCACTCTCATCGGACTGATCCAGGACGGTGATGAGACTGCGTACAGACAGGAGGTGGAGCGGCTGGTCCACTGGTGCAGTCAAAACCATCTGGAGCTGAACCCGCTCAAGACCGTGGAGATGACAGTGGATTTCAGGCGAGACCCTTCACCACTTTTACCCCTCACTATCCGCAGTAATACTATTCTTTCCACAGACACCTTCAAGTTCCTGGGAACCACAATCTCTCGGGACCTGAAATGGACCGGCCACATAGACTCTGTCCGGAAGAAGGCCCAGCAGAGGCTGTACTTCCTGAGACAGCTCAAGAAGTTCAACCTGCCGCGAGAGCTTCTGAAGACCTTCTACACTGCCATCATCCAGTCTGTCCTCTGCACCTCCATCACTGTCTGGTTTGGATCGGCCTCCAAACAAGACAAGCACAGACTACAACGGACAATCAGAACTGCAGAAAAGATCATTGGAATCAACCTCCCATCTATCCAAGACTTGTACCTGTCCAGGACCAGGAATCGGGCAAGGAACATCTCTACAGACCCTTCTCACCCGGGTTGCAGTCTGTTTGAACTACTCCCCTCCGGACGGCGTTATAGAGCTCGGTACGCCAAAACCAGCAGACACAGAGACAGCTTCTTCCCCCAGGCTGTTGCTCTGATGAACTCACACCACTCATAGAGTCTCAGAGACATTGCTGTGCAATAACATCCTGCTCCTCACACCTTCTTGAATTTGTCTACACTGTTTTTGCCATTATTCACATGTCCTGAATGTTGTTAGTCACCTAAATGTTGAACAGAGGGTGTGTTTCTACCGAAGTCAAATTCCTTGTTTGGCACGCTCAAACATGGCGAATAAAAAACTCTTGAATCTTGAAAATTACGGTAGATACTATAAAATCCATCTTTTGGATCAAATGTTATTATTTATTTCTGATAGATGATGATTACTGATCTGGTTGGTACCCAACTGTGTTTTTTTTTAGCGTAGCATTGTCAAAGCTAACGGTGCCTTATTAGCAGCTAGCATTTATCGGAAGGGGTGCGAAAAGCAAATAAATGAGTCCCGCTTCCCAGGCCTCCGCTGGGAAATTCGAGCGTTATGCTGATGAGAGCGCACGCCGAGTGAAGCTAAGTCGCGGCCCCGGAAAATGAAAAACAATGAGCTCAAAGGAGCTGAAAATCTCCTCGGGGAAAGGCGGACGCACGATCGCTCCGCTGCCAGCCGCTCGGTTCCCCCCGAAGAAACGGCAAAATCAAAACATCCATTAGGGGAAAGTTCTAATCAAAATAGGATACACTCGTATTGGATAGAGCTACGGAAATATCAACTCCACGGATCTGCCCGTGCCAAATCTCTTCCGTCTGGATTTTTTTTTTTTTCAACGGGTTTTCATGTCATCTGATAAAAGTCCATCTCAGATGCGCTCTCGTAAGATTCCTGTAGCTGTTCAATCGGCATCCGCCAAGAATGAATTTTAAAAACAATAAATTTGTTCATTGTTTTTGACAGCCAATAAGTGAATCGGAAGTATCTCCTCGGTTTGTATATTGTGACTTCAATTCATCATTTTGTGAAATCTGCCATTCCGCCATCTTTGTTTTTTTTTTCATTCGGCCATCGATTCCCATCTGCGACTCGCTCCCAGCGCGTAAACGCAATTTCCGAGCAATTCGCTCCTTATCAAGGGTGACCTCTTTGGCAACGGGTGTAATTCCGCTCGTAACGTCTCTCGGCGATCCCTCTTTGTGTTTGTTTGTGTGCGCGTTGGTGAATGTGCGTGCGATAACATTCGATTTAGGGGAGTAAATCTGCTCACTTGTTTGCCGTCCACCTGCAGAGCTCAGATTAAAGTGAAATTATTGCTTGTCTGGGGGCTTCCCGCCGCCGCCGCTTCCGTCATTCAGCAAGCAGAAGCAACAAGTCTGCGTTATCTCGCGTCTGGAAGGCAAGCAGGAGTGTAAAGTTTCTCGGCAAAATGCCAGATTGTTCGGTTTGGAAAAAGAAGTAGGATTCGGGCCACGCTGTAAAAGTAAAGCGAATATTGTGTGCTATAAGACTAAAGTTGAGAAAATAAAACTGCACAACTGTTTGGTTTGGTTCACACAGATTCATGTTTCCTAAAATTTATATCAACTATAATCAGCTAATAATGAGCTTTTTTAAAATTGTCATAATGTATATTTTTGGAAAGAATAGGGCAATTAAAGAAATTGAAAATCTTTTTTTTCAAAATAAAATACATTCCCCCCACATTTCATTATTATTTTTTTTTTAGAAAAACCTTTTCCTGAAAAAGTTTATTCCTCCATTTTTTTCCAAATAAAGCACAATAATGCTACTTCATAATAAGCCACTGACAATGAAAAAAATCATCATAAAAGAAACTATAAGCATTTACTATCAAAGTAAATATTAAAGAGAATTACAGCTCGTGCATTTAAAACAATCACAGAGTCCACAAAACTAATGCTAACGCAGCTACGTGGTGAAATTCTTGGCTTCCTGTTTTGGCCTTTCGCCGCTGTTTGCTCAGAGGCTTCGGAACGGCACCAATCGTATCTCCCAGCCCGATTGAATCCGGCGCATTTCATCTCATAAACAAGAACATTACCATCACGTAAACCTTTTTCAAGTATATCCACTCACACCGAGAGCTCTGTTTTGTTTTTCTCTTGATGGCAAGTGCACGCGTAGGAGATAAAGGCTACGTGCCCTTGCGCCACTTTCACAGGCCATTACGCGCAGCCACGGGCCCGAGGCGGCCTCGCCCGCGTGGCTCACGGCGAGCGAAACATCCCGTAATTAGATCGCCGGCAATTTGGCGCTCTCCACTCGACGACGCCCTTGAGTGACGCGCACAAATATGTGTCGGCAGCCGGGTGCCTTGTGTGAATTTGCCGCTCATGGAATGGAAAGTACTATTAGCATGCTAGCGGTTAGCATTGATACTCACCGTTTTTGAGGAATTGATATTTGAACACAAAAGTTGGAGCAACACATGTAGACAGATAATATAACTCGCAGACATGACGTCTTAAAAATTATTGCTATCAATAGAAGTCTTTTCTCCTTCGATGCTAGGCTTTTCGTTTTAGCTAGTTGTAAAAGAATAACTGGAAGCAAATGTTTCCTTATGATCTCGCTTCCCTCTCGAGGTGGTTGACGTTGCAGGTGGGCTAATTTTCCGACAGCCTGGGTCAGCCTGGCCGGAAGGCGTGATTAGCTTTTAGCATGCTAACTGCCGCTGAGCTAAACCATCACTTAATGTGCACACTGTGAGCGTTTTGCTTTATCAGCCGGCCGGCGGGCATTTTTTTTTTTTTTAGCAATGATAAGGAAGACAGCATGAATGCCTGTATTGTCATTTTTAATCGAATGGTATTACTTTTCCATACAATACGTCATTCTGCGAGCTAGTATATTGTGCATTTTGTTTTTTTATTATTGTGGGAATCGATGAATTATTCATGGCGGCGCTTTGAGTTATAAGACATGTAAATGCTTTTCACTGACAGACAAAGATGGACAGTTGCTATTCACTGGTGACTTGAACGCGCTGTGAAAAATGCCGTTTAAAACTTGATCCCACGTATGGAAATAGCAACTCGGAGAGGATTTTCGATAGATTTATAAGCAATTTATGCAAAGTGTTTTTGCTTCGTCAGGCTTTCCGCGTTGTGTTTTGTGCGTAGGGAACTTGCGGAGGGACTTTTCAATTTCATGCACCGTATGTCATCATTCCACAAAGCGTCTTTTAGCCTTTTCATCACATTTTTGAATCAGAAACACATATTCAAAATACAAATTGTATATCGCAAACAATTTGGGGGAATTTTTTGCATGAAGTCAAACTAGTGAAGTCGGACTCGACGTGAAATATTTGTGACATGCGTCAGTGCTTCAAAGTCTAAACAACCTCGAATGACTTAAAAGTGAGACTTTTTTTTTTATACTCTCCATCTAAGTGGCAGATGGCCACCCGCCCTGAGACAGCTTCGGTCGAAGGGCCTTTTTATTTTTATTTCCCTCTCTTCTGTCAGAAACGTTTTGCGAGCTTGATAGAAAAAGGGCCTTGAGGCATTAACATGGGCTGCTCGATTTGTTTTGGAAGAATTTTGCGTTGCCAGGTTCTGATACCTGCTTTGATGGGTTTAATTAATCCCATACGGAAATAACGTCATTTGGAATTCAGCTATAAGGAGACATATGACAAATGGGACCTTTTATTTGCTCGTATGCAAATAGTTGCATTCCCGGAGCCGGCGTGGAATTAAACGAGCGCCGTTTCATTCATTTGATACGTTATATTTATGGGCGGAAGAGTCCAAACATCATGAGGAAAAATCTATATCGGTCTGAGAGATTAGGAAAATAAATTAGGAGCAAAAGGCATTTTAAATGTGATTTTGCTGTATTTTAAATTCTCATTGAGCATTCCACGTGTCGTCATTTAGCCCACGGGAGGGAAATCGGTTGCTAAACTTGTGGAGATTAAAAAAAAGCTGAGGTGCAACATCAGCACTAAGCTAGCTCACCGCTCACACACACGTCCCCACGATTTAACGAGCATCTCTTAAGCACCGGCGTGGATTAATGGAACTTGACACAAAGCCTTTTCACTGGCTTTATCGGACTCTCCCAAGCCTGGGTGGGGAGCGGGGATATCAGGGTTTTCCCCACTCTGTCTTATTTACGGCGCTTCCCTCGACTTTTTACGTTCGAGCAACTTTGGCGGAGCACGCTAAATCACATGTGTACACGAAAATCTTCCTCTTTAGAATATCAATAATGCTGATGATTGTAACAATACTGCATTTAAGTGTCGTTTCTGTTGGGTAATGCTAGCTTCTTTAGCGCGTTGCTAGTTAGCTAGCAGTTGCTACTTTCTAGCCAAATGACGTATTCGGACGTTCTGTCAATGTTGCAAACGGCTTCTTGTAAAATAAGGACTTAATTCAATAAAAGAAAACTACCGTTTTTTTTCCATGTATAGTGCGCAAAATTTAACTAATTTATTGTCCTAAAATCTGGGGTGCGCATTATACATGGGTACAAAAAAAAAATCCGGATATCATACGGAGGCCGCCATTACAGATACGCTTTCTTCTCTGCTGTTCACTTCAAACACAATGCTCTCGTATCAGACGCTTGCTAGATCACCTGCTCGTTTGCTGTCACAATGTACCCTACACAGATCCGAAACATTTCTTCGCTATTGAGTATGCTAGCGCATGCGCAGTGATACTGACCGGCAGAATAACATCCGGTTGTTCCCAAAGATGATTTTTTTTTCTGAAATAATTTTACGTTCACGGACTTAAGTAGGAGTCCAAATTTGGGTGCGTATTATATATGGGTACAGGCTTTTTTCCAGCATCAACATGCCATTTCTAGGGTGCGTATTATACATGAGGGCGCATTATACATGAAAGAAAACGGTAATTTATTCAGTCCAAAGCTGGCTGCATTTTCACCTGTAGGGGTCACTAGAACCCCAACACGACTAGCTTGACATTAATTGCGTTTTGATTCAAACATGAGCTTATGTAACAAATATACCAGTCAAATATTTACAAATATTCTCCTTTTAAGCTTGCAGTAGTCTGAAGCCCTTGTGAGTGTCCGCCATCTGGTGACCTTGCAGTAGTAATCTTTGGAGCGTGCTGGCTAAATTGACAGCGTGCCGGCTAAATTGACAGCTTAATTGAGATGGGGAAGCTCTTTTGCTGGTGTTTGGCAGAGACAATGCCTGAGTGAGTAGTTTTTCCCGTTTTTAGCTCACCGGTGCAAAATGTATCCTTCACATTTATTTATTCATTTTCATAATCCGTAACTCTTCACGTTTATTCATTTATATTCATCTTCCTAACTTTATTCAAAATTTCAACACAAGTTTAAATGCAATCGTTGAATTCTTAACACGGCTCGCGTACATCTGCCAGGCGGTCACGCTAACGGCGGAAAACACGGTTGTGTGTGTCCTCCCAGTAACTTGAAGTATTGATGCGAGTCGCGTTTAATTAGCGTGATGGCAGAGCCGACGAGAGAAGCTGGCAGAAGAAAAGCCGAGATGCGGAGAAGCGCTGAGTCTTCCTCTAACAGCGAAAACGTTTTACCGGAAATTCTCATTTCTACCTTTACTACTGCGGCGGACGGATCGATATTTAAGTCACTGTTCGTACCGTTATCAACTTTACATAACTGTAACGCTAAACAGGATTTTAAAATCATCACTTGCATTTTTCCCCAAAGTATAAAATTAAAATGTGCTATTTTCCTTTTCTTTTTTTTTTTTTAAATGGGACAGATTAAGAGGAACTTTGAAAAAAAACAAACAAAAAACATTGCACTCACAAATGCTTTGAATAAATATAATCCTAAAAGTGCCCTAGTGGATCCACTGGGACCTGCTAAAGCTCGCGAAAGGGCAACTTAAATGCCTCAAAAGCACTCTGCCGTCTTTTCTAACGTCCTTACAACAAATTGGAGACAAAGGAAGATTTTTGACCTTTTTGTTTTTGTACAGCAATTACCTGCCATGCGAGTACCTGCGGAAAGCAATCTAAAAAAACAAAACTTCACCAGTTTAATTACAATGTCAGTGTAGGACATACAAACACTCATTTAATGCACCATCTCACACAAACACACGCTGTGTTTTAATCAATATTTGTATTTATTTGACCCTTTTACCTTATTACGTTGCCAAATCCTCACTGTTAAAAAAAATAAAAAATCAGAATGCGGAAATATAAATAAAAATCCTTTTTATGGTTTGATAGAGGTGCCTTGAGATGATCAAATTAACTAATAATTATTTTACGAATCAATTTGCGGCAAACCAAACGAACTAATTCACGTTTGGACAATTTCATCAAAAGGATGGAAATGATATCATTTTCTGATCCAATTCATCAATGAATGGACAGATGATTATGTGGATAATTGCTAGTTGCAGCTGTAAACTCAACATCAACGCACAATAAGTGAATGGCAAAAAAAAAAAGGTCAGTTTGTGAGTGCCTGCAGAACGTGCACACGCACACGAGCACACACCCGCGCGCAGACGAGAGAACATCAATCTCCGGCCAAATGATTTGCTGACTGCATGAAAGCACTCTCATCCGTCTTTCGCTCTTTATTGAAGGCAAAGTGGTTGGATTTTGTCCTTGTCTACCACACCTGGGGAGACTTTGTAGGGGGGTGGGCAATTTTGGAATAAACCAAATTTGCAAAAAACAAATAAACAGAGGAATTTCACCTTAAAGACAGAATTGCGTTAGATTAAAAAATATATATATATCACGACGGTCAAGAAAGTGCTGACAATGCATCGACAGAGTAAAGCCCTGCAATATTACTGTTCATCTTTTGCGCCTCTGCTGTATTGCGGATTTTGAAATTGTATTTATCATTGATGCTATCATTGAAGAAATAAAAAAAAATAGTCTGGTACCAAACGTGCGCTGACAACATCCCGCCTCGGTTGCGCGGAACGCCAAGAGGCCCGTTGATGGCAACTTGATGCGAAAAGGGCCGCTGACCTCCACTTTGATACGTGACAGGCCGGGTTAGCGGGCTCAATTCCCTCCTGATTGGTGTTAGAAAAAGAAAACAAAAGTCACCGCTTGAGGTCAGCGCCACCTCGGAGGAGCTAATGCACGCTGCGTCGCCCCTGCCCAAAATCCAAATTCAGCAGGAAAAGGTTGCGCCCTCCACCGAGGCTCTCCAGACTACTAAACATCTGGCTCCTACGAAGCTTTCCAAGTTCCTGCAGAGACTATGACGGAGTAACAAAAATCCAAACCTGGCCATCAAATTATTTGACGAATGTCTTTACGACAGGAAATACCGTTTGCGACCTTTTAAGAACTCTGACAAAATACCGTAATTTTCGGAATATAAGTCGCACCGGAGTATAAGTCGCACCAGCCCAAAAAAGTGAAAAAAAAACATATATATATGTATATAAGTCGCTACTGAGTATAAGTCGCCACCCCACCCAAACTATGACAAAAAAAACGCGACTTATAGTCCGAAAATTACGGTAGCAACATTGGCGGCTCGGTTTCACGTCAGATGTCGGCGGACGGTGCTAGCTGGCTAATGTTGCGGGCTGCGAGCGTGTGCGTGTACATAAATACACCTTTCAAGTGCACGCCTCAAATTAGCAGCGTAATTGGGGGTTGATGTTTTTGTTCGGCGGACGCGCGCCGGCCGTTCCGGCAAAGCGACCGCATCCCGCCAGGCGTCCTTCCAAGTCGTTGACGGGCGATTTTTGGCCGCCTTCCGTTTAACCGCGTTCTGTGTGCTGATAATATACACTGTGGCGAGAACCGGTAGGATTACAATCCCCGCGGGTGGCGTTTAACGCTCGGCGGCGAGCCGTGGGCCGAGATGACGGCGAGTCTTTACAGCTTTGTTGAACGTGTGACGAGCGTCGTCGACGGTTGTCGGTTCAAATGAGGAAGAGAGGGAAAAAAAAAAGAGGCAGTTTTTTTGGCCTCTGTTGAGGATGAGGAATAAGCCGGGCCAAGCAAGCAACTGTCTCCTTGCTCGTAAAAAAAACACAAGTTTAATTGATGGGAGGAAATGGAAGACATCTTTTAAGGTTAATATACAAACCCGTTTGTGGTTCTGGCGGGACTCCAGATGAAAATGTCCAAAGAAGAGGCGGAGCCAAAGGCGCTGCACATTTGAGCCTACTGAAAACAAATCCTACTCACTTTTTCTTCATTCATCTTTGGCTTTATTATTTTTATTTTTTTAAATGTAGATTGTTTTGGCCACTACTTCAATTTTGGTTTGGAAGCGGAAAAACAATTCTGCTTGGTTCTTTGTTCTTCTACCACATTAGCGTGCCTCGTTTCATTCCCGTCTCAAATATAGGACTCCCGTCTCTTGAATATATGATCAGAGATGTCATTCATGATTTTCAAATCATTCGTCTATCAATCATTTTATTGCTTAATCGTTGAATCAAAATTCCCCATTTCATTAAAAAAAGAGGACATTACTTTGAATTGACTTTCATGCTCCTGCATAGGAATTGTCATCCGCTGAGGAGATGGCGTAAAACGCTTTTAATGGCCGGCCGCCTGACCCTTAGTTTAAGGATCAAGATGGGGGTCTCATTTTACGTACTCCTTGTAAAAAAGACCATCAGGTCTACTAATTGATTAATTAATCACATACAATGGACTGACTATGAAGCGTGCCTTGAACCTGGATGTAATACTCGGTATGACCAGCAGAGGCGCTGTTGATGGCTTTGTTCTTAGCTAGTTTGTATAATTTTTTAAAATTATGAATAATGATCTAATTACATATGTAATTATGAATACTTTTTCAGTCTTCATTGTTTTTGTGGTATAGTTATGTTCATAAATAGTCATTTATTTACTTTCAAAATGTGAAGTATTTTGGGATTTATCAAATAAAATATACAAGTAGATTTCAAGAATGGCTTCATTCTTACACGGCTTTAATAAGCGCTAATTTGAGATTCTTGTAAAGCCAAAAGCAAGCAAACTCATTCATTAGCACTAATTTATTGAGTTGGGATTATTTATCACAAATCGCCTCGTTTGAAAACCAAATAGTTTGGATGTTACTGTTGAAAAATAAAAAAAGCCCATCACCGCCACAATGGAATGCAGAATAACGTAAACAGAAAAGCCATTTAAATTGCAAAACATTCCTTTATGCAAATAATTCTATCTATAACGCCATTGCTGAAATCGCATGCACTTTTATCAGCTTCCATTTTTCCCCGCGGGTTGAGTTGTCAGCATTTATGGCAACGGAGCCTCAGAGGAATTCTAACTCGAAAGATTTAACTCACCAACTTGTGTGTTTGTGTGTGTTTTTTTTTTTTTTTTTCTCGCAGACTTCAAACCACCTTCAGACCTAAGCAAATTTGATCTCGTGAGTTGTTTTTGTGGGCTGTCACCCCAAGTGAATTGAGTTCACGTACGCTTAGGTCAGCAGGATTCAAATAGTTGCTCTTTACATAGACGTATGATTGTAAAAAGCTACAATGCTAATCTTAGCATATGCATTAGCTTTAAGCAAGCAGACCAAGGTACGGAAAGTCTCTGATAAATTTGCACGCATGAACTGAACTAAAGTTAATTAATCTTGTTTTGCCCGTGAAAATGTGGAAATGTCGCAGAGGTCCTCCGCATTGTTGAAGATTGCTCTTAAAAGCACACTTTGTTGGATCTTGGAGGTTGTGGTGGGTCGAGAGAGCGTTGCATTTTGCACTTAATTGGTTCAAATCATGACTTTAATGGACAAAATGGTTCACGCGGGCGCTCCAGCGTGAATTAAACCAAAAAAATGAATAAAACGATGCAGACATTTTACATTCGCTGTCAGACGAATTTAAAAAACCTTCATACATGTCCAATCTCGGGTGTGTGTGTGACATTGCTTTTGGTTTGAACTCCTAGTAAACTTTCCACTCATGTTCCCGCCGCATTTTTTTTTTTTTTCCCCTCATCTACACACATGGACAGCCGCGTAGACGCCTGAAAAGCGAGCGTCCGTCTCCCGAACGTTAGTCTGTCATTTCCTTCGGAGTCAGCCTGTCTGCTCCCGAAATAGCGAGCGGGCGGGCGGGCGGGCGACCTCAGCGCAGACTCCATTTACACGACTGTGCGGTTTGGGCCGTGTTCTTGCTCCCCGAGTACGGAGCTGCCTTTTGAATGCTCGATGTTTCATTTGGAATCATTTCTCACACATACGCGTCGGCGGCTTTTTTCACACAATAGAGCTCCATGTCCGGACCACAAAAACGGCTCCAATTAAATAATACATAATGGATGAGGAGGAATAATAGAGTAGCATGAATAATACTGGCAATACAAATGGAACTGAATAGAAATTTTGCCAGTGGTGCCTTGCGATCAAGTATTTGTTCCGTGACCACGCTTGTAATTCCAAACGTATCTCAAATCATCTTTTCCTATTGAAATGAATGGAAAGGCAATTAATCTGTGAAGCACCTCACAGTCCAATACCAATTTTATGGGATTTTTTTTTGGGCTACCAGTTAGGATACCGTTTTTTTCCGTGTATAGTGTGCAAAATTTTACTAATTTATTGTCCTAAAATCCGGGGTGCGCATTATACATGGGTACAAAAGAAAAAAAAAAAAAAAATTTTTTTTTTTTAATTTTTTTTTTTTTTTTTTAAGTCCCAATGATCGTCACACACGCAGGGAGGCAATGGGTCCCATTTTTATAGTCTTTGGTATGGTCTTAACTAGGCTGGATGTAATTTTTTTTGTTGGCGTTGATTTCTCCGACTGCCCTTAAACGCACCACCGCGCTTCGTGCGCGCACGGGACAGCAAACGAGCAGGTGATCGAGCAAGCGTCTGATACGAGAGCATTGCGGTCGCATGGAGCGTGTTTGAAGTGAACAGCAGAGAAGAAAGGCAAAGTGTTGTGAAATAAAATGCACAGAACGGATGCGCAAGACACGTCAGCTATATAAAGAGCGAGAGTTGTTTTCTTCCTATTAGTTTCAATTCACAGTTTAATTAGCAGTTTCAATCAGCAAATAACAAAATGCGTATTACAGGTAATATTTTATTTCACAACACTTTGCCTTGTTCCTTTGGTCTCTGCTGTTCATCCTAAAACACAAAGGCGCTCTTTAAGCAATGCGACAGTGAGCGCCCGGCGCGCTGCACCAAATTAAGCTCCCTGCGCAGTGCGCACTGAGGTCCACTTAAATTTTAGAAAGTACATCAGGACTTTAAAAATATCTTCTAAATTTCAGCGACGGCTCTGTCACAATAATCGACCAGCCCGGTGCAGTTGGGCGGTCGGCGGCGCGCTACGGTTGAGCGTTCTCTCTCGCGCTCTCTCTCTCTCGCTCTCTCTCGCTCTCTCTCGCTCTCGCACACACGCAAACCGGATATCATACGGAGGCCGCCATTACAGATGCGCAGAACGGATGAGCAAGACACGTCAGCTATATAAAGAGCGAGAGTTCAGTTCTCTACCTAAATCCGTATTACAGGTAATATTTTATTTCACAACACTTTGCCTTGTTCCTTTCTTCTCTGCTGTTCACTTCAAACACGCTCCATGCGCACGGAGCGCGGTGGTGCGTTTACGGGCAGTCGGAGAAATCAACGCCAACAAAAAAAATTACATCCAGCCTAGTTAAGACCATACCAAAGACTATAAAAATGGGACCCATTGCCTCCCTGCGTGTGTGACTGTCATTGGGACTTAAAAAAAAAAAAAAAAATTTTTTTTTAAAAAAAAAATTCATAAAAATTGGGTGCGTATTATACATGGGTACAAGCTTTTTTCCAGCATCAGCATGCCATTTTTAGGGGTGCGTACTATACATGGGGGCGCACTATACACGGAAAAAAACGGTAATTGTGACTGGACAAATACAATTACCGTTTTTTCCCATGTATAATGCGCATAATTTAACTAATTTATTGTCCTAAAATCTGGGGTGCGCATTATACATGGGTACAAATTTTTTAATTTCTTTTTTTTTTTATCCGGATATCATACGGAGGCCGCCATTACAGATGCTGTTCACTTCAAACACATATATACATGGGGGCGCATTATACATGGAAAAAAACGCTAGTTTCAATTCGAAATTGTGTTTTGATTGTTGGCCGTTCCACCATAACATCGAAACATCCAGCGATAGCAAGGCAGCTAAAAGTTGTTTTACGGATGAAAGCTCGAAAGAAAATGTGATACGTGATGAACGAGGACGTCGGAGCGAAGGGAGAAAGTGCATCAATCATATATGACGTGACGCAAAATGAAAGAACTTCATCCCGGGACATCGATTAACCTTCGTCTGCTGCTTATTTTACAAACGCGTCTGGGTGACAACCTTGAAAATGACAACATATAACAATGTCCTCATTGTGATTGACATATCATATTTTTACATGTCCTTTTTCGTCTGGCATATGGCGGAACGTGAATGACAATTGAAATACCCCGACGGGAAAACTTTTAAATAAAACATTTCGCACGACGTAAAACATCAATCAAATTTTAGTTTTCATCCACATTTCTAGACTAGTTCACTATTGTCATTCGAGGGGCTGTCGATGAAGAAAAATGGGCAGAATAAAAACAGAAGCAAAATGACGGGCGGTCGGCTCCGCCTCAATCAGTCAACCCGCAAATAGTAGCTCGGTCGTCAATCACTTTAAACAGAATCGCATCTTAAAGAGTCTCATCAGCATTTCAAATCAGAATGGAAATCACCGCTTGGGAGTTTTAATGGCACATTAGCGTCTCCACCTGGCCCCCCGAAACATGCCAGGTAAAGGATATTTACGACGGCAGATGCAAATGAGACGCCAGGATAAGTGAGCGTGGAATTGATGCGCTTAGAAACGCTTTCGGAAAGCCCCTGGCCGAGACGTATCGTGTTTGCCGTCCTCCGGCGAGGTGAATCCGCAAAGTTAGTCGGAGTGGCGGCGCAAACATCCGCTTATCGCCGCGGCAACGAGGATTGCCGCAGAATTATATGCAGTGTTTACCGAAGCTGCATCTCATTGATAAGGACGAGGTTGGAAGCACTGACGTGAAGGCCGTGTATGTGTGTGTGTGTGTGTGTGTGTGTGTGTGTGTGTGTGTGTTGTTATACATCCTGGGAGAGAATTTGGTGCTAGCCAGAATTGCCACAACAAATCGACCACATCCCAAATTACTGTCGGCACAACGATGGTAGCTTAGCGGTGAGGTAACGCTACACTGTTCATCAAAATGTTATAACCGTATTTTCCGGACTATAAGGCGCACCTAAAAACCTAACATTTTCTCAAAAGCCGACAGTGCGCCTTATAGTCCGGTGCGCCTTATATATGGACCAAATTCCTAAATTTAAACTGGCCCGAAGCATTGTGTCATGAAATCGATCAAAGGTGGCCCACTGAAGACTATCAATCATGAATCAAAAAGACTATGGATCATTATTTTGTGATTATAAAGTCATTTGTTGCGTCTGAAGTTGAAATAAAAAAGATAAAATGGAGAATGATTTGATTTGGATTAAAAATCTGACATGATGCATTATGCGCCTTATAGTCGGGTGCGCCTTATATAAGGACAAAGTTTTAAAATGGGCCATTCATTGAAGGTGCGCCTTATAGTCCGGTGCGCCTTATAGTCCGGAAAATACGGTACAAAGCAAAGTTTGAGCGAGAAAGCGAGTTTGCTGTTTTTGTACAAGCCACACCGTGAAAATGGCCAATTTTGGTTCAGGATAGTAAAGGACAGGACAAATATCAACATAGCATTGTTTACGGTTAGCAACAACGTTAGCATGTTTGTTTTTTTGGGGCATTTTTGTTCCGTCTTAAAACAATAGTATTTTAGGTTCAACCTTTTTATATATTTTGCTCCCAAGGCTTCCTCGCGGAACTGAAGTCGTCAGACTGTCGCTTCAAGAACGCCGCCAGTTGAAAATGACATTTCTGTGTCAGCGCTTGTCATTCTTTTCAGCGGCGAAAACAATCAACGGCTGTCGCCATCGCTCCGCTTCCGTCTCTCCGCTCCCAAAGCCCATTCCCGCCTTTGTTTTCCCTCCTTAGCAGCGTCACACTTTTTTATACGTGCCATCATGATTTTTCCGTACCATTTCCTTTCTTTTTATTTTATTTTATATTAAGCAGACAGCCGCTGTCGCCTTTAAAGGACTATTTTCCTCTTGCAGAAGGATTTAGGATTACAAGGTATAGGAGTAGCTCTCTCGTTCTCTCACTCTCTCTCTCTCTCTCTCTCTTTTTGACTTGACACTTCCCGCTGTGATGTGTGCACAGTGAGAAATATAAAAAAACCGTCACAGAAGACGAAAAAGGTTCGGTCTTGGCGAAACCTCTCTTGGGAAGCCTTTGCAATTTTCCATGATGAAATGGATTTTTGGGGAGGGAGACTAGTGATGGCTGCTAAATGGTGCTACCCAAGCAATCAAGCGTGACAAATTGGCCGCCCAAAGAGGAAGTCACAGATGCCGGGAGGGAACGCGCTGTGAATTTGTCAGCCATGACTGTCGTTAGCGCCAAGACCAATCCGGTCACAGGATTTGACTAATGGGGAGCGAAGTCACTTGTGGTGGTTTGACTTCACACTCTTTTTTGGCCACTAAACACCCCAATCGCAAAAGGTTCCGGCTTACGAGTGACATTTCAAGATGAGCTTGAAATGCGCTATAACTTCTCAAGGTGAACTGTCTCACTATTTAACGTTTTGGTTCGAAATCGAGTTTCAGTCACTCTGCTAACCGCTACGTTGTCAACTAGCATGCTAACCTCCCCGATTATTTTACTTCAAAAGTAAAAATAACACATCTTGTGTCTTTTGTATTAGACTCACTTTTAATTAGAAAAACTAACACATACTGCTCATTAGATTTGTGAAGCAGTCATTGTGCTTAGCAATGTGTGGCTAACGAGTAAACTAAATCCTTCCTTCCTTCCTTCCTTCCTTCCTTCCTTCCTTCCTTCCTTCCTTCCTTCCTTCCTTCCTTCCTTCCTTCCTTCCTTCCTTCCTTCCTTCCTTCCTTCCTTCCTTCCTTCCTTCCTTCCTTCCTTCCTTCCTTCCTTCCCTCCCTCCTTCCTTCCTTCCTTCCTTCCTTCCTTCCTTCCTTCCTTCCTTCCTTCCTTCCTTCCTTCCTTCCTTCCTTCCTTCCTTCCTTCCTTCCTTCCTTCCTTCCTTCCCTCCTTCCTTCCTTCCTTCCTTCCTTCCTTCCTTCCTTCCTTCCTTCCTTCCTTCCTTCCTTCCTTCCTTCCTTTCTCTCCTTCCTTTCTCTCCTTCCTTCCTTCCTTTCTCTCCTTCCTTCCTTCCTTTCTCTCCTTCCTTTCTCTCCTTCCTTCCTTCCTTTCTCTCCTTCCTTCCTTCCTTTCTCTCCTTCCTTCCTTCCTTCCTTCCTTTCTCTCCTTCCTTCCTTCCTTCCTTTCTCTCCTTCCTTCCTTCCTTTCTCTCCTTCCTTCCTTCCTTTCTCTCCTTCCTTCCTTCCTTCCTTCCTTCCTTCCTTCCTTCCCTCCTTCCTTCCTTCCTTCCTTCCTTCCTTCCTTCCTTCCTTCCTTCCTTCCTTCCTTCCTTTCTCTCCTTCCTTTCTCTCCTTCCTTCCTTCCTTCCTTCCTTCCTTCCTTCCTTCCTTCCTTCCTTCCTTTCTCTCCTTCCTTTCTCTCCTTCCTTCCTTCCTTTCTCTCCTTCCTTCCTTCCTTTCTCTCCTTCCTTCCTTCCTTTCTCTCCTTCCTTCCTTCCTTTCTCTCCTTCCTTCCTTCCTTTCTCTCCTTCCTTCCTTCCTTCCTTCCTTTCTCTCCTTCCTTCCTTCCTTCCTTTCTCTCCTTCCTTCCTTCCTTTCTCTCCTTCCTTCCTTCCTTTCTCTCCTTCCTTCCTTCCTTTCTCTCCTTCCTTCCTTCCTTCCTTCCTTCCTGCTTCTTGAGTGGTTGTTTACTGGTAGAGCAAACGAGCTTCCCAGGGACCTCCTGTCAGGTGTTTTCTGAAGGTCACAGGGAAGTGTCCGTGGAATTCCAAGAGTCCTTGGCACGTCTGCAGACAGACATGCATGTCGATGCGGCTGGGGGCTCGGGCCGGGGGGGTGCGTCGCCAGGGATTGTTTGGTCGCTCCACAGCCTTGAGCGGATGCCTTAAGCCGGCGGCTGCTTTGGCAGCAAACGCTCGGGAGCTCGCGAGCTGACGTCTGGCAACTCTTCGTACTGCGAAGCTGACATCTTTGCTCCGCCATTCGGGAGAAGGCAGAAAGAATGTTTGCTACCCAGACGTGATTTAAATATCAGTCCGCGATGGAACTGTGCCCGAGGAACGTGGAGCTTTCCAGTGGCTGATTAGCTGTTGCAAGGATAATGGGACAGATGTAACGATGTCGGAATGTTGAACAAGAAGGATTGTGACAGTGCGGGAAAGTGGAAGTGACAGCGTAGGACAAGCAGGATGACGGCGAGCGAGAGTAACAGCACTCTTTTGAAAAGGGCTCGTTAGAAGTAACGTTTCCATTCATCTCAAGGCGGGTTGGTTAGCACGATCGTTTCATGAGAGCGCTTTCTTTTGATCGAAAGTGAGTCTAAGATAGAAGAGCCTCGAAAGAAGACAGGAAGGAATATAGAAGGTTACGTTCAGATTCACCCGACTTTCGATTCAATTAAGCGAACGACAAGCTTATCAATTAGCCACTCGCTGCTCGGCAAATTGACTAAAAGCAAGAAGCCGAATGTATAACATTGCGTCGTTCCTCTGTGGCTGCTACAAAATCAATATTTTTTTTCATCTGTTGACGTAGCGCAGGAGGTGACAGCGTGCGGTTGAGCGGGTCTCAACGGGAGGTCACGGGTTCGATACCCCCACACGTGTAATAACCGCGGCGTCGTTGCTCACTGTCAGTCCGCCCAAACAATCCTTTCTTTTTTTTTTTTTTTTGACAGTATTGATTTGATTTTATTTTTTTCCCCCGTCCTCCGGGGCCGCCGTTGCGGCTTTCCGTGAAGCTGCCGTTTGTCAGCCATCACTCCGGGCTCGGCGGGAGACGGATAACCTTTGGCTAACTGACGAGGTTGACGCCAAGGCAAAAAAAGCCGTTGCTCGGGAAAACAAGACAGTGATTCAGGTGTTTGCTAGTTGCCGCCTCCAACTCACCAGCCTGACGTTTTAGATCACCGCGGAATTTTCAGCGTTTGATGTCTTTAAGAAAAAAAAAATTCATCACAAAAAAGAAAATGACGCTTTATTGCCATTTAAAGAATATCCAATTGTTATATTGAACCTGGAAGCTGTTTTAGCTAAACGCTATCCCAGAAGTTGTCGACACAAACGTCTCATCGACTTGTGAACATTTCATTGCAATTTTGAACACACGCTATGTAATGGAGTCCACTTTTCTCCACGGCTTCAGGAAAGAAAACGCATTAGCATGATCATAACCTACCATTATATCAAATTATTTCTTCCCATTCACATTTTCTTTGCATATTGAACAGGGCAAATTGCTCTGTTCCACCAGCGCAAGGCATAGGATGTAATTTTGCAAGACAAATTTCGACCAAATTTGCCTCGTCGCATGACCGTCAGGTACAAGAGCCGGTTGACATGCTGTAATTACATCAAATGGACGCGGAACTTTGATATGAATAAGAAAGTCTGAGTGCTACAAAGACAACTAGAGCATCCACTCATCCCCATGCCAGTGGCGCTAGTTAGTTTCGTAAAAAGAAATTTGGGTAAGTCTCGACAATGGACCAGTTTGGCCAATCACAGCGCAGCGTTCGCCAAAAGCTAAAAGGTCGGCTTCTCAGTTCCTCAGTGCGCGAATCGTTCCTTGCAGAGGATAAAGAATATCCAGTATGCTTGTGAATATTGTGATATTATTTGTCGACATGTGTTGCGTATTGTTCATATATACCCATTTCATAAATGATAACAAAACAGCTACATAGATGCTAGCTCGTTGTTAGCTCGCGAGCCTTTGTTTGTTGGCTTTAAGCTAGCAGAGGCTAAATACACAAACTGTAAATGTCTTTGTTTACTTTGACAGTGAGAGTGGCAATAAACTGCTCGAAGTTTATTTTTTTTGAAGAATATCGACTAAAGTTGTGTGCGTATTACCAACCATACAAATAACTCGGTTGTTGCAGTGTTACTCGTAGTTTATTCCGAAATGACGATATTCGACATCCTCCGTGTGTGTTTGACATTATAAGTCAAAGTGGAAGCACTGAAGAACCATCAGGGGTGAGGAGAAAATAAAAGCAAACCCCTTTGAGAAATCACTCATTCGTCACGTCGCGTCTCGGTTCCAGGCGGCGAGAACGTTTTCTCAAATTGCGTCATCAAACATTTGTTAGCTAAAGCTAAAAAAAAAAAAAAAAATGAAAAAAAAGCCCAATAAGAAAAAGATACAGGTGTGACTCTCTTGCAGTGCTAACTAGATGGCGCTTGATTGCAAACAAACAAAAAAAGGAATCTCGTCCATTAGTCGAAAATTGGCTTTTGATATGTCAGAAAAGCTTCTAAATGAACAATATAACGCAAGAGATAGCACTTCCATTTTATACACGGCGCGCCCCTGACGGAAAGCGTCGGGACAATTTGGTCTCCAATTTAACTTTGCGTTCATGTTTTTGAAAACAAAAAAAGCTTTTGAAGAACCTCATTGACTCAAAGCCATGTGTAAACATTTAAGACAATCTCGAGACCTACAATTGTGTGACTTTAGTGAACATTATTATTTAACATTATTTTTTATTTAATTACCGTTTTTTCCCATGTATAATGCGCAAAATTTAAGTAATTTATTGTCCTAAAATCTGGGGTGCGCATTATACATGGGTACAAAAAAAATTATTATTATTTTCTTTTTTTTTAAATCCGGATATGATCCGGAGGCCGCCATTACAGATACGCTTTCTTCTCTGCTGTTCACTTCAAACACAATGCTCTGGTATCAGACGCTTGCTCGATCACCTCCTTGTTTGCTGTCACAATGTACCCTACACAAATCCGAAACATTTCTTCGCTATCGAGTATGCTAGCGCATGCGCAGTGATACTGACCGGCAGAATAACATCCGCTTGTTCCCAAAGATGATCTTTTTTCTGAAATAATTTTACATTCACGGACATAAGTAGGAGTCAAAATTTGGGTGCGTATTATACATGGGTACAGGCTTTTTTCCAGCATCAACATGCCGTTTTTAGGGTGCGTATTATACATGAGGGCGCATTATACATGGAAAAAAACGGTAATTTGTCATTTGTCAGTACAGTTGAACAAAGCCTCCTTTGTGCTCCCGTTGTCAAAAACTATGAAACGCATCACCGAGCTTGTAAAAGATTCCAACTTCCTGTCACAAAATGAGCATTCTCACTGTTTTTGTTTTTGATGTTTGACGATTAAACTTTTAAACTCCATCCCCTCTAAATGGTCCTAAAAGCTCCTTAATCCAGCGGAGATGAAAGCTGGCCCTTTAGAGCACTAAATCGTTTTGTGTTTTTGTGTGTGTGTGTGGGGGGGGGGGGGAAGAAAGTAAAGCAAAGAAGAACTTAATCACAGCAAACGACTCTAATGGAGTCTGTGAATAAAAATAATGAGACACGAATTAGCATAAAAGCCACAATTAAAATGTTTGGAAGGATTTGCCGTTGCGCATAATGAGCCTTAATGCAGACGGCTGTACCGCTAACCAACGTGCGCGCGTTTCATGCTAACTGCCGTCTACTCCAAAACAAACAAAAGCTTTGAGAATCAAATATAAGGACGAGAGAGTAGAATGAAAGGAAAAGATGGAAAAGAGAAGGAAGCATGAATAAATGGAGCTAGACCACGCACATATTTTTTGGTAAATGCAAGTCATACAAAATTAGCATAAATGTGGAATATGATAGCGACATATTGGCGCAAAACTACAATTCGGAATGATGTCGATATAGTCGATTCTTAAATTGTTTTCACGTTAGCCGCTTGTTTACGGACGTACTGCATCATAATAAAAGTTTTCAGCAAAATAAATCATTTTCGGAGTCTTTCGGTCGGCATTTGTTCCGCCAAAGCTTTTACAGCACAGGGAAATCTATCTTGTTCGTTCCCGAGGTGAGAAATGATGAGAAATTCAATTTATTTGTTTGCGTATCTCCGTGCTGCACTAGCCCTCTTAACACCGGGCTTCTTTTCATCGCCTTAAAATTATTTATTTGATGAGATTCCTTCGACCTGGCGGGCACAGCTTTTTTTGGGGGAGCGTAATTCCATTTGGCAAAGAGCAAATGAAATAGTGACAGAGAGGCTTCACACACTTTATTTTTATTTTTTTACCTCGGTAAAGTCAGTCAAGTCAGTGTTTGCAATGTTGCTTTCTTGCCTCGCTCCGGACCTCAAACTCGCCAAACCGTGTGAACCAATGCTCGGGCTACGCTATGCTAGTTTTGCAAACATCGAAAGTTTTCCAAGCTAAAAATGAGCCGCTTTGAAACATCGGGAAGATTTCTGGGCCGATTGCGCTTCTCCTGCGGCTGTTGTGCGGCGTGATTGATTATTTGTCCCCGCTTCAGACCTTCCCCGACAACACGGGCCTCGGGAGAGAGCGCGCTGCCTGCTGACAAATGTGTTGTTGCCGGCGCGTGTGTGGCGCCGACTCGACACAACACGGTCTTCACGTTTGTATTCTGCTCTCGACAGCCCGCGACTCGATGAAGCTCACTGGAAGTTCTCTTTGCTGCGTGTCAGCAACACAACACTTTCTTTTGTTTGGATTTTTTTTCCCCGCCGTGTATTTTATGTCCTTCTGTCCTATGTGTCTATGTTGGGGAAGATTTCTCTGGCTTGAAAGAAGTATCAATGTCATGTTTTATTCACTTTTAAAGGGAAGCGGCGTTTTCAGTATACCGTAATTTTCGGACTATAAGTCACGTTTTTTTCATAGTTTGGGCGACTTATACTCAGGAGCGACTTATATACATATATATGTTTTTTTTCACTTTTTTGGGCATTTTATGGCTGGTGCGATTTATAGTCCGAAAATTACGGTACGTCTTCTTTACAGACATCTGTGCTGTGACTATATAAATGTATCTCGACTTGAATGATTTTATCAAGGCCATCTTCAAGGTCACATCAGAAGTCGGTTCATTCTGAAATGCAAAAAACGTGGCTAAATACATGCTCGTAATGGTTCATCACTAATGCCAGGACAAACCATTAAATCATAGTGCAGCCCGTAAGAGTAATTGGCTTGATATTTAAAGAACCAGCACGCAGAAGCAGTTAGAGGCAGATGTTATCGCCCCGCTCTCCTTGGTCATCAACATTAGCAAGCTAGTCATTAGCCCGTGCTTATTACGCACATAAAACCTCGCAGCGTTCAAAATGCTTTCCTGCTTTGCTGCTCTGCTCGCGATGACAAAATAGAAACACGCACGGCTAAAATCTTTTCACCAAAACACAGATTAGGTTTGTAAATTCACAACAACCGAATATACCGAATATGCTTTTTATTGGATGGGAAGGCTACGAGACTTTGGTCAATATTTTCCGTGCCGGAGGAGTCACTTTGATTAACATACGGCGTTAGCGTTAAACCTTTGCCTGGGCGATGTCTCGTGAACTAGCGCTGACCCGGCCTATCTTCTCCTATTATGGAACAGCAAGTAATGCACATGAATATTCACACTGATGCCTTGTGGAAGATCCTGACGGATTACTGTCGGGATTAAAAGAGGCTCTCTGATGAAAAAAAAAAAAAAGATGAAATGTACTAGGAGGTGCTAGCAGACCGCTAAGAGTTGCTAGCTAACCAACAGTGGCCCACAGGTTGCTAGCAAACTACTCTGCAGAAGTCGCTAACATGCTAAGGACTCGTATTAAATGCCAGCGGTGCGCTAGGAAATACTAGCGGAGCACGAGTTGTTTGCAGACAAGGATCTGATTCTGAGGATTTAGCGAATGGACGACAAGGAGTTGCTAGTCTGCCGCTACACTTGCTAGCAGACAATTAAACATTGCTAGCAACCCACAATTACCGTAATTTTCGGACTATAAATCGCGTTTTTTTTCATAGTTTGACTGGGGGGGCGACTTATACTCAGGAGCGACTTATATACATATATATGGTTTTTTTTTTCACTTTTTTGGGCATTTTATGGCAGGTGCGACTTATACTCCGGTGCGACTTATAGTCTGAAAATTACGGTATTTGCTAGCAGACTATTATGAGTAGATATCAAATGACAATTAGCGGCTAATGGACAACGCGGAGTTTTTCGCAGATTAGTCTTTGCAAGTTATCAACTAGGAGCTGCTAGCAGACTTTTGAGAGAGAAAAAAAAAAGGGGCAATCCGGTAGGTGTGAGCCGCTTTTGGCCATTTTCAATGGCGTAATGAGCACAGAAATGAAGCTAACAGAATTGTTAAAGCATATTTTCAGAAAGCAGCGTGAAAAATGGGATGTCGAAAGTACGCTCAGCAGTCGGGAGTTGAAATTGCGCTGAGGTGCAAAGTAGGTTAAAGGGATTATTTGACAGCGAGCGAAAACGTCTCGCCCTTCGAAATTGATCGTCACCGCGAGCTGTGCTGGATCCACTTTTTTTTGGAGCCGGTCTGATTGTCTGACCCTTTTTTCCAAGTTTCCTGCACTTCTAAAAGGACTGCAGTGCCTCTGAGATCCGTTTTGGATTTTGCCAGCTGCTTTTTCATGATAAATTTGAGGCATTTTCAAACCATCCGTGAAAAGACGTAGAAGGTCGGACAGTTTAGCGCCAATTAGGCCTATTCTTTCGAGGATGGATTCATTCCAGAGATTTTCTCCAATTGCTGCCAAGTTTCAATGATGTCGACTAGACAGATCAAAAAAAGAAAAACACCAAATTGCCAAAGATCGGAATTTTGGTAATTGCAGCCATGATTAAGTGCCTTTTAAAAAGGAAAAATAGTACAAAAGAATTCAGTGTCCAATTTTTCAGTCCATCAGAAGCTCCTGCAATTTTACCGTTGACTTTTTGAAACATCAGATGACATCTCAACTTGTGCTCACACATTTTTTTTTTTCTTTTTTTATAAAAGCTAAAAATTAAGCCAATCCCGGTGTGCTGATGTGGGTCACGGAATCGCTAAAGCAGATTGGGGTGTCCCACGGTGACCATATTACATCTTCATCTTAAGCCTCATCTCCCAGGCGAGACACCTTCAAGAGATTTATAAAAGAGGGTAGAAAAAAAAAAAATCTAGCTTTATAAGCGCCTTTCCCGGAAGCTCGATTGGCATCTTGAAGATCCGCGTGCAACCCTTTTGACCTCGCGAGCTGCTTTAGGAATCTTTTGGACACCTCATTAGGTACAGCATTTAATATAAATTTTGGCAGACAAACTTTCAAACAGCATCACACAAAGGGAAGCACGAGAAGATACGCTTTTTAGTTTTGAATCTCCTAACACTGACAGCAATGCTGTGGCGTATTCTCGCGAAATACTTCGCCACGTCGGTGTCAAAAGTGGGATCTCACCTCGTTATCTTGCTAATTAAAGCTAATACGCTCGAGTTTCCCGGCGAGCTTTCGAACAGCCCGCAGCTGCCGAGGAAAGGAAAGAAGACGGAAAGCGTGTCAAAAGAAAGAAGCGTTTGATTCCGATGTCTCAGTCGGAACAACAATCAGACAATGTGGCCAATTAGCACCGGCAGAACTCCAGTTGCTCAAAGTGTTGTTGTTTTTTTTCCTCTTTGCCCTCAGTTTGACTGGGGGAAGAATGGAGAAGAAGCCGGGCTTGTTTAGACACCGTTCAGGTGCAACAAAAGACGCCAAAAGGCAGAGCTAGCTTGTCGTTCCGTCGAGATGCTATCGTGCAAAGGCTGATCTTGGTAACGGTTGGAGGATTTGCTTGAATTGACTCAAGTGAATCAATTGGATTCATAATTTGCTCTCTCCATTGCAAAATGGCAAAAAGCAGTGAACTATCACCCTCTTTCACGTCTCTCGCTGCATTTTTGTTTCTCTTCAAGCAGCTGGGAGGTTTTTTTGACCTTCATCCAGCGCATTCCGTCGGGCACCTCAATGGGAAACTATGTGCACTTGCTGCCAGACACAATAAATACTTTTCTTCTGGAGCAGCTTATCCTAAAGTTTAAGACCTAAACTAAAAAATAAAGGAGAAATGTGGACTCCCCACCCCCCCCCAAATAGAAGAGCAAAAATACATCCCCAGCAGCCATTATAGGATGGAGATATTTTTAATCACATTGTAATGACCCATCACGATAACAAACATGTTTAATTACTCGGAACAGTCACATATGAGAATATATTTTTAGTTTCTTATTTTTTTTAGGTAATGAAACCTAAATAATTTGTGATAAAAGAACCAGTAAAATAAATACATTTCTTTACATACTTAACATCGAGCGGCCTCGTGATCGCAAACACGGATTTGTAACCTTGTAATTTTGCAATTCCTATTTCCTCCGTCAACAGTTTTGTCTTGTTTGAGCCTTTAGGAAGCCTTGAGCCTGTCGAAGATGCTTTGATTTGTTTGTTTGGCCTTGCTGGAGGTTTGCCTGCTATTTAGTCTCACATCTCAATACGGACAAAAACAAAAAGGGAAGAAAAAAAAATCCACCGACACCAGTTTCATTTCATCCAGTGGAACCCCGTCATCGGTTTCAACCATTAATGAGACATTTGGGGCAAATGTAAAGAAGACGCTTGAAAGAATTGGTGCCGTTTGTTTTGAATTAGCCCTTCCCATGAAAAGTTTTTTTATTTTTTATTTCAATATGATCCGTCTCTCTTCTGTGGGGGGAATGTGAAGCATTTTGACTTGCACCTCAGGCAATTTCCCAGAGGTCTCATATCGGGCATTTCTCTTCTTTCGTCAGACGTTTGATTGACGGCAGGCAGAACGCCATGTGTGAGGGAGTACTGACTTTTACCGTGCACCGCGTGAACTTTGCTATGAAGTCATCTTCCAATAAAAGAAAGATATGCTTCCTCGAATGATTGATAGATTCTTAATCGGATGGATTATCAATTGGTTCGGTAAAACTTTGTCGCACTGAACATCGAGTCGCCTCGTTACGACAAACATCCGATTGTCGTCTTGCTATTAAAGCTTCTGACTGTGAGAGTTCGCCGGATGGAAAATAAAAATGAAAAAAAAATCAATAACATTTTTGATTTAGTTATTAAAAGTACCGTACGACTGCAATGGAGGCACGTAAACTGTGTTCCCTGAAGCGACGTCTTAGGTGATGACTTAAAATGTCAGCGAGAACATAAATGTACTGTACGGGGAGAAAAATCCAATCATTTCACACTTTGCACTTTCCGTCATTTGGCCGCCGTCGTGCTTTAATCTTCTCTCTTGTCTATTTCATGGGTAGTTTCACAGGAAAACCAAAACGGCAAGTGCAGCAGACACATCATTATATTCTTAGGCAAGCCAAGCTCGGCTAGAAAATAAACACCTGCATTAAAGAACATCTCACCGGGGATGAAAACGACAAGAGGAAAAGCGAGCTGTGAGCAACGTGTTTGACTGTGAATGGAAATAGAAATACAAAGTCACCAGGGACATTCTTGACTTAAAATACTGGAGGCCTTCATTTGAGAGGAGGCCTTGGAACGCACTTGTATTTGAACGGATGAAGTCCTTTTCCACTAGCAACTCCTGCTTGTCTGCTAGCAAGTTCTTTAAGTCCACTAGCAACTGTTGCTAGTCTGCTTGCAAGTTCTTTTAGTCCACGAGCAACTCCTGCTAGTCTGCGAGCAAGGTCTTTTACTCCACGAGCAACTCCTGCTAGTCTGCGAGCAAGGTCTTTTACTCCACTAGCAACTCCTGCTAGTCTGCTAGCAAGTTCTTTTAGTCCACTAGCAACTGTTGCTAGTCTGCTTGCAAGTTCTTTTAGTCCACTAGCAACTCCTGCTTGTCTTCTTGTGAGTTTTTTTAGTTTGCTAGTAACTCCTGCTAGCCAGCTAGCTAGTTCTTTTAGTCCGCTAGTAACTCCAGCTAGTCTGCTAGCAAGTTCTTTTAGTCCACCACCAGTTTAAAGCGATTACTGTAATTTTCGGACTATAAGTCGCGTTTTTTTTCATAGTTTGGGTGGGGGGGCGACTTTTACTCAGGAACGACTTATATACATATACCGTAATTTTCGGACTATAAGTCGCGTTTTTTTTCATAGTTTGGGAGGGGGGGGCGACTTATACTCAGGAGCGACTTATATACATATGTTTTTTTTTCTCACTTTTTTGGGCATTTTATGGCTGGTGCGACTTATACTCCAGTGCGACTTATAGTCCGAAAATTACGGTAAAATAAAATAATGCTCCCAGCAAGACCAGAGCGGATCAGTTCTGGCCACAGTGTCTGTTTTAAACCCGTAAATGATTAGCTTTGGTGGCAATTTCCGATCTTAATTTCAGCCGCGATGCTATTTGATGAATTAGAACGGCCTCTCGGCTAACCCGTGACCTTTGGGCCCATCCATATTCCTCCAGGTAATTACCACTTGGAGCTTAGTCTTTAGATTGTATATCATTGCACCGGACGACCGGCTTGCGCCAAAACC
The DNA here is from genome assembly GCF_033458585.1 of Syngnathus typhle. Taxonomy (NCBI): domain Eukaryota; kingdom Metazoa; phylum Chordata; class Actinopteri; order Syngnathiformes; family Syngnathidae; genus Syngnathus; species Syngnathus typhle. The sequence goes on from NC_083740.1 coordinate 1,427,067, forward strand.
CCGCAATGACCTTCAGGACAAAGAGCTTGACATTTAACTGGGATGGTTTGTATTCCATCCGTGGTCCATTACAGCTCCACTACGTCTCCAACGTCAAGAGATACTTTTCTCCTACTGCGTTGGAATATTGTTCGGATAAATTCGCTTTTTTTTTTTTTTTTTTGTGCAAATATGGATTATTTAATGAAAAGATTTTGCTGCCTGAACATTGAATAGAACCCTTTTGATCTTCCAGCGCACTTCATTTAAGAAAAGCGCTTTGTGATGGTAAAAAAAATAAAAGCAGTATGGCATCTTTCAAAGCGAAACAATTCAAGACTCTTTAAGAAATGACGTTTGCTCCCGCTGTAACAGATTTGATCTCTGAGCCCGAGAGATCTGAAAGCAGAAAGATTGAGGGAACAAAAACAAGTCTGGAACTCTGAGAAAGAAAAAAATATTGTAGATTTGTCCACGTCAATACAATGAAATAACCGAAGAAAGCGAGCATTATTTGTGTTTCTGGGTCATTGGGGGCCGGGGTCTGTTCAAGTGCACTGAAAGATTCATTCGTCAAGAGTCAAGAAGAAGAAGAGAGGGAGAAAGAGAAGGGAGGGAGGAGGGAAGCCAAAGATAAGAAGCAATACGTTGCCATGCAATGATGAGAGACAAGATGATGGGCTGCAGGTGGTCTCCAGACACACGCCTCATCTGAGGGGAGGCCGAGATAAGCCTTCGCCGTGCGCTGCGTTCGCCGACCCCATCGAGACACTCCCTCGATGAAGAATTTGAAAAAAAAAAAAAGGGGGGGAAGGCTCAAATCTCGGTTGGTGTACATAAATTTGGCCTCAAACGACCTTGGAAAAATCAAACCGAAATGTTCCTCCAAAATGACAAATTTCGTCATTGTAATTTTCGAAGCGACATGTCCCTTTTTGATGTATTTTCCTCGAGCCAGTTCCTCACATTTTGAACATTCTCTCCATCTTTTATCATCGACTTTGTTACTCCAAGAATATCATCCATCTTAATTAATACCTCAGCGTACTTCCAGGAATGAAACAAACCCTGCCACGAGATGGCCGAAAGATTGTCACGCTCATGCCAACCATTTCCAGGCAGAGAAATAATGAGAAGGACTTTTACAAAAAAAAAAAAGATGTTTGACTTTGTGCATTCCCCCTCCGTCTTCTTTTATTCCCGTTGATAATAGCGCAATTCCTTATCAGCACGCCGCTGGGAGAAATTCTGTCGTCAAATTACATCCACTTAAAACACACATACCAGTGAGTCGTCTAATGCGTGCGCGTGTGGAGAGAAAAGCGACTTTCAAAGTCGCGCAATCTGACTCGACCTCGCCGCGAACACCAATTTTTTTTTTTTTATGTGGCAGCTTGAGCTCCGAATAGAATCAGATATTTTCCCTTCTTTCTATTAAGATCAAAAAAAGTTCTTCTTGGAAGTGGTGACACATTAATCACTTTTCCAACTTGCAGCTCATTTCAAAAACATCTTCAGTCCATACAAGAGTCAAAAAAAAAAAAAACGGTAAAAAACGCTCGCCCTTGATTACAGGCTGCTGATTACAGCCCAGCGTGGTGGAAGTCGTAATTATTTACATGCCAGAAGACGAGCGGCCTGGTGTTAATCTACACCCAGGACCTCCTTCACATCAAAAGTGTGTCTGATAGCGTTGTATAATTTAGAATTTAAAAAAAAAAAAAAAGTTTTCCCTTAGGGCAGAAGCATGCGATTCATTATTCTAGTTAATAACGATACACTGCGCTCGTATGTAAGTGCCAACAAGTTTGTCATCACAAGGCAAGTTTCATTATAGCTATATTTTTTTTTTTTTGTTATTTCCTCCCATTTTATGAACTTGAATAACTCTAAGGCAGCATGTGGACGTTTTTTTTTTTTGGTGTGAAAGACTCCACAAAAAAAGATGACTTCATCCTTTCAAGATAAAACATAAAATATGCAGCGAAAATAAACAAAGGCCAATTTTATTAGCCGAGTCGAGTCCCGACCGCATTTCCCTTCCCGGGAAGTCCACATCCCGTATTACGGCCTGCGACGTGGGTGGCACGGGAAGGTGCGGAAACCGAGGCTATACTTTAAAATCCCTATTAAGTGTTTTTTCAGAAAAATAAGAATCCAAGTCGTGTTGAACATGTTTTGGTGCGCGCACCTATTCATCACGTCTTGCGGCTGGTTGCGTGGCTTCCAAATAAAACAGACGCTTTTTTGCCGTTAAATGGTGAACAAGCGAATTTTCCGACCTCTGGGAGGAGATGAGTTTTTGCGACATGAATTTTCGATTCTCTCTTTCCGTATGCTATTCATTTTTTTTTTTTTTTCTTGACAGCAGCGTCATCTGTATCAAAATGCTACTCGCTGGTTGTCGTAGTGATTGCGTTTGAAACAATTGACTTCACAATTCAGATTCCATGATTCGATTCAAAACGATCACGATACGATTCTGCACAAAATGCAAATGAGTTGACATGAGCGTAACGTCTACCGTAATTTTCGGACTATAAGTCACGTTTTTTTTCCATAGTTTGGGTGGGGGGGGTCAATTTATACTCAGCAGCGACTTATGTACATGTTTTTTTTCACTTTTTTGGGCATTTTATGGCTGGTGCGACTTATACTCCGGTGCGACTTATAGTGCGAAAATTACGGTACTTTTCGATGTGGCCGCAATTCTCCGTTTTCTGGTTTAATCCTCACATCCAGTGCTGATATAATCACCCACGTGGTTTTGCCGAGTCAAGCAGGAAGCGGGCCGATTTCAACGCAGCGGCCGTAAACGTTGTTTTGATTCGTCATCCCCCCACCCCCCCCGCCGTCGATACGACGATAACGAAGCATTATTATTCGGCGGGTGTGTTCCACCAACGGGCCGGAATCCATTTGAGGCGGTTTACTTTGTGCTAACGCTAGTGAATCAATGCTTCAATGCGGGGGCATCGATCTCTCTTTCTGACGGCCACGCCAAAAAGGCAAACGAGGCAAGAAAATCCGGCCGGGTTGAATCGGAATTTATTCCAGCCACACGCGTCACTTTGTGCGTCACTTTTCTGCGCCGCGCGCACGTTTGACCGCAATCAGCCTCGGCGAAACCGCGCGCTCGTATTTATGAGCCGTACATGCTGCGCTAAATTGACATTTCCAAATAAAAGTTGCAAGTTTGTCTTCCAGGGTCAAAGTGCCATTAACTGCTGACTAAGCAGCCAGTCAAGGAGTAGAAGGACGAGTTGACCACTGTAGAATAAAAGCAAAAATGTAATAACATGAATAAATGTAATGAAAGATTGATTTTGAGATTGGAATAAATTTGAGCGTCTGTAGGAATGGAGAGAAGCTTGCGTGTGCTTGTGAAGGAAGGAACAGATGCAGAGGTGGTGGGATTAAGACGAATGCAAAAAAAAAAACAAAAAAAAAGGGTCACAGTATCAAAATTTCATAAGCCTCTCAAGATAAGCAATGAGAGATGAAGGGATGATCCCACACCACCCAGGAGAAGAAGCTAATCACAAAGGATTGGAGATTTCAATGGGAGACCGTGTCAGCTCTCATACAAGGTCGACAAAAATAGTTTTTCAACCTTAATGCAGATATTCCACTAAAAATGACACTGCTGATTTAAAAAAAAATGTAGCGATGATAAGACTTAACTTGTGCTTTCATAATTCATAATTTCTTGTTATATTACAAGATATTAATGATTTTTACATTATTTCTTAATTTGATATTTTTCTTAATATGAATGACTTGTAATTTTGATACTTAATATTATGACTGTTTCATGTCATTTTGATTTATGACCATTTTTTCCCCCCACTAATTTGTGATTCATAAAGTAATTTCAGGTTTTATCATTACAGCAATTGTGTTATAATAAATACACTCATATTATTATTATTATTATACTGTGATTGTTCTATGTCACCATCAAGCCTCTGCAAAAATGTTACAATGGAATATCCCGATTGGCATAAATATGATTATTCCACATGGTGTTCTTGATTGTAACTAGCACGACGTTTAATGCGAAGAAAGTCAAACAATGTGGGTCATGTGGCAGCTTTGACGGGATGAGTCCAAATCGCCATTATGTTTCAAAGCAGGTCAATCCTAATCTGGGAAATGGCATGTCGTCGTATTCTTCATCATTCCATTCATCCTCAAATAATCCCTCAGCGGATGACAAGCAAATGCGTGCAGTGCGCGTGCCGGAAGTCTCTGCCGCATCTGTTACTCAACTCAACTTGATGATGTTAAAATATATGATTTAGTACCGTAATTTTCAGACTATAAATCGCGTTTTTTTTCATAGTTTGGGGGGGGGGGGGGCGACTTATACTCAGGAGCGACTTATATACATATATATGTTTTTTTTTTTCCACTTTTTTGGGGATTTTATGGCTGGTGCGATTTATACTCCGGTGCGACTTATAGTCCGAAAATTACGGTAGTTGTAATTTGCTTCTTTCTTAAAAAGTGAGCTGCAGATGAGATGAACTAGTTTTGGAATACATGAATTCTTTATCCTCTGCAAAGAACGGCGACTATCACTGCCGCTTTAAACCTAAATTCCAGACTTTTGGTGTCCTTTCATTGTGGGTCCGATTTATTTTATTTTTTTTCGTGGTTCTGGTTATGATTGACAAGCATAGCAATTTGGTAGAGCCGCCCTTTGTCACCCGACGGTCCTTTCATCGTCTGCCAATTCAAACGAGCTTCCGCGGCGGCATGTTGTTTCATTTTAGCCCGTCGACGTGCGATGACAGACTTGGTGCGGTGCGTCCAAATGGATCAAAGTGGAAAGAGAGCAAAAGTGGGGTCAATACGCTTATTGCCTTAAACGAGTCCAATGAAGCTTAAGAGGATAATCCCGGTGGAAATCCCTCGTCGTGGTGGCTGGCCGACATGTTTCCTAAATGATGTCATTTTTTTCCCCCCTCTCCTGTGTTTGTGTGTTGGGAGACCGCAACGGGACCATAAATCACACGGGAAGGCTCATATTGGAACACTTTTAAAAAATAAAAAATAAAATGTTTGGTATGATTATGCTCAGTTTGTAATAATAAGAAGCATTAGATGAAAATTCTTCAACTCCATTTTTTTCATTATTTAAACAATGTATTTTAATTTATTCAAATTATTTGTTGAAAGTTTGACTCGTTAAGTGTCGAGTTTTATTTAATTGAATGTTCCATTATTTATTCGTGTTGCTTTTTAATTGGAAAATAGATCCAGATTAATCACACCATGCGTACAAATTCCAAAAACGGCCGGACGATCCCGGCTGTTGAGCGGCGACAAGAACGAGCGACGTTGGCGTATCTTAGCAAACGGGCTAATCTGTGAATGCGGGCGGCCGTGAAATGTGACCACGGGCTGCTGCTCAAAGCTATGCGGCCGTCAAACGCGGGATAATCTGTCACGTGGCGGCGTTGTGTTAAAACGCACCGGACTGTGCCGCACACATTTAATCCACCACAATAGCATTGTTACCTCCATCAAGGAGGTTTTCATTTACCTGCTTGGAGTCCAAACGCAGCGCTAACCTGCACAAATCCTGCGTGGTCAGTTCAATCCGTGCCAGGTGGGGATAAAGCGACGCGGTCGTCCGCAAAGTCAGCTAAAATGGACAAAAATGCAAACTAACAGACCGAACCACGAGACGGTACGCTCAAATGGGTCAGAAATTCAAAGTAGACCAGGCAGGCTACGCTAAAGCTATGCAGTCGTCCGTGGAGTCGGTGAAAACAGCCAAAAATCAAAATGAACTCGCGTAAATGTCATGTTGAGGTGAAGCGATTGTCCGCATAATAATTTGGAATCAGTGAAAATCAAAAGCAACACAGCTAAATGTCAGGTTAGCGTTATCAGTCTCGCTTTCAAATTGTGTTTTCAAACACTGACTGGGAAAGAAATCATTTGATTAACAAGCGGAAGAAAAATAAAGCACACGCGTCATGTTATTTATCCTTCTGGCTAAATTGATGAAATTCAATCAACCTACCAACCGGTACTCTGGAGGTGACGACCCAGAAATGAGGCATGTGATATTTGTGTACGTTTCCTCTGCATTTTCAATTTCTTACAAAGTGACATGTGGTGACACGGATTGATTTGGATCTGAAAACCCGCTATGTTAGCCTTGGGAGAAAAATACGAAGAATAGGCTGCTCGGAAAGGTCAAGGGATGGGTGCGACAGCCACTGGAATCATTCGTACAGAAATAAGAATAATACAGTGTCATGTAGTACCGTATTTTCCGGACTATAAGGCGCACCTAAAAACCTAAAATCTTCTCAAAAGCCGACAGTGCGCCTTATAGTCCAGTGCGCCTTATATATGGACCAAATTCCTAAATTCAAACTGGCCCGAAGCATTGTGTCATGAAATCAAGCATAAGTGGCCTGCTGAAGACTAGGAATCATGAATCAAAAAGACTATGGATCATTATTTTGTGATTATAAAGTCATTTGTTGCCTCTGAAGTTGAAATAAAAAAAGATAAAATGGAGAATGATTTGGATTAAAAATCTGACATGATGCATTAATGGTGCGCCTTATAGTCCGGAAAATACGGTACATATGAATTGTCATTCGGATATTTTTGCTTTGACTTAAAATATGAACACTTCACGGCAAGTTCGGTTCAACTCGCAGAGAATTCCTCCCTGTGAATTTAAAAGAAACCAACAGCCTCAGCTAGCTTAATGCTAACATGACAATCCCATTGACATGCTAACGGTTAGCATGTCGCAAATGATATTTCAACAGAACGGATGTTGCTCGTTTCAACTAGAAGAATGCTGGCTCTAAGTAATCTTTAGTGAGTCGTCGGCTCAAAAGGTGCGGCAACACCGTTGCAGTCGGCTAAATGTGCTTCCTAGCGTAAAATTGACCTGACTTCACGACAGGCGCATAAAGTCAAGGTCAGTCCCGTGTAAACTGCTTGATCCATTTCAAGGCGGCTGTCCCGCCCGACCTTCCTTGATTCCGTTCAATTCGAGTCGCTATTTTTGCCGGGCTTCCTGTGAAACGGACGTAATACTTTTATTAGCGCCGGTGCCGGTGAGGAGAGCGTTAAAAATGGAAGGGACGACGACGGTGGCGGCGGCACCAGGGCGACGACACTTTGATTGGTCGCACTCTTTTGGCTGCAGTCTGCTGTGTCTCTGCTGGAAATTAGCAGCCGGACTTCTCGTCGATGTTATTGACTTTTCACTTGACTCCTTTAGCGACTATTGCAAAATTCGTCCAGCTGTCGGAACCAAACCGACATGTTGCTTCCACTCAGTGGTGTGGAGCAACAAAGTATTTTTTTTTTTTATATATAAATTGCTACTTTTAGCTTGTAACGCATACCAGCTCAATTTCTTTCAAATCTTATACTTTAAACGATTCCATTGTTGTTTTCAGCTAATCGTCGACTCGGTCGCTAAATGAACGCTCGAATAAGTTTACCTTTGATGCTTTTTCTCCGTGGCTGGATGGGGAAGAAAAATGACTCCTTGTACTCCAGACAGAATCCAGGAGAAAATCAATATGTTCTGACCGAACATGTTTGCAAAGCGCTTCATAATCGTTTTAGCTGCTCCACCGAAAAGTGAGCGACGTGAACAAGGTGTGTTCAGAAAATCGTACAGCGACTGGAATGCAAATGGCCACTCTCCCCCCCCCACACACAATCTGGACAATCAATTCTCATTCCACTCTGCCGGGGGACGAGATTATGGCAGAAAATGATCGGTCTTGTTGGTCTGATGTGGATCTATAAATAGCGCTAGCTAAAATGATGAACCATCAATGACACCGCGTGACAGCTCATTTTCATCACAGATGTGAAATATTGTGAAATATTAGGCTAGCTGGAAACCCAATGGGGCCCAAACGTTTGGAAACTGCACCAATCCCTGGCTCAGGTGTTGTTATGCCAGAATTTTCCAAATTTTCCGCTCCAGGGTTCCATAGCTAAGCCCCTCCCCTTTTCTCTGAGGCCCAATTAGTCCCGGTTGACACGCTGATTGACAGGCATTATTGGTTAAGCATTGCCGCCCACGATTCTCTCTGGATCGGACTAATCCAAATGCACACTGAGCAGAAATCACAATGGCACCACTGGTTCAGGCTTAATTTGGCCTCCTGGGGTTTCCTGAAAGTCAAATATATCACCCCTTTTTTGGATGTTTATTATTAAACCAGATGAACTCTGCCTAGCAACAAATGGCCTAGTGCCAGTTCTAATCAACCGCTCTGAATTCCACCATCCAACAATCTTAGAATCTACATGGCTGGCTCCAGAGTTAAATACAGTAGGAGCGGCCCAGTTTGAACTGAGGTCAATTCTATTTAAAGAGCAGACACTCAGACCCCGGGAAAGAAAGAAAGAAAAGAAAAAAAAAGAAAAAAACAACGAGGCAGCGGAACACGGCCTGCTAAATAGAAACCAAGCAGTGAAAGACAATTTGACAAATAGACAAAGAAAACAAGTTGATTGGGTGGCGCTCAACAATCACATTCCATCGAATGATGTTCAAATGGGGTCAAATTCGAATGTCCTCGGCCAGCATTGGCGCGTAACGCGACTTTCAAATGATGCTAATCTTCATCGTAATCATCGAAACTGGCAATCACGATAGCTACTCCTAAAATTTTAAGTCTTATTAATCATGTTAAATGAAAGGAAAAATTATGCATGTTCGCCTATTTAAAATCAGGCGGCTAATAACACGCCCGCTACTCGCTTTGGTCAAAATAACCCGAGGATTAAGAATGACACCATATTTTTTATTATCCTCGCTGCTTGTTTTGAGGGGGCGTTTCTTTCTCATGCAGTCCTCCCACTGACTTAGCTAGCGGCTAAAGCTAATTGCGGCAGTATGAAGGCAAAAACTAGCGTCGATTCCATTTTCCACTGATGAAGGCGGCATTTTCCTTTTTATTACTTCAGACTGAATAGCTAGGAAAGCCCTCCAGAGATGCCGCTTTGTTTATTAAAGAGTCATTTTTCCATAAAATGTCACTTTGAAACGGAGACTGATTAACTTGTCTGACTTGTAAGAGTGACACAACTATTGTGTCTCTCGCCATTTGCATTGTGTCGCTCTCCCGGGCTCTTTGTCAGCGGGGATCAATACGCCATTTGCGTGCTAATGAAATCCCGCAATCATCCAAACGAAGGAGGAAGAATCGGCCCTCCCCACTTGACACGCGTTAGCGCTCCGCACATTCTCATTATGTTTCGCCGCCGTCATTAGCATATTCAATTAAACGGCCCGTCCCTTCTTTTGGAGGGGGGGGGGGGGGGATCCTATCAGTGAATTCCCAGGCTCAAACTAGGATGAGACTAAAATCAAATAAATGCAACTTATTTAGCTATTGATGAAAAACTTTACAACCGGTTACAATGGTTTGTGGCTGCTTTGCTATTTCCTTCCTCCCAAGGTCTCACAATTTACGCGACTATTTTTTCCCCCCCCCAAATGTATACTTATTGGTATTCTTCCAATGTTACCAAAGGCAGCTAACCACACGTCGACCGCGGCGGATACTCGCCAGGAACAAAAACACGGACGTAGCACACGGAGCATGAAGGCAACGCAGCGGTCTGGTCACAAAGGCGGCACGCGTGTGGCCTCCTGGCAAAGGGGAAGGAGCTTCGCGGCGGGCCGTAGCAGGCGCAGATGCTCCAGTCGCAGGGTTGCCGGCTAAATATAGCCCTGAAATCTCATTCCTGTGATGATTTTCCGCGGGGGAGCGAGAGCCCGCCGCTTTTCAAGAGTCTGTCAAAAGGCATCTCGAAAATAGGAGCCATTAAGACCAAAAAGTTATCCGTCTTAAATACGTCCCACATGGAAAAAATAATAGCTCAGTGGATTTCATTTCAGTCAGCATCAATTATTGATGTCTATGAATTTTAAGGGGGACTTTTTATGTGAGTGTGTGGTTAACATTATTCCAAAAAAAAAAAAAAAAACGGCAAAGGAGGAAAAATAAAGCTCAGAATTGGTTCTTTGCTGCACAATAAACTCAAGGTTGTTCTTGTACACCTCGTTCCAACAATTGTATGAAGGTGATCAGGAGGCTGTTGAGTGTCCAAGGCGTTCTGCGTTAGCATGAAGCCAAAGCTCCTCTACAAACTTTATCAATCCACTTTCTATTTTTTAAAAGTTTGCCGGCGCTTGTAATTTATGCGGCCGCTTGTTAATCACGTCGACTGAAGTGTCGTGATTACGCCGTTTCATTTATTCATTAAAGGGTCCAGTTCCGCTAGCGTAGCAGCGCTAATCCAGGGTGAAATTGCGCCTTGATGGCGCGTGCCTAGCTAAGCGACACTCCGCCGTTTAATTCATCATAAAATGTGACCGCCCCCCCCGAGTATTTGTTGGGGAAATTAGATTAAAGCCATGGTCGTCTTTAACGTCCCTGAGTCATCATCATCATGCTCAAGCAAAGGCAATTATGACTCAAATGATGCTAATTGGTCGTTTGTCAAACGGCGTCCACTGCGGCTGAGACCGTCAACATTAGGGCTCGTTAATACAGCCTCCGTATTATTATTATTATTATTATGTGTGATGTCATCAGAAAAAAGCAAAGTTGTGTTTTGCATCGTCAGTGTATCAGGGGTTGTGTTCTTGTTTTTGCGTCAAGATCTTGCCAAGGGCCACTCACCAAAACCAGAAACTAATTCCAAGCTAAAGACAAACCATAACTGAACTATTGCGGGAAGCTAAACAACCAACTAAGCTAGTTTGAATAGGAGCGCAAACAAAGCTTCCTGTTTGGTGTGGGTCACTAAATGTCTTTAAATCACATTTTAGTCATAAATGAACTTTCCCAGACAAATTAAGACATTGCTCCAATCATTTAAAACAATCGAAGTGTTAAAAGATTGTCGGATCAATCCAATTTCCTCCGATGCTAATCAGTGTTTTTTATCGCAGCGTTGTGTCACTCTGGCGTTGAGATAGCATCTGTTAGCCTCTCTTTTAAGGTTGACTTTTTTTTTTTTGAACATATACAGCTGCGCTGTGCAGTAAAACCTAACCGAGAGGTATCGCCGACGTAGCGATTAGCGTGATTTACGGCTAATCCGGTGCAGTGTGACAGGTTTAGCCTCTGATTATGCTGCTAATCTATTCCTGCGGCGAGCAGACCGAGCGCTTTGGTGCTTATTTGTGTCCTTGTCCACTACAACACTATTGATCCATTCGCTAGTGACGCCTTCAAGGCATCTACTACCCAGAATGAGCAACTGATGCTCAATTTCTTTTCCTAATATCATTTTCAACGCGACGATTCAGTGCCTTACTGACCATAAGGCCTTGAGACAGTGATTTAAACCGCACCGTCGTAGCTAACATTAGCATTTTGATGGAACGAACTAACAACAATTTAAAGCCAAACGTTTATGTATCCTTAACCATCCGATCCTTACTTCCTACTCTTAAAGTCTAACCCTAAACCCTAAATCTAATCCGTGATCCAAACTTTGACGCCGAACCTCCAAAAATATTCCGTTATGCTACAGTTTTCGCCCCCGACTCTCTGAAGCGATACGTTCCCTCGACCTTCATCCCAATCAGCCCATTGTTTCACAAGTCAGCCAATAAACTTAAAATTGTGACTTCCAATTGTGAATGTCTGCCATTAAATCCATTTGCTGCTCCTTGAGCCTGCCCATACATTCAATTAGTCTTGATTAAGGGCCCGTGATCTCATGCAATCAGAGCAGAGGGTGCTGAGTACTTAATTTGTCCTTTTTTCCTCCATCCTTATCGCCATGGTGATCCTGGAGGACGACAAGGCCAAGTTAGGTCTTTTCTATTTCCAAGTCGAAACACATTTTCCATTTTGTCAGGCTAGCTTGCGTTGTAACGTCTCTCGTCTGCGATTGATGATTGTGCGGCCATTGATGTGTTTCTAGGGTGGCTCGAAAAATGTGATTCGTTCAAAGCAAATTTGGCTAGAGTGGGGTGGGCAAAGGGGAAAAGAAATCTTCACGTGTGGGGGGGAGGACTCTCTTTCCTTGTCCACCCTCTACTGCGCCCCTGTGTTCTTCAAATCAAGTACAGGGTACTTTTCCCACCTCTGCATTCCACACATCATAATGACTTGGTTTCATTTGCCATCGTTAAAAAAAAAAAAAAAAAAAAATCGTTTCCTTTCTGCATGCCTCCTAATTAGCCGCTCGTAAATCAATTCAAACAAAAGCCACGATATATACCGTAATTTTCGGACTATAAATCGCACCGGAGTATAAGTCGCACCAGCCATAAAATGCCCCAAAAAGTGAAAAAAAACATATATATGTATATAAATCGCTCCTGAGTACAAGTCGACCCCCCCCCCCCACCCAAACTATGAAAAAAAACGCGACTTGTAGTCCGACAATTACGGTATATAAAAGCTCTTTTTCTGTTTGTTGAAGGAGCTCCGTGTGGAAACAGTTCTACAAAATAATAAGAGCAGCTTAATTGCGATTGAGAGATGTGTTAGATTTGCACATAACAAGGGCAAATGAAAGCGAGAACAAAACGTAGCTGAGATGGAAGACATCTCTTCATTAAAAAGGCTGTCAAGAGAGGCTTGGGACTCGCTTTCATCCACGCTTGCGCAAGAAAGAAGCAAAGAAAGAAACGAACACAAAACTTCAACCCAAACAACTGTGTTGGCTAACTCACACAATGGACAGATGAGCGAAATAAAAACAAAGCGCTAGCTAACTGTGAAACATTAACCAATGTAGTACAACAACTTATTATCTCTTTTGGCTAACAAAAAACAAATATTTTCTAGTCTAAGGCACCTTTACAAGCTAATGCTATTCCATTCAGCTAATGCTTGCTCGCCAGCTAATGAACAAAATCGCATTAGCTTGTAATGCTATATAGCGTGTATCCTATAACAGATAAATAAGAATAAAAACAAAAAAACGAATGCTAGGCTAAAACTATCCCATTGTATACTGTTTTCCACGTTACAGTTGCTACTTTGCTAATGCTACACTAGCCAAATTAGGCATTAGAGCATTCCTTTAAATTGTCTATCTCTGGTTTGTTTGAAATAAGAACATGTGACAGGTGCAAAACTAAAGGATTGGGGAGCTCAGCGATCGACTCAGTCTCGATCACTTCCCATAAGCTTCATCGGTTCGTGTTTTCGGCCCGTCTTCTAGGCCAAATCCCGCAAAGCGATCAAGCCCAAAGAGGATTTACCGAGTTAATCTAGCCGTAAGGTACGCAAAAGAAATTAGCTTAGTTGGACCGTCAGCTGGCGCTGGTGTGCTCCAGTCACGTAGGGTCACTCGGAGTAAATCGGGAGTCAGTCAGATCAACCGATCCATCAATCAATCACCGCCCTTTGGGTTTAATCCAAATAGGCTCCAATCAGGAACAGAGAGATGGTGCAGCCAAGCGCGAGTTAGATGATTATTCAGAGGCTTTGTTACAAAACGGGCCCTTTTAATGACACTTATTAAAAGCTAGCAAATAGTCAAGGTTAGCTCGGGAAGGTTTGGACAAAGTCGTCGCTGACAGAAGCGGAAAGTACAACCCACCAGGGTCTTGTTGGATAAAGTTGGCTGAGACGGAAGTGCAAAAACGTGACCGGCATTGAACCTTCTCATCAAGTAGGAGTCGAAAAGGTTCCGTTCACGGTCACGCCGCTCGATTTACTTTCGAGAGATTGACGCGGGCTTAATAAATGTGATTTTCAAGGAGCAACATTTATCCTTGACACAAATAAGCTACTTAACGAAGTAAGACCTTTTCGCTACCGCGCGATTCGACGACTAGATGGAATTGATTCAGAAGGACTTTTGAGTTTTGGTCATCGGGCCAAACGGCGGCAACACTTGAAACGTCCGACAGTTTATCGCAATCAGCCCGAGAATATTTCGAGCGAGCGGCCCCGCATCGGTGGGAGCCAAACAGCAATAAGAAGGCTCGCGATGAAAACGTCCGATTAGCCATCGGCCGAGGCTCACTCCTTCAGATAATTCGCGGCTAATCTGCGCTCTGCAGGTGTGCGCCCAGCACTTTGCCAGAGATTTCCTCTCTGGGCGCTTATCTTGTCAGCAGGAAAAGCACACATAAACTCACAAACAATAAAAGCCTATCAAGGGAAGATGCTTTCCAAACGCTCTCATGTCTTTTGGCTTTCATGATCAGTCGCTAATTTGATCCGTCAGGAAACGTTTACAGACGATAAACGAACGCAGTCTGTCTTTACCCAACGGTGTCGATCTTTTGAGACTGACTCAAAGGAGATCCGTTCGCGTCGAATGTACGGACGTATTTTGTGAAATCGTGCGAGTCTGAGATCAAGCCCCCCCAAATATTTTTTTATTCTTGTAGTTGTTTACTGATAAAAAAAAAAACATGTTCCAAAAATGAACAAAAATACTTAAGATTTTATAAGTTTGCATTTTTATATTAAATTCTTTAAAAATATTGTTTCACTTGATAATAATGATTTTTCACCCCCCTCGAAAGAAACTTTTTCTTGAAAATATATGGCTTTAATTGAATACCGTTTTTTTCCATGTATAATGCGCAAAATTTAACTAATTTATTGTCCTAAAATTTGGGAGCGTATTATACATGGGTACAGGCTTTTTTCCAGCATCAACATGCCATTTTTAGGGTGCGTACTATACATGGGGGCGCATTATACATGGAAAAAAACGGTATATTTTTCCTCTGATAATTTAGTCTGTCTGTAGTCTGGTTTCTAACAAACACAGTTGTTCCCCTGCAGATTGAAAAGGTAAAAAAAGGAATGAATAATAAAACAGGCTGATATCCGCGTATGCTTGAGTCCAATTTATAATACAAAATAAATGACCTGTTTCTCCCGCTCCAAGCACTTCTACTTTGAGGGAGCCTCGCGCGGCCTTGCGCCGCTGACTCAAAAGTGAATGAAAAATCTGGCTGCAGGCCAGAAGGTCATGTTTCTTCACGAAGTCTTCCATCACCGGCGGCAGCGGCAACGTGTCGTCTCCTCTCCACTTAAGCGCAGTTTCATGAGTCTATTAAAAGCAGGAATGAAAAGTTATGACAACACGCACTCTGGCAGCAGAGAAGAATCCACACGAGATACATTTACTCGTCGAGATGTTTTGTGAACGCGCCGTCTAACGACAAAAAAAAAAAATGTTAGCACGCCACAAAACAGACTGGAGCGTAAATGTGTCCTCATTAAATGCTAACTTTCCTTGCGAGCTAGTCCCTATTTTTGCCCGGCCAAACTTTTTGGGCTTTCTCGCGCTCTCTTTCCGGCGACTCAGCAATTCTGCGACTATTATTTCCAGCGATTGGTTTCTGAGGGAACCAGAACCTCGGGCGCGTGTTCCCGCTCGGCAGGATAGACGATAAAAGCGCGGCCGGCCGGTCTGTCTCTCGGCACGCCGATGCGGACGGATGCAGACAAAGTCTCTCTGGGCTCGAGCCCTGCGGGCTGCGGTCGCGCTCTTCCGCCTCCTCCTCCTCTTCCTCCTCTTCCTCCGCACAGTTGGCCATCTCTCATGGAGGCACATTCTCATTTGCAACATTGCAATGTTTCCTCACCGATTTGCAGGTTTAATCAAGCGTTTCCTCTCTAAAAGTAGAATTGTAGCCCAAACTACAACAATGTTGGCAGAAAGTTTCTTTTTTTTTTTTCCTTCCTGTGCTTTAAATCAACATTGCGGCTTAAAATATTCAAATAAGTCGAGCCCTGATCACATCGGTATTCGGGACAGCCTGCAAATTCTGCTTTTTATGCTTGTGATATTAACTACGATCATTTTTAATTATTTTCTGAATATCTATCAAATCTTGAGGAATATGACTTGGAGTAATATGAATTGTAAAATCGAGTTAGCTTGGCGACATACGAGCATTGCTATACCCTCAACTCAACTCGTTTCTCTTCGGGACAGTCTGTCGAAAAAAAATTTTTTTTTACGTATAAAGAATGAAGAAACACGTTTTGTTTTTGGTCCTTTGAGTGTGTTTTATTAGTTTTTTGATTCATGGCAAGCAAAAGTGAAGCGTGCGATGGTGTGGTTTGCCATGTTGTTGTTATATTGATGTTGTTATTTGCACGCCATCGGCAGCCACGTCACGCCGACTTGCTTTGGAGATTAATGGCGCGGGAAAGAAGAACAATGAAGGAACGGCGAACACAACAAATGAAACCTTTGCAACTTTTTCCCCCCCCCCCCCTCTTATCTCTGATTTTAAGGTGACATAGTGGATAATTTACACATTTGTCAGTGTGCCTCCTGGTAAAAATTCATTTGGAAAAAGGCACTGTCCTTGAAATGTGTTTTGTTTTTAAAACTGTGCTTCATAAAACTACTCTCGTTGACTAGTTTTGAGCAGCCAAAGTATTGACCTCTTAATTTTAAGTTTTTACTTTTGATTTCATTTAAAATCCTCAATTATCCAATTTTTTTCTTCTCAATTATCCAATTACCGTATTTTCCGGACTATAAGGCGCACCGGACTATAAGGCGCACCATTAATGCATCATGTCAGATTTTTAATCATTCTCCATTTTATCTTCTTTATTTCAACTTCAACAAATGACTTTATAATCACAAAGTAATGATCCATAGTCTTTTCGATTCATGATTCATAGTTTTCAGTGGGCCACTTCTGATTGATTTCATGACACAATGCTTTGGACCAGTTTAAATTTAGGAGTTTGTTCCATATATAAGGCGCACGGGACTATAAGGCGCACTGTCGGCTTTTAGGTGCGCCTTATAGTCCGGAAAATACGGTAATCGATTCTAAAAAAAAAAAAATCCAATCGTGACAATAGCTTTCCATGCGACCAGTTCACGTGGATGTGAGCAGCACAGTTGTCTTTGGCGGGTCTCTTTCAAGCAGCGCACCTTCGCTCCTTATCAGATTCCTCACCAAGCGTTGACCTTCACATTCAGATTATCAAGACACCTCACCCCCCACCGCCAGCACCAGCACCAGCACCAGCACCAGCCTCCCCTTCCTCTCATCAAAGTCTGGCTCGATAAGAAGTGACTGCTCAGTGACTGATAGAGACCTTCCGCAGCCGAGAGATTTTCTGTTATCGGGCCAAAAACCCAGGTGGGGCGGTGCGCCAGAGCATATGGTACCGAACCACGACTCAATTAATCCAATTTTTATTTTTCAAGTTTGGCTGCCACCGTTAAACTAACCCAATCATCTGCGACATTTAAAATTCGGCAAATTAGTCAGCCAACCCACCAAGGGGCGAACACCTGGTTAGCAAAAATTGAGATGAGACTTAGCATAGTTGAAAGAAATCAATGTTTGTTGTCCGCAACTTCATGATTGTTATATTTATTGAAAGAGCCCTTTGAACAATTTAAATTCTTGGGTATTTTTGAAATGATCTTTTAATCTGAAACAGAGGTTGGGTAATAAACGACATGCTAACAGCTAGCTGCTGCTTCCCTTGTACCAAGCACCAGATTCCATTCAAACTTGATTTCCTTTTTTTTGAATGGAAACATCAAATCCTCTCCTCGGGTTAATTAGCACACACAAAGAGAGCGGCCATGTTGATTCCCCGACTGCTGTTCTCCTGCCAAGAGGCGTTGCAGGTGGGCCAAATAACACATGCATGGCCTTTGTAGGCGGCTTTTAATCGAGTCCCACTCTAACAAGCGCAAAAGCAGATGGTACGACGGCTAAGGCGCTCGGCCAAAAATAATCACCGCGGCCCGGGCGCACGTGGCTACACCTCATTTGAGCTGCCATCAAAGTGGTAGGAGCAGAAAATATGGCGCTGATGTCCAGTTACTTTTGTCCAGCACTATAAAAAAAACAAAAGTATTATGTCATAAAGTCAGCTACAATTTCCAAATGACTGCTGGACCTTCCTTTTGCAATTAATATTTTGGGCTACTCTGCTCTAAGTGGCTGAAATTGCAAACAAATTCTGCCTGTGACCAAAAGGGGGCGCAGTGCATCGACAGCTGTCTGATTTTACCGCTTTAAAGGGACAGTTTGGGAAACTTTCTTATTTGGGATGACTCGGCTTCACAGACGTGGCGCTTTTATGTCGGCTATCAAGAGAGCCCCTTCATGCGGATACCGTTTGTCTTTTTAACGGCACGGCACCGCAGTCGCTTTTATGACGGGATAAATCTGAGCGCTACAGACTCGTCGTGTTCTCTCACTGTTGTTTCATATTTAATATCGCTCCTTGTTCAAAGTCTGCCAAGATAATTTTGCGGGATTTTTATTTTTTTTTAAAGTTTGAATCCTTTAGCTCAGCTAGAATCTAAAGCAATGGTTCCCAAACTTTTGCAGGCTGGCGCCCCCTTGGCTCCCCTAGTGAATTCCTAGCGCTCCATATGAGCAACAACATCACAAATGATTCATTTTACAGAAGCTAACACTATAGCATGTCGCCAAGAGAGTGCAATGGCTAATGGCTAGCATAAATGTGACGCTAACCGTAGGATAGGAAATGGAAACGTCTTGGCTCAGTTACATTATGAGCGTGCTTATTATAATTACATATATGCTGATGGTGGCTAATGACAGGCATGGAGAATTTTTATGGCTACATTAGAGCAGGAAACGGATCTGATTGCAGGATGGAAAGTGTCACATTGAAATAATTTCATCCATGCTAATGAGAAGCACATAAAGCATGTACATAACATTTTTGGTCTGGTTTTCCAAAAAGCACCTGAGGCTCACTGAACCTGTATCGTTTGTTTCAGACATTGTATTACCAAATCAACAATTATTAATTCATGAACTCTGTATAAAGATTTTTCTTATCAGTGTGGGCAGACTTTGGCGGATTTTGTCAATTATCATAATACACACCTCGGTTTACTCAACAAAGCGATAATGAGGCCACAAAGACAATGAAGATAATTAATAAATGTCTGAAGATAATTAGTCGTGTTAAAGTAATTAGCTTTTGGCGAAAAGACGTCAACACTGAGCGGTTGGCAAGAGATGTTTTTAAAAACATGCACCAACATGGGCTAATTTTCATCTATCCTTGATTATTTTGCAGAATATTAGCGCCGTACTGATGAGAAAAGGCTTGAACAGATGAATTAAAAAAATATTTCAATGAGAAAGATGATTTGGAATATGAGTGCTTTGAGTTACAATCAAACTCACCTCACTGGGATGGTTGTGTGCTGTATTGTTTAAAACGGCGGCAAAACGGGGGAGATAAAGAACCCCTTTTCGTCCTAGTAGTATCAATAAAAGGCTGTTATTAAGATAATAAGAGTTATAGACGAAGGAGGCTGAAAACAAAATGAAGGAAATAAATGATAGGAGGCAGCAAAGCAGCGAGGCAAAAAAATAAATAAATACACACAAGATAATCCTTATCTGGAAGCGGTCAAGGGTAAATGCCGACACTCCCGCGTGTGACATGGCAAATAAGCCAAGTTTGTTTACTTTCAACTATAATAAACGTAATCTGCGCTTATTCTTAAAAACGACCTTGGAGTTGCCTGACGCACTAAATCGGGCCTTTTATTGATCACACGTCGTGCTTGTGTTAGCCTCAGAGCCTAGCTTTGGTAATACATCTCAATACATCACAAACATTGCCTCCACTTATTCTAGAATGCGCACAAATAAAGGCCTCGGGCAGTATTTGCAGAAATATGGTGTTTTTTATTAAAAGGTAAAAAAAAAAATCGTCAAGAGGCACTATAGGCGCATTTTCTTTTAGTGCAGATGAAATGAGAAACTTGAGTCTAACATAAAGCATAAAGCTTTATTATGATGGTGAATCATACACAGCGCTGCTACTTGAGCAGGTCGCCCACTCTGCCCCCCCCCCCCCCCGCCATATTTCACACTTGAAATCAATAGCAGGCAAGTTCGAGCTCACATAAAGTCGTACGACATCCGTCGCCTACGTTTCATGCAGGGATGACCGACCACATGTGAGTTAGCATAAAAGGGCAATTTTTTACACTTTTTTTTTTTTTTAAACGGGCTTGAGGACAGCATGAAAACGGCCTGTGATGGCGCAACCTCCTCAATCCATTCTGCAAGCGCTCGCCTCCGCTGGCGATGAGATTCAAAGAGGCTCTCGCACCCCCTCGTTGCCGACACGTCGGTCCGCTTACTCCTCTTCCACTCCAGTCGAGTGGCAGCGAGTGAAATGATTCGTGGCGAATGTTGTCTGCCTACGGCTGGGCGATATTTTGTTTTGTTTGATGCGTAAAAGACAAAAAATGTGAAATACTTCGGCTCATAACGTTTGCGGTGTGCGCTTTGTTTTTAGAATGCTAGCCTAGCGAGCGATAATTGCTGCCCTCTGCTGGTCAGAGTAAGACACTGCACACTACTAGCTATTTTGCATTTTCCTACAGTCGCTTCGGAAGATGAAAACTGTCCGTTTAAATTCCGTCTCAACATATTTTGTTAATAATCGAGATCGTACGACATGAAAAGCTATCTTGTCATCTTTTTTTTTTGCCAGATCACCCGGCCATCACAATTCCGACGTCCATGGGTTTGAATTTTAACTCCCGCCTTTCTGTTCGGCGCAAGTTCGATTCACTATCGACTCTGAATAGTCGAAAGATGTGAACGTATCGGTATATGGCAACCAGTCCAGCGTGGACGCTGCCAGTCCTTCTGTAGCTGCAGTGAGAATAAACACTGCACAAAATGGATGGATGGGGAAAGAATTACATCGAGTAATACGTCACCTTCAAGGGTTCCCGTAAATGCATGGAAAAAGCCGCCCACTCGCTGGGCTGTTGACACTGGAGAGCAGCCCTGATTGTTACTTGAATACGGAAAAAAAATTCAAATGACATCTGGATGAAGAAGTGCGAGATAAAAACGGATGAGGGCTGTCAACTTTGACTGGAGCAAATTATCCACTGTAGACGAGAAGAGAGAAAGACAATTACGGGCGAATGACAGCTGCGGGGCGCGCCGTGATAAACGGCACGTAATGCACATTCCACCCCCCGCCCGGTGAGTGACGGAGAAGCCGATCAAAAGGTGGCGGGTGAGAGAGCGGGGCAAAGGAAAGGAAAGGAAAGGAAAGGAAAGGAAAGGAAAGGTGGGGCCGGCCGACGCTCAGAGTCCAGCTACTTGATGATTAATGCCAGCGCGTGCAGGTAGGAGCACGGAAGCGTGGAGTTAGCGAAAAAAATGGAAAAAGAATTTTCGTGTCTTTTTTCGCAATTATAATGGGGTTCAATTATCCAGATTTGACAGCCGGCTCGTAACTCAAAACTCGAATCAATTAGGTCACTCGTACCTCAAGGTACGTTCATATTTACCTGGGGGGGAGGGTGCGTGTTTGTTCTTTTTTTTTTTCGGGCGACTTGCGCCGCGGAAGCCTCAATGAGCTGTGAAGGTTGAGGCGAGAAAAGACACGGATTGACACTTCTGACCGTGGAAATGTGTTTACACAAAACGGCTGCCTTACGTAACTAGCAGATGGGTAGCACGCGCGCGCACACACACATACACACACAAACACACACACCTTTGCAGCAGATGGATACTTCATTATTCCCGAGAAAAAGCCAGCCTTTGTTTTGAGCTTAGAGGTGGACCGGCAGTCAATTTCCAACAATAAATGAAGTCGGTGTTCACTTGCTAGACTTTGGTGGAAGTACGTGGACGCTTCACACACATTTTCCCAAAAGTGGAGACAGGTGCTTTTTCTCGCTTGTACGACAAATGACGTGTGTTGAATGTCTACGCTCGGCCTCTAATTTTTTTATTTATTTTTTTGGAAAGAAAACGAGTCAAAGGCGTAACCAATAACATATATCATCAATGTAAATCAAGTTTCTTTGCTGTGTGTTTGATTTTATTTAGAGATAAAATATAATGTAAACAACATTTGGATGACCAAACAAAAAAGTCTACATTTTCACAAACGCAGAAATATAATCAATTGTCCAACTTTGCGGCGGTTGGACTTATGACTTGTATTCCCGTGGCAGGAAGTTAAAGTGCAAATGCATCGACGCGAACGGGGAATAGATTCGTGCCCCCCCCCCCCCCTGCGGGTTGGAGCGCAGAGAACGTATTTTATTGTAATCGCACAGATTCCATTACTACGCCTGCTGTGTTGCTGAGCACAAATACAAATATCTATCAGGCCGGGGATGACTTATGCGCTACAAAAGAAATTGAATAATAAATGAAAAAAGCCGATTGATCGCCTGCGATCCACACAATGGACATTGGCGTCCGACATGGCCGAGTTACTTCTTCTTCTTACTTCGTCTTTGTCTACTCAGACTCATTTTGGAATCCTCGTTAACAAGTTGTTTGAAACCCTCTTTGTGCCAAGACTATTGTAAATTGTAGTCTGCTGCAAGAGCAAATAGTTTTTCAATTCCTTTCAATAAAATAAAAAGTTTTGATCTGACAATTGAATTACAAGCTTGGCACAAATTCAACTTGTAATTCAACGTATTGCTGTACAAGTCTAATCATATACGTTCCAAATAACCTTGTTATATTTGCATTACAATAAAACCTTTCTACACGGCATTAACTACTTTGTGTGTGTGCAGATGAATGTGTGTGTGTGTGTTTTTGCCGTCACTACCAGCGCAGTGCGGCTGTGCTGTGTTTAATGGTCCAAAAGGAGTGCAGACGCCAGTAATGGCCTCTCATTGTTTTGCAGCTTACACACACACACACACACACACACACACACACACACACACACACACACACACACACACACACACTGTATGAGTGAGCCTCTTGATGGCAAGTGCACATTTCATTCCAATGTCAGCCTATCCAGTGTCCATCTTCACGAGTTACGATGTGGCCGAGCGGGCTCCTTCAGACTCGATTTACGAAGCGCCGTCCGTTCCCATTTTGGTGCAAATGAAATCAGAAATTAGATTGCCATGAAATAATGTTTCTATTTCGGGTTTTGTTCAAATGTGCAGTCGCGATCAGGATGGACAGTTTGGCGATATTAACTTCGTCTGGTTCTTTGGTGAACAGCCATTAAATCAGGAATGTTTCCGTATTTTAGTATTTTTTTTTTTTTTTAATGGAATAATTTAGCACGAGTTGTACTTGGCTGCAGCGATGTGTCGCGTTGTATAAATAATGCTAATCAGTTTGCGTTTCCCCGAGGCGGAGACGCGTGAAAAGGATGCAGGTACATCTATCTCCAAAGTGTCCAAGCACGCCACTTTGATGTTGTGCCTTAAGGTCCTCCCAAAAAAGATTTTTATCTTCGCTTTTTTCACGCCGTGCATCACGTGAACGGTCGACTTGATTTGTGAGTGGGGATGTTTTTTTTTTTTGTCCTTCTCCAAATATGCATCGAGAGAGTAGTCCATTCCAAACTCAGTTATTCACATTTTTTGGGCCATTTTCAGGGAATGTCCAAACCCAAATTTGACCTCAAGATTCTGCCCAAAACTTTTATTCACAAGAGAACTTTTCAGGGTTTTGGCTATTGTATGCACAGTACTTGTCGTAAAACACAAAAGCCTCACTAAGTCATCTCTACAAGGTGAAGCGGCGAGATAACCTTCCCAACGGAGCTTTAATAGCTTCACGGAACAAAGCATTTATTTTAAAATGGACATTCGATTGTTATTTAGGTGACAAGAGCAACATTATGCTGTTTATAGTGTCGGGAGTCATTTCATTATTTAAATTGAAACCCTAAAAGGCTTTGTTTTAATATCATAGACGTAATGGAGCCAGTTCACTAAGCCCCGCCTGCCCTCCCGTAGAATCGGCGCCAAGCTCGCCGTATAGTTTAAGCGCATCACATCTGCCCCGAAACAACGGGCGGCCGGGCCCTCGTCCAAACAGAGTTCCAAGAAACGTTCTGAAACTCTGCCAGGGTGAAACGAGCACGCCTCCACTCCCACGCCATTTTATTTTATTTTATTTTATTTTATTTGACAGAAACATCAATGGACATTTCTGTATATGCACCAATTTTATTTTATTTGATTTGATTTGACCGGGACATCAATGAACATTTCTGTAGATGCATCAGAATTAGACAAGAGGCTATTTAGTAGAAAATGGCCCAACATAAAAGTGGAATAAAATAAAAGATAAGAGTGAAACTACAACCCTTCACAATTGTAAGTACACCAGATTTTGCCGATACTTCAAATTTTGCAAGTGGTCAGACAAAATTTCTTGTACAACTACTGTCGCTTCTTTATTGATTTTTTTTTTCAATTTGATTGTACAAAACGCGGCTTTATTGTTATTTATGAGCCTTTTTGCCTTTCGGCGTCCATTTATGTGCCAGCCGAGCATGCAACGGCGCCAGCCCATAAAGGAGAGTTCATTCGCCGTGGTTACGTCGAGTCATAAAAGCTGAATCTTGATTTAGCTTCGACACGGAATCATGCGATGGGAAAATTATAGCTCGGTGGAGCTCGGTGGAATAAAAGGGAAATCATCAAAAATGACAATGCGGAAAAAGCTATTTGCACCTGGATTGGAAGAAAATGAAGGATTACAATCAAAATGTCACTGCAAATGTTCCTTTTGTGCATTTTGTGGTAGCAAGTGGAAGGCAAGAAATAACATGCATAGATTTCATTTGTTTCTTTATTGATTTGAAATATTGCAGTCTGGCATTGATCATGGGAGGCGATATCTGCAATAGCCGCCATTTATCTTGGTCAGGCTCACATTGATTGATTTTTTATTTTATTTTTTTTAGCAAAGATGTTCTTTCTGAGGACTTACAAAACTTTCTTGCAAAATTCTTCCTATGGAGTTCAAAAGGATGTTTTGCACGTTTGCTAATAAACGAGCTTGATTAGCCGCTGCTGTTTTCCCCTCACGCCGTTACAATTATGCTACCGCTAACCAAATGGAAATTCTCTCCATTTTGTGGTTGCGGACCACCCCTAGTCAATTTATGAGCCTCCCACTTGGCCCAGTCAACACGCCCGCATGCAAATAAGCTCCGGTACTTGTACGCGGGTGACGGCCACGTCGTCGCTATTTACTCTCGGGCGGATGACGGGCAGCTCCAAAGGTCAAGCGCCAGACGCTCACGTTTTTTTCCGGAAAGCCGACACCGGCGCAGCTGCGATCGCCCCGGCCTTCTTTGTGCTGACAAATAGAGCTCGTTAAAATGAACTATTCATTAATGGCTATTCGCAAACAGGAGGCCTTGAGCTAATCGACTCGCCTTGTGAAACCAGAAAAAAAAAAAAAAAGCATTCGATTAGCATAGCGGGGATTTTCCGGCTAATACAATTTGGAAACGGCCACATCTGCCTCCGGCTGTGAAATGTATTGACGTCGTGAAAATTGTTATGACAAATTTAAAAATAATAATACAATATGTAGGGAGGGGCCTATAAATCGAAAAATCGTCTTCTCAAATTTGAAAAGTTTCCTGTTTGGGGAAGACGAAAAGTTTCAAATCTTCCGGCGATTGAAATCGAGCAGGACTGCGACGCTCCGAGGTTGTTTCCGAACAAACAAACAGATTTCAAACGAGCTAAATTTGGGCAAATCGACAGCTGAGTAAAGGATGATTAATTATGTCGTGGTGTGTTTTCAGCAGCGGCGGCGGCGGCGGTGGCAGTGCGTGCCGTCTATTTACATTCTCTAATTGCCTCTCCGAATAGTGGCTAATTGCTTCGCCGGTGCGGTCCCCCAGGTGGGGGTAGCGCCTCCCCGACCAAAGGCGCCGTTTGTAACGCAATCTCATTGATCTTCGCTTTAGTTTCCTTTCGTGCACGTCGGCGCTGAGATTTCACAGTGTTGTGAAAATAGATCAGCTTTCAAGGCAAAAAAATGGTGGAATGCGAGGAATTCATATTAGCATAACCACTTACGAATGGCCAATGGGTTATTGATGGATGGATGGATGGATGGATGGATGGATGGATGGATGGATGGATGGATGGATGGATGGAGCTACGCATTAGGGCCCTTCCCTGGATTGTGAGTCCCTTTGAGAGCGCTGGCCGAACACATCCTCTTTTATTATTTCTACCTCTCCTCCAATAATCTGAAAATTTATACGCCGATTTTATGGTCCACTAAGAATACGAAACACCCCTGAAATGATATTTTATGAGAATGGCGCCTCTACGGGATGCGGGTCAGGTGGGGCGGTCCAAAGGTGGAACCGAATGAATGATGATGCTAATAACATGCTAAATCAATGCATCCTCTTCTCTTCCGGAATATTTAAGTCTGATGTATTTTTGACTCTCCATCGACATCTGCCATGACCGCCGGCCGGCTCCCCGGCAGGCCGCGCTGTCGTGAAATATTCACATCATTTTTTTTTTTTTTTTGCTGAGGTCATGCAAATTTGATGACTTCTCGGTGCGCTGAAATAAACATTCCGCTTTGTGAATATTTGAACGCTGATTAGAGCTCACGCATCCGAAGCGAAGGATGGACTTAATGACGAGGCCTTTTAACGGTGCTACCGGAGTCGGAGGGGAAGGGGGGGGGGACACATCGTGATTGGGTTTCCCACTTTGAGGAAGAATTCCCCGTCATGTTTTCTTGGAGTGCTTGGGGGAGTGGGGATCGGCTCTTATTACTTCCAGCCTGAATGTTGTTTTGGCGCATTGACAGCGAGCACTCCCCCATGGTCGCCTCACTTGATTTCAGAGTCATTTGGACGCTGTCTCGCCATTTTGTTTCATCCGCATGGACTTGAAACATTTCGGGAGAGAGTGAGGCATATGCTAAATTGGAGGTGGGGGGGGGGCGTTGTGGGTTTTGGTGTGTAGCTTTTGTCGGAAGTTACTTAGAATTGGATTTTAAAAGAATTCTGGAAAATACTGAGTATTTGTGCGTGTTCCCCAAGGATTCTGGTGCGGCTCATACTTAATGAGCCATTTAGCAAACAGCTAATGAGCCATCACGCGCACACACACATACACTAGCCTGTTGCTGAGTCGACATTGTGCGAATCTAGCTAAATGCCAGGTCGCGCCAAGGCCGACGCAGTCCGCGACCTTTTCGACACGGCCGGATCAATACGGCTCGCCTTAACACGCCGTGCATCACTTTAAACGTACACTTTAAAAAGGTCAAGGGTGATAAAGGAAGTCAGAAGCTGCCGTTTCAGTCGACTGTTCAAACATCCGAGCCGACTTACATTCCGGTTTGCGTTGAAAACATCGTTTCGACATCAAGCGGGTCCAGCCGCCTTTGAAAGGCCGCCGCGTTGCTTCCTCTGCTTTTGATTTTTTTTTCTTTTGGCGCGTGTGCAAAACATTTCCGAGGTGCCTCGCTGAAGGGGAGGCGTCAAAAGGCGGCAGGTGTTTGAAGTGCGGGTAAAACGGAGGTTGCGAAGGATTAAGGTGTTCAAACAAAACGCCGGCCGTCCCTGCGAGCCTTGATAGGCGTGTGGGAACAGGCTGTGCTGTGACGCCGCTATCAGGGGGAGCAACTTGCGGCACGGCTTCAAAACAGACGGAAGACTTTGAGGCTGAACGCCGAGCAAAAATGACGACTCGGCAAAACCCACAAAGTACCTTTAACAGTCTTCAAATGTCGTTTTGACAGCGACTCTTCATTCATCATTAAATTATTATTTATTTCATTTATTTAATATTCATCCATCTTTAAATCTTATTTAGTCATTTATTTGACATTTATTCCTCTTTAGATTTTCTTTCTTTATTTATTTATTTAATATTCATTCCTCTTTAAATCTTATTTATTTTACATTTATTCCTCTTTAGGTTTTATTATTTACGTGTTTATTTATTCATTGCAGGATTATATTTCTATTCTAATTACACAAACTATAACATTTGTAAATCAACTCGGCCTCACAGTGGTTTTCCGAGTCGGGTAACGTAGCTGCACAGTAATTTAAATTCCTCTTCAGGAAGAAAAAAAAATCACACTTCCGAGTCAATACACCTGAGAAATGGACTACATGATTGGCACTTGGCCTCGGAGACAGCTCAATCCCATGTCATCGCTGCCACGCATCAAATATCCATGAATAAGCACAGCCGAGCGAGCGAGCGAGCGTTCCGCCGTAGCCGGATAAATTAACGTCAAATCCGCAGCGAATATTTAATCTTACACGCTTGCGTTATCTCGCAGGTGAACACGCTCTGAAGGTTGAGCTATTTTTAAACAATCTGCATGGAATAATAACATCTCCAGGAGAAAACCCTGGGGAGTGTCCGATCGATAACGCAAGCGTGCCGTTGCCTTGTCGTTCCACCCTGATAACAAACACGGAGACAAGAGTCAATCAATAGGTCTGCTGATTTATTCTGTCAGAGTTTTGGCAAGTGACCACTTATCCCCTAAAGATCCAAAACTCTGCTCATTATTCTCGGATTTCAGCGGAATGATCGAGGAAGACAAATGTTGGTTAGCGTCAAGAGTTGACGTGTGTAAATTTGCATTGCACGTTGTCGACGAGCCTTTGTCAAACTTTTGAAAGCCCAAACTTCTCCCCAAAATCTCAACAAAATCTATTTATCAAAGACTTGTTGATTTTAGACGAGAGAACAGACGTTGCAAAAGTGGGCACACCTCAATCCTGATACCACAACTATTCAAATGATGACTTTTCTCTTTGGGAAAAAATAAATATACTTCATAATATTTTATAAAAAAAGAAAAAATATATATATAAATAGATCAAATATATATATAGATAAAAAATTGATATAAAATATTTGATATAAAACAATATATATTATCCCCAGAAATAAAACTAGATTTTTTTTAAATAAATTTGGGACAGGTCAGCTGTCTCCATTTGCCAATTTTCCCATGCCACATTTTTAACAAGCAGGGGAATTTCTTCCATGCAAGATCACAAACACCCGCCACCATCACTTTCAAGCGAAACAGCTGCCCCTCGCAATTGCATCGAGGAACAACAAAATGGGCACACGACAAGACTGCGTTCACTTCCCAAGACACCGCCGAGATGTCTTTCCCCTGTCGCAATGTTGACATTTGTGTGTTTCTCTCTGCGTGTGTGTTCGTCTTCACGCTAAGCTTGAGGGAGAAGTCCATCAAAAATTAATGAATGCCAATCTCTGTCCAGTTTCCTACCTCTGAGCCCCCCCCCCGGAGGTGGCAAACCCCTGCCTGTAAAGACCTAGTGGCTTATTCCAATAACACAATTGTGAGAAGATTCCATCCTCAGGGTGGCTGATTTGCTGTCCACACACACACTCACAAACTTTATCATTAGAGGAAAAAAATTCCCTCTTAACACACTTCAGACCACAAAACAATCTTCAAGGGTCATTTCATAAAACGGTCACCGAGCAGCTTGGACAGTGGACACTCGGCTCACTTTGTAGCAGGTACCGTAATTTTTGGACTATAAGTCGCGTTTTTTTTCATAGTTTGGGTGGGGGGGGCGACTTATACTCAGGAGCGACTTATATACATATATATGTTTTTTTTTCACTTTTTTGGGCATTTTATGGCTGGTGCGACTTATAGTCCGAAAATTACGATATATACTTTTTGGGCGTCTCTCCGGGAATCACCGTCAATAGAATCGTCTCTTTTTCCGCTTCAGGCTGCTCCATTAACGATTTAGGGGAGCGTGTTTTTCGTTTTTGTTGCTACAGAATAGCATGTTTAATAGCTACGTGAACACGATAGTTTGCCAAAGGAGGGGATTATGCAGAAGACTACTCGAAGCAATGGCGTCCTCTTTTGAAGAGCCGCGACAAGGACGCTCACGCAACACGCTCGTCACGTACATATTGCGCTATAAGCTCAACTCGTGCTCCTTTAAGGTTCTTTCATTTCATCCCAGGAGTGATTCGACCAAGATGTGAGAATTGGGAAGTAGCCGAAGGCCCCGGCGGACATTCCCCTTAAGCTTTGGAAATGTGAACGGCCGCTATTAGATAAGCAAATGTGCATGCATAATGCAGCGTCACGACGGCGATTGGATTTTTTTTTTTTCGGCTGCTAAGGAGCCAGCCGAGCATCTTGTAGAGCATTTGAAGTGTTAAATGCTGTCTGCTGTTTGTAGTTTCATCTTTCTTTGAGCGTCAAGAAAAATGCAGCTGGAATCACGTTCAAATCACTGTGAATATTCCAGTTGAAATATTGATGATTCATCTTTTTATTTTTTCTTAGAGAAAAATATTTGTTTGTGGGATAGTTAGTGAATTCTTGTAAAGTTACTACTTCTTTTTTTTTTTTTTACTATTTTTTTTTAACCATCTAGTCATTGATTTATTTATTTTTTTTCTCAAATATGTTTTTTTCCAAAATTCATAGATTTCTGGTAGGAAGACTCATCTTTAGATTTGTTATTTAATTTTAGGTCAGTATGACATTAAAATAGTCCTACCAAATGGTGCGGGATATTTATTTTCACTTTCATCCTTTCTGGCGAGTAAGGAGGCGTTGTGGGATTGAAAATCTCTCCAACGTCTCCGTCTCGCCGTCTTTAAGACGACTCTCTGATTGTTGTTTCCAGACCATGAAAAAGCGACGGCAGATTCTGTTTCTGGCCGATAGTGTGAGAAAAGGCCCAAGTTTTAATCACAACATGAAATGATGCCGCCTGCCTACCCGGGCGGCGGCGGCGGCGGACGAGCGCATCGGCATCACATTACGGCGTTTCTCCACAATGGCGAGCCTCTATTACAAGGCTTTGCTAATCCATCCATGAAAATCCATGTCCAAAATGTGCCTTTTGTGTATAATCCCGACACAATTTATGTGGGATTAGGGATGAGTGCAAGGTGGGGGGGGGAGGCAGCCAGGCATACATGCCAAATATTGGAAATATCAATGTCGCTGTGCTGCTCAATTGAAAGACGAGTGAAAAAAGTTTGAGCTATTTTAGCCTAAAATGACCCAGGCCCTGATTCTCCGACTATACCCCTGTTGTCTTCATGCTAAGCTAACAGGCTAAAATGACAGGATAACCTAACAAGCTAATTTGGGCGCATCGTTGATATTCTCTGTCCCCCTGTTCTCTTCATGCTAAGCTAACGGACTACGCTAACAGGCGAAGCTAACAGGCTAATTTGGCCGCGTCGTCGATGTTCTCGTCCAACTTTTAGGCGGCAACGCTAGCAGCATCAGTGACGTTCAAACAATCTTGGAGTAAATCCACCGCGCTTCTCGCCGAGAGAAAAAAAAGATTCTTAAAAAAAAATATTTGCAGCTTTCTGGCATCGACTTCTGCGCCATCTGTGCCCGCGCCACTTGATTGTTTTCTAACGATGGAGCCATTCAGTCCCGAACTGGCTTGTTCCCGAACCCTGAAAATTGGACTTTCTTCTCCGCAAAACCTGACGGAAAAATGGACCAAGTTTTGTCTTGAAAGCAATTTGACTCTCGCACCGTATCGGAGGAAAATGCAGTTGAGTTCCCAAGGTTGAAGCTGAATTTGGATGCAAAGCTATACTTGCACTTGTCTATTTAGGACAAATTCTTTTCCCCCACTTGCAATGCGGCAGGCAATCGTGGGAAGTCTCCAAACAGGTTACGCTACAGCGCCGTGTCTCTATTTATCATTTCTCTTGCTGATTGGGGGGAGCTTCCAGCGAGAGAGGGGGGGGCATCACCGCAGGGCTCATCCACATATATTTTTCTAATCCAACCTCTCTTTATTTTACCGTTAAAGGCCGGGTGTAGAGCGGGCCGGCGCAACCAGGAGAGCTACCTCGACCTCGCCGCGGGCGTACGACAAGTCATCTGTCTTTTCTTGATCTCCGGTTTCGAGTTACCGGGGGGAGGGGGCCTCAGAGCTAAAGACATTAGTCACCGTGAAAAGCAGGACATAACTCACTCAACGCGCCAGACGTAGCCAGCCACCGGAATGTCTCAATGAAGTCCCATTTTGCCGTTTTGATTGATGTCTGCCGTGACGACATCGAATGATGGATCTGGATCGGATTGCTCTTCCATTGGTTACCAACACGCGCTAAGAACAAATGGCGGCGCGAGACACGACGGGCCATTAAATGGTCAACAAAAGTTGAACAAAGAAACCAAGTGGGAGTTGATAATCTTCCTTAATAGGTCCCCGTTTATTTGGCGCATAGCTATCAAACTCAAGGCCCGGGGGCCGCCACATCATTTTATGTGGCTCGTGAAAACAAATCGTGCATCGACTTCATGCGCCAATGCTAAATTAAAAAGTGAGGTCACTTTTAAAAAAATGGTCGCTGCTAGCAATTTTTATTTCCATTCATTTTTAAAAGTATTTGAACAGTTTGGGCCCTCCGAAGGAAACTATGACTATGATGGGGCCGGTGACAGAAATTAGTTTGACACTTCTCGAAATACAGCTTCAGCAAAAAATTTTTTTTCCATTTTATGTACCGCAGTAGTACTACTTCCTCCAAAGACAAGTCCGAAGCCAAAAAAGCCACCCAGGACGCAAGTGCGTCTGCTCTCTGTCACAAGTTAATAAAGCACTTCCTGTGCTTTGGTTGACAGAGGTCGCTTTAGTCTGCCAGTGCAAAAAAAAAGTCCGTCCCTCCATCCGCGAGGTCCATAAGGCAGCGGGACGTGACCCCCCCCCCCCAAGCATCGAAGAGCGCAAACACTCGCAGGGATCAAAGCGGAGGAAGCAGCCGCGGGCGTCACCTGACCTGAATTCAATTAAAGCTTTACAGGCGGATCAGAAGGGAAGGTGGGGGCGGGTCACAAAGCTCAACGCCGTCTCCAACTAAACTGAGGTAGAGATGGAAGAAGATGAAACATTGAATGGCGCCGCCCTCCCCCTCGCTTCCTCTTCCTCCTTCTCCCCTCTCAAGCTCAATAATTCTCCCACATACGAGCGCACTCAAAGCCCACAGGTCTTGTCGGTTGCCTCAGCCCGTGGGCAAATGGGATTTTAATGAGCTCCTGCCGAACGGACACGAGGCCCGCATTCGCACGCCAGACCGTCGAACGGCTCCAGGCGGCCCGGGCATTTTCCGCCGGCCACTTCTCAGCGTGGCGTCAAACTTAAGTTGTACGTGTGTGTTGAATGAAGACATTGGTGGATGAAAGGTGGGAGATTGAATATGGCAGAAGCAGGAGTGCTTTGAGGGAGGTGTCAAGAAACTCAAAGGGGATTTATCATGAAAAGTCGACTTTTGAATAAACTTGATTCTCCGGAGTGCTTCTCTGGCTAACCATCAAGTGCGGAAATTTGCCAGAATGTTCAGGTAGCAGCGGGGCTAATTGTGTGGCTCAATGGCAACATTGGCAGATGGAACTGGGTGTATTCGTGGTGCCAGCAAAATTAAAAGGGACATTTTGTGGAGAAATGACTTTTTAATGGCTTCTATACAAATACGGTTGTTGGGTGTCTGGAGAGCTTGAGATGGAAATTAGACATCAATATATAATAAATCTCTCCTGAGTTGCATAATGCCCAAAATATTTGCGTGTAAGATTTTTCCTTAATTGCTTCCTAACATTGCAGCTCATTCTGACATGGATAAATTTAGCAGCATCGTGCCAGAAACGGGAAAAGTTTGAGGGAAGTGCCAAGACACTTTTTGAGGGAACATATTATTTTTTCTTGTTTGAACACAGTTACTTGGGTTTCTGGCATGCCTGCCATTCCATCAACATCGAGAAACAAAAAGTCTTTAACAAAATGCCAAATGCTCATTAAACTTTTGCTGGAGTGTGATATGACCGTACGGCTAATTGTATTTGTTGAAGATAGAGACTCAGCACAGTGTATTAATTGTGCAAATTCAATCAATTAAATTAACTATTGTCAAATTCAAGTATGATACTTTAAGAATACTTCTCCTAGAATCATATATTTAATTTCATTACTTGTTGCCCAAACGAAAGTAGTTCCAGTCCACGGCGGAGTGATACAAAACACCGCGCGAGACACGGCGGAGGCGGCGAGTGAGGGAAAGTGGTGAGGAAGAGGAGAGCCAGAGAGCGCTCGGAGCTGCCACCAGATGGATCTTCGGCGAGCTAGTGGGAGCTCCACGTATCACCATGCCGACATTTGGACTACCTAAAGTACCCAGCAAACCTCCCAAGCTTCGGGATTAATCTTTATTTCTTTAGGAGAGGGAAAAAAAGGTACGTGGCGCGTTTTTGTCCTGAAATAGTCCCTGTTCCGTGCGGAATAAAGTGTGGAAAAGTTACGCGTTAGTTCGCCTTTTATGGGTTTTTGAGAACCAAACCACGTCGCTGCTGTTGGGTTGGCTACATTTTGATTAAAACTCCATTTTTTCTTTTTTTTACAAAGTAGTGAGTGTGATTTTCGCGTTCGTTGTTTGAATAAAAGCTGGCTTTTCCCATCTTTCGAACAAATTCCTCTCTCGACTAGTTGCATGAGGTTGATGTTTAGAGTTGGGGGATGGGAATTCAAACTACTTTTCATTTAGCGCTTCACTTTTGACACAAAACTCAAACCTCGTATTTGAAAATAAAGCCAAGCATTTATCTGCCCGCGTTCTTGTCCTTACGCCCTTACCTTATTTTCCCCTTTATTTAAAGTAAGATATTTAAAGTTGGGCTTTTTTCTCTCCCGGTATTCCCTCACAATGGACGCCCACGAGCAGCAGATGGTTCTTTGTACCTGCAGGCTATGCGCGTTCATATTTAAGGTGAACACGAAAAAGCAACTTGCAAAATTGTACACCCCCACCCCCCTCCCCAGATTTCTTAATTCCGTTATAATGGTAATTGTGTTGGCATTTTATGTGCTACTTTGATGACTGCACAGGAGCCGCGAGATAGCGGAATTTCTTTATCCATCGTGGCATAATTGATGGAGAGGAATAAGTCTGCGAAATGGAATACATTTGCATAATGGGATGTGTACGCAACGGTGGTTTATGGGCAATTTGCGGCGTGCGCGCAGAAATGAGTCAACGAGTCACTAGACTGCACCCCCCCCCCCCCAAGCCCCCCCAAGCAAGGAACGTATGTGGTGCGATAGCTTATCACAGCACGTCACGCCGTTTATAAAGTGCACATTACTGAGGAAATGAGATTTTCCACACAGTTGTGGAAAAATGCTGTGAAAAATTTCACGTATTGTGCATGTTATTGGAGCATTTTTGCATGAAGCTGTGGGACTTATTTTGCTTCCAAAATGACAAAAATAATCACCAATGTGCTATTTCCATATTTAGAAGAAAAAAGAATTGTCACTCAAGCAAGATACTACTAAAATATTTGTTCTTCGTCAAGTGTCCATGTGTCTTGTTTGGTTTGTCCTCGGTGTATAAGCTAAAGAAGAAAAAAAACTCGGATAAAGATACGAGTAGCAATGAAATGGATCCTCGCGCCAGCACCGTTTTCTTCACAACGGACCTTCAAAGTAATCATCAAAATTTAATCCCACGTTAGCTGGCCTAGTTTCCATTTCACGTTTGTCAAGACTGTTTCCCGACCTTTTTGAAATAAGTCACACAGCCGTATCGATCTTAAGCCCACCACCAAACAAAAATGTTACAATGTATATTGAAATGGTATTAAAAATGGATCCGGGCCTGTTTGTTTGGCCGCAAAGTTATTATAATTAGGCAGTTGTTTGAATGGCAAGGTGGTTCCACAGGTTCACTGGACTCTGTGCTATCTAGTGGAGGAGCATTTAATTGTTCTCCTTGTGAAATTGGATACTTTCCCACGGCACAGCGCACAGATTCTGGATCAGGATGACTGCTCGGGGCTTTTTTGGGGGGTGAATTCCCTTGCCGGAGTTCATTAATACAGTAGCCAGAAAATGCCCGTTTCAAAATGGCCGACTCTCAGGTGTCGGTGATTGAGAATTTTTTCTGCGTCTTGTTATGATAGATCTTTTTGTTGGACCGATGTTAAAACGTCTATATTCACGCTGGAATCTCGTTCCCCTTTTGCGCAGGTGGTACGGCAGCGGCGCGAAAAGGTACGATGATGGGCCGGTGGGCGCTTTGGTCGGCCTCGCTGCTCCTGCAGCTGGTCTGGACGGCGGGGGCCGCCTCCCTGCGCTTCACGCAGCCCGTTTACAACGCCACCATCTACGAGAACTCCGCCGCCAAGACCTACCTCGAGAGCCAAATCAAGATGGGCGTCTACGTCAGCGAGCCCGCCTGGGAAATCCGCTACAAAATCATCTCCGGGGACAACGAGAACTTGTTCAAGGCCGAGGACTACCTGTTGGGAGATTTTAGCTTTTTGCGCATCAGAACCAAAGGGGGCAGCACGGCCATTCTCAACCGGGAGGTTCGAGACCACTACGTGCTGACAGTGAAAGCCACCGAGAGGAGCACCGACGCGGAGTGCCGCGCGCAGGTGGCCGTGCGGGTGCTCGACACCAACGATCTGAGACCTCTCTTCTCGCCCACGTCGTACAGCATCTCCTTGGCCGAAAACACGGCCGTTCGCAGCAGCGTGGCCAAGGTGACGGCGACGGACGCCGACATCGGGACCAACGGGGAGTACTATTACAGTTTCCGCGAGTGGACGGACACGTTCGCCGTGCACCCCACCAGCGGCGTGGTGACGCTCACCGGCCGGCTGGACTACTCCGAGACCAAGCTTTACGAGTTGGAGATCCTGGCGGTGGACCGCGGCATGAAGCTATACGGCAGTAGCGGCTTCAGCAGCACGGCCAAGCTGACGGTGCGAGTGGAGCAAGCCAACGAGAACGCGCCCGCCGTCACCGCCGTGGCCCTGGCGCCCTCCGACGCCTCCCCCGACCCCACCTACGCCATCGTGACGGTGGAGGACGCCGACCAGGGAGCCAACGGGGAGATCGCGTCCCTCGGCATCGTTGCCGGCGACCCGCTCCAGCAGTTCCGAGCCGTGAGAACCGGCCCGGGGAGCAAGGAGTATAAAATCAAAGCAGTGAAGGACGTGGACTGGGAGAGCCAGCCGTTTGGATTTAATCTCACTCTGCAGGCAAAGGACAAGGGCAGCCCGCCTCAGTTTTCATCCGCCAAATTGGTCCACGTCGCCTCGCCTCGGTTCAAAACGGGACCGCCTGTTTTTGAGAAGGCTCTTTACAGGGTCAACTTGAGCGAATTCGCCCCACTTCACACGCCTGTCGTCATGGTGACGGCTCTCCCGAAGCAGCCCCAGCCCAAATATGCTTTTAGCCGCAAATCGGAGCTGTTCACCATCAACCCCGACACGGGCTTGATCAGCACGGCGGCGCCCATCGGCGCCAACGCGGCCCCTCGTTTCCAGCTGGATGTGACGGCCGGCGGCGGGAGAGCGGCCACCAAAGTCGTCGTGGATGTAACGGACGTGAACGACAACGCGCCCGAGTTCCGGCAGACGTCGTACAAGGCCGGTGTTGACGAAAACGCCCCCGTCGGCACCAGCGTGGTGACGGTCCAGGCCGCGGACCTGGACCGAGGCGAGAACGGCTACGTGACGTACAGCATCACCAACGTCCAGCCGCAGCCCTTTGTCATCGACTACTTCTCCGGCGTGATCAGCACCTCGGAGCTGCTCGATTACGAGCTCATGCCCCGGATTTACAGTCTTAAAGTCCGAGCCTCGGACTGGGGCTCCCCCTTTCGGCGGGAGGCAGAAGCGCTCGTCACCGTGACCTTGAACAACCTCAACGACAACGAGCCGCTGTTCGAGAACGTGGACTGCGACGTGACCGTGCCGAGAGACCACGGCGTGGGCGAGCAGATAACCACCGTGTCGGCCATCGACGCCGACGAGCTGCAGCTGGTGCGCTACTACATCAAATCGGGCGACGAGCTGGATCTCTTTGAGCTCAACGCAAACTCGGGCGTGCTTTCCCTCAAGAACACGCTGAGCGAAGGCGAGGCGGCCAAAAGGTCCTTCCACAGTTTGCAGATCGTGGCCAGCGACGGCGAACGGGAAACCCGACCCATGTACATGAACGTGACGGTCATCACCGCCCGCATGCCCGTGCAGGTCAAGTGCGTGGAAACGGGCGTGGCCACCATGTTGGCCGAGAAGCTGCTCCAGGGAAGCAAGGTGCACACTCAGGCCGAGCCCGACGACCACTTTGCCGACATCCACTCCATCAACAGGCACGCGCCGCGCTTCGCCGAGTCCTTCCCTGGCTCAGTGGAGGTCAGGGAGGACCTCCCCGTCGGGGGTCGCGTCGCTCATTTAGGCGCCATCGACGGCGACAGCGGCTTCAACGGGAAGCTCGTCTACGTCGTCTCGGGAGGCGACACCGAGAGTCACTTTGTGGCCGAAATGGAGACAGGCTGGCTTTTGGTCTATTCGCCTCTCGACAGGGAGACAAAAGATCACTACACGCTCAACGTCACCGTCTACGACCTTGGCGTTCCGCAAAAGTCCTCTTCGCGCCTCCTCGACGTTAAGATCTTGGACGCCAACGACAACAGCCCGCAGTTTTTAAAGGACTCGTACTCGGCGGAGATAAGCGAGAGCACTCCGGTGGGCACGGAAATCATCCAGGTGGACTCCACGGATAAGGATCAAGGGGAGAACGGCGCGGTCAGGTACTCCATTTTGGGCGGCACCGATCACTTCGCCATCAACGCCGAGTCCGGCGTGGTGACCGTCACCAAGCCTCTGGACCGCGAGCTGCGTCCCGTGTACGACTTGAAGGTCACGGCCCGCGACCTGGCCGAGAACGAGCCCCAGCGCGTGTCCGCCGTCCCGCTCAGGATCACTCTGGAGGACGTCAATGACAACCCGCCCAAATTCCTGCCCCCGAATTACCGCGTCAAGGTGCGGGAGGACCTCCCCGTGGGAACAGTGGTCATGTGGCTGGAGGCCCACGACCCCGACGTGGGGCCATCCAGTCAGATCCGCTACGGCCTGATGGACAACGGCGACGGCCACTTTGAAGTGGACAAACTGAGCGGGGCCGTGCGGATCGTGCAGAGCTTGGACTACGAGAGCAAGCAGGTGTACAACCTGACGGCCAAGGCCAAAGACAAAGGCAAGCCCATCTCGTTGTCGTCCACTTGCTTCGTGGAGGTGGACGTGGTGGATGTCAACGAGAATCTCTACCGGCCTTTGTTCCGCTCCTTTGTGGAGAAGGGATTTATCAAGGAGGACGCCGCCGTCGGGACTTCCGTCATGACGCTCGTGGCCGAGGACGACGACAAAGGCCGAGACGGGGAGATCCGCTACTCCATCCGGGACGGCTCCGGCCTAGGGATATTCACCATTGATGAAGAAACCGGTAAGTCATTTTGCAGTAGAAATCAAAGATTGGTGTGAACAATGAGATGAAGGAAGTATTCCTGCTCCTTCTCGCTCTCTCTTTCTCTCCCCTTTCTTTTATTTTTTTTCCCGAAGCATTGGGGGCAGGGGTAGCAGCTGCTTGCCAGACCTAAGCGGACATTCTTAGCAGTCGCCGTGGAATGAAGCGAGTATCTTTCTCCCCGCCTTGACCTCTTTTTCTTCTCTTCTTTGTTGTTCCCGCTAATCTTTTCGACTATTGCCGGTTGGGATTCTTGCATCGTGGTAATCATTTTAACAGCCGAGTCAAATTAGCTCCAAAACTAAGCAGTCTGGAATTCCAGGAGTTCCTGCAGCACCCACGCCTTCCCCCAGACAAAACTCACAAGCACCTGATGTGGTTGTTTTGGAACTTGCTTGCTAGCTTCCTGTGTGGCGAGACCAGATTTCATACAGTTTTTTTTAAATAATCAATGGAAATCGTAAACTGTCGGCTCAAGTGAGATGTTCAAAAGTGATTTGAGTGGGTCAAGAAAAAAAAATGCCTTCGGGGCTCATAAATTTGGTGAGGGTCTGGATGAAGATAGAGGACTCTGCAAAGATTTTTCGACCCATTTTATGATCTTAGGAAATGGACAGACATCGTTAGGGGGATCATGTAGGACCTATTAAACTGACAGGTCTGGTAAGGCGACATAAATACAGTACTGTTAAAAAAAAGGGAGTGCGGGATCGACATGGAGAAAACTGCTAAACGAATTGTAGTGGGACCATGCGTTGGCCAAAGAAAATTCCAACATGGCCAAAGATATGGGCGGGTTTCCGGGTAGATTTACATGAATGCCGTAACTGTGTAAAGAGTCTCGGACCACCCGGGGAGTTTTTATGATCTGCGGTGGGCTGATACAGATAGCGGGATGAGTAAGCCATTCATCGCCGATTGTAGAGTGGGCCAAGGGAAAAAAAAACTCACACAGAGTACTTGGTAAAGTCTTTTTTGGGTACCGTAATTTTCGGACTATAAGTCGCACCGGAGTATGTCGCACCAGCCATAAAATGTCCAAAAAAGTGAAAAAAAACCCATATATATGTATATAAGTCGCCGCCCCACCCAAGCAATGAAAAAAAACGTGACTTATAGTCTGAGAATTAGGGTAAATAGAGAGACGTGCAAAAGTTGCCTTGCCGTGTTTCTGGATTTCTTTCCGTTTGGATTCAGAATTGGATACACGTGAGGCCTTTCCCTTTGGGAAACGTTGGCTCTCAGGTATATTTAGCGTCTTATGACGGGGGGGGGGGGCTGAGGGTGTCAGCTGTGGTGTGTTTGACCCCCCCGTCGTAATCCAATATAATGTTGT
The DNA here is from genome assembly GCF_033458585.1 of Syngnathus typhle. NCBI lineage: Eukaryota > Metazoa > Chordata > Actinopteri > Syngnathiformes > Syngnathidae > Syngnathus > Syngnathus typhle. The sequence goes on from NC_083740.1 coordinate 1,467,507, forward strand.
TTTACGAGCGACCAGATAACCGGATGCTTCTTCCGCTTTCATGGAAAGCTGGTCTTCGCCTGGCTTAGACCCCAAATCGAGTATCAGATATGGATTGATTGATGTTCTACGTTGATCGTATCCGAGACGAGCGGAATGCGTCCGAGGTGGTAATGCCTCGCAGAGGTTCGCCTAAATGGAGGGTTGCTTTGGCGAGCTAAAGGCGTAGCAGCAAGTCGAGCTATATGCAGAGCCGCAGCTGCATCTCGCGGTGGACGGAATGTTTTTAAAACGGGGCAAAATTAGAAAACCGACATAGGGAAAAAAATGTCGATTTGAGTTTGACTTGGCAGTCGTCAAACAATTTTTTTCTTCCGAGTCTAAAAAAGTGTGCTCTGTTCATTTCCGCTTCAAACTAGGATGTATAATGTATGCGTTGCCCTTTCTTCCGATAATATATGCATTGCCCTTTTGCTACATTCCTTTGTGGAACTGTGTTATTGTTTTTTCCATTACAGTTTAAAAAAAGAAAAGAGAGAGAGAGAGAAAGAAGTCTGGCTTTTTCCCACTCGTCTTGCTGCAAAATGTCAAAGTTTTTCATCGGAGCCGTAACGGATAGATGTAGTATTAAAGCGGCCTTCCTCTTTGGGTTAGCGCTCAGATAAAATCGACAGGGAGCGCAAAGTGCCACCTGAATCCAATCCAAACAGTCTTCCCGCTTGAGCGCCGTCACCATGGAGACGGCGGCAGGAATGCACGCGACGGGACAAAGTTGATTGCCGGCCGCTCAACCAAAAGCGCACTTTGGTCGTTGAAAGGATCCGGCGGCACTTGTCGGCCGCCGAGCCCATTAAAGACCCACTAAAGAAATTCCCCGCTACGCCCGATGAAGACTTTGTTCGTTTACCTGTTGCTCTGAGTCTTGCGCAATCTTCAATTCAGGGCCTCCACCAAGGCCTTCTGAACTCATATTAGTTGACAAACGAGCCGTTTTATAAATTTGAGGAGAGATAAACTTGTTCGGCCGACGATCACGTGGTATGTAACCGTTAAATAAGAAGAGAATCAGTTTTTTTTTTTTTCCATCGCCCAGCCAGTTCAGACTGAGTCAAATAATCGTTTGTTGTATTATTAATGCCGCTTGTTTGTTGTCGTTGTAAAATGAAATTTAGGATTCACTTTCATTTTGAGGCTATGAAACTTTTCATCGTTTTTTTCCCCTCTTCGAGAAAAGCAATGAATAAAGAAAAGCAGCGGGACTAAAATCAATCAAGACTGAACCGACCGTGCATACACAAATGGACTTTTTTTTTGTAATGCCGATCGCCAGTTTGCATTCTACACAATCACAAAGTCGGTAAGAATAACGTGGTTTGTTTAATCAGTAGGAATAATCCATTTTAAAAATATATATATATTAAAAAGAAGTTGTTCCAAGTGAGAATTGCTCATGCTAATGGTTGGTTTGCTAACATATAGCAAGATGCTAAGCGTTTACTTTTTGATGAACTGATATTTTTCTAACACATGGCAAAACGTCTGGGAACTTTCTTGGCAAGTCTGGGGAACTGTTAAAAAAAATAAAAAAGAAGTTGCCCGGTAACACAAAGATTCCGTTCAAGCCTTTTTCTCTTTTTTTTTTTTTCTTTCTCAGTGCGCTTGCGGAATGCGAAGCGTTTCAGCAGGTCTGCGGCACAGAGACGAAGTTCGTTTATGGAAGCATGTGAGCGGGAGGCTCGCGGAATGCGGGTCGCTAGGGGGGCTAGCGGCAGTTAGCGCGGTTCAAAGCCGGGTCCCCATGCCTTGCTGCAAACAAGCGAGTACTTCTGTTTCATCCTGACTCGCTCCTACCTTAACCGTGTGGCTTGTTTCAATAAGGCCTTTGTGTACGTGAGTGCAGTGTACACATTCACATAAAAAAAAAAAATGGCCGCGGGTCATGACACTGCACGTCTTGCTCAGCTCAGGTAGCTTTGAATAACAAAGCCTCGGGGAAAGCGAGCGCAAAAAAAGAAGTGGAAAGCAAATCTGTTTTTTTCTTTTCTCGTGGCCTTAGGGCACCTTTTTTTTTCTTTCTTCCAAGCAGCTAGGATAACTGTGCGGAATGGGTGCGGCAAGCAGATATATGTGCTTTGTTTGTAAACTATTCAGTCAGGGTGGGGTGGATCAGGTGGCAGCACCAGCGACGCGCGTGGATCATCTTTACGAGCTGTTGCTTTTCATAACGTTTGTTCCGGGCCGTAAATCAAAATGTAATTGTTATTTTTTGCTTTATTTTACATTAGGAACAAAAGCTCCCGTAAATATGTTCTCAAAAACATTTCTCGCTTGATTATTATAATGTTATCTGCAAATTACAACTTCTCGAGGCGACGTTATTTTTGTAAGATTTCCAAAATATTGTAACTTTGCTATGTATTTTTCTGTATTGCAGCATTCTTCTCGTAAATCTCTTGCCTCGAGTCTACCCCCCCCCCCCCAGCAGCTTTTCATGACCTGAAGCCACTATTTGTCTGGTCTCGCTTCCAAATCCCGGCTGCTGTCATTCTACAAAAGGCTGTGTCAACAAAGCGACACCCTTTGTAAACTATTTAGGTCGCCTAAAATGTATACTGTACATTTTTCTTTGAGTCCTTTTAAGTCATGCGTACTTCAATGGTTTATTTAGCTTTTGGTGTGTCTATTTCTTTTTTTTTTTTAACCAGGAATTCATTTTCCAAACCGTTTATTTTAGTTCACATATTGAAATCACGTCAGGATACAAATGTTTTGCAAAAAAAAAAAAAAAGCAAAATGACAGAATTAATCTATTGAGTCTAATTGGGTGATTTGGTATGACAAAATTTCCAAATTACTTTTTATGTTTTTAAATTATTTTCTCCGAAAGATCAGTCCATCCTCACGACTTCATTCTTCTTTGACTAACCCGACGTGCCCATCTTCCTCGTGACGCCATTGTGACTGGGTGCCTTTCACCTGGTAGTTTGAAAGCTCTTTTGTTTGCTCAGCTAAAGACGGTCGCCCCCGCATGGCAATAAAACAATCTTCCCTGCTGGCCAATGTAAACAACGCCCGACGGGCTTCTTGTTGATACTATAGCATGTCGACACCTAAACATAACTCCTCCGATCGTTTTGGTTTGCAAAATTTAATGAATTCACCCAACACTAAAACATTCGCCCCAAAAAAATCCTTGGCTAAACTCAGGCTATGGTCTCATTTCTTTAGGCATCATCCGGACGCAAGAGCTCCTGGACCACGAGACCACTCCCCACTACTGGCTGACGGTCTACGCCATGGATCGAGGCGTGGTTCCGCTTTCCGCCTTCGTGGAGGTCTACATCGAAGTCCAGGACGTCAACGACAACGCGCCGCAAGCGTCAGAACCCATCTACTACCCGTCCGTGATGGAGAACTCACCCAAGGACGTGTCCATCATCCAGATAGACGCCGTGGACCCGGATGCTAAGTCTAGCGAAAAGCTCACCTACAAGATCACCAGCGGGAATCCGCAAGGCTTCTTTGCCATCAATTCCAGAACAGGTAAGACTGCTTTTTGGGCTACATGAATTGCTAATTGCCTGCTAGCCTTTTCCAGAGATTTATGCTATCTCTATGCTAGCGCTGGCGCTTCCACACCAACACATTTGGCCACACCCCTTTTTCAATTTGATAATCGATGAATCGGTGCGCTTCAATTTAACGTGTCCGTGTGAATAACTGCTAATTTATGAAAATGAAGAAGAAATTTCTATTCTTTTTTTATGGTCTGTGCCTGAGGGGTCCTCTCTCCTGTTTTAAAAGTACTTTTTCTCAAGCGGCAACTCGCAAATGGCGTGACCATTAATATTTCATCGGGTTCTTATGAACTGGCCCGTGCCTTCCACACTTCGGCAGTTATGTGCGTATATGTGTGTGGTCCTTTTTCCCCCCCTCCCAAAGGTAGTCGCAGGCTTCAGAGTTATTTTGGTTCCTACCGCCAATGTGATCTTTCTGACCAAATAAGGACGGCGAGCGTTAGTAGCGCCCCTCCCTCTCCCCTAAACCGTCCTGGCATAAGTCATGCATGGGTATTCCCAAGTAGACGGAGGAAGTAATTAATGCAAGAGCACGCTAACTTTCATCCCCCCCCCCCTTCTTTGCTCGCTGATTAAATGTGCCAGGATGGCGACTAGTGAAGGGGGGAAAAAAAACGCCGCTTGCGCTCCCATAGGATTTCAAATCCGTTGAATTCATTTCTTCCAGTGGCAAAGTGTCATCAACGTCTAAAGGTGTAAAAAGTTCTTCAACATCAAATTTGAATGATTTGAAAACGACTGCAGAAGAGACACGACAACCGCGTACTGCCGGTTGGTGAAAATGTCGAAATTTACAGCGTGCGAGGCTTTATTTTGCCATAATGACACGTTCTAAATCTGCGTCGGCCGGGCCCCCGTCTTGGCGTTCATGCGCAGCCTGTGAACCAAAGGTTGGGAAAATAAATGAAAGCCTATGTTTTGCGTGCGTGCATGTGTGTGTGTGTGTGTGTGTGTGTGTGTGTGTGTGTGTGTGTGTGTGTGTGTGTGTGTGTGTGTGCACCCCTTCGGCATGTGTTTCAAGCTAAGCTAACAAGCTTAGTCGTCCTCCTTTATCTACCGCAGCTTCACTTGGTGGTCGTGGTTGCCCGGCACTTCCTGGAATAGGAACTACGACCTTCTCCGACACCAAACTTTAACACCTGAAATCCTCGAGCGGCTCTTTTTGTCAAAAATCAACACCCGCGGAACGGCTCGAGTCAGAAACTACTTGAAAAGAGGCGGGAAAATCTGGAATGGAAGTGATGGTTCTCCGCTCAGAGTTTCAATAGTGTCGTTTTTGATACGGGTGCGTCAAGGAAGGTGCACGGATTTCAAAATCAACATCACGAGATGGAATTTGCGGCGCCCGAGAGTTCGGGGTGTGCCAACTCGCTTCAAATGTAAAATAGGCAAGGCTGCTCCAATTTGTGTCACGATGGGTGGACAAGCATTCATTTGAATCCCACGCACGCATACTTGACTCATGTACACTTCAGTCGAGGCATGTCAGCTTTTATTGTCCCTTCCCGGAGGATTTGTCGGCGCGCTTATTAAAGGTCCGTCAATGGCGGGCGCCCGTTTTTTGATGTGTCGTTGGACTTTGAACGGCATGCCGGTAAATGGCATGTTTGTTTTGCGATAGTAACCAAGCCAAACACGGGAAGGAGATTGTTGCCAAGGACGGATGACAATCTTATCACGCGGCACCCATGCTAGCTCAATTCGGGCTGGGGTTCCCCGCGCGAGATTTACGATTTGGCGAGATTGCTCATTTACTTTCTTTCCTTTAACTGTCATTTTTGAAATGATATCCCTACTTAGTGTTTATTACCACTAGTTTACTATAAAACCGAGCTTAGAACAAAGAAAATGACATAACCAAACCACAAAATTTGCCCTTATGAGTCTGCTAGCTTAATGCTAACTGTCAGTGCTAATGAGGTAACGCTTTAAATAAGCAACGCAAACTTTGTTAAATACAACTCAACTGTGCAATTTTTAACTGTTTTTTGTCTACCTTGTTTTTGTTGTCATTGGTTGATATTTGTATTTGTTGTAGTTTGTGTTTAATTGTGTTTGTCGTTTTCTAGCTGGCATTTGTCGCTATCTGTAGTCGGGGGTCGTTCTGGTTTAGATTCAAGCGAAGGTGAAAAAAAAAATGGGGATGCTTCTCATTGTTACCTTTTCACCAGAGACACATTCATTATCACGGGAAGTGAGATAGGGAAAGGATAACTCCAACAACTTCCTGCGTTTCCTGGCTATTGTCCTTGGGTCAAACTATTCTCACACTGCTGCCAGTGAGAAGAATAGTTGGACATTACCCGAATACTTTTCCACCACTTTTTTTTTGCTTTTTGCTTACGTGTCATGCCTCATGACTATTTCTGGAGGAAAATACTGTTTAATGACCTTTTGTGTCCCATAGCAATACAAGCTACTTACTGAATATGATATTTTTTTTAAATGGGACTTTATTCTCTTAAGAGTGCTTTCTTTTTCCTAGATTAGGAAAATAAATCTTGTAAGATCATAGGTGAGTGATAAAAACTAAAAACAAATAGCGATTCTACTTTTCCAACTACCCCACTGGCCTCCATTTTGTCTTTTTTTTTTTTATACATTTTCCACGGAAGGATAGAACTCCCCCCCTCGCCCGACGACCACGACTATAATTACCGTCAGTTCTCCTCGGCCCACGCCTCGCGACAGCTTTGTGCGCGTTGGGACAAAAGGAAGGCCTGCGTGTTGGAAGCGCCGACTTCATTTGGCTCGTCAACCCGGTCATTTTCCACTTTTCGGGATCGTCCGCGGGTCCTTTGCATGAAAGGATGGGTTCTGTTTAGCGAGGTCCAATAAAGCTATATAGGAAGCAGTTGAAAGAGATGAAAGTATTCTCTGAGATGTTTGCCTTGGTCCCGAATCCACCGCTTTGCGGTCAACGTGCAACAAAACCAGGACAAGATGTAGGACGCAAAGGCAACCCCAAAAAAAACGGTTTCTCTGAATCATACTTTGGCCACCGCTAGGCTACATGTGTCAAGTGACACAATTAGTTTTTTTTTTGTAGCTCTCGAGTTTGTTTGGCAGCAAATATGCAACACATTTTTCCGCATTTTCAGAAGATTGACTCACATTTCCTTCAGCCTTTTCTTTTTGCGTAACTTTTGAGAACAAATGTGCTTTTTGCTCTTCAGTGTTCCAAATTTCAGAAATGAATTTTATCTTTAACAAGAATCTTCACCCTGTATTGGATAAGATTGAAAAAAAAAAGACTCATTTGTGCCATTCAGGGTGAAAGATTTATTCTTCCTGTTGTTCGAGTGAAGGTTATAAGAAAAGAAAGCACATTTGTTTGGTCTTTTTTTTTTTTTTTTCCCCTTTGAATGAAAATCAGTAGTCTTATGTTTAAGATTAAAAAGAGCCAAAAAGGAAAGGCCGAAAATGGAAAAGTTGCTCGAGTGGCCGGCTCGTCTTTTCCTAATTGCAGTGCTGAGCATGCGACTATTTCTGGGCAAAACCGTAAGTTGTGGGCTTCGCGCTCCTCGCTGGCTTTTGGGGTTTCGGAAATCCTTTGCTCGATGCTAATCGGGTCGCGTTGCGGCGACGGGGCCGCTCTTGGTGCGGTCCGAGCTGGCTCATCAACTCGGCGCTCGGGTGCAATTAACGCTGGCAGGACGAGCACGAGATGCCGCTGAGAACGTTTTGCCGCTTAGCCAGATTTTCTTCCCCCTTTGTCTGCTCGTTTGACGAGCTGGATTTATTTAGCGTTTGGCAAAAAGATGCCCCATCTAGCCAATCGATGAGGCGGAAAGGCACTTTGTCTTTTTTGACACACACTGAGGCAGGAGCTGGAAATGAAGGGTCCTGATTGGGAAGCCATGTGAATTGGTTTTATATTTATGTTAGTTAGCAGATAATTTTCAGATTCAAGGAGGATTATGTTCAGATTTGAATTATTGGAATAGACTATTGGGCTGAGTTTTTTTGGTTGGGTTGTCTGTCTCCAAATTAGCTAACAAGCTAACTCCTGGTTTGGCGAGAATACCGTAAGGATTAAACGAGGGCTATCACAAATGAGTCTTTTTGGAATCGATCATCTCTATCGCCAAGAACAACAACAAAAAAAAAACTACAAAGGCTTTCTGATTTAGTTGTGTCTCTTCCCCGTTTTTAGATACGTTCCGTGTTTTGTTTGTTCAGCTTGCGCAGGAATTACGCACTATCCAGCTGAGCTATTTGGGCTGGTCTTGGCGGGGCTTTGCGACATTTCGCACGTGTCCGTCTGGCAGCTGTCTTGGCCCAAAAGTTCTTAACGGCGGGAAGGTTTTTTTACGTCTACACCTGTGCATGTTTTACAGTTGTAGTTTTTATGACACGACATTATTTCTGAATAAAGTGTATTTATGATGTGATCATTTTTCACCCCTATAGGCCTTGTTACGACGACGTCAAGGAAGCTGGACAGAGAGCAACAGGATGAGCACATTCTTGAGGTAAGGGAGAGACTAAGAAGTTTAATGTGGCTCAGGGAAACTGTCTTGTAAGGGTCGGCCGGATTTTCAAAAGATTCTGGGTGGCACTACAGATCCAAAATGGCCGCTTCAAACCAAAATTGCAGACTTCCTTCTTTTAGAGTTCCGGAGATTTTTTTTTTTTTGCTCATAAAAGTACATTTCTTCTTGCTATGTAAAACTGTATTTGGGGGTTTAAAAAAAACAAATTGATGAGGGTATTACTCATCAAAAATTGATGCTTCAAATCTAAATGGCAAACATTCAGTTTTTTTTTTTTTTTTTATGGGTCCTTTCTTGCAGACGCTTGTCCAGGTTAGCATGTGTTAACATTTATCACTGGTTAGCACTAAAAAGTAAAGTCCTCCCCCCCCCTCCCCTGCCTGTCCCAACCACTCTGTCTTATACACTAGGAAACTGCAGTCGATGTTTTCGACTCTAAGCTTTTAATTGACCTCGGCCCCGCTATCTTTCCTCGCCACACAAGCCAAAGTTGATAATGGAGCCGTTTTAATTGCCTTTTTTCTCTCCCCACTTCTTCTTCTCGGGCTTTTAATTACAGTCGGGAGCGGCGGCGTTCAGCTGCTCGTACATCTGCTGCCTGAGCCGCGTTATTTCTCATCCTCGGATTGTGATACATGTTTCAATTAAAGCTGTAGAATGCGGTTCAATCGCAATTTCCACAGACAATGTTTAAAAACGTGTTTTAAAACAAAGGTACAAAGAGGCAGAGTAGAATACATAAGACAATAAGTACACTCAGCTGTTTGTGCATTTTGAAAACCTTGACATAACCAAACTATGCTGTATTTTATCAACAGTGGAGATTCTAATCAGTTCCAGGGTCTAATGGTGGCGACTCAAACATTGTTTTTAGTCACAATATGATACCAGTGTGGAAGTAAACTGCCGCTATCAGTAAACAAAACACTCATGTTAGCATTACGGATTACCATGCGAGTGTTGGCCACTCTCAAACGTTGTTTTGTTTTTTTGCAAAACCAGACGCACCCAGTCGGAGGCGGGTAACTTTGGCACAGAGGGGTCGAAGGCACGTGGGGGGGGGTCGCTAGGTTCCTGTGCCTGGTTGTAAAACACAGAGAGCAGTTAGGCCAGCTCGTCGGTCTGCACGGGAGAGGTTGAGCAAGGGGGGGTGGGGGGTTTCGCAAAGTGGGACATGCCGGGGCATGCTAAGGAATCAGGTCCCTGGACCAGGAAGAGTGGAAAGAAGAAACAACAGAAGGGGGAAAGGCGGAGGGAGGCTGAACATCTGCTGTGAACAGTGGGCTTACTCAGCATGCCCTTAGCGCAACCTAGGTCACTACCTGAGTGCTACGCACATCCTTATGTGATGATGCAATCACCTCATGTGTATGAAAAAGGTGCAATTTCTAAGTTGAAGTACTTGTGTATTGAAAACGCTGTTACTCGTACTTAAATCTTAAATCGAAGTACTAGTGAAGTATAAAGTCTACTTAAAAGAAGGTAACCACCGTCGAACGTAAGTTACACTATTGAAATGTAAGATTTTAAACCATTGTAAAATGTAACAAGCGCTTAATTGTCAACTTTTTATTTTACACTATTAATATTTTTCCCCACAACACTACTACTATAGTTGTTTGCGAGCTTGCTAACCACGCAACTGAAACTACTGCCATCTACTGGTTGGAGTCGGATACTGCACTAAACTCATTCAATTCTCATTAAAAAAAAACAATAACATTAAATTAACAACTTGTCTTTATCACGTGAGCCCAGGTTCATTCCCAACATTCTCCATGAACACGGTGTTGCACGCTAACAGCTAATAGAACTAGCCGAACCAATCCTTCTTAAGTACTTCTCTTGTATCAATGGTGCATTTTGGCAGAAATCCGCAGACGCCCCAAACAAATTACATTAGCAGGCTAATTGAAATGACGCTAGCAAATTGTGTAGCTGGAAGGTGCTTCTTAATGGCGCCGACATTTGTTGTGCACTTGCGGCGTCACATGCCAGCAGTACTGTGACTGCGCGTTCAGTTTTTTTTTTTTCCATTCCCTGAGTAAAAGCCTCAATAATGACACAAAGCTACATCTGTTCTTTGTGTAAAAGTCAGAATGGATCCCGCTTTGGCAATCCGAATGCTTTGAGTCATCATAGCATGAATGTTGCGGTCCAGCATAGAATTCAAAACGTAGCCATCGTCCATATGTCATCCTACATTAAGCAGGAAGCGGGCCAAGTTCCTACCAAAGTTGTACAATTCCCAAAATTGTCAGTTCCCAACGGAAAGGCTTTTAAAACCATCACACTTCTTATTCCAATTATTTCTACCAACAGGTCACCATCTCCGACCACGGCGTTCCGGCCAAATCCACCACGGTGCGCGTCATCGTGCGTGTGCTGGACGAGAACGACAACCGTCCGCTCTTCCTGGAGAAGATCTACAAGATCAAGCTTCCCGAGCGCGAGCGGGTCCCCGAGAAAGAGCGTCCCGCCGCCCGGAGAGACCCCGTGTACCGCGTCTTGGCCTCCGACCGCGACCACGGCGCCAACGCCGAGATCTCGTACAGCGTGGAGGAGGGCGACGAGCACGGCAAGTTCTTCATCGAACCCAAGACGGGAGCCGTGTCATCCAAGAAGTTCTCGTCGGCTGGGGAGTACGACATCCTCACGGTGAGTTTTTGAAAGTTGGAGGCGGGCGCCCCCGCCGTGAGAGTCTCTGAGGGAGAGAGAGCGCAAGGAAGATTGTCTCGGCTGACAATCTCCTTCCCGCTTTACTCTCTCCATAAGACGAAAAATCGATATGAATATGTAGATTGTGTGTGTGTGTGTGTGTCGCCCATATCAATTAGTTGCGATTAAAAAAAGAGCACACAGAAGCTAACGCGCTATCATTACCTGACCGTGTCAGATCAAAGCGGTGGACAACGGGCGCCCTCAGAAGTCGTCCACGTGTCGCCTTCACATCGAGTGGATCCCCAAACCGGAGATTCGGGCCGACGCCGCCCCGCTGGTCTTCGAGGAGTCGCCCTTTTCTTTTTCCGTGATGGAAAGCGACCCCGTGGCGCACATGGTGGGCGTCGTGGCCACCGAGGCGTCGGACATTCCCGTGTGGTTCGAGATCACAGGTAGCCGACGCCGCACATTTATCTTGTGGATATTAAAGTGAAATGTATTGGTCTAGTCATGTGACTTGTGACATCAGCAGAGACTGGAAGAGCCACGGAAAATCCTAGATTAGGACCAGATCGAAGGTTACCGGTATGCATAAAAAAAAAAGTTTCTAAAAGTCCAATTCACTACCCCTTTAAAGGGAAGAGTGCATTTTAAGTTTGACAAAAGTTCTAACTAATTTGAGTCTCTAAACGGAAGCCGGTTTTGAAATCCACAAAATAACTCCGATTTTGTTCAGTGCAGCGCTCACTTGTCCCATTTTATGACCTCTCCAAAAAAAAACTTGGATTGAACTTTCCTGGCACATTTCCTTCTCCTCCTCAAGCACCATCCCGTGATTTCTTTCTTTCTTCCTTCCCTCTCTGGTGCGTTGTCACGCTTTCAAGGCGCCATAGAGGACACTGAGACGTTTTACGTCCTTCAGACGACTTGCGACCACAACTGTACAGCGGAAGGTAGCTGCTGGCAAACTGGGTGTCGTTTCGTGCCTCACGTTTACCCTCCATTCGATTTGAACATTTACCTTTTATTTTCACATTGTCAGTATGTTCTTATCGCCTTTATCTATTGTGTTGCGTGTTTTATTGATGTTGTTTTGAGCTTGGCCGCGTTTACATGACAACAAAAGAAAAAACTGCAATGTGCATGCCAGGCCTCTAGGTGGCAGTGTCACTTTGGAATGACACAGCGTCACACTCAATAAATCGCAACAAAATGAATAGTTAAAAGTTCAGTCAACCAAGAGCAGTTGTCATGTAAATAAATGTCAGATTTTTTTTTTTTTTTTTTTGACACATCTGGTACAAAACTCCACCTCCGACCCTTGAGTTATCTCCCCTTTGAGTGTTGTGAGCATACAAACTACATCTTTTATTTGATGGTCCTCTTTCTCCCAGGCGGAAACTACGACAGCCGCTTTGACGTGGGCAAGGCCAGCGGCACCATTATTGTGGCGAGGCCGCTGGATGCAGAGCAGAAGTCCAACTACAACCTGACGGTGGACGCCACGGACGGGACCAGGACGGTTAGCACACAGGTAAGGAAACCGACGGAAAATCTTTTTTGACTTGACCGCCGTATTCGATCAGCTCGGGTAATTAGAGTTGTTTCGCGCATCGGTAATTAGCTTTGTCTAGTTTGTAGATAATAAATTTTGCCTGCGGTGGTTAATCACTTGTCATTTGATTGTTGTGCGAATCAATGCTGTGAAATGAGACTTGCGCTAATGAAGGCTGACGTGTTTTAACGATGCTAATTAGCATACTGCGGCAATTAAAAAAAAAAATCCTTTCCTGAAATTTGAGGAATAATGCCAATAGAATTCATCCCCTCCTGCAGTTGTAATTTCACCATCGTAAAAGTCATTTTGAGCAATATTTTAGCAATTAGCATATAAGCCACGGTCTATTTTTACGGTAATGTAATAAATGATCTTGTAAGTCCACAACGAAGGATTTTTAATCATTACTCAATCTGTGCTTAACAATTTATATTTCCAAGAAGAGAATGACATAGAAACCCGACTTAAATTCTTATCATAAATGGCGCTTCTTTTATTTCCAAGAAAAAGCGACATGGGGAGTCGTTTGCTTGAAATTTGTAACTGTAAATGAATATGCAAATGTGCATCTTCACGCTTGGAGAAAAGTGTCTGCGTTTTTCTTGCGATGCCGTTCTCACGGTCACGCTTTGTCTGTGAGATTTAGCGATGTAGCGACATGCTAGTTTTGCGGGGTCTTCCACGCTCCGCCGTTGCCACCCTTTGTCCTCGCTTGCGAAAGAATCCGTTTGTTGTCGCTGGCTATGAATGCGGCCTTTCATCATCACGCTTCTTCTCGGTTGAAGCCGAGCCGAGCCGAGCCGCCCTCGCTCATCCGCAGCCCGTCCTTTCATTTAGTGCAACACTTCTTTTTTTCCTTGCTACCATCTTACAAGCGACAAACATCGACTCGCACTTCAATGAATTGCCCCCAAAGGTGAACCGATTCTTGTCGTTTTTGTCACAAATTTGCCCGTTTTATAAAAGTTTCTTTCCAGGCAGAATTGAATATCAAACTTACATTCTTGTCATTTTGCAAAATGTCAAAGTCAGCTTTATTGAATCATGGTAATGAAATTAAAGAGCAAATTTGACGTTCTCCTAAATAGATCAAATTGGCCTGCGTTAATTAGCATAGTTTGAAATTCTAAATTTGCGAAATGTGAAGGACCAAGGGACGACTAGACGGGCTGACCTCAATAGATGTGTGTGGGAGCTCAGTGGGAACACGCAAAGCCCAAATCACGAGTTCAAACTCGATTCTCTGGAGACAACATATAAGTTTTGTTTGCCTTTCATTCAGTCTTGCCGAGTTTGTCTCCAAATTAGACTGGGTGGGCGATCACACGCATCGCAAAGGCCACCTCGTGAAACTTCTGCTCCATTATCTTGTCTTCAATCAAAGTCATGTGGAAGCTACGTTGGCCTCTTTTCACTGGCTTTCTTCACTTTTTTCTTTTAACAACATGCTTACACGTATACCGGGCTCTTTTCATGACATGGCAGGAAGAGAGGACGCAGTGTATGTCGTATGGTGTTAATCCTGTTTTGGTAACATGTGTGCGTGCCCGTTGCCAGTGCCCGCAACCTGCCACCTGGCAGGGGGGCCCGGTCTTTCCAAAGCCAGTCCCAGTTGGGGGGAGATGGGCACAAAACACCCCCCCGCCCCTTCCTAATTCTGCACAAAAGGTTACTTCATCACATTGAATTCATCTTCCTTCCTAAGAGTCCTTTGTCATGTTTCAAGTCGGAAGGACCGGAGGTTCGAGCAAACGCTAACACTTGACACGCTAACGTAAGGCGAGAATGGTGCCCTACGCAAAGTTCCGAGGGACTGATAACGATTTTGGGTGTAAAATATCTTATTTAACAACGTTCTAGCTTGCTAATATATAGTTGGTGTGATGAAAATAAATTGAGTGTTTATTAACACTAAGAGGATGTTACAAATGATGCTAGCACTTTGCTAGCATGATAGCAATTGATGTTCTAACTAGCCTAAAGCAATATATAGAAATAACTAAAGCAGATAAATAAGTACCAAAGTGAGAGTGATGACTAACACTCGAAAACCGTTCAATAAAGATTTGATCCCACCGCGTAGGCGTAATGCCATTTTGACTGAAAAGAAACAAAACGCTAACATGCTAACACTTGCCATTCCTGGCAGCGTTGTTCTTCTCAGCCATTTTGTCTTTGCACCTTTCGCTCACAAGCATGTGTTTTCTAAATTCCACCTTTTATCCCCTGCCTCCATTTCTGTCGTTTCACCCTCACAGCTTCTTTTTTTTTCCCTTCCCAACCCGTCCTACAGTGCGGCTCCATATGTCATGTGTACACACACAGTCACAGTCACGCCTCTGCACAGCATTCCCTGGAGGAGGCTATGCACACACAATCACGCACACGCACAACCTTAGCATTTGCAACGTTGTTTGCGGCGTAGCCGTTTTGTGATCACTTGTCGATGACGTCTGCTTCGCGTTGAGTGAAGTGATGATTCCATACGGTGATGGTAACATATTCCAACCAAATGGTAATTGGGTCACTTGAAGCGTGTGTGTGTTTGTTTGTGTGTGTGTTGTGAGACATCAGGGATCTGCTGCTTTCTGATGTCTGGCATGACATGAGAAGACATGCCTGGAATGGCTGCTTAAGGGCGCAAGCATGCAACAGAGGCCCCCCGTTCCTGAGTGCCACTTCTGGGCAAGAGTGTGTGATGCAAAAAGCTCCCTAAGGAAGCGGCTCGCTAGCCCACCGTCCAGAGGTTTCTCGAAAATCCAGCTCTCAAAGCCTGATTCACTCAGCAACATGACATTTGGTAGATGTGTCTAATATGAATTGGGGAGAGAAAAAAAAAAGATTCTGCCATTTTGGTTCAAAGTTGGCTTGGTAGATCCATTCCGCTTGTGCGGCGAATGAATCAGGACAAAAACGTCTCATGATTCCAAGGAAGCCCATTTGCTTTGAAACACATTTTAGCATCATTGAAAGATTTAATTCTTTGAGATTTGGTTGCAATCAGATTTGGACCACGTACACTCGACAGATGGGCGAGACGGAATTGTCAGGGATTTGAATATTCGTGTGGGCGGAGCTTGATCATGCCGGTGAAGTTTGATGACTCGCCAGCTTCGGTATTCCACGGCAGTCTGCGATCAGCGGTAGCGGCCCTTGACACTCAACACGGGCGAGCCCGGTGAGCCGCATTGCCAGCATGGCGGCGGGCTATCGCTCCTCTCAGGTTCCGCCCGTGTGTGTCGTAGAGCTCAGCAAACAGCGTTACGACCCACAAGAGTGGAGCTGCGCAGCTTTGTCTTATTTATTTTCACCTCCTTAAGGGATATCACCCCCTGGTGTCTGGTATGCAGGTGTCTAATCGGGCCTGATCCCTTTGTTCCCCATGTTTGGCGACGTTCGCTGTGAAGCGAGAGATGGCATTCCAGCAGCTCTCCGTAATCCTCTGTCGGAAGTCCAGCAGACGAGTGGCTGGTGTTGATAAAACACTCTCCCGGTGGAATTTTACAGCTTGGTGGATGATGTTTGGAGTACACAAAAGCGGCGCTGGGTTTTTTTCTCTTCTGCTGATCAAAGGCAGAGAGGAACATGTATGGACGTTTGGGCCACAGATTTGACTTTGTGGAAGGACTCGAAGAAGTCTTTCATCTATTCCAATGCATCATCGCGGTCACATTTTTGTTCCATCCACATTTAAAACATTTCCCAGTTCATCATTTTGACACGAGGGATTGCAAGAACGCTAATGACAAAAACCCGGTCCTCACCAACAGGTGCTCATCCGCGTCATCGATACCAACAACCACCGGCCCGAGTTCTCCCGCGCCAAGTACGAAGTCAGCGTGCCCGAGGACGTGCCGGTGGGAAGCGAAGTGCTCCGTGTGGACGCCACGGACCAGGACGAAAAGAACAAGTTGACCTTCACCCTGCTGAGCAGCACCGACCCCTTCAGCTTGAAGAAGTTCAAGTTGGATCCGGGCACGGGCACGCTGTTCACCGCCGAACCTCTGGATCACGAGACCATGCGCAGCCACGTCCTCACAGTGATGGTGAGTGCGCATGATGTCGGTTTATAAGTTTTGCACCATCCTTGTTATCCGAACGACTGTATTATTCGATGTTCCTTCGCAGGTACGCGACCAGGACATCCCAGTGAAACGCAACCTGGTGCGTGTGGTGGTCAACGTCGAAGACGCCAACGACAACGCGCCGTGGTTTGTCGGCACGCCCTACTCGGGCCGCGCGTTCGAGTCCGCCGCCGTCGGCTCGGCCGTGCTGCAGGTCACGGCTCTGGACAAAGACAAAGGTCGCAACGCCGAGGTCGTCTACAGCATCGAGTCAGGTAGGGTCCCGGAAATCAGAAGAAAAAAAGCACATGAGCGACATTAGCATTTAGCAATTAGAGCACATTAGCAACCTGGAAAAAGTGAAACTAAGCTAAAAGGACATTTTCCAACACAGAGCTGAGCTAATAGATTAATTCCAGCTAAAATGAGGTCAAGGCAGTTACGCCGATATGCTGACTTTTAAACTTCAGCGAAGGCTTTTCACCCGAATTATGGTGGGGGAAAAAAAAATGTTGGACTTGAGGCATTTGGACGAAATGAAAGCTTTCATTGTAATGTACCACAAATGAAGTCATGAGTCAGCCTACTGGATGTTTGTTGGAATCTTCAGGAACACGTCAGCGGCTTTGTCTGGAGTTTCCAAATATGTCAGCCATGTGGTCGCCCCCCGGAATTGCCCGCATACTTTTCTGCTCTAATGAGCTTTTTTAAACACGTGGCTTTTGTTTGAACCGACGTGACTTTTGATGCTTTATGACCGTTTTGCTCCATTCAATCAATACCTCACTATGGCGAATCAAATCATCGAATTTGTCTCGACAGGAAACGTGGCAAATTCCTTTGCCGTGGATTCCGTCTTGGGCACGATCACAGTGGCCAAAGAACTCAGTCGAAGTGGCAAGACCCGCTTCGAGCTGACCGTCAAGGCAACCGACGGCGGTGCCACGGCGCTGTCCACCACCGCCGTCGTCCACATCGCCGTGACCGTCTCGGACAACGCTGCCCCCAGGTTCTCCGAGAAGGCCTTCTCCGCCGACATCAGCGAGGCGGCCGCTCCGGGGAGCTTCGTGAGCTCGCTGGAAGCCGTCAGCCAGTCGTCGGTTTTCTACCAAATCAAAAGCGGCAACACGGACAACGCCTTTGACATCAACCCTAATTCGGGCGTGGTGGTCACGCAGAAAGAGCTGGACTACGAGGTGACCCCGCAGTACAAGCTGCTGGTCCAGGGCACCAACATGGCCGGACTCGCCAGCAATACCACTCTGGTGATTCACCTGAAGGACGAGAACGACAACGCCCCCCGTTTCCTCCAGCCGGAGTTCCAAGGCGTGGTCAGCGAGTCTGCTGCCGTCAACAGCGTGGTTCTCACTCGAGAAAACGCTCCCTTCGTCATCCGTGCCTCGGACCCCGACAGCGACCGCAACGCCATGTTGGTCTATCAGATCGTGGAGCCCTTCGCCCTCAATTACTTTGCCGTTGACTCCAGCACCGGCGCCGTCAGGATCACAACCGCTTTGGATCGCGAGCAGAGGAGCCTTTATCGCTTTACGGTGCAGGTCCACGATCTGGGCATACCGCGGCTCTTCGCAGAGACGGCGGCCAACGTGACCATCGAGGTCATCGACGTCAACGACTGCCCGCCGCTTTTCAGCCGGGACGTCTACGAGGCCACCGTGGCGGTGCCGACTTACAGAGGCGTGGAAGTGGTCCGAGTCGATGCCACTGACTTGGACTCGGGACCCAATGCCAAGCTTCTGTTTTCCATTTCCGAAGGCAACATCGGCGACAAGTTCAGGGTAGACGCAAACACCGGCGTGATCTCCATCCAGAATGTCACCCAGCTGAGGAGCCGCTACGAGCTCAAGGTCAGGGTTTCGGACGGGAGGTTCGCCAACGTCGCCGGCGTCAAGATCCACATGAAGGAGAACAAAGAGAGCAAGGTGAAGTTCACCAGAGAGTCCTACAGAGCTTCGGTCCCAGAGAACTTGTCGGAGAAGAGATCGTTGGAAGTCATCGCCGCTGTCGGTAACCAAGTCAACGAGCCTCTGTTCTACAAAATCCTAAATCCCGACAAACGTTTTGAAATCGGAAGGACGTCGGGGGTGGTCGCCACCACCGGGATCCCGTTCGATCGCGAGAAGCAGGACACGTTTGACGTCGTGGTCGAGGTGACCAAGGAGGAGCCATCCGAAGACGCCGCCCATGTTGTTTTGACGGTGACGGTGGAGGACGCCAATGACAACGCGCCTGTCTTTGTCAACCTCCCGTACGCCGCCGTGGTGCAGATGGACGCCGAGGAAGGACAACTGGTGCGACAGGTCACAGCGGTGGACAAGGACCACGGTCGCAATGCGCAAATACGTTACAAACTCAAAGAGCCTCAGGAGCACTTTGACATCATGCCCACGGGAGAAATCACCATCAAGAAGACGCTGGAGAAAGAATCGCTTAACGCCGATTTTGTCGTGGTCGTCGTGGCGACAGACGGCGGCGATCCGCCGTTGTCGGCGGAAACGGAGGTTCCCGTTACCGTGGTGAACCGAGCCGTCCCCGTTTTTGAGAAAGCCTTTTACACTGTGGAAATCCCCGAGAATGTCCAGGTGCACACACCCGTTCTCCACGTCCAGGCCAGTGACTCGGAGGGGCCTCGTATTGTTTATAGCATCTCCGAGGGGGACCCCTTCAAGCAGTTCTCCATTGACTTCAACACGGGGGTCCTTCACGTGGCTCAGCCTCTGGATTTTGAGACGCACCCAGCCTATAAATTGAACGTCAGGGCCACCGACGCGCTGACCGGTGTGCACTCGGATGTATTCGTGGACGTCATCCTGGAAGACGTCAATGACAACTCGCCCGTCTTTCTGTCAAATTCCTACTACGCCGCCATCTCGGAGGCGTCGGCTATCGGTACGTCCGTCCTGCAAGTCGAGGCCACTGATTTCGACACGGACCACAATCAGGAAATCTTCTTCCAGTTGGTGGAGGAGAAGGGGAAAAGCTCAAATTTGTTTGCTGTCCATCGCGACACGGGACTCATCTCCACGGCGCGAGTACTGGATCACGAGGAGAGCCCGCAACACCGACTGAGAGTCCGCGCCACGGACGGAGGAGTCCCCGCCCTCTTCAGCGACGTGGTGGTGACGGTGGACGTCACGGACCTGAACGACAACGCGCCCGCGTTCGCCGAGCCGGCCTACAAGGCGGCCGTCAGCGAGTTGGCCTCACGCGGACACTTTGTCACCCAAGTCCAAGCCTCGGACGCCGATAGCTCCGACGCGGACAAGCTGGAGTTTGCCATTGTCTCCGGGAACGAGGACCAGACTTTCGCCGTTGATAAGAAAAGCGGCGCCATCGTCATTTCCAACCACCGCCGGCCGCAAATGCAGCCGCGCTACCACCTCAACGTGTCCGTGTCGGACGGCGTTTATCGGAGCTCGGCCCCGGTGGACGTCGCCGTCATCGGCGCCAACTTCCACATCCCCGCCTTCGCTCGGTCGGAATACGCCGTGGAGTTGGTGGAAAACTCCCCCGCCGGCACTTTGGTAGCCGAGGCCAAAGCGACGGACGACGACGAAGGCATCTACGGGCAAATCACGTACCGCATCGTCAACAGCGTGGCCAAGGACAAATTCACCGTGGACGAAAACGGCGACGTCTTCACCTTGGAGAGCCTGGACCGCGACAGCAGCGTGGAGAAGGTCATTCCCATCTCTCTGGAGGCCAGAGATGGTGGCGGTAAGGTGGGCTTTTGTACCGTCAACGTGGTCCTCACCGACGTCAACGACAACGCGCCGCAGTTCAGGGCGGCCGAGTACAAAGTCACCATCGCCTCGGACGCCCCGAGGGGCGCATCGGTGGTGAAGATCGCCGCCTCTGACGTCGACGAGGGAAGCAACGCCGACGTGGAGTACTCCGTCGAAGCCGACGTGGAGAACGTGGCGGAGAACTTTGAAATTCACCCGACGTCCGGGGTCATCGTGACCAAAGAAAGCCTGATTGGTCTCGAGGGCGAGCTCTATGCGTTTTTCGTCCGGGCCAAAGACACCGGAAACCCGCCGAAACATTCAGTGGTGCAGGTTTACATCCAGATTGTTGCGCCTGAGACGCCCATCCCCAAGTTCGCCGAGCCTCAATACCGCTACACCGTGGCCGAGGACCTTCCCATCGGCACGGAGATCGACGTGCTTCGGGCCGAAAGCGAACGGCCGCTTGCGTACAGCCTCATCAACGGCAACACTCCAGAGAGCAACGAGAACGAGGTCTTCGTCGTGGACAGGGACACCGGCGCCCTGAAACTCCAGAAGAGCCTGGACCACGAGACCACCAAATGGTACCAGCTCACCTTGCGGGCACAAGCTCAGCACAACGGCTACGACGTCGCCGCTTCCGTCAGCGTCAACATCCAAGTGAAAGATCTCAACGACAACCAGCCGGTCTTTGAATCGGACCCTTACCAGGCCGTGGTGGTGGAGAACCTCCCTGGCGGAGCGCAGGTGGTGCAAGTCAAAGCCAGCGACCTGGACTCAGGTACCAATGGCCTGGTTCTGTACAGCCTGGACGCCAAGCTCAACTCCCAGGACATCGCCGAGCTCTTCGCCATCAATGCCGAAAGTGGCTGGTTGAGCACCCTCAAGGAGCTGGACCGCGAAAAGCGCAGCGAGTACTCGGTGGCCGTCGTCGCCACCGATCAGGGCGACAAAGTACAACACGCGACGGGCACGCGGGTGGAGGTGACGGTGGCCGACGTCAACGACAACCCGCCCCGCTTCACGGCCGAGGTCTACAAGGGCACGGTCAGCGAGGACGACCCTCTGCCCAGCGGCGTCATCGCCATCCTCAGCACCACCGACGACGACTCGGAGGACATTAACAGACAAGTCAACTATTTCATTACCGGTTAGTTCGATTTATTATTTTTTCTTCCTGTTATGTGTACATATGTAACTAATATTTTCTTTCATCCAACAGCCGGAGACCCTCTGGGACAGTTTGCCATTGAGCATGTGCAGAACGAATGGAAGGTGTCGGTCAGGAAGCCTCTGGACCGCGAGACCACCGACTATTATCTGCTCAACGTCACGGCCAGCGACGGCATCTTTACAACCAAAGCTGTGGTTGAGGTCAAAGTGTTGGACGCCAACGACAACAGCCCCGTGTGTGATAAGGTAACGGCGATTTGCCATCACCTCGGGGTCCAGTCCGAGTCTTGACTTGGGCTTCCCCGTTTAGTCTCTGTACAGTGAAAGCGTTCCCGAGAACTCGCCAGCCAGCAGACTCATCCTGCAAGTCTCAGCCACCGACGCCGATATCCGATCCAACGCGCAAATCTCCTACGAACTCCAGGGAGCCGGCTCGGAACTTTTCTTGATCGATCCTGACACGGGTGAGTTGACGTTGTTCCAGTTGGTGGACTTCAACATGCTCGAAAAAAGCCAGACGCAATCAAGTGGAAACAAAATAAATGAAGTTATATCTCTTCGCTTATTTTTGCGATCCTTCCAAGAAATGCTAAACCTTAGCTTAGCGCTACCTGGCTGTTTTGATTTCATTTTTTTCTATTTTATTGCTTGAAACACAACAACACGTTCTTTAATTAACTGCCAGTTGTGATGAGGCCAAGGGCCAGCAAAACACCCTAGTGCCCAGTTACATCTGTTTTTTTTTTTGCAACCATCCAAGACTATTTCCCTTCAGGGCAAGAACCACGGCAGCAGTAAAATCCCAAGTTGCACACTTAGGTTGAATTTATGTCTGTTCTACTTGTTGCCTGCAAATAATGCCGACTGGAAGAGTCCCTAAATCCCGCGCTCCATCAGGCTACAGTATTATTTTTTTTCTTCCCCCATGAGAGCACATTCTGGCTCTAAGGCATTATGTCCCCTGCATTTAACTTGAGCGCCCAAGGGGGTCGTTGTAAAGGTGCCGTTAATGTATAAATTATAGCGTACAAGATGGGGAAAATCTGCTTTAAGAGGTACTAATGTTCCTTTTTATCCTTTTTTTTTGTGTGGCCGTCTGACTTAATTACATGCTTTGGATGCTTTTTGCACGGTATGGTGCTGGAAAATACATAATCATGTCTTTCTTTTTTTTTTTTGCTGGATTCATGCATACATTAGCTGACCTTGTTCCCTCCAGCGTGAATTACCATAGTAATAAATCAGATCGGGCAAGGGGAGCTTTTTCATTGGCAAAATAAAATACTCAAGCCGTGCTTCGTGAAGCCACGTATTTTTCTGTCAAATTTACTGTTCGGAAATATGCAAAAAAGCTTCACATTGTGTACCGTAATTTTCGGACTATAAGTCACGTTTTTTTTTCAAAGTTTGGGTGGGGGGGCGACTTATACTCAGGAGCGACTTATATACATATATATGTTTTTTTTTCAGGCATTTTATGGCTGGTGCGACTTATACTCCGGTGCGATTTATAGTCCGAAAATTACGGTAATCTTAATTACACCGTGTCACCATTCAGGCGAGCTGAAGACGCTGAAGCCCCTGGACCGCGAGGAACGCGACGAGCATCGCTTCAAAGTGCGAGCGGTGGACGGCGGGGGGCGCTTCTGCGAGGCCGACGTTCACGTGGCCGTGCGCGACGTCAACGACAACGCTCCCGAGTTCGCCGCCGACCCGTACGCCTTCACCGTCTTCGAGAACACCGAGACGGGAACCTTCGTGGCCAAGCTACAAGCCGACGACGCCGACAGCGGTATGCCACTCGCCTCCCACCGGCTGATCAGACAAATACAGAGATGTCATATCAGTCCATTTGGGGATAATTGTTGAAATACTTTTGTTTCCAGGGCTCAATGGAGACGTGGTCTACTCGCTGCTGGGCTCTGGCGACGGTTGGTTCTCCATAGACGAAGTGAGCGGAATCATCAGCCTGGAGCGGCCGCTGGACCGCGAGACGCGGGCCCTGTACGAGCTGGAGGCCCGCGCCACCGATCGGGGCTCGCCACGCCTGTGGGCCACATGCCGCGTTCTGGTCTCCGTGCTTGACATCAACGACAACCCGCCCGTGTTTGAGCGGCGCGAGTACGCAGCCGCCGTACCCGAGGACGCGGCCGTGGGCGGACAAGTGCTCAGGGTACAGGCCGCCAGTCGGGACGCGGATGCCAATGGGGAGATTGGATACAGTATCGTCAGCGGAAACGAGCACGGGGTGTTCAGCGTGGACCCGAGCACAGGTACGGGACCAACCCAGGAAAAGCTTGTCCCGCTATTTTGCGAATCAAAACTCTTTTTTGTTATAATTGGTTATTTTGGCTGTAATTCCAGTGTCGGCCTCTAGGTGGTGGCACACTATCATTGTAAATTTTAAGAGTGAAAACAGGAAGTATTTCAAAATCAGTTTTTGCTGAAGTTTGAAGATGAAATTAATCCTTTCAGTGCCTCAAAAAATGAGATGCTACAGAATAGGATAATCAATAAATTAATACATTGATCAAATTTACAAAAATAATTTGACTAAAAGAGTTTGTGGAACGGGAAAAATAATACTTCCCATGACAAGAGTTTTTGGAATGTGGGTCTTGGAATGATGTGACTCGCTTTGATTGACAGGCGGACGTCAATCCGATGTAATCTTTTTGCGTTGTTCAGGCGACATCTTTGTGATTGCGCCGCTGGACTACGAGACGTCTCACGAGTACTACATCACGGTGGAGGCCACCGACGGAGGCTCCCCGCCCCTCAGCGACATGGCCACTGTCAACATCAACGTGACGGACGTCAACGACAACGCGCCCGTCTTCAGTCAGCGCGTCTACGCCGCTGTCGTCGGCGAGGACGCCGAGCTGGGCAGGACAGTCTTGACGGTGAGGTTCAAACCACGACACCATTTGACTGGAAATTCTGCAAGTTCTATTTTCTGAGCAATTGTGCTTTCGTGTGACCCTCAGGTGGTGGCCGAGGACGCGGACGGGCCGTCGTACAACCGCGTGCGCTACGCCATCGTGGACGGCAACAGCGGCAGCCCCTTCATCATCGACCCCGTTCGAGGCGAGCTCAAAGTGGCCCGCCAGCTGGACCGGGAGCAGGTAAATATTCTTTTTGAAGAGTCTTATTACATTCTAGATTGCTCTTGACGTGTGCGGATGTACTTTTCCTCCAGACGTCGGGCTACACGCTGAAGGTGCTAGTCGTGGACAACGGCACGCCGCCGCTGTCCGCCAGTGCCGTGGTCAACGTGGACATTTCCGACGTCAACGACAACCCGCCGCTCTTCTCCCAGGCTAACTACAGCCTCATTATCCAGGTACGATGAATATATTTCAAATCACGCAGAACGTGATTTGCTATGTGGTTGTTTTAAAAAGCAATTGTTGTTTTGTTCCCACGTCAAGATTGTTCTCATCTGTTGTTGTCGGTCCCACAGGAGAACCAAGTTCAGGACAGCAGCGTTCTGCAGCTCCTGGTGTCCGACCGGGACGCCTCCCACAACGGGCCGCCCTTCATTTTCTCCATCGCCGGCGGCAACACAGGCGACGTCTTCCGCATCGACCCGAACGGCGCGCTGCTCTTGGCGGGGCCGCTCAACAAGAACGTGAAGGAACACTACCTGCTTCAAGCACAGGTCAGATACGCTGACTCGTTTGTCTTCACTCTGTGTTGACTCCTTTTTTTTTTTTTGGCTTGGCATTTCCATCTGTGATCATGTTGTGAGGGTCCACGGTAAAAGCCAACGTCTCCAAGTGCCATGAGTGGGCGGAGTTGTGTGCTAAGGGACAGAATGAGAGGATAGGATGATGAAACGGAGGTGTGATGTTTCTACGGACATTGCGGTGGAGTCAGCAATTTTCCTTCCAACGGTGCTGTTTGACCATCTGTGTGTGTCCGGTGCCTCATGAATGCCAACAGTGCCCTCTGCAGGATGTAGAGAAAATATTTTACAGGGCGCCTGTTGCTCCTCGAGAAGTCCTGAAAGGCACCAAATCGAAATCGTCAATCGATTTTTTAAAAATGTTAACGCATAATATCTTGTGGTTGCAAATCTCAAATTCCTTCTGATAAACAAAATGAGCACTTCATATCGTCGACTTTGTTTCTGAACGCCGGCCGCGTTTGACTTCCAGGTGTCTGACAGCGGCAAACCGGCGCTCTCCTCAAGTGCCTACATCGGCATCCGCATCATCGAGGAAAGCGTTTATCCGCCCGCCATCCTCCCGCTCGACGTTTTCGTGTCCACGGCCGGCGAGGAATACGCGGGCGGCGTCCTGGGCAAAATCCACGCCACCGATCAGGACGTCTACGACACGCTGACGTACAGCCTGGCCCCTTCCTCCGCCGCGTCCTCGCAATCCTTCTCCGTGTCGGCGTCAGACGGGAAAGTCATCGCCCTGCGGCCGCTGGACGCCGGCCACTACCCGCTCAACGTGACGGTGACCGACGGGCGCTTCACCGCGGCCGCCGACGTCAACGTTCACGTGCGGCAGGTGGCCCGCCAGGCGCTGGACAACTCTATCGCCGTGCGCTTCGCCAGCATCGCCCCCGAGGAGTTCATCGGAGACTACTGGCGCAACTTCCAGAGGGCGCTGAGGAACATCGCCGGCGTGAGGAGGAGCGACGTGCAGCTGGTCAGCCTGCAGCCGTCCGAGCAGGGAGACCTCGATGTCCTGCTGGCGCTGGAAAGATCTGGAAGCCCTTACCAGTCTCAGGAGGTGAGAGGGACATTTATGAGGACTTTTTTTTTTTTTTTTCGAGAGATCAGGCAAGATTTCCTTTCCAGTTTTACACACAAAAAATGGAATTCAATTTTTTTTGATCCCATTGTGTTCTTTTAACGTTCTCCTCCAGGTGGTCTTCCGCAAGCTGAACTCGTCGGCGAGCGTCATCGAGGAGATGACGGGGGTGCGCATCGTGCGCGTGGCTCAGAAGCTTTGCTCGGGCATGGACTGCCCGCTGCGTTTCTGCGACGAGGTGGTCTCGCTGGACAGGACGTCCATGTCCACCTACAGCACGGCGCGCCTCAGCTTCGTCACGCCCAGACACCACAGACATGCCACCTGCCAGTGTGAAGGTCGCTCACCACACCCACACACACTCAGGATGGAAAATGGTGTGTCTGACATCACCTTACATCCAACAGGTGGCACATGTCCCGTGCTGAACAACGTGTGTGATCACAGCCCTTGTCCGGAGGGCTTGGACTGTGTGGCTGACGTGCACACAGACGCCAAGTACACGTGTGTGTGTCCTCCAGGGAACAAAAACAAATGTTCCGGTAAGAGAAGAGTCTAAAGACAAATCCTCAATCTGAGTCCTAAGACCTAACTCCTACTTCTATCGTTCGCTCAGACGGCCACTCGTTGACGTTCAGCGGCAGCGGCTACGTCAAGTACCACCTGATGGAGAACGACAACAAGGAGCAGATGAAGCTGTCCCTGCGCCTGCGCACCTTCTCCGGACACGCCACCGTCATGTTCGCCAAGGGCACCGACTACAGCATCCTCGAGGTACGTTTGTGGCGTTCCGTGTCGCAAGGTACGAGAAGACGTTAGTGGCCAACCCGCAGCTCAAAACGGTTGGCCGCTCGCTCACATGAGCAACGATGGGAATTTGGCGGCGGGTTGGATAAAGAAAATAACCGAGTTATTTTCAGGCTGGGAGGCGACCACAGATCACTTTTCCACACATTCCGCAATGGGGAAAATGTTTGATTCGAGAAAAAGCTTTGAAAGATTTCACAATGCCACACGCACACTAAATACCTGCAAAAGTATTGGGACACTTGGAAATGAAAAAAAAAATCCTTAATACCTCCTCTTTGTTTCGAACAGATTTTGAACGGTCGCTTGCAGTACAAGTTCGACTGCGGCAGCGGCCCCGGCTTAGTGTCGGTCCACAGCGCCACAGTCAACGACGGCGAGTGGCACTCGGTCTCCCTGGAGGTGGACGGCAACTACGCCAAGCTGGTGCTGGATCGCGTGCACGCCGCCTCGGGAACGGCGCCGGGAAACCTGCGAACCCTCAACCTGGACAACAGCATCTACTTTGGCGGCCACGTCCGCCAGCACGCAGCCTCGGCCGCCCGCCACGGACGCAACCTACCCGTGACCAACGGCTTCCGTGGCTGCATGGAGGCCATGACGCTCAACGGCCAGGAGCTGCCCCTCAACACCAAGGCGCGGCGGGCGCACGCCGTCATGGAGGCCATCGAGGACGTGGCGGCCGGTTGCGCCCTCGCACCGCCAGAGAGCTGCTCCAGCAATCCTTGTGGCAACGGTGGGGTGTGCAACCCCAGGCCGAATGGAGGTATGTTAAGTGACATGCTCCTTTTGGCTGAAAAAAAAAATTGTTGACACCATTTTTGCCCCAAATTTTCAACGGCATTTCCAGTCTTTCACGGCCTATAGCGCCCTCTCTTAGTGCAACGTTGGTACTGCAGTCAAGCAATGCGCTGTAAAAACAGTCAGGACTCACCATAATATTTTTCATGTCAGATAGTTGATTCCCACAAATGTATTGGGGCATCTAATTAAGTACCAAAAAAAAAAACATTATTTCAAAATTCACTCTCATGCCAGGATGTTGATTTGCACAAAAGTACTGGGACCCAGTAGACATTCAGGAAATGGAAAAAAAAAACGACCACCAGGCAAGAACTCCATCCAGTAATACTAATGGGGGTGTGCTGGGTTAATGTGCCGGTTATGCACACTCAACATTTTAAGGTGGGGTCGTAATCCTTTGTCAGCCGCTTGACTCATCCGACACTTTAGCCATCAGGCTAATTAAAGAAAAAACGCAAGCTAAGCAGCAGTGAAAAATGGAGTGAGTGAACGAGCTCCGCCCGAGGGGAAATGAGCGGAGCGCTCAAAAGGAAACGTGCTGATTGCTGTCTTATTGGACTTCCTCAGGCTACTTGTGCAAGTGTCCCGCCGCTTTCATGGGCGCCCACTGCGAGATGGCCGTCAGCCCCTGCGCCTCCAACCCGTGCTTATACGGTGGCACGTGCGTACCCCGCGGGGACGACTTCTACTGCCAGTGCAGGGGGCAGTACTCAGGTCAAAGGTAAAAGCGTTCAACCTGGATGCCACCCATCATATTTTTTGGCCTGTGTTGCAGATTTTTTTTTTTTTTTTTTTTTTTACAACAGGTGCCAGATGGGTTCGTTTTGCACGGAGAACCCGTGCAAAAACAGCGGCAAGTGTATCGACAGTCTGGACGGGCCGGTGTGCGAGTGCGAAGCCGCTTTCCAAGGAGAATGGTATGGAAAAGATTTTGTAGAAATATTCCCCCACTCGGAGCATCTGATGTTTTTTCCGCCGCAGGTGCCTGAACGACGTGGACGAATGCTTGAGGAGCCCGTGCTCCAACGGCGGCCGCTGCCACAACACGTACGGCTCATACGAGTGCAACTGCTCTCTGGGCTTCGGCGGCCCAACGTGCGATCTGGCCGCCGACGTCCGCAACGACTTTGTGTCTACCTCGTGGAACATCGGCCTGGAGGAGGTGGTGGGCATCGTGATCTTTGTCTCCAGCATCTTCATCCTGGTGCTCTTCTTCGTCCTCCTGCGCAAGAAGGCGTGCCGCGCTAAGTCCAAGACGGAGGACGACGACAAGCGAGGCGGTTCCGGCGTGCCGCATTCTTTCCTCCAGAGGCCGTACTTTGACGCCAAGTTCAACAAGAACGTCTACTCGGACATTCCGCCGCAGGTGCCCGTACGGCCCATCTCGTACACGCCCAGCATCCCCAGCGACTCGCGCAACAACCTGGACCGCAACTCCTTCGAGGGCTCGGCCATCCCCGAGCACCCCGAGTTCAGCACCTTCAACCCGGACGCCGCGCACGGCCACCGCAAGACGGTGGCCGTGTGCAGCGTGGCGCCAAATCTGCCGCCTCCGCCGCCTTCCAACTCGGTGTCGGACAGCGACTCCATACAGAAGCCAAGCTGGGACTACGACTATGATGGTGAGTCGGAGCGAAGGCGCAATTGTTTAACACAAAAAAATATTTTGTGACTTTTAAAAGGATATAATAATTATTTGTATTTAAAAATGCTTTTATTATGTTAATTTAATTTGTACTTTGTTGTAAAATATACTTTTAATGAATGAATTATTGCATTTTTTTATTAACTAATAATACAAAGAATACATTTTAGTTTATTACAAAAACTTTTTGTAGATTTCAAAAATGTCTATTCCTATCCTAAACATAAGCTGCAATTTATATTATTATGTCGACCCCGCAGCCAAAGTTGTGGACTTGGACTGCGTGACCAAGAAACCCGTAGAGGAGAGCGCATGTCACCCTTTCAACACCAGGGGCAGCATGTCGGAAGTCCAGTCGCTCAGCTCCTTCCAATCCGAGTCGTGCGACGACAACGGTGAGCCACTTCCTCCACTTTCAACGGCCAGCATCAAATCTAAACTTTTATTTTTCTCTCGCTATCTTTCTTTCATCTGTTATGCTAACTTGTTTTCTGGACTCCCAATGGTGGTGGCTTCCCGAGTCGCACTTTGTTGATGTATTTTTTTTTTTTCACTCTCTCTTTATTCTTGCTGCGGGGCACAGCTCCCATATGGATCAAATCTGTCCACAGGTCCAGAACACGCTTTTAGAATTACAAAAAAAGAAAGACCTGTAAGTTCTTCTGGGATGAAACGAAAAAAAAAAATCAGTAGCATGATGTCGTTCCCTACCATTTTTTTTTTACGTGGTCGACATAAGCACGGCAACCATGTTATGTTTAAAAATCCTTGCACGCTGATTATTTCATTTAAGCATGCCCCCTTTTTCTTTTTTTTCTTAAAGCAAACCTCAAGGAACGTATCAGAATGGTATTCATTGTTCTTTCTTCCCATTCACTCATCACGTCACCATCCAATGCAAGACACCTATCGAAAAATTCTGCACCTTTTATATGTTACGTAAATTGACTACCGATATTTGCATCATGAGCATACTCAATTGCAGCAGATTTTTTGATACAGGTCTTGTATTCGTGTCATCAGAGCCAATTGTCATTGCTCATCCTCCACGATGAAAATGAGGCATAAAATAGAATTCACGGATCATTAGTGTCTCATTTCCCCGCACCCCCTCGCCTTTTTGGGGACGACCGTTTAAAATCTTTGGGGGATTTCATTCAAAAATACGTGTGTAGCAATAGCGTCTCGTAGTGCGTCATTGTTCACGTTGTCATCCACAACCACGCCCCCCTTTAAACGTTAGGAATGGGCATGTCCGTAAATTTCTTTGAAAGACAAATTGAAATTTGGGGAAAAGTAGAGGGTATAGGCAAAAAGCATGTGGTCAAAATTTAATTTGCAAAAAAAAAATTGAAATAAGTGAAAGCAAAACAAATATTCCAATATGTACATTATTA
Organism: Syngnathus typhle; assembly: GCF_033458585.1. Classification (NCBI taxonomy): domain Eukaryota; kingdom Metazoa; phylum Chordata; class Actinopteri; order Syngnathiformes; family Syngnathidae; genus Syngnathus; species Syngnathus typhle. The sequence continues at coordinate 1,498,181 of NC_083740.1, forward strand.
TCATGCCAATCATTCTGAACGATATTATTATTTTGTTTATTTCTATTAAAATGAATAATATTTGGGGGAATCTTAGAAGACAAGATTTACTAAAAGAAAAACTGAATGTAGGTTCATGCCCTCCCTTATGATTCCTTTGCCAACATGTCTGTTCGAAACCCCAATGTTCTGTGTTAGCATTAGCGCCATGTTCCCTCCATGTGTATCGTTCTCATTTCTTGTGAGCATATATGCTAATGCTCCATCATCTCTCCTCTTGCAAGCCTCCATAGTGACTGTCATCCACTTTGTCAACTCTGTGCTTGACACGGTGGAAGGAGAAGGTACTATTTTTCCATTTGTCGTCCTTGTCGTGTGGCTAGCGGTCACCATTTTATTTTAGCTAGCTCGCTAACAAGTCAAATGGCAACGCTGTCAAATTGGCCCTCCACGTGTTTTGTCGCCTTCACAACAACTCCCGCGTCCCGCTGTGTTGTTAGCATCCTTGGCGCTTTTTAATGTGTGTTCTCTCTTTCTCCTCCTGTTCTTTCATGGATACTTTTTAAAGAGTCTTTTTTGGCTCGTGAGCTCAAGAACACAAGAGGTGACTTTTTCTTTGGTGTTTGTGTGTTATCGTGAGTTGGGGGTGCAGCTAACCACTAACGCCACGCTAACAATCAGAGCTTGTTTTGCTTTTTGTGTGCTGGTGTGAAAGCTGAAGCGTAAATTTCGTAGCGTTCCCTACGCATGGTTTGGTGAGTTTCGTTTGAAGGAATTCTATTTGGGAACTAATTCTTTTTGGGGTTGTCGCTAAACTCTACAGTTCAAAACAACTTGAAATGCCTGGAGTTATCGCAAACTTGCTTTTTGTTTGTTTGTGTGTGACCAGATGTCCAAATCCTTGTTATTTTGTTTTACTCGTGGAGTGTTATTAAAAAAAAGTGGCGTGTTGGTTGCATGGATTTATCAACGTTAATAAGAAGTTAGCGTCAGAATGTTAAACGTTTGTGTTTCCCCCCACCCAGGATACCACTGGGACACGTCCGACTGGATGCCGAGCGTCCAGCTGCCGGGCATCAAGGAATTCCCGCAGTTCGAGCTGGTGGAATCACCTCCCACCACATTGTATAGCGACTCAAGCGCCATGGACACCGATTACTACCCGGGGGGCTACGACATCGAGAGCGACTTCCCTCCGCCGCCCGACGACTTCCCGTCCGGCGACGAGCTGCCGCCGCCGCCACCGCCCGAGTACGGCGACACGCTGCGGTCCAGCGCCACCGAGGGCACCCGCCGCCGTCCCGCCCTGCCGGAACTGTACAGCCTCGGTCAGTACTTGAGCCCCCGGGGGGACGGCGACGCCGCCCCGCCATCCTCCACCACGGCCACCGTCGGCTTCCCTCCAGGTCGGGACTTTGACGACATGTCGCTGTCGCTGTACGCGTCCACCGCCTCCTGCTCGGACATGTCGGCGTGCTGCGAGGAGTCCGAGGCCATGATCAGCGACTACGAGAGCGGTGACGACAGCCATTTTGAGCGGCTGTCCATCCCGCCGCTGGGCTCCCAGCAGCACACTGAAGTCTGACACTGGATCCCCACAAAAAGTGCCTGAAGCAGCCCCACGAGCCCTCCTTATTTTTATTTTTTTTTTTGGTCCGCTTTTACACCTGGTACGATCTGAATCCACAAAGGGACTGATGCATACTTGCCAACCTGGTATACCTTATGTCACCCACTTAGGATTGCCAAACGTTTCTCTGTATTAGCGCCCAATTTGTTTCCCCAGTGCCCGTGTCACATATCCCTCCGCCCAGCAAAGCAACAACAGCGGACTACAGCCTTTTTAAGAGTGTATAAGTGATCAAGTCATCACATAAATCTCCAAAAATCCATAGATACGCCGCACCGGACGACAAGTCGCAGGGTTCAAAACTAAGCAAAAAGTAGCGGCTTATAGTCCGGAAATTACGGTATTTGTGACCATCCATTTTTTTTCCAGGAAAACTGATATTTTCTCTCAATTTAGGTTTTGCAAACATTTCAACAGTGTTAACACTGTTAGGAAGAAAAAGTCAAGTCACAGGAAATGGACTTTCCGATTCAACAGTTCAAGATGGGAACAAAAAAGAAAACCTCCCCGACAATAATAAAGAAAAGTTCACAACAATTTCTATCAATAGAACATTTTCTACAAGTGGTGATTTTCTGTGTAAATGTCGATGTACAGTTTTGATTTCAAAGTAGATTTTGTAGATATTTCAGTGCTTTTATTTTGAAGAAACTGTGTGACATGATCGGCCTTACTGTGCTAACGTTCACGAAAAAAAGTTTGTCGTTAAAAGAAAAAAAAAAGGGTCTTCAGTGAACGACTGCATTATTCATGTTTTTTTTTTTTTTTAATGTTTGTTTGTACATGTTGACGTTGGAAGCTCTTTTATTTTTCCATCATGGAAACGGGACTCTGATATTTTTGGTCGTCATGGATACCGCCCGTGTATGTGTATGTATGTGCGAGTGTGTGCGTGAGCAACGCATCGGTCTTATTAAGGTTTTTATTGAATTACTGCCACCAGCTCACGCTTTCCTACTGGCAATAAATTATTCCTAAAAAATACATATTTATTGCTGTGTGCATCTTTTTTATTTAGATAGTTACGGAAGCGTGGAGGTGCCAATGGGTAGTAAAAAAAAATTAACTGGCTAATATGTTCGAACGTCCTTGCTAGTACATTTGAACGTATTTGCCAGTCAAAAAATGTTTACCCCACATTGGCAGCTCCATAGTGTTTTACAATTTATGATTTTTAAAACTGCATGTACAAATTAAGTCTATAAATAATTATATTATTTTAAATGTATTTCATATTAGTCTATTTCTAGATTAGAATATATGCATTTGTGCTCGGATATTTTAAAATGTATTCAAATATTTTGTTTAAAAAAATAAACGGTAATTGATTAGTTTAAAATTTGTTTTTAATTTTGTTTTATGTCTCACAATGGGTTTGAGTTATCACGATTTCATATCAGTATTTTTTGGAAATAACTAAGGTTTTTGAAATGAACATGTGACCGTAGGAGTGTATGTAGTACCGCATCAAGACCACAAGGTGGTGCTGCAAGACAGGCCTAAAAATGATTGTAGAGCGCGTGTTAAAAATAACTGCAAAAATCAAACGATAACCATTGCTATTGAGAACACTGCCAGAGAATATAAATAAAAATACAATTGCATCTAAAAAGGAATAAAACACTTTAAATGTTATAACAGGATTTTAAATGATGGCTCTTGAGTCTGTTCTTAAAATATGACCCCGTGTGTGTGCTGTAATCAGAACCGGAGGACCTCGGTGCCAGGGAAGATTCATACCTTAAATTAACTCTGAGAGATAAGAAGGCCATTAAAATATTCTAAAACAAAAGCCTCAATTCCAAGACATAAAGGGAGTACGCTACTTGGGGAATAGTTTTGATATTTTCAAAGTCTGGAATGAGCACAGATTTCCCCTATAATATTTTGATAATGACTTATCACGATTTTCAGACATTAGACATTCATATTTTGTTTTTTTTTCACATTAAAAACTTAGTCCAGCTGGAAGTGAGTTTTCCTTTTCACTTTTATGTTCATTCCGATACGAAAACTGCTCCAAAATGTAAACTCATCAGGTACGTGAGTGTTTTCATGCGCATTTAACGGAACCGGAGTAGTTCATTGAGAGACACGTCCCTGTACATGTCGCCTTGTCTCGTGGCGTTTTCATGAAAGACGAGGAAAAAACGTGAATGAAGAACGTGCCGTCGTGGGGGGGGGGGGGTGAAAAAGTGAATGGCTGAGCGCCATGAATGAAGCCTGCAGTTCTTCCGTTCGGTCTCAAGGTGGGAGTGTTTCCCCCTACCGCCCGAAAACCGACCCCCCCCCCCCCCCCAAACGTGGTGCTTCTGGCGTGTGGAAGTTGTCACACACAACACGCGTGGACTCGGGAGAGGAGAGACGCGCCGCGTGAGGCGAGGGGAGGAAACAGAACAAGAGGGGATGGTGCGGGGAGGAAACACAAGTCCACTCGCCGTCACTCAAACCGGGAAAGGGCGAGGAAGGAGGCGGTGGAAGATGAGGACCGGAGCCCCGCCAGGCGACCGAGTCCCGGCGTTGGCAGTGGGCACCCGCCGATAGCGCGCCGAGTCCCCCGAACCCGCCGGCCGGCCCCTCGGCTCGGTTCGTTCACTTTCGGGACAATCAAGTTCGTCCTCCCTGTACAATGGTCACAAATGGGTCTGAGCTGAACAGCACCGCGCCGGACCCCGACGACGCCGCCGCCGCCGTTCTCAACCGCCCGCCGTGGGTCACCACAACTTTGGGCTGCTTCCTCATCTTCACCGTCGTGGTGGACATCCTGGGCAACCTGCTGGTCATCTTCTCCGTCTATCGGAACAAGAAGCTCCGGAACGCAGGTGGGTTGCATTCCGGAACACCGCGCGCAATTTGGAGCAAACTTTGTCACAGTCGAAGGTGACATTTTGCTTCATTTTCGAGAATGTAAATACTCTTTACTTATAATTGGCATAATTGTCATTTTATAATGTTCTCCAAAGAGAAGAGCATTTGGCACGTAAGGGGGCGGGGTCAATATCACAGTTTAACATAAGAAATGTCATGTTTTAACAAAAGAATAACGTTGTTTTTTTTTCTTTCAAGAGAAATGTCACTTTTAACGTGATAAGTTTCACGTTTTAACGTGAACACTTTCAGGTTAAAACGTGGCAAGTTTGACTCCCGGTTCAGGTTGCTGGCAAATTGTCTTATAAATCAAAAGTAGTTTTTATATGCTTTTCTTCTTTAATACTGTAAAAAGAAGCAGTAAAAGTAAGAACGTAACAGAGGATGTGGGAAAAAAACAATGTCAGTGTAGACAAATATTTTAGATTTAAAAAAAAAAAACATTTCAGTGGTGATTTATTGCTGTCTGATCTTGTAATCCTTCTTTTCCCCAATAACAGAACATGTCAATTCGTTTTTATTCTTGTTGTATTTATTTCCACCTGCAGTTCACTGGTCAGCTTGCTGTTGAGGCAAGATTTTGTTGTTTGCTGTTGAGGCAAGATTTTGTTGTGTTCCTTTGCCCTTTTTGTGGCAGCCGGCCGGCCGGCTCGCGTGGACTGGCCACAGCCTACTTTTTGAAGCGGAGGTAATTCCACTGACCCCAAAGCGCGAGAGCGAGCGAGCGAGCGAGCAAAGAGCAACAACTGAAGCAATTATTGGCAGTCTGAAGCCAAAGGGGGAAGCCGCCTCATCCGGGCATTGATGCTTCCCGTGACGTTTCGGCGGCCTCCGGACAATCGATGCAGCTCTGAGCTCGGGGCGTCCATCTAATGATGTTTTCGGCGTACCTCGTCTTATTTTTAGCCCAACTGAAGTGTCCTCTGAGTTCGTTTGGAGTCGAGTGAATCGGCTGGATTTGGCAACGTCAGCTTGCAATGACGGCTAGCGACTGGCTGAACTTGGTTTATCAAAACACTCATCAAAAACGTGCTCTGGAATGGTGACGCGGCCGGTGTAGTCGGTTGACTCGTTCACCGCCGATGACGGAAATAGATGTTCGAGATCCATTTGAAGTGGGCTGCCAGTGACGGAGTTAAGGTCGTAGTCGTCGGGGGCTCACCGTGGGACAATGGCGACATGCTCTTATTGCGTCATTACACGCAAGGGGGTCGTAAAGCCGCCGCCGCCGCCGCCGCCAGAGTTCAACGGCGAGCGTAGTTCACACCAAATGCCCCAGAATGGAAAAGTACCGACAATCTCCAGCAAGTGATCGAATCATTGCGTAATTGTGTTTCGCGGCGCTCGCTGTCCCCCCGGGTGGCGCCGTGTCTCCGAGGTGGCGCTTTCCGATCGAAGATGGGGTGGGTGACGTGCCTAACTCGCCACCGGCCCGCTTTTGGGGGAATTGTATGCAAATTGGCAGACAGACGGATTGACGTCGTTCTCCGTCGTGCTTTCGTCACTGGGGGCTCTTCTCGAATTCTCCTTTGGCTTAACATTTGTATAATTCTGCTAATACGTGTCACATGGCTGAGCAGACGCTTATCAAAATAAAAGATAAGAAAACAGCACGCCCTCAGATAGCCCTCGCTATCACAGTTAGCATCGGAGATAGCATCGACTTGACTGACACCTGCGTTAATGTCATCACTCAACATTCCCCCGAAACATGCTCAGGGTTGGTTGGCATCTTTTCTCAATGTTTTTCATAGCTGCCTGTCTGATGGCGCTAAAGAATGGCACAAACACTAGCTGTTGTATATCTATGGTCTTGGCAGCTAGGTTCCAAGCCTCCAAGTTATCCCGAAGTGGATATACCGTAATTTTCAGACTATAAGTCGCGTTTTTTTTCATAATTTGGGTGGGGGGGCGACTTTTACTCAGGAGCGACTTATATACATATATATGGTTTTTATTTTCACTTTTTGGGCATTTTATGGCTGGTGCGACTTATAGTCCGGTGCGACTTATAGTCCGAAAATTACGGTACTGGCATTATCTGTCATTATTTGCGGCAATTGTTCATAAAAACAAGATGCTGCGGAGCGAATCCGCAAAAGCGATGCGTCCGTGCGCTCGGCTCGCGCACGGGAAAAAACACAAACCCCGGAGTTTGTTTTTGTTATTCCATTGACTGTTTTGAATGTGACACGCAAGTTCAACCCTCAGCGATTGCGTGACTTGGCGGCGTGTCGGCCGGGATGTTATTTCCGGCTGTTTCCCGTTCATTAAAAGGAAAAAAAAAAAAACCCTCTGACGTTCTCGTGGCTCTGGGCATAATGAATATTTCACACACGCACAAGAAAAAAAAGAAAAACAGTCATGCAGAATTATGCGGCATTTGCCGAGGTCTCCTATTAAAAGTGGAACGTTCCGGCTTTTCTAAATATCCACTGGCTTTGTTTTGGGAAGATCCTCAACGGAAATTGGATCATGAAAGCGTAAATGGATGAGTGAAAGGAAAACAAATCCGCTCGTGTCCAATGTGAGTTTCCTGCTTGAAGAATTTCAAAGACTTTGCGAGGAACACTCAGCCACCACACATGATTTTTATCACGTAGATCCATTTTGCACGCGTGTGATTTATGACGGCGGAACGGATTTAGTTGAGTTTTTTTTCTTTCTGAAGGATCTGACTCTTTTACAATACATCTTTATTTATATATTCATTCATATTATATTTTTATATTAATATCTCCATCAAGGAGGTCATACAAACATTTTTATTATTTTTATAAAATAAAACTAAGGGGAATTTTTTTTTCCAATTTGAACTCTTTGTTTCGTATCTAGTGGAGGTCACCGTTTGACTTTTGTGCCTTTCTTACAATTCGGTTTATCGTGAAGTGGTCGTTTTTGCACCAAGTTCATGGCAGTCGCATCAAGCTCGTTGTGGACAATATTAATTAGTGTTTGAACAGCCTGGGCGCCATTGTTCAGCTACGCTGCACAGCGGGCCTGCTTCCAGCCGCTATCAGGGGAGGCGGGGCAGGCGGCTTGCGCTGTGATGACAAGGACTGTCTCTTTTGTCAGCCTGGCCGAGCCCCCCCCCCTTCTTTCTGCTTCACCTATCCGTTGAGAAAAGATTCAGGGAAGGCCTCTTCCTCTCAGCTACCTTCACTCATTCATCATCATGGAGATGAGATGAACATTGCAGAGAATCTCACGTTCTGTTCATCTTCTCAAAAGAAGCCATTAATTGAGTCGTTGAGTCGTAGTAATTTTCCACACAGTTGATTGAGGAAATTTGCTTGAATGGCTGACAGATAAAAAATACTATACTAAAACTATAGCACACGACTTTTGCTATCATGCTAAAGATCAATTTATGCTAATTTTGCGATGCAATTCCGACGATGTCACCGTCGAACTCTTACTGTTTACAACTGTAGGCGGGCGGACATTTTGGAAAACCTTCCTCTTTACTGAATGGTGACATTGTCGCTGTATCGTGAAATTATTCTCAAATCTTAGAAATATATATTTTGTAACAATTGCGAAACTTACTATTGGCATGCTATCGGCCTTTGGTCGTGTACTGTTTGTTTTTTCCAAACGAAGTGCCATAAGGTCGTTAAAACAAAGTACTGTATTTCAAGTATTTTCCATCAGCAAACTCCTCTTCGCTTGTACAAGCAGTCATGTACCCACTGTATTTTTCCAGCGCGTTATCGTGCCAGGCTAGCCAAATAAGCCCAACGGCGCGGCGGCAAATCCTGCAGTATCAGTCGGGAATATGATAGCCACGTCTTGATCTGCCAGCTCTCGGTAGGGAAAACAGAAGGTACGCAGGTATTATTTAATTAAAAGCGCATATTTGGCAGCTTGCACCCGCTGCTCTCCAGGCCCGCTCGCTGGGTCCCGTCCCGCTACGCCGCCGAATGCCACGATAAGCATCCGAGCGGACGCGGCGGCTTAACGCCGACGTCTCAGACGGAAGATGGCCCAGCGGGTCAAAAAAAATTGCCCACTAATTAGGGAGCCCGCAAGAGCCGGCGGGTCATGACTCGACAATTAATTTACAGTTTGCCAGAGAGTGGGAGAACCACGATTAGGAGATTGGGCTTTCTCTACCCGCTGGGCGTTTAATTCCAAACTGCGAATCCGAGACGATGGTTCCGAGAGTCTTCGGACGGATAACCTATCTGAAGACTTGATCGCTAATTATGTCTGCTCTGCCCGTGCCCAGCGACACCGTCTCGGGATTAAAATGTTGTCGATATGGCAAAGATCTAATTAGCCGGCTGATCTCTTTGCTACAGTTCGCCGCACCGCTTGATGCTATCTTTTGTTTGGCTAACCTTGTCTATGAACGCGCTGCGCGAAAGCCGAGATCAGTTCAAATAAACGCAATGTGTTTTATGCTATGTGTGACGATTATGATACTTAATGTGAAACAGCGGATCAGATGCAATGTTCAGTAGCTGATCGTTAGCCAACATTTAGCCAAGTAGCTAACATCGATATGATAACGTATCTTTACTATCTATGAAAGAATGACACAAAATTCGATATAATTTCTTTTGGGCCAGTCATTTTTACTATTTTGTAAATAGTAAATAAAAGATGACTCATCCCCAATATGAGTCACACATTTTGTCGAGTTTAAAACGTTGAAAGCGTTGCGCTATTGTGCTGCCATAAATCACGATTAAGAATGTGTCAAGCACGGGGGGAATAAAAAATATTTCGTGCGTGGCAGCTTCACGCTCGAATGGCGAGAGTTCGACTTTGACGTCATTGCTGTCTTGTCGCGGTTTGACGGCGTATATCCAAGCACGTTTTTTCCCCCCAATCTATTTTTTTTGGGGTCGACCAGGCGGGAAACGCCAAGCCAGCAAGCCCTCCTATCAGCTCTCAGACCATTTTCTGATTTTCTCATATTTGCAGGATTATCTGCACACACGGCGTGCCGGCGCTAATCCCCTTCCGAAGATATGCTTTGCGTTATTACGCGTGATGCGTCCGTCCCCAGTGAGAAAACCTCTCTCTATTTTCTCTTTTTGTCTTTTTCTGCTTTTCCATTCTGCTGAGACTTTCTCTCCTTCTTTTTGAAACGGCCCCGTTGCGTTTCCCTTTTGACCTGGCCGGCTTCATGTTACCTGACATCCTGTCTGTTTGGATCACGCTGACCCGGCACTCCCGCTGAGGTCCAAAGATCTCACGCTTGTTCAAGCCTCATACCTGCGGAGGGGCTCTTGACGCAAGCGCTTTGACTCACTCGGTCTATCGCTTGCAGAACCCGAAAGAATTCCGCCTTTAGGGGGCGCCACTGAGTCTCTTTACGGTGGAACGTCGTCATATACGCACACGGTCATGTGACCTTGAGTTAACGTGTTCGACTTTTTGCGTTTCACGTTTCAAAGTTTGAGTTCGGTAGCCGAACCTAAACCGTGAACGCTATGATCCATGTGGCGAGTTCGTGTAATTGCAAGCTCAAGAAAAAGAAATGGCCAACTTGCATCCTTTTAACTCTTGCCAACAGCAACTGCTGTGATGCTAACGTTATACCGTTTTTTTCCATGTATAATGCGCAAAATTTAACTAATTTATTGTCCTAAAATCTGGGGTGCGCATTATACATGGGTACAAAAAAAAAAATATATATATATATATATATATTTTTTAATCCGGATATGATACGGAGGCCGCCATTACAGATGCGCTTTCTTCTCTGCTGTTCACTTCAAACACTTGCTCGATCACCTCCTTGTTTGCTGTCACAATGTACCCTACACAAATCCGAAACATTTCTTCGCTATTGAGGTTGCAAGCGCATGCGCAGTGATACTGACCGGCAGAATAACATCCGGTTGTTCCCAAAGATGATCTTTTTTCTGAAATAATTTTACGTTCACGGACTTAAGTAGGAGTCAAAATTTGGGTGCGTATTATACATGGGTACAGGCTTTTTTCCAGCATCAACATGCCATTTTTAGGGTGCGTATTATACATGGGGGCGCACTATACATGGAAAAAAACGGTACTTCCTTTTTTATTTTTTTTATGATTGGATATCCGAGTATGGATGTTGGGTCCTGCCGTGACAACAGGCTCTTTATCGAGGGCAACCCCTTTCCACCCCACGAGCTCGCTTTATCATGCGCGCACGCTCTGGCTCCGATATTCTCTCTTTCATTTTCGATTAAAAAACAAACAAACACTTAATGAGACCATACATGAAAGCGTGAGCAGACATTTACTCCCAACACCCTCCTTCCCCGTGCGCTTCACCATTCCTGTGCTATTTTTATGTATTTACAATAGTCTACAGTGGAAAGTTGTTTCTGCTTGACGGGAGCTCGGCATGACGCATGCTGCCGCCGCCGCCGCCGCTGCTGCTGCTGCTGCTGCTCAGGGCAGTGAGAACAAGTAAAAAGCCAATGCTCATCCAAGGGGAATTATGCAGAACACATGCGCACGGCGAAGCGCTAACGATTCCATCGCATGCACGCGCACGGCTTCCGCAACTCGCCCGTGGGACGAGGCGGGAAGAGCGCCAGTTTGAACCCCGCCAAACGGGACAACGCAAAAGCGGAATTGTTTTCCCAAGGTGCCCTTGAACGAAGCACTTAGTCGAACGCCGCGACTCGGCGGCGGCGGCCGGCAGTGAAGACGAAGAAGAGTGCGTGCGTGCGTGCGCCATTCAGCAGCTTCCAGCTGCGAATGCGTCACATTGCATGACCGTTAAAGGCGGGCGCTCATGGAGAAAAAAATGCGCTCGGCCTTGCCCTGCCGTCGAATGTTTAACACAACACTTCCACATGGCTACTACTTAGCGTGTCACGGAATGACACCACACATTTTTCAAAAAATAGGCCCCGGTTGGTGAAGTTCAAAGCACCGTGAGCCACTTAGTAACGTGCCTAAAATGTACAGCTGCGAAATTTGATACAATTTAAGAAACATACTGGAGCACTTTTGTACATTTGAGTTTTTTTGTGTGTAAATTTGAATGTATATGAAAGCAGGCTGTGAAATATAAAGTCGGTGCTAGCCGCTAGCTATAGCAGGCTATAGTAGCTAGCAGGCTAACATGCAGCCTGCCACTGATCGAATGAAGGTGCTCGATACTTAAATGGTAAGCCCCAGTGGCTTGATGCTCAAAAAATATAAAAAACAGATACCGTAATTTTCGGACTATAAGTCGCGTTTTTTTTTTTTCATAATATGGGTGGGGGGGGGCGACTTATATACATATATATGTTTTTTTTTTTCTTCACTTTTTTGGGCATTTTATGGCTGGTGCGACTTATACTCCGGTGCGACTTATAGTCCGAAAATTACGGTATATTAAAAAAATCAATTGTAATAAATCTTCAATCTTTGCACATTTTCATCGGGTCTCTTCAAACATATTCAATGTCCTTCAAAACAAATCACTGAAATCACTTAACAGGGCGTGATTAATGGCAACGGTGTGTAATGACGATTATTCCGGCAGACACATGAATGTCATTCGACGTCGCTGCGCTGAATGGAGCTCCATTCAACCGGGCCGAGCGAGCGTCGCGATCCTCGCTGTGGCTCGCACGCCATTGGAATTTGCCGACACAAAACAAAGGCAGGCGAGAGAGAGTTCATGTTGACTTTACCAAGATGCTCTCATAAGCTGAATCAAGAGCAAAAGGATTAGGAAGAACAGGTTTAGGATTTATGAGTGGCGGTTCCTAATTTGAGGTTTGGTTTTGCGAGTGGATATGTCAATGTTGGGTTTAGGATTACGGTTTTGGGGTGGAGCTACTACTTTTTAAATTCTCTGTAAGTTGACTAGTAATATCAGAGTTGAAGTGGAGGAGAATGTATCGTCCCAAGGAGCTCTGACCTGCGCTTTATTGGACATTTCACAGCGACACGCTGGCACACAAACATAAAAGATTTCTCATCAAATCCATCCACGAACTTGCGTTACGCAATATCCACCAGCTCGGAATGTTCCGGGATTCGTCTTGGAATGAACCAAGTGTTGTCGTCGAGGCACATGAGAGTCTGGAAGCAGCAATAGCGTGTTTGTCCTCTTTTTTTTTTTTTTTTATGGCTTGCAGTTAAATTATATCACTGTTATGGTTGCGTTATTCCAATTAAACAGTCACTGATAAATCGGGGATTAACGAGCTGTAACCACACGACAGGATTGTGATTTATGATATATACGGTATTTTATTTCATTTTATTTTGTTTATTTTACTTGATTTTATTTTATATTTGTATGTAAACACCTTTCCGATTTTGTGTCACATTTTAGCAGTGTGGAGGCGCACTGAATATGAGGAGGGAGATTATGACACATTCCTGTTGGAAAAATAATTAAATTGCTTGTGGTGACCCATAAACGCTGCGATTATCGTATACGATGCTCACACGTGGCGTGATTTAAAAAAAAAAAAAAAAAGGGAGAGAGAGGGGAAATGTAATATAGATATATCGGTGACAGCAGTAGGACAGCAAACATAAAACGCTGTCTGCTGACTCTTCCCGAGCGGCGGTCGAGCAATTAATTTTCAGTTTCAAACCCGAAGCTTTCGGATCAAACGGTGCTGTGCCGCAACTGAAGTCGGGAGTCGATAAGCAAGTTGAGGGAAAAGTCAGCTGCTGGAATTGAAAACTTTTTTCTATTATCATGCAGAATTTGAGTGAACGGTGGCCTCAAATGGTTGCAGAGTCGTGACTAAAGCTGAAAATAAATCATAAATGGATATGTAAAAATGTTTTCCACGAGCGATTCTTACAAAATGCTCAACGATGGGCAATGCTGCATCGCGCATCGATGCGCGCGCCTTGACGTTTTTGCGACGACTCGGCGCCGATCGTTTCCGAATCACGACTCGCCGCGCTAACACGGATGATCAAATCCGAACCTGGGAAGGCTAAACCGTGACAACCGCAATTATATTCGGATTAGCCAAGTGATAGGAGCGTGGAATATTTCTGTTCTGTTCGAAAAATATCCCCGATTGAGTCCAGCAGAGTGGAACTTTTCATGAATTCCTCATGCATTGTTGCATTTTTAGTGACTTACCCCGGGGAGGCGGGAGGGGAAGGGGGGGAGAACATCCCCCACCCCCCGCCGAGTGTGAACAATGTCTGGCTGTGCCTCAATTTGTTGTGAACGCAGAAAATTACCCGACACGTTCTGAAAATGAATTCAATTAGTCTACGAAAGCCCGTTGACGTAACGCTCGCTTGTTCGGCGCATACGTAATTGGATCCTAAATGAGTTTACGCTTCTAAACCTTAAGGGGGGGGGGGCTTTTGGGATATGATTACCAAGAATTTCATTTCCTGAAGAGGTAAATGACATGTTGCCAGAGTGCTTACAAGCTCAAAAGGCCGCCGCGAAAAGCAAAACAGTCCGTCACGAAGCAACTCGAAATGCCGAAAACTTCAATTAAAGCGGCCGTCGAGCGTAGCGGCGGCGTGCGAGTTCTCCGAGCAGCAGTTGGCTGCCGGTGTCGGCGAATATTACATCGTTTTGGGCTAGACGCAGATTGTCTGCCAGCGCCCGAGAGATTGACGTCTGTCTGCCAGCTGTTGCGTTGACACGCTATGCACTTTACCGCCGCGCGTCGGAGCTCGGTTGAGTCACGCGATTCCAAAGGAAGATAACTTTTTTGGGAAAAAAATATTATTAAAAGAATCACGTGCGCACAAGACATTGTCGGCTGCTCCTTCCGCCGAGCGGTTAGCGGCCTAAAATAGGAAATTGGAGAGCGCCTCCAAAGCTGACGCATAATGTCAGATTATGCCCGAGATAAGCGCAGCAATAACACGCGCCGCGTCATGTTCGGGGCCTTTACGATAATACTAGACTATGTGCGCCCCGAAGACGCAGGGAAAGACATTGAACTCACCGCTACGCTAACTATAGCGTAAGAAGATTACACGCTGAGCTCTTTGCCAGTCAATTGGGGTCAAAAGCGGCACAGAATAATCATACACGCTGGCCGACTTCCATTTTACACGGGAACCGCTACGCCGACATATAGGCCAGAATTTTTTTGGGCTGAGGTTAATTGATGTGACACTTTTGCTTATAGCCGTACTCGAATAAGAATTAGTGCAACCGTAAATGAAATGTGCGGTTTGGTCGGGTAAAACCTTGGTAAGAAAATACAAACATGACGAATATGCTAACCGTTAGCCCGCGTGCGGATGGCGTCTCCGTCGCATGCTAACCTTAAGCTAGGCCTTGTACTTGTTTTCAATATGTATAACTCTCTTATTGTTTTAATTTTGACAGTAACCTTCAGCTGAAAACTTTACATATTTGGACGGGGGCGAAAGGGGTGAGAGACAGATGGCAAGAAAAGCGCCCCATTCATGTTTGCTGATAGCGTTCGTAAATATTTCACCTTCAACCCACAGCGGCCAAGTTGCCAGCATCTGTCACACCAGGAAAGTGGGGCAAAACAAACAACACGTGCTGGGCATCAGCTGGGCAGCGGTGCGGGGTCCCGGCATCCCATGAGCCAAACACACAAGCGCTACGATGTTTACCCATCTTGCATTCCCGTAAAGCTGGCACCGCACGTTGGATATTATGACATGTGGTCGATTGTCACTCGCATGCTAGGCACTCGATTAAGGTGACCTCACTCGTTTGCTCTTCTTGTCCCAGTCGGCTTTGAATGTATTTCAGGGAAAGAGCATGCTGGAAAGTGCGGCATGCAGACTGATGTCTAAGAATGAAGTTTGCGTCACACCTTTGTCGCTCATTGCTAAAATTAAGAATGGGGGTTTCGTTGTTGTTGTCTAGTAACGCTAATGTTGCTAACGGACGCTAACAGTGACCTGTGGTTACATTGTCGCGAAATGGCTTCTGTTTACTCCCACCACTTAAAATGGCAAAATTTCATGTTACGGGGCTCGCTTCTTATAATGCTAATGTTGCTAGCGGTCGCTAACAGACACTTGTGTTCGGCTTTTATACATTCCCACTACTATAAACAAGCTCAATTGTTTCACGGCTCCCTTGTTCAGACTTGCGTTAAATTTGCAACGGGTTCCCTATCGGCAATGGTACGTTCCAAAAGGGAGTCGTAGCGTCGCTCACGCTGCGCGTTAACCTTCCAACCTTGAAGCCCGACAAGTACGAGTGTGCTCGTTCTGTAATGAGCGCCAGTTAGTCCTCATTAGAGCCTTGCCATCCTGGGACCTGAATGACATAAATGGGATGCTTCCAATCTTCTGACGGGATCAAGCTGCTCGCTAATTGCAAAATGACGTTCATTTCGCATTAGCGGCCTTACTACCTTCAACCCTAAAAACCCTGGAGCCACATCGGACATGCAAGCCGGATCTTTTTATGATGACACTTTCAAATATCGAGGCTGTTATTTGTGGACGGACATCTGTCGCTCAAAAGTGAGTGGCGCCCCCCCCGCCCGCCCGCCCGCCACAACGCAACGTGACGCACGCCTTCGTTAGCATGTCTCAGGTTGAATCCCCAAGACGCGACACAACATCAGCGAAGGCATGTGTCCGTCCATACAAGATGCTTTTTATGTAACAGTTGGAGAAGCGCTCCCTCCCTCGGGCTTATTTTCTTTTTCTACTCATAAAGCAGCACAAGTTGTCACACGACCAAAAAGCCACAAAGACTTCACTTCATGGCGTTTTTTTCTTTTCTTTTTTCCTCCTTTATCCATTTTGCTTACTATTTAGTCTCACTTGGGTCAATGGTGGGCCTATTCCAGCTGAACTCGATGTCAGCCAATGGCAGCGCACGTACAATAAATGCATCTATTGTTATTGTTTCGACTGGAATTTTTTGGGGTTGTGCTTTTAAAAGACAGAACTGGTGGACAATGGTACTGTGCGCTCCTAACTGGGTCAACCCGTTAAGACGCCCTTCCTCCCCCCCCCCCCTCCCTCCCTTCCCGCCAAGCTCGGCCTTTTCAAGACAGGCCACGCTCCGACCTGGCCGGCCCGTCAAATAGCGAGGCGGTGCGCTAGAAGCGATGAAATGTTTTCCGCCGGGTCAGGTGGCGGGTGAGGACAAGAATGAAAGTCTGTTTTCAGCAGATAATTCTTCTGCATTGTGTGTCGCCACGCTTTCTTCTGCTTTCTCCGTCTCACGGCGGGGCCCAAAATCCAATTCATATCCCGCTTCATCATGTTTGGCAATTTTGTCTGTGGCGGGGTCTTTTTTTTTTTGCCTACCACTCTTCATCCCTCTTATTGAATTGAGGAAAAACATGGTGTGAAAAAGTGATTGTTTTGTAAACACAATGTGGGCCTTTTTCTTTTTTGTGCTGCTTGAAGGTGACCCTTTAAAAGCGCTTGCGTTATGTCAAATTGACTTTTTGATTGTTTGCGGAGAGTGTCAATCAGTCACCCGAGACTGCTCTTAGAGTCGGTCTTGAATGGCCGCACTCGGGTCAAGAGAGACCGTTCTGTTTTCTCTACGTTTCTTGGCTCCACAAATCCCCCCCAAAAACAGAGAACATCTGCCAGCAACACAAAGGAGACAGTAACATCTCCCTGTGGGGCTTTATTTAAAAATCCCCACACTGCGTTTTCCATTTCAAAACATCACCGTTGATCTTGGTTTGAACGCTCCGGGTTTCCGTATACATAAGTTATCAGCCCGCGTGCGCGCCAAGCTCCGTGAGAGGAGCCCAGGTTGACAGGTCGGAGGTGTCCCGGGGTCCCGTCGCCCCGAGGCTCGCCTTCTAACAGGCGGGCGTCTTCCCGTCCCGTTTACCTTTCAAACCGAGCTGCTGTCAAAACACACTGCAAGCCGGCTTTGAATGTGCGTGTGTGGCTTCGGCGAAAGAAAATCTCAGCTTTGCATTGGCAGTGAGCAAAGATTGAGGTGTTTTGCTTTGATTCCGACGACTGACGACGTAGCACGTTCTCAGTAGATCCACTGAATGTGTGTGTGTGTTTGCGATGTCTGTGACTGTCACGACCAAATCCCGGTGATTACACGGATAAAAATCCAATTATTTGGGAAGAATTGAAGCTTCTATTCACTAAAAATGCGGATTGAGTTCCAGGAGCGCAGTTGAGCTCGTTGGCCTTTTAAATGACCATTAGCCACACTATTGGCTCTCGTTTAATTTTTTAAGCTTAATGTAGCCTAATGGTCTAGCCTAAAGCTAACCCTGTCTGACCTTAATCAACTGTAATTCAAAGCAATGCTGTTCCTAACCTGTCAAGATGAAACTTCTTCATACCAGTAGATAAACGTGATGCTGGTAGCGTGATGGTCTGGGGCTGCTTTGCGACTTCACGACCTGGACAACATGTTGTGATTTGATGGGACCGAAATTCTAAATAAAATCACACTTTAAAAACTTCACTCCACTTTTATTTACTCGGGTCAGGGTTTTTATGGCATGGTTTGTGCCAACACAAATAAATTGGGAAATACATTTTTGGATTGCTATTCCGTTTGAAACTTCAAAAGCAGTTTGCTCATGGCAAATCATTATAATGTGTGTGTTTGTGAGAGAGGCACTCAAAAGCAATTCGCACGGCGTACAGTTGGCCCGAGACGTGGAGGATCAGGTGGCGAAACACGAGGACGTGCTGGGAGCTGGTTGGACGCCAGCCAAAAAAGAAAAGAAGGCATTGTAGACATCAAGACAGACACGAACGAGGCTGGCTTGAAGGTGCGAAAGGGGAGATTGGCCAGATTACAATTTGACCACATCCTTTCCCTTGTGGGAAGGATTTCCACACGCTTCTTTTCATCTTCCTGTATTTACTTTTGTATCAGCTAATAGTTTTCCCATTGATGGTCTTGGTGTACGTTGGACTTGAAATCTCAGCGGAAGCATCCCCGCCAGAGTACCTACCTGTCTGCCACGCTTACGTTCTCCGGCGAGGCGGCCGAGATGACAAAACACCACGGGTGGTGTCACGCTGGATTCCAGCCAGAGCCTCACAGCTGGTGGTCTGACACAGCCTGACAGGTTGCGCCGATGAAGCCCCCCTGGACAAACTTGTCCCGTGTCATGTTGTCAATCTAATTCCACGCTTTGAGTGCGTCGCCCAAAAAAAAAAAAAAAAAGATAATAATGATGGTAACACAATGACTTGTGTGTTGAGCATATTTCGAATCCCTTGTGTAATCATTGAATAGTTTCTTGGCATCGTTTAAAGTCAATTTAGCAGTGGAGATTGTCCAATTTGTCTTTGGATTTGATCCAAATTAGACATCTGCAAACATCTGTTTTCACGTTGGAACACGACCATGAACATTTTTGCCGATTTTGTACTCAGACTCAGGTTATTAGGTCGCTACGGTAATATTTCTGTTTGTTGATAAAAGGATGGAAATGGATGTAGCACTTCCTCTGGCTTAGTGTTGTCATACTGTTTCTGATCTCAGTGAGCCAAAAGGTCACAGTGAGCGGGACACTGTATGGACCCCCCGGGCCGGGCCGGGGCCTGGTCGGGGCGAAGAATGTGTACTGCAAATATTCTCCAGTCAGTCCAACTCCTCCCCAGCAAGTAAGCCACACGAGCAAAGTCCGCAAAGTCCGCCAGGCATCCTTTCGTCCTCTTTGCTTAAGTAGGACAACAACGACGTAGCGTTCCCCGTCTGAAGGGGAGCACCAGCAAAGGCTTTCTGCTGACTTGTCGCTCTGTCAAACTGTCGCTAACATGGCAGCGGCGGATTGTTTTGCTGACGCTAGGACCCGCGTTGGCGCTTAGCCTCGGACGTAGCTGTGGGCTTTACTTAACTCGATTGCCTTCCGCCGGAAGACGATCTATTAAAGAAAAAGATGTTTTTCGTGCGAGTTCCGCTTCTCTCATAAGTAAGAGTTGTGAGTAGTCATGCTAATGCTAAACAGTTTAGCATCGTTTCAGATTGCAGTACAGTTAGAAAGTTGAATTATTTTGACTGTTTATTATCTAGTTGACAGTCGACTGCCCAAAAAGAAGAAGCTGGAACGAAGATGTCAGTCACATAAATCACAAGGCACCGCCATAGGATTTGAAAGAAAAAAAAAAAAAGCCAAACAGTCATCCATTCAACCCCCTTCCACCCTGCTGCTTTGCCTCAGTACTTTCCAATCCCAGGGGCCATTTAGGTCAGGCAGCATGTGGCGCATTACGGCTTTCACCTAAATCCGCATCCTTTTCCCGCATCTCCGAGCGGCTACGGTCAGATGTGGCCGTGCACGTTTCTGTGTTTCATTATTAACGTGCTTTACGTTCCGGGCGCCCCTGTGCGGTTTGTGGCTTCTGGAAATAGATTTGATAAAGGAGGCGAGGAGATGAAACCTGGCTCCATTCATGAAAAGACAGTATCCCTCGAATCCAATCGTAACCACACAGGAGTATGAAGTGTATTCCTTGCGTTGTAAGAAAAGTTGTGGGAAACATTTCCTATCGACTCGCTTTTATGATCATTTTTACCGTTTTTTTCCATGTATAGTGCGCCCCCATGTATAATACGCACCCTAAAAATGGCATGTTGATGCTGGAAAAAAGCCTGTACCCATGTATAATACGCACCCAAATTTTGACTCCTACTTAAGTCGATTAACGTAAAATTATTTCAGAAAAAATATCTTTGGGAACAACCGGATGTTATTCTGCCGGTCAGTATCACTGCGCATGCGCTAGCAAACTCGATAGCGAAGAAATGTTTCGGATTTGTGTAGGGCACATTGTGACAGCAAACAAGCAGATGATCGAGCAAGCGTCTGATAGGAGAGCATTGTGGAGCGTGTTTGACGTGAACAACAGAGAAGAAAGCGCATCTGTAATGGCGGCCTCCGTATCATATCCGGATTAAAAAAAAAAAAAAAATTATTATATATATATTTTTTGTACCCATGTATAATGCGCACCCCAGATTTTAGGTCAATAAATTCGTTAAATTTTGCGCATTATACATGGAAAAAAACGGTAATTTTTTAAAAGTGAAAACAATTTGTAATTTTAGTATTGATGCATAATTTGTCTTCGCGGGACACACACAATGATGTGGCGGGCCGAATCTGGCCCCCGGGCCTTGGGTTTGACACGTATGAGCTGTTGTTAAATTGTCTGACTGCATAGCTACACACGGCGTCAAGTCAAATTTATCAAGCAGCTCTTCATTGAAAATTAATTGAATCGCATCCCACGTATTAAAAGGGACAGCGCAAATAACGCCGTCTCAACCAGAAACAAGCAGCCAAAGGTCGGAATCGGCCCTTTGGAAAGCGAGCGGCGGAAAAACAGCACGACTCCCGGCGGCGAGCGGCCCGCCCGCCTAACGATGTTGTGATGCGGCGCGATCCAGCGGAAGGAGACAGCTCAGCGGCTTTCGAAACAACATCCCCCGCAGAGACGCGCCGAGGTGGCCGTCACATACGCTTGTCTCAACGCGCCAAACTCAGCCAAGTGTGAACTTTTTTTCCTGGCCGTTCGAACCGAGTCATTGACTCGCCCCGCGCCAGCCGTTAATGAAACAAAAGCGGCTGGGATTAAACATGGACGGCGTTTCGGTTTACGCGAGCTTCGTAGCTAATGTCCAATTAAGCTCTTGGCTAGCGTCGGTCTCCTTGGAGGAGGTCGTAATGAGAGCGAGGCCGCAGGGCAGCTGACCAAGGTAAATAAAACGCCGCACGCGGACAAAGTGGATCGCTCTCAGATTCCGGAGTCTTCCAACAATAGCCCGCCGTGTCCTTGGGAAGTGCCAGAACTGGGATTTGGTAGGATTTGGGGGGCATGGTTCCCTTTGAGATCACTTTTCAAAGGAAGGCGGACAGTCCTAAATCCACCACCGATTTTCCGGCGTCCTCTTTCCGACAACACCGGACACGTCCTTCTGTGACATTGGGAAGTACTTGAACCAGCATGTTTGGAGTAATAGGGCTGAAGCGGGAAGACAAAGCAGAAGTCGAATCAATAGCGGATGACCAATCCGGTCCGCTAAAAGAGCTCGCCGCTCGTATCCTTGCCAAGGTCAAGGCTGCTGCGACGGTGGAGTGTAGCGCTTTGACGCCGGGCCTGCCCAAGAGAAGACCAGTCATGAAGCGGATAGACATCGGAGCTATTAACGTGTCAGCGCAGATTAGCTGCTGGCTCGCTGAAAGACGGATGGACAGTCAGTGTAAGTCGCTCGCGGCACCGACGCTGTCGCCGTCAAAGCGCCTGGACTGGAAGCTTCTTCCGCACGTGAGCGAAGCCACGCGTCTTTGTGTGTGTGTGTGAAGACACAAATTAATGTTAGCGTGCGATAACGTGAATGGACAGTCATGTTGACATAACGAATGCACGAGTGGACGCTGGCCTTGCACAAGTTGTTTTTGTTCACAAAAGCGAATGAAATTGAAACCCAAAAAATCCAACTTAAGGAAACTCGATTGTTTTGTTTGACCGCAGGCAACTTCTTCGTGGTGAGCCTGGCCGTGGCCGACCTGGTGGTGGCCATCTACCCGTACCCGCTGGTGCTGGCCTCCATCTTCCACAACGGCTGGAACCTGGGCTACGCTCACTGCCAGATCAGCGGCTTCCTGATGGGCATCAGCGTCATCGGCTCCATCTTCAACATCACCGGCATCGCCCTCAACCGCTACTGCTACATCTGCCACAGCCTCAAGTACGACAAGCTGTACAGCGACAAGAACTCGCTGTGCTACGTGGCGCTCATCTGGGCTCTGACGGTGGTGGCCATCGTGCCCAACTTGTTTGTGGGCTCGCTGCGCTACGACCCGCGCGTCTACTCCTGCACTTTCGAGCAGTCGGCCAGCTCCGCGTACACCATCGCCGTGGTCTTCTTCCACTTCATCCTGCCCATCATGATCGTCACCTACTGCTACCTACGCATTTGGATCCTGGTGATCCAGGTGCGGCGCCGAGTCAAGCCCGACAACCGGCCCAAGCTGACGCCTCACGACGTGCGTAACTTTGTCACCATGTTCGTGGTCTTTGTGCTCTTTGCCGTCTGCTGGGCGCCCCTCAACCTCATCGGTTTGGCGGTGGCCATCCGGCCCGAGGTGGCGCTGCCCCTGGTGCCCGACTGGCTGTTTGTGGCCAGCTACTTCATGGCCTACTTCAACAGCTGCCTTAACGCCATCGTGTACGGCGTGCTCAACCAGAACTTCCGCCGCGAGTACAAGCGCATTGTGGTGTCGCTGTGCACCGCCAGACTTTTCTTCCAGGACAGCTCCAACGATCAGGCCGGCGTGGGCGGCGACAGGCTCAAGAGCAAGCCCTCGCCGCTTATGACGAACAATAACCGCGTCAAGGTGGACTCTGTCTGAAGAAGAAAAAAAACAACAACCAAATATGAAAGAATGGAAAAGCCTCAAGTGACTGCGACACGGTGCTAATTTGACCTCCACAATCAGTACAACAGGGGTGCATATTATTATCTTATTCTTATTATCAGCCACTTTTGCTTTAAAGTTACATGACTGCTGCTCTACCAAGAACTCCAAGTGGGTCAGCTCGTAGTCTGGGAACAAGTCAGCTAGTAACTTCTCCTGGTCCGCTTTGGAGCCGGCTTACGGCTGTTGGTCGACGAGAAGCTCCTGGAGCTCCGCTAGCAGCTCCTGGGAGTGTAGCAGCTTCTGGTGGTCCACTAGCAGCTTCTAATTGGTCATCAGCAACTCCAGCTTCTATCGCTCTGCTAGTAGCGTGTGAGCACCTGCTAATAGGCTGCTAGCAACTTCTACACATCAACCAGTAACGTCTGGTTGTCCGCTAAGTAGTCTGCTAGCAATTTCTGGTGTTGTAGCAACTCCTGAGAGCACTTGCTAGTGGTTGGAGATCAAAGTCTCCTATTAACTTCTAGTGGTCCGCTAGTACCTCTCGGCAACCTGCTAGGACCTCACAAAGGTCCGCTAGAGTTCCGCTAGCAACTCTTGGTGTTGATGCAGCTCCAGGTTGGCTCGCGCTGGTGATCGGCAGTATCTTCGAGTTGTCCATTAGCCGCTCGAAATGTTGAAGTAGCTCTTGGTGGTCCACAAGAAACGTCTAATGGTCCAATAGCAACTCTTGGTGTTGTACCAACTCCAGGTGGTCCACCATCAAGTCCAAGTGGTCCACAGACAGTTTCTAGAAGTCGGCTAGCATTTGCTATTGATCTCTAGTGACTTCCTCTTTGCCGGTAAAACAGGGTTATAACGTCTTCTTGTGATCTTCTTATCAGGCACTTTTTTTTTTTTTTTTTTTGCTTTGTAGCCGTAGTCCGGTCAACAAATGTCCAATGTTTTGTTTACACTGATGGTATGTATCATCATATTTATTTTCAATGTAGCTATATTAGTAATACAACATATATATAAAATATATATATATATATATCTGGTTCCACCCAAGCCACGCCAAGCCAAAACATTGAATAATAAGCTCATTTGTGACACTTAATAAAGTGCTGTTTTATTCTTCTAAATCCCTGCAATACAAAAAAAAAAAACCTTCATGACGTGGAACATATATTTTAGTCATCAGGCCATCCTGTGATTTCATTATACTGTATGCATGGATATCAGGAATTGTTCATAATAAAAGAAGATACATTTCACAACGCTGTGTTGCTTTTTACTGCTTGGCACCACATCACAAAATGTTCATTTTAAAATTCGCAACGTTACAATTTTATGGAGTCATTAAAAAAAACTTCCCAGAACAGACTCAGCAGTAATTTTAGCCTTATTTTTCCATCCTTTTGGCATTTATGTTCAAAAACCGTGACAGAAGACGAGGCCATTTCCCTTGATTGTTTCACAAATCTATAATATTAGTCTGTCCTCACTTAGTCTATTATTTTCACGCAATATTAACACAGTTAAAGCGGTGACAATAGCTCGACAGTAAATTTATAAACTCTTGAACGCCCCATCGGCTGAGAAGCGATAAACTCCGCCCATTTCCGGGTTGCGCGCGACCGAGCCGCGTGGCCTCACTTCACCTCCATCAAAAGTCTGGATGGATAGAAAGTGAAAACAATGTCTACATAGTACTTTTTGAAAGAAGAAATGAAGCAGCAGAACCAGCAAGTGAGTACGTGCGGATTCATTCTCACTTTTGAAATGTGCTAAACGAGAATGCGCAGCGTTATCCAATTTGGCTAGCAAATTAGCACGTCTGTTAGCATCCCCGAGTGCTAATCAAGCAATTGCTAGTGAGCCGCTAGCAACTTTCAGAGGCAATTTAGTCCACTAAAGTGAATTTGTGTTGCCTCACTCCAGGCTGATGATGCTGTGTTATGTAACGTAAGCACTGGCCATCATCCTCAAAGCAAAAAAGATGGAGAAAATAAATAACAGGGCACAGGACTCCCTTCCCCCATCGCTTGCCCTGTAATCCCGGGAAGTGTGTGTGTGTATATATATGTGTGTGTACAGTAATCTGTTGCAGTTTTTTTTTTATAGGCCAACATGTTAGCAAATGAAAGAGAAACGCATGGTTTAATTCTGGGTCAGGCCTTTCTATGTAGAGTTTGGATGTTCTCCCCGTGCCTGCGTGGCTTTCCTCTGGGTATTCCGGTTTTGTGCCCCATTCCAAATATCCCACGTTACAAATCTCTCCCATTTTTGTCCTCTCGCTTCACTCGACTTTAATCTATCCGGCGTGACGTCATCACTTGACTGCAACAGCAACACACTCAGGATTGTTAGCGGATTAGTTTCATCTCCAACGTCGAGTACCACAACCACTACTACTGCCTGTGTGTGTGTGTGTGTGTGTGTCTGTGTGTGCGTGCATCCTCTAGCTCTTGCCGCCAAAGAGTCTGACTCACATTTCAATTTGCGCTCAAGTAGCCCTCCATTGCCCCTTATCCTCTATTTTTTTTTGTCCTCCTGCTCACTTTATAAATTGCGTAACTTTGTGAGCGCTCGCCATGTCAAATGGCGGCGGGGGCGTTGGCCACACAGAAAAATGATGACGCCACCCCCCGTGGATTAATGAGACGAGGCCTTATTAACTTGATGACACTTTTGGCTCTTTGATAATTTCCTTTTTATTTTGACATCTCTCAGACAGATTGGAGAAATTGTCATTGCATTGGGCTTTGGCAAAATAAGTAATAAAAAAATAAAATGATCCGAGAGCAGCCAATCACATTTTCATTACGTGAGGGGCAGTGCCCTACCACATGCTAGCTACTTTACCCCCCCCTAGGAAATAACGGGACCAGAAGTAATCAATTGTTAGGTCAAAATGGGGCTGCTGTGAAAGTTTTATGAAGTGTAGAAAGATTTTTAAAATGTACTTATGCTGGCATTCTTTCAAAATAATTGTGCTGGAAATTTTATCCATCATTTCCTTGTTGTGCAAATTGTTAACAAACCTCGCTGCAAATTAGCAAGCAAGCTTAATTATTTGATATTGGACTGCTCTCCTTAAAGTTTGTCTATGCGCTTTTCTTTTTGGGTTCTAAACAAGAGCGCGAGTCGGAAGAGTGACTTTGAAGCAGCTTGAGTATTTGGCAGCCGAGTGATTTCCTGCACACGCTCACAGCGGCGCACCAACCAGCGTCCATATGGACTTCATCAAGTGTGCTGCGCTGGGACATATGTCTCCTCCACACGTCCTCCGCATACATGCACTTGCAATTTTACACACACACACTCAAAAAATAAAAAGCTAAATTTTTCTGTGGCGCAGGAAATGTATGGAAACAAACGGGCATGCATGCGCCCGCGTGCCACGCTTGCCAAGTGGCACGCAAGGAAGGATGAAATTGAAGGCAAAAAGGAAAGAGGACGACAAAACAGCAGAGCTAAAAATAGACGCCAGCTTGTGATTCTGCAAAGCGGTAAGTGCATTTTTATGAATTCGTTCCTTGGATGGAATTTTTTAAACTGAATCCATAATGAGGCTATTTTTCCCACTTTCTAATAGTTGTGTACTACTTGCATATTTTTTTGTCTGTTGTTTTTATCACATATTTTTTGTGTCTTGTCCAAAATGCTCTTCTCTGTGTATTTCACATAATATTTTTTCTTATGTTTATTATAATTTTATCAAGATTTCCAAAATATTATTAATAGGTTGCAATATTCTCTAAAATTCGTGATTTGATTTGTGTTTTTTTTTTCACACCGGATTTAAACAGCAGCTTGATTTGTTGTCGATTAATCGATCATGTTACGATTCCGTAGCTTGTTAAATCACTTTTTCTGGAATACTTCTTTTGTAACCAGTTTGTCTTTATCACAATATGGTGACCAGACATAAAGTTAAAAAAGTCCCAAAATGAAGCTCCTTGACAGTTTTAACATTATAAAACAATGACATGTTGACGTAAAGTGAATGTGTGAAAAAGGCCCAAAATGAAGTTCCTTGACAGCCTTTAGCATTTTAAAACGGTGACATGTTGACATATTGCCGAGGCGAGCGCGGTTGATCCCGGAGGGCCGTCGCCCGCTTGACTTGGACGACAACGCAACGTGAAGCTTGCAAACAAAGCTTGTCAGTCAGCGGGCGGCCCTGCTCCGCTCGTTAATCTCATGCATATTCAAGAAGGAGATATTAAAAAACCAAAACCCCAAAAATGGCAGGTCTATTTTTAGCACGCCGCCTGGCACACTGTTGGTGTGTTGCACGTGAGGCTGCGCAGTGTCAACACAACAACAAATGTCACGATGATGCGCGGCGATGCCGTTTTCAATCGTTTTGCGCCCAAAACGGAACACGAAAAATCACTCATGGCAAGGGAGAACCATGCAAGCAAGCTAAGCAAAAAAAAAAAAAAAAAATGCAGTTCAGAGATCATTTTGTAGTATAGTTTCCGTCTGATGTTTGAGAAGGCTTACTGGCTGGATTTAGTCAACATTTTTTCCTTGACCTACTAGTTTATTTTTATTCGGATTTGGTTGCAAAGATATTTTCTATTTTGACTACTATTTGCAAAACATAAGCGATATAATTAGCAGAAATGTTGTACTTTTGCTATATATTGACTATTTTCAATCAGATTCTGTATTTAATTGCAGATACTTTGTACTTTAGTTACCATTTGCCAAACACATTTTAGCAGAATTTGGTATGAAAAGCAGTTTCGCTTACATTTTCGAGTCTTTCAACTTTTTAGTGGAGAGCTGTTTTTGTTTTCTCCTCTTTGCAATCAGCCTGCTCTGGGAAATCAAGCAAGTGGTGATTCTGTGATTGGTCTACTGTTGTGTGTGTGTGGAAGAGAGGATAAGCTCGGCCTGTCAATCATCGCGCCATGGACGGCCTGCAGAAACGTAAGCCTAGAGCACCCCGCGATAAGATGTACAGAAAAATATCCAGTGGAGATGAGGCAAATGTGCTCGCCGGCGGCTGCCGGGATCCTGACAAAATATTCATGCAGAGAAGACATGAGGGCGATTGTGAGAGAGAGAAGCGCGGCAAAGCCTACAAATCTATCAGTCACTCGCTCAGTGGAGACGCAAGAGCTATCAGGAGACATTAGCCGGGCCGCTTTCAATGTCTCCGTCCTCGGAGAGCCAGCGCAACGCTGATGTCTGTCTGTCTGTCAGCGGGACATCTCAAGAGCATGCAAAAGACACACAAGGGCACACGTGGCACAGATTCATCCTCATTTCATGCCGCACTCCAAGTCATTGGACTGCTCCTTCCCCTTGGCCATCAGGTGGCAGTAGAGTGCAATACACTCAAGGGGACACAAAGAAGAGCAAACGTCAATGACTCAGTCAAATTTTATTTGCACTTTTGACAACAGCGCTTATTACTCTAGTGTGCGTATGACTTTTGTAGAAATACAAAATGCCGTGTATGAGTGGCACACATGAAGAAAAAATGCAAATGACAAGCAAAGATCTGAAAATGTGGTTTGGCACGGCCCATGCGCTGCGCTGGCACGGGGAAAGCGGCAAGCGCTCCGTCGCTCGCTCGCTCGTTATTGCCTCTGCCAAGGAGATTTTTCATTTCAGCGTGGGTTTGTTGTTTTGTTCTTCTTCCAGAGTGCTATTTTCATATCGTAACCTGCATCGTTTTTAAAAAAATGTTCACATTTCCAAGCAAGCCATGAGTGGTGGCAAGACATGTAATCAAAAATCAAAACAGCGCTAACAACGGTTAGCCCTAACCCCCCCCCCCCCCCCCCCACACACACACAAGCCGCCATGGATTTGAGACGTGCAGCTCGGCCAGTTGCTCTGCTCATGCCTCCGACCCCCGCCGCCGCCCTCTAGGGACCGGAACAGGAGGCGGGCGTGATAGTTGCGGATGCAGGCTGTCACCTCTTCGGTTGATGAGCGGCCCTTTAGTGTCACATAACAGGCGGCCGTAAAAGTAGAATGGCGCTCGACGGAGGGCGTAAAGCCGCCTGCATGTTAACGTGCTGGATGGATGATATAGGCAGACGTTGTATCAATATGAAACAACCATTTGTCAATATGCTGCTTTTTGTCATGTGTGGACACGCAGCAATGTTCGATGCGCGTTGCCTTCACCAGTGGGTAGCGTTTCATCAACAAGCATGTGTGTGCAAATCTCACAGGGCACTGAGCCGCTTCCTCCATTTTCCAGCTCGCCACAGAGCCCCCCGGTGACATGACAGCTGGTGGGCGCTCACACGCAATTATTTTTTTGTAAACAATGCTCTGCATTATATTGAAAGCTGTTCCTAATTTTTGGGCTCAAAGGAAGGTGCGCGTGACATGCCCAAAAAAACGACTCGATTCGTATCTTGATAAGATTCCAGGAGATTCCGACTTCTTTTAAATCGCATTTACGATTCGAATCAGCTTTTCTTACACCAATGCATATTTTTTAAGACAGTATTTATTTCCTACCAATTTTTTATTGTATTATTATTTTACCATATATATGCAAATGTAATTTCTGATGCATTGATGGCCAAGGATTGACTCAAATGAGCCTTTTTACAATTTGACATTGTGTTTTTTTTTTTAGCCCCTTCATTTTCCACAGCCCGATAAATGAAACCGAATACAAATAAATTGTCCCCGAGCATTGTCGGCACGCTGTCGTGTTTATTATGTCGGCGCCGTCGTTGTTACCTGTTTGCGCGCAACACACCCACGTGCGTTAACCTTTACGTGTGCCGTGAACTTAATTAGCGCCGACACGTGATGAAAATGAGCAGCATTTCCACTCGCTACTTTGATGGATGTCGACGTTCTGCCCACAGATGTTTACATTCTCTGTTGATGTAAATGATGTGGAAGTTATGGTTTATTTCGATTGATTGATTTTGTGGAGCCAACTTGCTTTTAGCGTGCCGTGAATGTCAAGCGTAAGGCGTAACGACATCCACCGATGACGAGCCCTTGTATCATTCATGTGACATACCTTCACAGCGGCGGCGTCTTGTCAGCGCAAGGGCGGATCGAATGTATCCTTTTGCGTGCGTCCCATCCATTTTTCACCAACCTGCCGCTCACTGCTAATTTTAGCATACTTGTGTTTCCCAAAATAGCAGCGTGTCTCCAAACAATGAATAATTCCATCCGGTCTTTAGAAGGCACACATGTACCTGTTTTAGCAGGCCGTGTGCGCGCCGTTCAACGGTGGAGTACAGCCGCCGTGTTGTCGTTGGATAGTAGCAACATGATACGAGCTAGCCGCGCTAGGTCGCTAGGTCAAATGGCTACGGGAAAAGCGGGGCTATCCTCCATTGTTTCATGGATTTGAGATTTAAAAGTGTCCAGTCCACTGAAAAGTGTTTGCGCTGACTTCTTTGTCTTGCGCTAATTTGTTAGCTAACAGCCAATCAGCGTTATCAATCGTCACCAACCTCCGACGCCATTTTGCACTCTGCCAATCGACGACTCCTTCATTCGAATCAACTCCAATAAGTACAATGACACAACAAGCTCTTCATTCTTCTCTGTTTTGGAAATCCATTTCTCAACACAAATGAGCGCAAAAGTTCAGGTCAGCTGTACTTTCTGTACAACACAAAATCTTGTTGAAGATCATCCAAGTGGATTAATGGCACACACTGGCAACTTCCTTTTTACCTTCAACCCAAAGGACAATATAAATACTGCTCTTCCATAAGTTTCTCACTACAATAGCCAGCGGAACACCATCGAGGAAGATTGATGGCTAAGTGGGGACCCTCGCTGAGAGACAGACAAGCGAAGGGCAAAGCGAATAGGTGCTGACGGATGCTTCTCCCCGCCCATCCTTTTTCATAAGAATGTCCGCTCCATCTCCTTCGCCATCCCTCAGCGAGTACGCGTTCCACCGCGTTGCCGCCATTTGTTAGCGACGACAAGCGCCTCAGGTTCAGCCCCGCTTGTTACAAGGCGTTCTTATTCCTCGCTGGGCCAGAGCCAAAAAAAAGAAAAGAAAAGTACGTTCAATCACGTTTGTCCTTGGGCTAGGCGGCGACTTGACTCGCCACTCAAGGTTCTTCAACATTCTTCTTACAATTTAACATTTTGAACCACTGTAAAATGTAAAGGAAATAACACGAGAGGCGTATTTTTCATTTAATGTTGAGCTGAAATTCAAATTACCGTAATTTTCGGACTATAAGTCGCGTTTTTTTTTCATAGTTTGGGTGGGGGGGGCGACTTATACTCAGGAGCGACTTGTATACACATATATATGTTTTTTTTCACTTTTTTTGGGCATTTTATGGCTGGTGCGACTTATACTCCGGTGCGATTTATAGTCCGAAAATTACGGTATACTACTTGGTGTGTTTGGGGGCAGGTGTGATGGAGCCCTATCAACTCTGCCTAGTAACAAGTGATCTCACAAGTCTCAGAAAAAATACACAAAATGTTTTATCCATGTGTTTTTTTTCCGCTTGATTTGAGAGAGAGAAAAAAAAGAATCTTTTACTTAGGACTCGTGCTAAACAGTTCATGCTAATCCGCTAACAGATCTCAGCGAGCACTTTTAGATGCGCTTGGGCACACATTAGCTAAACAAATGGCCGCGCAGCGGTGAGACCTGCGGGGGAGCTTGGCAGCTGTGAAGGAGAGAGCATATTGTATTTTAAACAGATTGGATTGGGTTCCGTTTACAAAATCAAGCCAGATAAATGGTGGCTCTTGAAAATGCAATGAGATCGGAGACGTCTCTTTGAAAGCAATTTTGTTGTTGTTGAATGACTACACTTCTCATCTCCCTCTTTTTGTACCCTTTGTACCCGACACATTGGCGCCGGCGACAACCGTTAGCCACGCTAGCTGCGCCACCGAAAGCCGCGCCCCGGTGCCGCCTCCTCCCATCGTCACGGCGTCTTATTTATTATTTGCCTTAACACTTAAGCATGCGCCGCCTTTTGTTTGGTCCCCCCACACCACACGCTCGGAGAGTATTGATCAGAGTGTTCTTTTTACGCTATTGATCGCCCCATTAAAGATCTAGTCAGTAATTAAAGGTAAATTGTCAAGACGGCACGGCAACTGGATATAATTAACTCCAGCGTGATAGCAAGCGGCTTCGCTAGCACCTGTGGCTATGCGCTGTGTCCACGATGAAGCCTTCTTCAATTAGGTCACGCAGCGCTCCAAATATTCCCGCCATCCAAATTACGTAGCGATCAGATATCGACTCGACTCAGCTCAGTCCGAGTCATCAATATGACAAATTACAACCTGAGCCGTTGCTGCATATAGACACATTTCTATGTGCAATCTGTATCAGATGTGGGTTAATGTAAGATTATTTGAGGTGTATTTGATTTTCCCTCGGGGATCAATAAAGTCTCAATTGTCTTGTGATTAACTGGCAACTTGTTATGGTTGGTTTTATTTATCTCTTTATTTTGTATTTATGTTTTTACAAATGTTTTAATTATTTGATTTTTTAAAAAATATTTTATTATATATTATTATTTTTAGTATTGTAGTGATTCACACGGCTGAACTTCCCGCAGCAGTCTTCTTCTTTCCCATGCCCCACGACATTTACAATTGTCTTTGGATTTTAAAGAAAGACTTGCAGTCTATACATCCCAATAAAGCACTTTTTCTTAAAATGGCACGAGAGAAAATAAATCGAAGCTATTGACAATGTGAATCTGACTTTCTCGGAAGGTGACAGGCTAGCGAGTGCCGGAATGGAGCCTCCGACATCATCCCGAAATAAACCCCGCACTTTTGCCTCGCTGGCTTATTTGTGTGACGCTGGATCGGAGCGAGATCTCATAAGGTTTATTTTGTCCTTCACTCCTCCGAGCCGCCCGTCTATTTCTGGCACGTGCTATTTTTAGCAGCACGCAAACTGACCAATTTCAAAGCCGCACGTGACGCGCTTAGCTCGTGTGGCTAACAGCCGCCTCCATCCTCCTCCCCAGTGCCAGCCCCCCCCCCATCACCACCACGGCATCTTTCCCCACCCAAAGCTTCTCATTCAAATTGTTCTTTCCCTGTCTCGCTATGCAAGCCCCCCCCTCCCAGAGCAGACTCCCCCCTCCCCGACTGGCTTCATTGAGTCACGTTTTGCTTCCGACTCTCACCGAACCCTGCAGGCGAGCCATTTCAGGATATTACACAGCACGCCAACACCGAGCCTGTCACTCCCGAAGATTTGGGAACGCACACTGGCACGTGCTCCTCACACGTAGTAGCGCTATGCCTGTGTGTGTGTGTGTCAGAGATTTTTTATTGAACGTAAAACCAATCGGTTGGCTTATTTTGAAGCCTTTTCATTTCTTAAATTCTCACAGAGGGCATTTTCTTGTCTAAAAATATTCCCATTTCTAACAAATGGTATCAGAAGCAAAAGTCATTGAGATCATTTTGAGATCTACTCTGAATGGTGGCTGCAAACCGGGAAGTTCATGACTCGGAGCCTCTTCTTTGACGACTAAGATGATTGAATATTTGTGATTCATTGTAAAAGGATCGTTTGTCGTGTCACAATGCTGATTAAAGTTGATAAAAGTCTGAATTGTGGGCGAGCTCACGTTTATTTATTTCTCGACTTTCCTCCTCCTCACCTTCCTCTTGCACTCGCGCTCATTCAGCTCACGCGCCCTCCTGGTCTGCATGAAGAAGCCGAGCGCTATAAATAGAGGTGTTTCCCGTGCACGTTTGGGTTATCACTTTTACGGTTGCCGTCGCAAACACACACACACACGCGAGCGCCTACCTCCACCCTCCCCAATCCATTCTCTCGATACAAACCCCGGCCGGCATGTTGCGGTGAGGGCAGACTACTCATGTTATGTTGCCGTTCATTATTAATGACAGCTTTGGTCTTTGTAAGGTGAGCGTTGAAAGGCTCAAGCGGGAAGAAAACGTGTCTGCATGTTTCAATGGACAGACGTGGGTGGTGTGTGTATGTGAATATCGAATTGTGTGAAAGGAAAAGTTATGTTTATATTCATGACAATGGAGCGACATATGTTTACATTGTGTATGTGAATGGACAGGACTTTTACTTAAAACAGCAGTGGGCCTAGAAGTCTTCCTTGAGGGACGCCACACGACTTTTTTTTAAAAAATTTTTATGAAGAACATTTCCAAATGGACGGAATGCATCACAATGGAGACACGGTGGTCAATTTTCATCAAAGGCTGTTCCACAATGTCATATGACCGGCGCGCACATAATTTGGTTTCCCCACAACCGTGCAGCTCTTATCTGCCATGTGCACTAAAGCGCCGCATGGCGAGCCGGCCCGGCCACCCCTAAGTAGCAATGGATGCGTGCTGGTGGGGGGGGGGGAAGAAACAACACCCTGACAGGAAAAGGAGCTCCGACCGCTAAATGCACCCGTCGGCCGCGGGCGTATTGCTTCTTGCTTCGCCCGCGGACAAATTGATCGGCTCAGGCTGTATTTACTTTGCGACCTATCGGGAATCTAATGTAATAGAGGCGTTTAAATTAGGTTATCATCCACCGGGCCCATGTCTGACCGATATGTGAATGGAGAGAGGATGGATCTAGGATGGATGGATGGATGGATGGATGTTTGCATTATGCACATATGTGGGATTGGATGAATATGTGAATGCAAGTCAACTATAAATGTGTGTGTGCATATGAATATAAGTAAGTAAATATGATATATTAATAAATAAAAAAAGAAAATACATATATAGTTCCATGGAAAGAAAAACAGACAGGGATTGTTTTCAATTTTCTACACTGGTACATTTGGGAAGTACGAAACCCATATTGGAAGAGGGTTGTATCTGTGCTCAGGACAGATATGCGTCAGTTTGTTTTATTTATTTTTTGTGCCAGACATAAAGGGATGAAACATTTTTCATGAACGGGATTATTCTAATGCACTTTGGCAGCCAGATGAAAGCCGCCCGGACGAGGCTAAAGCCTTCACACATTTAGCATTCACAAACCGCTCCTCACTGCATTGTCACATTGTTGTAAACAATATCCTGGATGTGATTCCATTAGAATCATTCATATTGGCTGCACAAGTGCGCATAAATGAATATAGCACAATGCATAAAATGGACCAAGCATATGGAGGCCAATTCTCAAGTTATGGCGCGTATTGTATGCAGTGACATTGAATTTTTATGGCTCTCTGTGTCTGCAATAAATCGCTCGTTATTCTATTCTCATCCCCAGGGAACAGTCAAAAGATCTGAAAACGTCCCCCAAAAAGATGGCCACTTAATCGAAATGGCAGCCGTCCAGTATGTTTTTAAGAAATGGCTTCTTGAGACTTTTTTTTGGCTCTACTCATGGTAAGAATTACAAATATTTTTGTATCTATATCGTGGGGAAACTATTAAGCGATGTGGTTGCATGCTGTGGTCCCATTGATTAGAAATTTACAAAATGATGCCCTCGATTTCTGCAGTTATGTTCAAACATGCCTTAAAAACGATGATCGTAAAAGGATGACTTGATACTATTAGAATTACTTGCGCGTGGATGGTTGCAGTGCTAAATGGCCTTTTCAGAGAGATGGCTTTTAGCCAGGAATCCCAGGTGGCAAAAGCCAGCAAAATGTATGTCCATGTTGGGAAAAAAAAAACCCAAATACAAAATGTCCAGTCCGTTCAGTGTCATCGTTTCCTGACTCTTTTGGCTTCTCCTGGCGGCTGTTGGCCCGTCACGGACACAGACTTTCCATTAGCTCCGTGTTGTCAGTTTGCGACCACTTACCGTATAAACACGTTAGAACACACTGAAAGCAAACTGACGGCTGTGGACAAAAAAAACCCTTTGTCTTGGATGTTACTGACTTTACGTTATTTTGACATTAGA
This sequence comes from Syngnathus typhle, assembly GCF_033458585.1. NCBI lineage: Eukaryota > Metazoa > Chordata > Actinopteri > Syngnathiformes > Syngnathidae > Syngnathus > Syngnathus typhle. The sequence goes on from NC_083740.1 coordinate 1,533,783, forward strand.
GGCATATTTTTTGCAAAGTTTCGGGGTTTGGACTCTGTACGGGGCAGTGAGGAATTGCGCCCCATGAACTCTGCCCGGCAACAAGTGAGCTAACTTTTTTTCCCCCTGTCTCTCAATCGTTTTGTCTCCCGAAGTACATTTTGTGACATGAATAACAATTGAAAATGTGTTTTTGATGCACTACGAGATATACCGGCAAATCCAATTACGCTGTCCTTGACCTAAAGTTCGACTTGGTGCAAAAATTGAATCCGACAATAACTTTTTTGAGACAGCGCATACAGTATAGAAAATAGAAGCTTCCTATCGGAAGCAATTGCTAGAATACAAAAACATCCTTAAGGTAAAGCGGAATTACGTCGGCCTCCAATTAACATCATACAGGTAATTGATTATTGGTAAGTTGCCAGTAGAGGTTGGTCAGGGAAGCCCAAATCAAACTCAAGCGTGCATGATCGATGTCCCCAATCAAAGATGCTGCGGCGCAATTTCACCACGGTCGCTCACAATTTGATTAGAGATGATTTGGTGCGTGCTGCCTCAAGGCAAACTAATTTTTGTACTTAAAAAAAACAAAACAAAAAAAAAACGTTTATAGTTAAGTTGAAAAATGTATTGTTTGAATTTAAATGTAAATTGTAAAATGATTTAAATGGATTTAGAAATAGTCCAGTGAATATTGTAAACATTTCAAATTTATTAATTTAAATAAATTAATTTATATATTGAATTGTACATAATTCATTGATTGTATTTTTATCATGATTTTTTTTAATTGTTTATTTTATAATCTTCAGAATTTAATCAGGAATAGATACAGATCATTTTAAAACTAACTAAATATAAAAACTAATTCAAATCGTTTTTCAATGATTCATTGTCATTTAAATATTTTTAGAACAGTTAAACATGAATTAAAATTCTGTATTTATATATTAATAATCAATATTAGTTCAAGCTTTTTTTTTTTTAAACTGAGGTATCTGGATGTCAAAGCAATCACGAAGGAGATAAAATGCTTCTGGTTTTATTTGAACGCTCGAGCGGGAACAGCCTGCGAGCCGCCCGCACAAACCAGCCAGCGTCTGCTCATGGGGAAAAAAAGTTCAGAGGTCCTTCTTGCCTGGTGAGCGCGCAGATGGTAGCGAAAGTTAGCATCTGCACGTGACTCAACTGTGGAGTTTGCAAAAAAAAAAAAAAAATCTGCTTGCAATTGTCTTGACAGGCTTACTTTAAACAGACGTACAAAACATCACTTTCTGTATTACCGTGAACCTAGGACCACCAAGAGTGGCAAGCAGACTTGCCACTTTTGCTCGCGGACCACAAATATTGCTCACAGACCCTCAAGTCACAAATCCTCAACAGCAGAAATATATTTTTCGTAAACATCAATCTTGCATTCCCAAATTCAAATGAGCCTTTCCTTCAGTTTAGACCAGAATATTAGGAACCGCTCTCCGTTGTTTGCGTCTCATTTCAAACCACCGGCAACCCACCGGTACATTTTTCCTGGAAGCTTGTCGGTGAGCAAGCAAGCCAGCGAGTTGGTTAACAGTTGCCAGGCAACCGCTCACTCGCTCACGTGAGCGACGGGATGCCGCCGAGCACCCCCCGATTGGTTAAATGAAGATTTTTTTTTTCTCTCTCTAAAAAGTTTATAAATAACCTGAGAGGAGGTTGAGGAAACAAGGGGTAGGCGGTGGATTGATCTTCCACCTTGTTTTTTCCCGTGACTCACGTGTATCACAAATGGTTTACCCAGTCCTGTAATGCTGAAGGGTGGCGAGAATCTCCGATTTTAAAAGAACTATACGTACTAATTAGGGTGCGGCACAAAAAGATGACCTCAGAGCAAAAACGGACCGCTGCTTGACAGCTGATGAGATCAGAATTCACTAACAATGTGAGGTGGTAAAAAGACAGCATAAATCACAAGGGAAGGAAGTCCACTCAAAATCTGAGAAGGCTATCCCGGTTCCCTGGAGGCGAAGCTCAGTCCAGCCGAAGGTGCTCGCTTGCCTCGACATTAAAGACACTTTGGAGTCTTTGATGTATCGAAAGTACGTTTTGAAAATCATCAAGATGGCAGAGTCTTCAAAAAAAAGGTTAAAGGTATGCATTTCTGCAGACATGAAAGAAAGTTTAGAGCAGTGCCCCCCCAAAACTTAACGACAAAAATAAAATAAAAATAAATAAAAAAATGTAATCATGACCACAAAAAAAAAACCTTGAAAGAAGCAGAAAGTGGTATTTTTTAGGATCATTTATTGAGTTAGCACCACCTACAGGAGCGGAGTGGAACTGTACCCTGACTTTTCCCTCAGCTCACATGACGAGTGATTTGAAATATTAAATGACCCATAATGGCACCAATGTTCACTTTTTAATCGCTTGGCCGTGCCTTTGTCACAGAGAAGCTTCAAGACTTTCATCCCTTAAATGGCGGCGAGGCGCTAAATGAGGTTGACGCTCTGTCTATGCCGTCTCGCGCTATGCTAATGCTCGCCTTTGATGTGGAAGCATCGACGCGGTGGGAGGGGGAAAAAAGAAACAGGCGGGAGAAAGGAGAAGCCTTTTTTTTTAATGAGGACCTTTGTGACCCCAAATTTGATCCATAATCAGGGATTTTAACATAAAACATGCTCGTATGTCCATCAAGCTAGCTCCTGTTAGCTCCAACCAAAAGCTAGCATTTACACAATTGAACGGACTTCTCTCTGAATTTACGTAAACAAACACCTGCTATTTAAAGAAATAGTTTCCTTCTTGCCACCAATAGAAAATGAAGACTTTGAAAAAGTTATTCCACCCTCCCCCCCCACCTGTCTTCGCTGTAAGGGACGTATTAAATGGAATCCATGCCGTGCACTGTATATTATTCAGCACCGTTTCCATTAAGCCAGCTATAATTGTCACGCCGAGAGGGCAAATGATACACGCACCCACATACACACACACACACACGGACCTCTGAACATATCAGGTAATAAGTGGCGGTTATTTTAATTATAAGTCAGACCGGCTGCGAGGGACACGGAGACAGTGCGCGTTATTGCACTTTAATTAAAGAATTAATGAATAAATGAATAGGAGAACTCCATTTTCTCAGGGTTAAGCGTACGCCTACAGATATACCATAGATTTCATTCAAAGCAAAAAAAAAAAGGTAGGTAAGGACGGATGGATGGAGGAAACGCCGATTTCTGTAGGGGCCGCCGATGTCGATTTCAGTGGAGGCACGCACACACACACACACACACACACACACACGGGACTTCAGCCACATCACAGCAAATTAAACGCGACCGAAGTTTAAAAAAAATGAAACTTCAGCTTTTTCTTGAGGGAGGAAACCTGTGTCTGGTTTTTGATTGATATTAAATTAATTACCGTGGTGGCCATTTTTCGAGGCGTCGGTCGTTGTAAAAAGTTTAAGAAGCGCCGCAATCCGACGATTTTCCATCAGCGGTTTTTTTTTTTTTAATTACGTGCATATAAAATTTGACTGAAGAAAGCGCCTGCTTTCCCGGGCTGTATTTAATCCAAGCCGAGAGAACGCCACCCGCCAGAGCCACTGGCAAAAAGAAAAACAAGCACCCTTTTTCTCGCTTGGCGCCTCGGCCACATCTCCAGCTGTGCGTTATTATTGCAAAATGACTGATTTGCGTACGGCCTGATTAGCATGTCCTCGCCGCACGTGGCGTTTTAGCAGTTAGCGTTTTTTATTTCTCTGGTGATGTTAATTAGAAATACAAAAGCAGCAGCAAGAAAGCAGCAGTCACCCCTCAAAGGAGTCTCGCTCACTACTTGTCGTAATTACCGCTGTTGCCTTTTGTAGCTTGCTAAACACGCGGCACACTTGAGATTGTCACAATAGAACGACTCGAAATGGAGTCAACCCCACGATATGCGTTCCCGTCGCGGTCCCACTATTTCACGACTCTTTCTTTGTACGCTTTGAATCTGAAGTCATCTGTCGCCTCTTTATTTTGGGTGTAATTCCACTGTTGAACACCAGATGGTGACGCAGTAAGATTGACACGGCGAAGAGTGAAAACAGAAAATCTCCGCTTTGTACGCTTTGAATCTAATTTCGTGTCGCCTCTTTATTTTGGGTGTATTTCCACTGTTGAACACTAGATGGTGGCACGGTAGGATTGACACTCAAGAGGGAAATCATTTCTTTTCAATCCTGCTTTTTAGACCTACAGAAAGCTAAGTTCATTTTATACTATTCATATTCGGACATGATTGTTCATGTATATGATGAGCTAAGTTTGTACAAAAATTGGCTGATATAAAAGCATGATTTTACTTGGACTGGTGGTCTAGTGTTAGCACACTTTATTTCTCGGCGGCTCCTATAATACGTGGTAGAACTCAGCGTTGGCGTTTGAAAAGTTACTTTGATGAAGCTTGCGTCTGGTCCAGCTATGATTAGGCAGCCAGTCAGCCTGGCTGCACTCCCACTGGTGGCCAGCCGTCTTTTGCCTATTTTTTTTTCTTTGTATTTTCTCGTAATTATTCCATCTTTCCCACCGCACATAGTCACCCGAGAGCAGATTGTCAGCAGCCTATCAGCGAGTGGCAAGCATCAGCCACACTTCATTTCTATGCCGCCCCAAGCCTCAATCAAAGGCCAGTTTAGAAAATGACAAACTAAACTGAAGCCCCAATTGTGGCCACTTTTTTCCACAACTTTTGTCATCTTTGACAGGTTTATTCCATCAAGCAGCGGTAAGCAATAATTGGCTTTCTTTGTTCCGAAACATTCTCTTTTGTCATTGAAATGATTGCAATTTCCATTAATCCTTTGGCGCTCCCCCAAAACAACACAATCTTTGTAATGTGGATTTTAATGAAGAGAAATAATTATTATACTTTATAAACCATCCAATAATTGTATAACTATTTTTGTGTCACACTGCATGGTGTGGCCGCCTTGGCCACCTGGGGGCAGTATAACACAGGCGACAGCTGTCCTGTTCACTCAGCATTATTCTTTGCAGCAGGCAGGCACGTCTCAACTCCTCTTTAATCTCATCTGTACGGCACTAATATTCGCCGTTCTACGCGGAGGATAAAGAGGATCTGACCGCAAATACTTTTATATTGCCTATGCACACGCTGTTGCCGAACCATTCGTGTTTAGATGACAATGGCCAATTAGCATTAAGTTAGCCGGGAGTAGTTGAGCTGTTTTTTATAGGCAAGGTATAAACAGAAACTGACAAATAAGATATGCATACCTAAAATGTTGGCATCTTTTGAGTTATTTAAAATGATAGTAATGGGAATACTACTACACAAACACACACACGTGTCACTGTTTTATTTAACGAGAGCATCATGGGAATGCTGCTGGTTTAACTCGTGTTTATCTCTGGAGATAATTCCAAAAGGCCTCTCCTGCTCAGGAGTGAAATTTGAGCCAAGTGTGTTGCCGCATGCACACGAGCCCACTCACTCACACACACACACACACACACACACACACACACACACACACACACACACACACACACACGGCAGGGCTGGGTGTATGAAGTGCATCCGTTGGAGGTGGCCGCGCCAGCGCCTCGGAGCCATGCGATGCGACTTGCCCACAGTTCTTGGCCATATTAAGTGTTTGGTTTGTTTGTTTGTTTTGGGCTCATCCCAAATTCAACTTAACTGTGCAAATTATCCTCGCATGGGCTCATTTTAGTTAAGCAGAAGGCAAACAAAAACACTGTCCCACTTAAAGTGTAGAAAAAGTTATTTTTTAAAAATAGAGCCTTTGTGCAATTCATTTTTTATTTTGTAAGATTATTTTTATGGAGATTTTTTTTTCAGTTGCACGTTCGGCCAGCAACTAGCCAAGCGACGTCTGCCTTTTTTTTTTTCTCGAGGCTCCTGACCTTTATGTGGCGCTAGCTGGAACAAATAGAGGGTGCCAAAAAGCCGCCGTCAGCATCGGAGAAGACGCCCAAGTGCAATCACATGATGGCTATTGACATGCTTACCTGACACATTTTTTTTTTTTTTGCCCCCACGGCTCGTCCTTTCTCGGACCATCATGCTTTAGAAAACCGAAAAAAAAAAAAAAAGCCTCGTGTGTCAATGTCTCCTTTTGCACTGACGTTGCTTTGCTGACTCATAACATCAATAACGTTGCGGAAGGATGAGCGCTCGTTACGAGTGGCGTAGCGTGAAGTGCAACATGGATGCTACGAGCATTCCGTGAGGATGAAAACGGAGCTGCCCTTGACTTGCATTGTGTCACTTAAGTGACCGTTGTTTGTCTTTGCTCACACAACAGTGATATTATCCATACAATTTGAGATTTGGAATCATTTTCTATCCAAACAAAGTAACGGAAATGCACCGAGGAATTCTTTTTTCAAATGGAGACTTCCAATTCCCCCAATGTTAACACGTCTCGTGTTTTAAGACCTCTTTGTACATTATCTCCAAGGTGACAGATGTTTTTCCTTTCCCCTATCTTTTACGACAACAACTTATCTCCGAGGCGACGGATGTTTTAGCCAAGAGCCGTTTCGACCTCCCTAACGGGGTCACGTTGACTTCCAGTGATAAAGCTGAGTTTGCAAGCGGCGCAATGATTGCAGTGAGCGCCATTGTTTTCGTATTCGAGTGGAGAAACAAACATTTGCTACGTTAGGAACAAATGGAAGTAACAAACGCTACACACCAAATGTATATGTTGATCGGATCGGTACAAGGTGGACGTGTAAGCTAGCTTTATCTCGTGGCAGAGAATAAAGGAGATATGACCGTGATTATTGTTATATTTGAATGTATGAACGTTGATTGTGTTAGCATTAGCATTAAGCTAATGGACCAGAGGCATGAAGCTATGCTAAGGAAGGATCACTTGATTGTATTAGCATTACCATCAAGCTAGCAAGCCAGAGGCCTGAAGCTATGCTTCAAAAAGGATCACTTCATTTTGTTAGCATTAGCATCAAGCTAGTGGACCAGAGGTATGAAGCTATGCCCTTTGTTTTAGGTTTCGTTCTTAGCTTAACTTCTTAGCTCATAATAGAATGGACGACAGACTTCTCATTAGTGCGCAGTGTCCATAATTAGGTGGGAGATTTATTATTAATGGAGGCCATTAAGGCCTCCGTCCTCCCTCTTGGGCTTGATTGACACCACTAGGGTGCCATGAAGGAAAAAAATGCAGCTTGACCTTGACATAAGGGCCAATGCTAACAGTTGTCCACGTCCTGCGCGGGATTAGCCTTGCGTTAATGAGCTGCAGCTTGGTTTTGGGTTTTTTTTTTTTTCCAAAACAGATTTTTTTTTCTCCTGGCTTAAGTCTTTACCCAGAATCCCCTGCTGTTATCCAGTTATACTGCATTAAATTAATCCTCCTCAACTGTCTGACCCAGAATGTTCCGGCCTGCCTTTGCGTTTTGACCGCACTCGTTTGTTTCATAGGCAGGCCATTCCCGTTAGCCCCAAAGTGTCCTTTCATGCAAAAAAACAGAAACAAAAGTCATTTATTACGGAACAGCCTTCATTCCTGGGGGCTTTCTTTTTTTTTTTTCTTTTTGTTCGCCGATGCAACCGTGTGTGTGGTTGCACTTGGAGAAGGATGGCAACAACGAGGAAAACTACTGGATGCACAGATTTTCATTTGGTTTGGTGGAAAAAAAAAAAAAAACAATGCCGGTTGATGTAAAGCTCAATTATGTAAAAAAAAAAAAATCTGAATTTTTTAAAAATAGTTCCTGAGATTTTAATTTTTTATTTTTAGAAATGGTTTTATATTTCTAGAAAATGAAAGGCTTCCTCAGTGAAAGGAAAATCGTTTGAGAATACAGAAGTAGAATAATTTTGGGGCAATAACTTATTCCACACATTGCAAGGATGTTTTTCTGAATAAGAATTATTCCAAACGTATTTATTTATATTTGCTCCCAATCAGGGATTTTTTTTTTTGATAACCAAGTTCTCCGTCATGAATTTGTGTTTGTGCGGTGGGCTTGTCGCACGGGCGTGAACAACAAGCGGGGAGGCAAAAAGAGCAATGCCAACAATCCGCCAAAGATTAATGAAATTGTTTGTGTGCAGTGAAAAGCGGTCGGTGGCATTTGGCGAGGTCAGCTTGCGAAGCACTTAAGCAACAACTTTTGTGTTTTAGTCCTCCATAATCACATAAAGTAAAATGTTGGCTCAGTCAACGGGGAACAAAAATATGTAAATATAGCCCGAAAGGACATAAATTCTAATCGGGACTTAAATGAAGAATTATGCATCATAAAAAGAAATAATAATAATAACCTTGTCAACAAATTTATTGCACATGCAGCTTGAAAAGTGCACATTTTAAGGACAGCCAAGGTTGCCGATAATGACGTTAAATTGCGCTTTGACCTCTCCAAAGGGGTGAAACTTGCAAAGTGCTTTTATTTGTACCCAATTATCATTCGTCAAAGAAATAATAGCCAAATATAGCATATTGAATTCAAAACACGGCGCTCCAACATTGTCATTTTTTTTCACCTTTATAAATAATTATGAATAAATATAAATAAATATAATTATATATAAATATTGATGTATGCTAAATTCAAACTATTTTCCCAGCTGCCAATTTAAATTTTTGTTAATTGTCTTCTTTACCATCCACCTTCTCCCACACGCATGCACGCACGAACGCGGGCGCACACGCACACACACAGCGGCCGCGTCTTAGCGCTGTCAGACGAGGATTAAGGCTTTGAAAGGCGCAAGCGTGGGAACTTCTTGGAAAAGGGAGGAAAATGACATGAGCGGGGGAAACAAAAGGGCCGGGCACAACTGAACCTCAACTCCTTCGATTAACTCCCACGCGCTCAAAGTGGCAAACTTTCCAGCACCTTTGCCTTTTCAAACTACATCAATGGCTGCGACGCGTCCGACGAGCCCTCCGGAACCAAAACCAATCCAATGCAAGAGCGGGCAAAACTTTCCGCAAAACTCAGTTTAAAACCGCCATGGAAGAGAGAGAAAAAAAAAAACTCATCTCCCATCCTTCTGTGAACAGGATTCGTCCAATTTCAACTTCTCGGAATGGGGCTGAGGAGACGCGCGATCCAATTTGTCTCTTCTTGTTTGTTCTCTGACTTGTTTATCCGAGCCGGGCGCGGGCATGGCTGACAAATAGCCCGGCCGGAATGCGGGAAAAAATCTCCAACTTTTATCCCGGGGTTGGCCTTCTCATCCATCACGTGCGACGGATATCGTCGCTTCCAATCGCTTCCACCTGCTTTTCCCTCGCTCGAGCTTTTATTTATTTATTTATTTTCCCGTTTCTATTTCTCACTCTCTTTCTTGTCATCCTCCTGAGAATTTGGCGACCTACTTCGCCATGCTATCAAGGCTTCTTCTTTTTTAACCATCTGCTGTAAATACACACAATGTGGACTTGTCGCACCTTTGGAAAATAATCCGTCGCTTTGATGCCGTGCCCTCGCCAAATGTTCCGCTCCAATATGGCAAACGGGAAGTTGGGATTTATCTTCTCGGTCCCCACGCGGCATCTGCGCTTCATTTTTATAACACCTTTCTTTTCCCCCCCCACCGAGCAACATTTTGGACATCTGTCTATTTTGACATTTTAGTTCTCTCACTTAGAGCGGCTAAGTTTAGCCGCGGCGTGTTAGCCTTCTTTCCGAGTGAATGAAAGGAAAGTTCTGTCACTGTGATCAAATCATGAAAGTATAAATATAAAATAAAATAAAATTAAAATAGTAATAAAAATAATAATAATAAAACTGCATTTTATCCTAAAACGAATGAATAAAAATAAAATAAAAAATAAAATTGAATTTAAAACGTAACATTCAAAATTAAAGCAGCCGGTCCAAAATTATGGTTCGGTAACTATAGCTGTGATTAAAACTGTGCTTGGGTTGACTTTATTTCGGTACCATTGGTTCAATAAAGCGATTTCAAATTAACTGGCGGATTTTGCAAAAGAATTTGCATATCGCTGCTAGACCATGACAGATGCAAAACAGTGTTATAACTTTAAAAAAAAAAACTTTTCTTTGTACAAGTCAGTCGCTTGGTTTTGCTCGTACTGAGTCTCGACATCACGGCCACACCCAAAAAAAAAATCATTGATATAATTTTCTAATTATTTATTTTTTGTACGCGGATCTTTCTTTTAGTACCAAGAAGTCATTTGTCAAACAAGCGTGGCCAATAAACAAGCGGCAATCAAAAGAACCACGGCGAGGATAATAGTCCCAAGTCCCACTTTTTGACTTTGGAGACGAAAAGTGGGCCAGGAACACCTGGAGGAGGCATCGAGAGCAATTCAACTCTCGCAGGAAAACCTTTCACGTAACATTTGTCCCTTTGTGCAAATAGTTGGGATGGTCAGACTTGGACGGCCAAGGCCGACAGCATCTGCGACTCGCAATTAAGCTGAAAAGCGGCTGAGGGAGAGCGCGGGAAGGCGGCAAAGGTCGTAGGGAAGTCAGGATAAGGAAGGGGGTACAAAGCGGATCTGGAATCCGCCGTCGGCCTTGTTAGCGCTAATGATGTGCCGCAAGGTGGATTTTGCGTAACATCAAGCCGAAGAAATAAATGTCACATTCATCAAAAGAAGTTGTTTGCTTCATGACAGATGCCTAAACGTGTTTTCGAAAACAAGTACCGTATTTTCCGCCCTATAAGGCGCACCTAAAAACCTAAAATTTTCTCAAAAACCAACAGTGCGCCTTATAGCCCGGTGCGCCTTATATATGGACCAAATTCCTAAATTTAAACTGGCCCAAAGCATTGTGTCATGAAATCAATCATAAGTGGCCCGCTGAAGACTATGAATCATGACTCAAAAAGACTATGGATCATTATTTTATGATTATAAAGTAATTTGTTTCCGTCTGAAGTTGAAATAAAAAAGATAAAATGGAGAATGATTTGATTTGGATTAAAAATCTGACATGATGCATTAATGGTGCGCTTTATAGTCCGGTGCGCCTTATATAAGGATAAAGTTTTAAAATGGGCCATTCATTGAAGGTGCGCCTTATAGTCCGGTGCGCCTTATAGGCCGGAAAATACGGTACTTTGACATCACTAAGGCGGAGCTTACGCCTGACCATTTTCAGTTTTTAGACGAAAAGAAGGAAGCTTTTAGAGTCTTACTGGCGTCACAGCACAGGTTTGACACGATACTTTGTCAAAGGGCCTCTCAAAAGTGTACTGCTAGCTTAAAGGATCATTTATAGCTAAATGAGCTAACAGAACAAGCTAGCTTATGACGAGCAGTGGAGATAAAGAAAAATCCACTAAAAGACGACAAAACAAAGCAAAAAATGTCCGCCCCGAAACTATGATCATTATAAAGCCATATTTTTAGCACCAAGAACAGAGCTTGGAAATGATCATCTCTCTTTCTGTCGTGTCTTTGATATTCGGTGCAGTCTGGTTTGATGAACTTCTTTGTATCTTTGCTAGGGTGTTCAAATGAAGATATAGCCCGCACAGTCGGGTTTTATGAACGCTAGCCGTTTTTTTTTCACAGTCGTGCACTTAACAGCATAGACGTCTCTCAAGCTATAGCACATTAGCTCGTAATTAACTTAACGCCCTCGGAAAATGAGCGAGGGAAAAGGGAAATAAGGAAAGGAATTAAAGAGGGGTCGGGCTATGTCGTTCCCGGGTCCGCTGACTTCCCTCGGCACGCTAATGAGTGCGTAATTAGAGTCGCCGTATAAATGCCACGCTGGCCTCGGGGATCGCTCACACCGGAGTGAACTATGCCGTGCTTAAATGAAGCGGAACGCTACGCCGGCGACCCGCGTTTTTACGACGAGAGGCGGCTCTTGGCACGGAAGGTTCAGGTGGTCAACATTAATTCAGTGTTGAAGGACACGAAGAGCAGCGGGTACGTTCTTCCAGCCTTTGACCAAGCTCACGTATACGTTTTGGAGGGAAGCCATCAAGTTTAGCAGACCTAGCAAAAACATTTTGGGGAATCCAACTTCATTTTGATGTCAATTCTAATATAGAAGCTAAAGTAATTTCATTTTTTATCGAAACGTACTTTGGGTGCTGAAGACGTTTGAGGTACCCGAAAGGTATGTTGTTAGTTTTATCGACAAATTGTCTATATTGTGAGCGGAGAGCACCTTTGCAAAGATTATAACGGCCAGCATCTTCTCTCATCGGCTGCCGGTCGCTATTCCAAAGTCGACATGTGGGAAGGAAATGGTGATCCATCATGTTGTTCCCCCCCCCCCCCCCGCCCTCCTCCGAAATCAAAGCCCCTGGAGACCACCTAACACCTGTCTCCACTCTCCCGAAGCTGTCCAATGCGGAAATTACACCAGCGGAACGCATTGATGCTAAACCAAGTGCTACCGAACCAGACATGTCTTTGAGTGTGTGTGTGTGCGTCTTTAACAGTGAGGTAAGGCTCACACAATATATTTTATTTTTTATTTTTACTGCTACTTTTTACCTACTACTGAGTTGGGCGGAGTGTGAGTTGGGCAGAGTGTGCGATGCCCCATGAATAAATCCATAAAATCATGATGCAGGCATAATCTCTCTCTTTTTATTTTTTTATTAAAAACATCATTACAAATTAGAATTTTTTTTTTTTAAAGCTGAAAGGGATTAATGGCGTTTTCGTTCATTTCAACCGGGAGGAAGATGATTCCCTGGCAACTCAATCCCCTGGCCACATCATTGCTTGTAGCCTTATTTGGAATATTTCGCCACCATTTCATCATCTACCACATCATTCAAATTCACGTGGGATTTTCTTCCTTCCCCTCCTTGGGACTCGTTTTCTGGCCCTCATTAGGCTTTTTTTTTTCTCCTTTCAAGACGACTTATTTATTTATTTTTGTTTAAAATCCCACTGCAACCGTCGACTGGGAAAATATAAAACGTTGTTTTTGCGGTTGGAGCATGCATCGCTAATGTCCGCTGGGCCGACGATATTCTAATTCTGACCCACTTGTGTGCCCGTCTGATGATGTTCTGAATATCCACGTCGAAAAAACACAAGGAGAGAGATGCTGATGACATCATCAGGCTCCCAAGTGAAGCTCCTCCATTCATCTCGGATTACTCCTCATTGACAAACGTGCTTTTGCTCCACACGGGAACCATCTGATAGAAAACTCAAAACGCGGGTGAAAAATGTCTCCGTCAGCAGTTGCACTCAAAGGGCGGCCGTGCTGTTTTGGTGGCACGCAAATGTGAAGACCCCCTGTTGTCTAAATCCCGAACGTCACGAGCAAAAACAAACAAAAAAAAGTCTTACTTTCAGGGGACAAAAAGTTACTATGAACAAAACATGGAAAAATCTGAGGGGAAAGTCATTCTTAAGAAATAAAAAAAAATATTTTCCAGCAGAAACTATTTGTTAAAATGTAGGAGTCAAGCAAAAAATGTATTCTTAAAATAAGTATAAATTCAAGGTTTGGGGGGCAGACTAAATTGTGCCCCACACATCCTGCCTAGCAACAAGTGACCTTGCTGGCAGTACATCTAAAATATTAAGTCAGCTCCTAAGTTCCTCCTCAACTTCATGACTCTTTTCCATGCTAGCAAAATGTCATGACGAAACAAGAGTCAAACAATTAACAGCGTCACTTAATGTGATGAATGTGATGGGGACTCACCTTGAAAGTGATTTTACGGGGCATTCTGCCAGCAAGGTGTCTTTTACAGGCCCGCCCCGCCGTGCTCTCTCTTTGACTTGGCCCACATCCATCTTTGAATATTCATTGACAGACACTCGCCGGCCCAATTCATTTGTCATGATGCTTATCGTATGGCCGCCACATTTAAATATGCACATCTACAAAAGTATGCGCATGATTGACTTCTCTGTAACAGAATATTTGGCATCGGGGCTGGTGGACGCCGTAGGCGTTCAATGACAAATGGAGTGCTTCATTTAATCAAAGCTATTTTTTTCCCCCCCACTTGTTTTTTTTTTTAATTTATTTAAATATTTTTTCAAATCAACTCCAGCCCTGATTAAGATATTTGGGAGTGCAGTAATTAATCAGTGACTTGGTGTGTTAGCCACTTCAGCCTGATAAAATGCCTCCTTTCAAGTATCCATGCGGGTAAAGAATTTTAAAAAAGTACATTTCTTAATTTTAATTATTTAATACTTTTCATATTTTGTTAGGGTCTGGACGAGGACTGTTTCCAAAGGTTTATAAGAAACTGCTAAGCAGGGTTTATTTTTTTTACAGCCAGGTGCGCTAACATGCTATCTTACAAAGTTTCGGACTGCCCGTTCATTGTTGAGTCAAAGATTGACTTTTAGACTTTCAGAGAGCGGTGTTAGAATGAGAAGTGACCTCCCGTCTGTACCCTATTACACCCCGTTATCATCCCGCGCACCTTGACTCCGCCCCCATGACCGCCCGTCCTTCCCCCGCCGTACGCAAAGAATGGTAAAGGGGCAGGCGTGGCGCCGCATACGGAATGCTTGGTGCAGCGTGATTAGCATTTGCAGGGCAAAGGGGCAGAGGGGAAGCGTTTCGAGAGGTAAAGTGGGGATCATTAGTAAGGGGCAAAGTCAAAGCTTCAGCAAGGTTAAAGCACGTTGGGATTCTTGTTTCCGAACACTGAATAAGAAGCACTTTCTCTACTTTGACTCTTAAAACCAATGAGCACACTGGAATATATTAATAAATGGGTTGAATGGAAAGTTTGAGAAACTCAATTCAACTTTATTTACATAGCACTGAACGATCCTATTACAAGAACTAAATCTTGAGCGCTCTTCGATCTGTGCTCGACCGATTATTATTATTTTTTTAGGATCAATGTCGATTATTAGTAATGAATTATATTTGCCGCTGATTTTCAGTAAAAGGTTGTCATAAACAAATGAGCAAGAATAAACAAGTCCAACTCAAGTCACATGACTTGCGTCTCACACCTCTGCTAAACACGATTTGTTTTGACAGTTTTTGGGTAGTGGGCCGATCGTAAAGTTCAAAACCCCCTCAACCTGACCACAGTTTGGAATCCCAGTGGTGTCTTTTAAGACACTTCATGTCATTTTCACGGCTGACAGTTAGTACAACAACAAAAGAAAACCAGATTATTTAAGCAAATACTTAACATAAAATGATTTCTTTAAGGTTGCTTTATCTTCCCTGATTGCATCCCACTCACCAACCTATTTGGTTCACCTCCTTTTGACCGAGCGTGGCACCTCCTGATTGAATCTTTGTGCTGCGTTAATGTCTTTTTAATGGAGGAGGAAAATGACCTGATTTCTGTTCAACAAGACAGCGAAAAGGAACACGGCGAGGGGAAGACGCGTGGGCCTGTGTGTGTGTGTGTGTGTGTGTGTGTGTGTGTGTGTGTGTGTGTGTGTGTGTGTGTGTGTGTGTGTGTGTGTGTGTGTGTGAGTGACTCGAATCAACCCAGGGAGATTACGGCGTGTCATGAAGCGCTCCGGTGCTGCTCAGTCAGGTCTTGGCGCACTGTCACTTTGTGTCCTCGTCAACGCTTCGTGCGTGCGTGCGTGTGCGACATCGCAGACGTGTAGACACAAATGAGACAATGCCTAACCCTAAACAATAAAAGGATGGTGGTTTTTTTTGGTTTGGAGTTCTGATGGCAAACACGAAGAGTTTGAATCAAACAATTAAATCCCGATCTATCTTGCGTCGTTACTTAATTGCGCTGCTGCCTCCTTGTGATCGTTAGGGTGAACTACATCGTGTTGGAAAAGCAGGCCAGTGCTGTCATGCGTGTGTCATCATTTTTAATCATTCTGCCCAGTTAACTCATTTTTCACTCTTCTTCCTCTTTATCGCCCTCATTTTCGGCCTCCTCCTCTTCCCATCTCAATTTCCACCTTTTTTTTTTCCCCCCCACCAGAATTGTTCTGGCTTTCTGAATAACTCGGCCAGCATCGATTATGCCGCTCGTTGAATAATTGAAATAATCGTCATTCATTCATCACGCGCTGACCTCTCCTGTGACGACGAAGATCATTTGTTACGCTGTCCTGTCAACATTGGCCATTTATCCTCATTGACCTCAATGGGCTACCGTAGTCGCACTCCGGCATCAAAATGACGATGAACTTGTTTTGATGTCAATACGTCTCGATGTATTCTCGCCATAAGTGTTTTCCATTATGATATATTAAAAATAATTTTCAAAAATCGTGACTAGAAATGAGAATAAGCTAGCTTCTAAGCTAGCTTCTAAGGCTAGCCAGCATTAGCATTGCGTCAAGCGTACATCGAGGACGTTTTGCTGCAACGGAATCTTAAATGGCTCTTGGGAAGACTTTGAATTTCGTGACCTTTGCGCCACTAATGTCTAAACAACCCGCAACGCACTCACGTAAATGTACACAAGATAATGAACAAAGCTTATCTTGACCTACGTCATCGGTGGGACGTATATGGGAAGTAAATTATTAGATATGCTGTAACTTCAGCTATCTAAGGTGCTTGCTGGCCTTGTGGTTGAGGATGTATTTTTGGTCACACTCCCGTTATGAAACTTTTCAGCAAAATGATAAGGCCTGAAATATTGATTTTGTTTTCATGTAATTCAGTATATACACCAAAGAATTTTTAAATCAGAATACAAGAAAAGGCTAGGTAGAAAAACTCAATTCAATTCCCGATCTAAATTTGACTATGACTTGGGGGAAAAAAAATTCATGTTGAATTAATGCAGAAAGAAATTTACATCCAGCACTTGGTATCGAGAAAAACGTCATTGCCTACATTTCATCCTTTCACAAACATTTTTAAAGATTTGTCTGGGCTTCGTCGCATTTTTCCAACTGTATCCAGATGCCGCTTTCGGGCCGCAGGATGAGCCCACCCGTCGGTCTCAGCTCTTCACGTGACTGGCTAGTTTTGACGTTAAAATGACGCAAAATGGAAGATAACACCACTTTTTCCTCCATGAGGGCAAAGCGCTGACCTGGCATAGCGAAAAAAGATGAGAAACAAAATATGTTTATCAACATTAAAATTAGCATTAGCACAAGAAGAAACATTAGCATGATTATGAGATGTATTCCCATTAGTGTTAGCTTTAGCATCATGAGTTTCGTTCTTACCGATGCAGTTGCGAAGTCCGGCAGAGAAGGGGATGTACGCATACGGCGGTCTCCCTGTCACGTTTTCCGGCAGGAAGCGTTCGGGCCGGAATTCCTCGGGCTCAGGGAAGTAGCGAGGATCCCGGTGAAGCGCGTAGGTGACGATGATGGCGTTGGTGCCGCTGGGCACTTTAAAACCGTCTGGCAGAATAGAATCAGATTCGAAAATGAATATTGCGGACCAATGCAGGTATTCTGGTTGTCGCTATTAGCATGGACGCAAATTTCAGAGCAGTTCTATCAGAACCTGCTGCAATCATTTCTAATTAACAAGGACACCAAAGCTAACGTAAGCTCCGCTATTCTTTTTTTGATTAGCCTAAAATAATAGTCAAACAATAGCACTTGAATTGTACTCCAACCTTTTCAGACATGTTTTGACCCTCAACGGCCACCGTACACAGGATAAAAGTTAGCTCATACGTACTGATTTTGGCATCTTCACGGAGGCTGCGTGCAAAAAAAGGTACGGAGGGAAAGAGGCGTAGGGCCTCCTTGATGACGCACTCCAAGTACTTGAGCTGCTTCAGGTCTTCCATGTCGGCCACGCGGTCCGACGCACCTTTGGACCCGGGTGAAGTGTGGGGGGGGGGGGGGGGGGTTTACTAATTTTGACTTGGTTACCCCGACAGAGGTTGCATTTCTCTGAAGGCTAGCAAGGCACATCAAAGCAGCTGAGAGCAGAACTGAATCATGCCCCGTGTCTGTGTGTGTTTGTGTGTGTGTTTTGGCTTTTTGGATTTTCACAGCTCTCATTTGCCCGAAGCGCAACTCCAAACAAACACATTAAAGGCACCGAGTCAGAGTGTGAGCGCGTGTTACCAAACACTTCCCGAAGCTCGCGTTGAACTTTGCGGTGCACGTCGGGGTGAGAGCCCAGCAGATGAAGGGCCCAGTTCATCGCGGCTGCCGTCGTGTCGTGGCCCTGCAAAAACATCACCACGTTCATGTCACTCTAAGTAACTATTTGATATTATCATTATTATGAATTTAATTAAAGATCCATTTTAAGTGGGGAAGTAGGGATAGCAACCCTGAACATGAAGGTGTCCACTTCCTCCTGGATGTCCTGATGGCTCATGGAGTTTCCGTCCTCGTCTTTGGTCTTGAGCAGCATGTCCAGGAACGCTCGCCTCTTCCTGGTCTTGGATTCGTCCTCCTTCTTGAGACTCTCAGCTCGCTCCCGAATAACCTGACAGGAGTTTGTTCTTTTGAGTCTCCCTAGAGTGAAATCTCAGATGTTCTGTTCATCTATTCATTCATCCATATGAGCAGGAGCCTTACCTCGTACGTGAATGAATGTAGCAGTTTGAGCGTGCTCTCGTGCACGTTACCCTCGCCAAAGTATTTATATGTGAAGTCGAGCCAGAACCATGGCGCCCTCTGTCGGCGGCTGATGATGTCACTCATTCTTGAAGCAAACGCAGCAACAAGGCGCATTGAATTGTTTCTTTGAACTGTGCAATGCATTTAAAAAATGAAACGTACACTTCAACTTACTTGTAGACACTTTGGACATACTCAGACTCAGAATTGCTTTGTGCGTAGATTTTCTTTCCCATAGCGGTTTCTACAAAATAGATACAGAACTGCAAAATTATCAACTTCATAGGCAAGATGAGGACAGAGAAACAAAGTCGGCAAAAACATAAAAATCTCAGTTGAATTGTGAGTTGTGTCTATTTCATTGGGCTTTTGGGGCACAATTGAGTCTGCCCCTTGATTTCTGCCTAGCAACAAGTGACCAATGTGAAGGCATCATTTTCATTGGAACAGATCAGAAGTCAATTAGTATTTTTAATTTGAATTCCACTGACCACAGATGATGTCCAGGGCGCATAGCGTGATGTAGTTGAAGCAGTTGAAGGGGCCTTTGCCCGCCTGGGGGGCCAACTTGTTCACCAGAACCTCGGCCTGTTCGTTCATTACTTCCAGGAAGTCTTGCAGGATGGTGAAGTGGAACGTGGGCGTCAGCATCTTACGCCGCTGGCGCCACTTTGGGCCTGTGCTGTCAAAAGTGGAACTGGTTTGGTTTGGAAATTCATTTCGAGCATGAGTTGGAAAAACCTGCCCCCGATAGTCTCATAAAAGTTCTCGATAGGACCGAGCCCGAAATTGAAAAGGTCCGTCGATCTAGAATACCTGGTGAGCAGCCCGGTTCCGAGCCAGGGATGGAGGAAGCTGTAAGTGATAGATTTGTCCATGTGAACAGGGTTGCTCACAATTGGCTATAAGGAGGAGGAGAAGCATCAAAAACATAAACTGCCATAAACAATATACAAATATTCATCCATTTTATTACATTGCCTTACTCAGATTTCAACAGCATTATAATAATATTATACACATGATTTATTTAATTTTATCACTGGATCACTTGCTGCCCACCCGACGCAATAAAAGACAGATATCTGTATAGAGGACTCAGCTCCTTGCGGAGGAGAAAGAATACGTGACTGTCTGTACCGTTATGCCGAATGTCTTGTTGGATTTTTCTTTGCTATACTTGTTCAGATTCGCTTTTACTTCTGCTTCCTTACCTGTTCCTCTGTTTATCAAGCTGCCTTTTTACCTACACACTAGCCCCGCCCCGCCCCACCCCCCCACATGTGACTAAAATATTGTACAGTAGGCTTTGCCTCGCAAATGTGAGAATTGTGAAATGACAAAATGTGGGGAAAAAAAATTAAAAAATGAAGCACTTTTCTTTATACTGTACCTCGACAGTCTCGGCATGATAAAGAATCACAAATGGCACGGTCCCAAGCCAGAGTTTAATCACCGGCATATTGCGGAATTCTTCTACATAACCCTGAATTTGCTGGAAGAATTCTGCAAAATAAGATACGACTGATCGCATTTGGCTTTATACTTTTTTTCTTCAAGCATGTTATTCTCAGAAGATCAAAAACCAAATCAAGAATGTCATTTAAACATTGGTGAATAAGTCGTTGAAAACGTTTCTGTCTTGGAGCCAAAACGTTTGAGCTTGCATCTGCACCGCGTCGTCCACTCACCTACCGCGTCGGTTTTCAAATCCAGCGCGTTACCAATGAAGGGATACGTGCGGCTTACGGCCGGGATGGGCTTCATGACCATCCAGTTTTTCAGATACGTGCTCAGCTGTTTGTACGTGAGGGCCGCCAGAACCAGAAGCAGGCCGACGCCCAGCAGCGGCACCGAAACACCGGCGGCCACGATAGCCATGTCGCTAGGCTGTTGTTGTCTCGGAGTGGTCGGGGGGGGGCAGGCGGGGGTTTATATAGCAAGTAGTTGGAGAGGCTGGCCCAAAGCGCCCTTTGTGCTGTTTATCTTTAACTACAAACAGGTCACTGTGTTTAAAGTTGGACTCTTTATGTCATAATCAGGTAGGCGGACCAACCAACTGCCAATGGTTCAAGGGCTGATGGCAGGGGGACTCTGACAAGCTGCTGTAGACTGGTAACAATAGTTGGGGACCCCAACGTTGGCACGGCTGATATTGGTCCTCATTTAAAAACATATATATTTCCTTTAGCCTACGTAAAAAGTTTGTCACTGAGATCAGCGGTAACTCTTCTTTGTCTGTTGGACTTTACTATACTGCCACCCAGTGGCCAAGGCCAATCCCGTGTACCTAATGAAACGTCCGATCACACCAAACAGTGTCCAATCTGGTTTGCAGTAGCATTTTATTCTGATTCCCGCTTTTCCTGTCGCATTGGCGCCAAAGTGAAATCAAATCCCCGAACCCGTCGCAAGGTGCTTTAAAGCAGGGGTGGGAATCGATTGGTCATGCCGAGGGCGATGAGCAGCTTCTGACGGAAGGCGACCACTCGTTCCTTGTGCACGGGCCAGTGGAGGACGCAGCGTTGCCTCAGCATGCCGCGGCGCAGGAAGAGCGAGCGCGATAGCTTGTAGTCGTGTACGTCCTGCAGGAAGACCAGGATCACCGAGTCTCTGCTGGCCTCCATCACCTGGTGCAGCGCCTGATGGGCCTTGAAGCTGCAAGGCAGGGAAAACAAAGTTATTTTAGTCTTATGAGCAACTCGGTGATCGGAGGGTTATGCTCGTCGTTTGTTAGCCTGAGCCATCTTTACTGAAGTGGTTAAAAAGAACAAAGAACAACGGTACCGTCTGCACCACGGATCGCCGAGGAGGCTTTCGGTGACCACAAAAAGGATTTTGCGGGAGTTCCTCATGTTCTCCACGATGGACTCCAGCTGGGACATTCCTGGCACCGAATCCCGGTCCTCCAGGCAAAACTTGCACGCCTCGCCCTCCAGGGGCATCATGGCTCTCTCCACCCAGTTGCCGTCCTCCTCGGCGTGGATGATGTAAGCGTCGTATTCAAACTGCCGGCCCTCCTCCACCGTGGCGTCGCTGAAGCCTAAAGCCCGATTGACCAGGACGTTCCAGTAGAACTGGATCCTCCAGCCGTGGAAGCGCAGCAGAAGCGCCGTCGCGGTCAGCAGCACCACCAGAGTGCTGCTCAGTATGTAGAGCGCGTGGAATGGCGCCAGGTCCTTGCACGAGAGCGGGTCGAAATCTGTGATGGAGCGGTTGAAGTAAGCCAGCGGCGTGTTGCACACGTAGTGGCCGGGGATGTTGCTGCTGCTGCTGATGTTTGTGGTGTTGAGCCACGTGACAAACCACAGGATGCTCTCGCAGGTGCAGTCGAAGGGATTCTTATCCATGAGGAGATAGCTAAGGTTGGCCAAAGGAATCTGGAACACCTCGGGCCTCACGGCCGTGATCAGGCTCCTCTGAAGACGTAAGACTTTCAGGGAGGTCAGGCTATCGAAAACGGAGTCCCTCAGGTTGTTCAGCAGATTGTTGCTAAGGCTGAGCTCACGCAGGTTCCTCAGCCCTCTCAGCGCCTCCATGGGGATGGCGTCTAGTCCGTTGCTGTCCAGCTGCAGGCTGGCCATGTTCTCCAAGCCCTTCAGGTAGAGCACGGGGCCGCCGAGATTGGCGTCATTCCACAACCGCGCCAGGTTGTTGTGTTGCAACTTGAGGACCTTCAGGTTTGCCAGTTGGCTCAGCAGGTTCGCTCTCAAGTTGGCGATGTTATTGTTGCTCAGGTCCAAGTAGGCCAGCTTGGCTAAGGGCTGGAACGGAGAACCATCCAAGTTCAAGGACATGGCCGTCAGGCTTTTACTCAGCGTCAGGACCCTGAGAAGGGGAACGCCGACAAACGACGTGGAGCTGAGGCTGATGGTTTGGTGATTGAAGGACATGTGAAGCTCCTGGAGTTGAGCCAAGCCTTGGAACTCCGTCCCGCTCAGAGTCTGCTTGATGAAATTAAAATCAAGGTAAAGGTGGGTGAGGTTCCCCAAATGGGAGAAGGCACCGTATTGAATCTGCGAAACGGCCGCCGCCGTCAAATTGAGCTTCAGCAACGGGGACCCGCCGAGTGAAGCCAGAGTCTTATTGGAGATGCTTTTCAGTGATGCGTAGCTGCTCCAGCTCAGGTCCAGATATTTGAGACTTTTCAAGCCCGTAAAGGTGCGCTCCGTAATCTCCCGTGCCGAAGTCCTCTGCAAACACAAAGTCTCCAGGTCGGCCAGCGGCCTGAAGGAGAAGTCGTCGATGATGGGCGTGGCGGAGGTGTGACTTTTCACCAGAGCTTTTGTCAAGTCCAGCTGCTTCAAATTACCAAGACCCTCAAACGTCCGCTCGGTCAAATGCTTGATGTTGTTTTCCGACAAGACGAGCTCATCCAGTTTGTTGAGAGGCTGGAACGAGCCCGGTTGGATTTGACCCAAGCCGTTCCCGGAGAGGTCCAGCCAGGTTACGTTGGTTTGCTGCAACTCTTTGAAGGTGTTTGCGGTCAGGGTGACCAACTTCATCCTCCGCAGGGACAATTTCTGGATAGACGTTCCCGACAGCGCTACGCAGATTTTGGAGATGGCCGTCGTTCCCATGTTGCTCCCGTCCATGATGAGGATACGAAAGTGGGAAATAGGCTGGAAGGAAGCGGGGTCCACCTGCGGGGGAAAAACATGGCAGCTCTTTGAACCCCAAAACCCATCCCGCATGTCCTACTCAGGCCAACTTGATTGAATTTGATTGAAAAGCCACCAGTGGCTGATACCTTAAAACAAGGTTGGTACCGACGCCTGGTACCGGCACTGGACCCTCCCTAATAATTTGTCCCTTACCGTTTTGATGTTGGCGGACTCCAGGTTGAGGACCTGCAGAGATGCTGAGTGGCTAAAAAGAGCAAAGTCATCTGTGGCCAAAGTTGAGAAGGTGTTGAATCCCAACCTGAGCTCCACCAGGTTGGGCATTTGAGGCCTGGAGCCCAGCTTGGCCGAGTTGAGATTGTTATTAGACACGTCCAGGAATTGTAGATTCTAAAAAATACAGGTGGAGTCACATGACTTGAGTTGACTTAAGGGGCCCAAAGCCACCGGATAGCGGATCCTACTACCTGTAGCCTGGCAAAGACTTCCCCTTTCAGTTTCAGCCTGTTGCTCGACAAGCGAAACCGGGTCAGGTTCCCGCAGGCGCTCAGATCCTCTTCCTGGATGACGTGCATCTCGTTGTGGTCCATGTCCAGAGTCTGCAGCAGGGGCAGCGCCCGGCACAGTCCGCCGTCCAGCTCGGTGAGGCTGTTGAAACCGACGTCCAGGTGCAGGAGATCCGCGTAGGGGGCCAGGGCCGCCGGCGGGATCCGGCTCAGGCGATTGTGGGACAGATCCAAGCTGGTGATGTTGCCGGGGAGGTCGGACGGCACCGCGGTCAGGCTCAGGCGGCTGCAGTCGGCCGTGGTGCCTTGGATGTGGCAAGAGTTCTTCTTCTGGGAGGACTCGACGAGGAGAACCAGCGTGAGGTGCCACAGAAGGATCACCTGTAGGAATGGCAGGCAAAACATGTTGGAGTGAGTGGGGGAAAAAAACTCCAATACCGTAATTTTCGGACGATAAGTCGCGGTTTTTTTCATAGTTTGGGTGGGGTGGTGAATTATACTCAGGAGCGACTTATATACATACATATATATGGTTTTTCTTTCACTTTTTTGGGCCTTTTATGGCTGATGCGACTTATACTCCGGTGCGACTTATAGTCCGAAGATTACGGTATATAGTTTTTTAAATCTGTGATGTCATCGGGTATGACATGCAAAATAGGCTAAGACTTGCGCAACAGCAAGTCAACAACGAATCATTACAACATCAATAATTTAATTTTTTTTTTTTACTTTTCTGTAGACTGGTGCAATGAATTTCCTTTTTTTGGGTGAGGAGAATTATTAAATTAGGCCGCACGTTCAATTAATCAGCCCCCTGTTTGTTTTTAAAATGAAACAAAACTTCATTCATTTTTTTTCCTGTCATTTACTCAGGGGAAAGAGACTTACCAAGTTTTTCCCGTCTCTGCAGCTCATGATTTCCAGACGAAGTTGTATTTCCTCCGTGCAGACATCAGAGACGTCAAGAAATAAGCTTTGTCAGAGCAAAGAAAGACGGACATGAGATTTCCACCTCCGCTTTCACTTCTCTTTTACGAGGTTTGTCTTCAAAACACACACACACAGAGCATGTTTCAGTGCCATGCTGGCAAGCGTAAACTTGTCTGTTGGCTCTCCATTTTGGCTCCTTCAGAAGGTTTTCTCTGCGAATGATTCAGCTGTCATTTTCCAAGACATAATCCAGGTCAAACATAAAAAACAAATAATACTTCCTGAGTGGGCGTGACTTTTACATACGTTGGCACACTTGCGCGCATGCACACACACGCACACGTGCGAGAATCCAAAATGAAACTTGTTGGCAAACTCAAGCTGCATGAATGCATTTGTATTTCGCTGGCAAGACAAATGACCGCTAGAGGGCAGCAAAGCTCTATTCATCTTCTGTTGTCTTACTATACCGACTGCCTTTGTTTTTTGTTTTTAAACCCTCATTTACATGTTGGGTGGCAATTCTTTTCGGTTTATACTGGTAAATTTATTTCTACACTTTTTTGACAGTCAATAATGTTGGAAATGACTTTGTGACAGTTTTACCTTCAATTGTAAAGCCTTTGCCCTTTTTAGTAATACTAGTAGTATTATATTAATAGTCTGTATTTGTTTATTGACTTATTCTTTAAATATTTTTAAGTGACAGCAGTTAACACAACAGCAGCTTTCTGTCTTTATATTCCTGAGAAGAGCTTAAGTTCCTTCAGTGTTCAAGTCCTCCTCGGCTGAACTCTTCTTGTGGGTCATCATCATCTGAGCCACGTTTCCTAAAAAGGAACAGGAGACATTCAGAGTCAAATTCCTTATCCTAAAAAAAAATCCTGCAAAGATTTAAGAACGACGGAAGATGGTCTGCTACCTCATTCACCCAAGATGGCAGCGTCCTGAAAGCAGTGTGCTCCCTCATTCAACCCCAAATGTCTGCACGCATTAGGATTGCACCACTGCAGGGTTCTTAATCACCTTCTGTCCCCCCCACCCCCTTTTATTAATTGGATTATCAGGCCCATTTCTTAAATATAGAAGGGAAAAATCTACCAATAGGATTTGCAGCTTAACCCGAGAACAATCAGGGAAAGAATTCCAAAAATTTATTTGTCAACATGCTTTCTTCTAAGAGGCTACTTACAAATGAAATGCTTGAGATTTTAGGAACTGCGCACAATCATGGCTGCAAGACTTCATCTACGCTGTGGTTCTCACACTTTTTTACACCAAGTCCGACCAAAACAACATTGACATATAAAAAAAAAAGTAGCACCGAAAAAAATGTATTAAATAAAGAAATATCTTAAAACCTAAAATACTGCTGAACAACAAAAGAAATCAAAATTAAACAATTAGACAAACACAAATTATTTATGCTATTCTAAATTTAAAAAAAAAAAAAATTTTTAAAAATGATCTTAAATTTGAAAGAAAAATACCAACAAAAAATCTGCCTGGCTGAAATTTTGCTTTTTGTGTGGGTATCTTATGATGTTGCCCCGCAAAATAAAAAATCTAATATGAAGTAGTCACCATTGAGACAGACTAATTATGTCATCCAAGGCCGAAACAAAACCTGTTGTGCTGTACCAGTCTGGCCCTCAGTCTAATCGTAACAATAACGTAAGAGGGCAACGTGTATCGCTCGTCGTGCTTTGATAGACATGAAGAGGTGCATTGCATAACCCGCGCCTGCTTCATGCCCTCATAAGGAGAAGCATAAAAGGTGCATGACAATGTTGGCTGCACAAGCGGGATGGAGTGCCAAAGAAGAAGCACGTCGGGAAAGACATGAATGAAAGTGGACAGAGATTAAAAAGGAAAACAATTTCTAAACAATTTTCCCTGGGAATTTAGCATTTAAAACTGCCCAGCCACTTGTTGCTAGGCAGAATTTGTAGGGCACAATTAAAACTGCCCCATTTGCTTGTTGCCATAACTATCAGGGCACTTGTTGCTAGGCTGGATTATAACTGTCATAGGGCTCGAATTTTTAACTGCCGACTAGCTTGTCACTTGTTAGCTTTAGTAGGTTTCCATTAAAAATTACCCATCAATAATCAAGATCTGGGAATTCTTCCTAGCAACAAGCTCTAATTCAGCCGTATGAACTCTGCCGTACGCCAAGTGGTAGTTAATTCGCAGGTTTGAGGATTTTAAACAGACGATGAAGCTGGCCTGATATGATGTCATTGCCAGACTATGACTTCGTCTACTCAAAGCGCCCATTCAGCACCATCACGACACCTTCTAACGCTGTCCAGACATCTGAACTTCACCATATCAGCTGTTCCAAATGTGGATCCCTTTGAGAATGGAAAGATGTAAGGGCGCGGCGATAAAAATGTGCGTGCCAGGCTGCTGGTTTCACTTCATGGATACCAGGAGAGAATTAATATGAGCTGGATTTTATGTACACTGTGAAGAGACGTATTTTTCGACTCGCAACTGTCCAAGTACAAAGATTAATGTGTGTCTAAAATGACGTAAAACTAGTCACTGGTTAAAGATACCTGTCAGGCACAAACTAGTCTTTTTCATGCTAGACTTGAGTCATTATGCTTTCAATTACATGCTATTATTTACATTAGCATTTGTTAGGTAAAATGAACAACATTACATGTTCATATTTAATCTGGGCTAGATTAAATGATTAAATGGGAGCACAGCTTCAATGACAGCATAGAACCCTGTGGCCACCAATACATTAAATGTGCTCTCCATCATTATCTAATTGCCCCGCCATTAGTATATTCAATAGTAATCCTGGATTGTCACATCATTTTTGCCATTGTTTCCCTCTTGGCTCAACCTATAAAAAGGCCTCTTTGTGATAACAGTCAAATTGACTCAAGGGCCAAGGCGTAATGCACAGAAGAGCCGGCGATAAAGAACTAAATGCAACACTCACGCAAACATGAATGCACGGACACAGAAAAGGTCTTGTTGACACAAAGGTCAACTATCAATAAAGTTCTAAATTTGAACGCCTTAAAAAAAAACACATTGAAATGACTGGTATGTCATGAATCGGTCCCAGCCCAGAACACATTTGTATATTAAAATGGTCACACATACATGTTTAAAAATGGTTTAGCATCTGTTGCTCTCTTGGTGTATAGAAAAGGTTGCTAGCAAGGCTAACTCTGTAAGCCTGTTGCCATGGTTACCCCCTGCCAATTACTCCCAGGCTATTGGTGGACAAGAACAATTTAGAGAAGCCATTTTGCGCAGTACTGCTCGATACACAAAAAAAAACACGGGAACAGCGGTGCTCGCTGACGTCATCCTGCCAAATTCCAAACCACCGGTTCGTCGTAAAAGGACATGCGCTCTCCCCTTTTCCGCCTCCCGTGAGGGTGCTTGTCCTTGTCGCTAGGAAAAGACAGAGAGCGGGAAGGAGGAGCGGACTGGGAGCCGGGGGACGAGCCAGAGAGCAGCAGGGGAGCGAGCGAGCGAGCGCAGGCATCGGACAATTTCGCCGCATTGCTATTCGATCCCGTCCACCCGGTGACCCCCCCGTGAAGAAGTGGGAGTTGTCCGACTCGGTGAATCCACCAGGCAGGCTACTAGTGAGCAGGTGGACGGATTCCTGAGTAAGCAGGTGGACGGTCGCTTGCTTCGCTCGCTCCTCGCCTGTGTGTGTTGTGTTGACGCGTGTGAGTTAGTTTGAAAGTGAGGTCGGTCGATTATGTATTTATTTATTTATTGACATGGAGGACGCCGACAGGCTAGCCAGGACGAGGCTGTTGTGCTAAGGTAAGGCACCTTAACAAAAATCTCACCTTACGTCATCTTTAGTCATTTTGAACGAACCACCATTCAATCAAATGAGTGACGTTTTAATTTACCAACGTGTACGTGATACTACTCGCCTAAGTGACCCCTGGATGTCCGCGCCAGGTACCGGGGCAGATGAGTAAAGGCGAGCCGGCTGGGGTCGCCCGTTTTGACGCCTCGGCGCGTTCGAGCGAGCCGCTTTTTTTTCCGGCACATTTATGGAAGAGATAAATATAAAAAACGATGCGTCTGGTCTCTTCATTAAGACCCTGGAAGGATTAAGACGTGGAGTGATACCGTAAACAAAAGCCTAATGGTCCGATTGACTGGTTTTATCCCTCGATGCCGCATAATCGCTTTTGTCATTCACTGCGTCTTGTAAAATGCATTCTGCAAATGATTCATCCATATTATCTTTTCACGTATGTACTCAAAATAGGGGACCAGTATTTTGTTGAGGTTAGAAAATAACATGTCACTAAATAATTTATCAAGTGTAAAAAGAAGTTAACGATCTG
This sequence comes from Syngnathus typhle, assembly GCF_033458585.1. Classification (NCBI taxonomy): domain Eukaryota; kingdom Metazoa; phylum Chordata; class Actinopteri; order Syngnathiformes; family Syngnathidae; genus Syngnathus; species Syngnathus typhle. The sequence continues at coordinate 1,562,644 of NC_083740.1, forward strand.
CTCCTCTTATTCTAAATGAAAGTGGCTTTAAATTTTGGGACCAGATTTGAACCAAACCTTTTTTTGCCAATCAAGCAATTATCACAAAGTACACCCCAAATGCCATAAGAAATGTCTATTTTTGAACATTTAAATCAAAATACAGTGTCGGCTAAAAGTTTGGGAACATCAACATGTCCCCCCGCATAATTTAGTAGTTTATCAACAGGTTGAATCCTTTTAACCTGGGGTGTTTGCTACCAAATTGCCAGTTTTGCCCAAATTGAGAAAAGCTTGAGTAAAAAAAAAAAAAAAAACTGCTTTTTTGATGATACACTTTAGATGTTTGATAACCTTCTGGGAAGGTTTCGGATTTTTTTGTGGACCCCAAAGAACTACAGCTCCGGGGATCCGCCACTCGGTATCCAAAACAGACCCATTGTGGTCATCTACTGCTACACAACTCGACAATTTAGCTCTTGTTTGGCATCGTCAAAGGAATTCCAACTGGGCTATGAAATACTACATTCTTCTTGCTGTTTTGATGACCCTCCTGTCATCGTATTGAAACTTACTGGTATAACTGGTATGGAGGGATGTTGGTAAAACAATAAGGCTTCTCTGAATGGCGGTGGTGTGTGTGTGTGGGGGTGACGATCCAGGAGAGTGGGAAAAGTGTAACACTATCACTCCGGGAACGTCACGCCACTCCCATTGTGGCCTACCTGGCCTGTGTGCTACCCAGCAAAATAGAAGTGATGTGGGATTTAATGTCGTATAATCGTTTTATATTTCCCGGGTTAAGCTCGTAAAACGACTTGAATGGCCATTTCATGAGTAGTAGTCATCAGATAATGTCTCGCTTGTAAACAGAGGTGCACCTGCCAGCTTGTTTGGAGAGACAGTGTGTGCGTGTGTGTTTAAGTGTGATAAGTAAAAGTAACGCAAGCTTTTAACAGTACGAAATGCTTTTAACAGCAATAATCGAGACTTAACTGGTCGAATTTAAGCCGCCGTAAAGCTTTTATGGGAAAGTGCGTTTTTGTATACCGTAATCTTCGGACTATATGTCGCACCGGAGTATAAGTCGCACCAGCCATAAAATGCCCAAAAAAGTGAAAAAAAAAACGTATGTATATAAGTCGCTCCTGAGTATAAGTCGCCCCCCCCCACCCAAACTATGGAAAAGAAAACGCGACTTATAGTCCGAAAATTACGGTATTCACGTGCAAAAACAATATGAATAGAAAAAAATGAATAGTTTTGTACGACTATCGGCTTTTTTTTTTCTTTCAGAAAAACCTCAGTTTCACACCCTGCTCTGTATTTTCGTATTTTTGTTTCCAGACTTGTTTTTGAAAAGCAGACGAGTCAAGTAGCACTGGAAAAGCTTACAAACTGACAGATACGAGCGATACGGCCTGAGCTTTAGCTTTAATGACATAATCCTTTGGAGATTAGACTTACTAACTGTCGACAGCGTGAAGTTTTTTTTTTCTTTTTCTCCCCCCTCTATCTTGCTGCCTTAACAGCCTGCAGGCTCTGTTTTTATATTTTCCTGACATTTATTTTGATGGACAGAAAGGAAAAACACAAAAATGGCAGAAAGCCCAGACCTAAACACCATATTGACACAACTCATTTAGTCATGGTGACAAATTGCGGCGTGGTGTCTTATTAGCGGCAATATTTTGAGGAAATACGGGAACTACAAATGTACCGTATTTTCCGGACTATAAGGCGCACCTAAAAACCTAAAATTTTCTCAAAAGCCGACAGTGGGCCTTATAGTCCGGTGCGCCTTTATATATGGACCAAATTCCTAAATTTAAACTGGCCCGAAGCATTGTGTCATGAAATCAATCATAAGTGGCCCGCTGAAGACAATGAATCATGAATCAAAAAGACTATGGATCATTATTTTGTGATTATAAAGTCATTTGTTGCGTCTGAAGTTGAACTAAAAAAGATAAAATGGAGAATGATTTGATTTGGATTAAAAATCTGACATGATGCATTAATGGTGCGCCTTATAGTCCGGTGCGCCTTATATAAGGACAACGTTTTAAAATGGGCCATTCATTGAAGGTGCGCCTTATAGTCCGGTGCGCCTTATAGTCCGGAAAATACGGTAATCATTCGATGGCTCTAAAACTGAATGTAGCATAAAAACCTTTGGCTCATCTAGCCGTCAATACCAAGTCGTTAATGGGGTCCTTTGGCCCCCTTTTTATGTTTTTATTGGTCCCCTGATAGCTCTGGAGGTTACATCATTAGCGCCCATCGCTTGTCAGCTTTTCGCCATTCCTCCGTGATCCTTGGCACGTGAGCGGGAGATCTGGGAAAGCGCAGCTGTTCCGGCCGTCACGTCCCGGCCCGGCCCGCCGCTTTGCCCGAGCGCCCCTCCGATCCCCCGGCCAACTCGGCTCGTGTCGATTCGATTCCCCCTACGTTACCGCTTTGTCACCGACACACATGTCGAGCCAGCGGCAGTTTAGTTTTTACATGTTGGCACTGAGTAGCTGTCCCTTGTGGCGACATGGCCGATTAGCATATTTCAGGTAATGTTATTCCTTTGTCCCGTCTGATAAAAGCGGAGTCACATTTGCATGGCACATTAGCGCGAAGGCTACGACTAAGCGGCTAACCGGTTGTGTGTGGCAGTGACTGCGATCCCAGACGGCGTGCTGCACAGTAGCCGCTCGCGTTGGTTTTAAGTGTCGGCGGGGGTCTGAATTGGAAATGCTAATATCAGTCGTTACATCATCCTTCTGGGAATAGCAGCCAGTCTCGAGGTCTGACCGTGTGTATAGTCGGACTGGCTGCGTGTGGTCGCGTCCAAATATATACGCTCCCGGATGAATTACACTGCAGTAAAATAATCAAATGACGTGAGGCGGGACGACGTATGAGAAAGTTAAACGTATTCATAGAGAGCTGACGCCTTGTTAGGGGTCAGTGGCAGGAAAAAAAATAAATAGGCAATGGCATGGATTGATGTTATTTCAATTTATTGTGTAAATTTAAATTGATTTAAAATATGAGTCCAATTTGTCAAGGAATTTTGGTCAAATTCCAACTTCAGAGGCTTCTTGGCTAATTTATACCCGCTGTCGTGCCATTAGCGGCGAGGAATGTTAGTGTGCGTGTCGGGCAGCGTCGCCACGTCTCGCGGGGCGACGTGACCCGTTCAGGCGATCCAAGTGTCACCGCAGGAAAGTGAAAGAAAATATCGGCGGGTGGAATTCGACAAGGAAGTCAAACGCTCTTGCATAGCTGCGCGTTGATACTAAATAATTGTGTAAAAAGAAAAAAATAGTACTGATACTTGTTTACTCAAGTTTTCAAAAAGTCCTGTTTTTATACAAAAGCACTATTTTTAATTTTTTTTTGTGACCACATTTTTAGGCGGTTGGAACCCATTAATGACATTTAAATGTATTTCAATGAGGAAAATTGATTTCACATTCAGCCAAATTGAGTCACTGATTCAAATGGATAATACATTTTTAAATTGACTTTTGCATTGACAATTGACGCTAATTATATACCGTAATTTTCGGACTATAAATCGCACCGGAGTACAAGTCGCACCATCCATAAAATGCCCAAAAAAGTGAAAAAAAACATATATATGTATATAAGTCGCTCCTGAGTATAAGTGGCCCCCCCACCCAAACTATGAAAAAAAACCGTGACTTATAGTCCGAAAATTACGGTACAGTAAATCGGCGCAGTTCGGTGCCGAGCGTGACACGATGGAATGCGATAAAATAGAAGATAGTCCGACCCTGACACGTTGAGGGTGGGCTAACGTTCCAGTGTCTGTAAATAGCAGGATCTGATCACCGCTTCACCCAAAGAGGGAACTCTCTTTGCCAGTCACTCTCACCCCCCCCCCCCCCTCTCTCTCTCTCCCACCTCACTCTGTTGTCCATCCTGAGCTTTAAACACATGTCGGAATACAGCCCCGACAGGACGGGGAATTCATTCCGACCGTCTGAAAGAAGGCAGGAAAGCTTCCAAGAAAGGATAGGTGGAGGAAGTGAAAACATCTTTTTGCTTTGATGAGGGTAAGAGTTGAATTTTGTTCGGAATGTTGCACCTTGCCGGTCCAGGGGTCATCGCCGGGGTCAGATGTTGCGAACAATACCCTGGCCTCTGCCGTGACGTTTAATAGAAACTGAAAGTTGTATGCTAGAAACGATGCTCTCGGAATTCACCCTCTCTCTCCTCGCTTGAGGCTCTCCTTACACTTTTTCACGCTTGACAAAAAGCCGATGCCGGTGTGCGCTCTCGGGGGTGTTGAGGAACGTCACCTCAATAGGTGTGCAATGACGGGGTGAGTCCCGTTCGGGATATTCTCAGGAAATCATTTATTTGTGTACACTAAAATTTAGTTTGGGACATTTTGTCTCGATGCACAGGCTTTTCAAGTTAACCATTGAAAGAGCTTAAAATTACAAAATGAACGAAAATGGGCGGTCTTAAACTTGATGGTAGTGGCTTTATATCGGGGTTTAAAAAAAAAAAAAAAATCAGACAAAACGCTTACAGATTGAGAGATGTCGTCTTCTGCAGTCAGCCCAAAATGGGCTTCGGAACCCTGCGATGTTTTTGGCTGCCCTAGACAACCTTAGAGGGCAAAGGGTCTTATCTAAAGGTAGTAAATATAGCAGCACCCCCTGCTAATCAAGTCGCTCTTATCTCCGCACTGGACACTTAACGCCGGTACCTGGGAAATGTGGACTATGCGTACGGAATGCTTTCTTCGCTTGAAGTGGGCTTCAAATAGCAAACCCACTTGGAATAGTTTGCTCACCTAAATGGAGCCGGTGGGAGAAAGCCTGTTTGGCATTCACATTGCACACAGAGTAAAATATTGATTTCTTATTTGGATCGGAGGTGCTCAGAGACTCGATTTTTAATTCATGACCTCAGTTTCTGCTCTCAAATGGTTTGCGCTAGAAGCAAGATCAGACCAAACAATTGTTTTTAGATGGAAAGTAACTTGTTTTGTAGCGTGTAGCTCGTTCGGCGGACGACATCGATTCATGGCTCGGCCCGGTTCCAATTTACATTCAGTCCATGTGTCCCTTTTTCCCCCCGTGCCCTTTCCGCCGCCATCCAGAGCCGCGTATAGAAGACTAGACTTGTCGCATGTAATCCCGTCTCCTTCCGCGCCCTCGACTCCAGAGAGTCACCGGGCTTGTCGTTGCATAATTGCATTAGCGCTCGCGTTGCTCGTTAGCGGCGCCCGTGACGCAATCCGTCGAACACACGGGCTCCTGTGTCGCTTGCGCCGCCGACGGGTTCGGGGTCAGCGTATCGGCCTCCCTACGAGCGGTCCAGTAATGAGTGGTGAGGTTGAACAAACAAGGCAAGATGACAAAGACTTGTTGAGCGTGGGGCTGATTAAAAGCAAATGAAGAATGCCATTGCGTTGTTTTGGATAGACGACATGCTGATTAAAACCACCATCGACCGCTAAAGAATTCTTTTTGCAGCATAACAACACACGAGCTAAGCCAAATAAAATTGGTTTGCATTCAAAATGTTGCCCATAAACTGTCAAATCTTTTTAAATGGCAAAATCAAGTCACCTTAAATCGTTAAAATTGAGTATCTGTAGTTGTTTTGCATGAAAACCGCCCGCAACAATTATTTTAATCCAGCCAGCATTAAAAATTGAATTTCTTATTTTTAATTTGTTCCTTACACGTTACGTCTTTGTCGCGGACGTGACAGTTTGAGCGCTCTCCCCCGTAAATCCGGCACATTGTTTTGTCAGCGTCCACTCGAAATGCCAGCTCAGGTCTCGCATACTTGGCATTGCGTTGTGGTTGAACATTTACTCTGTGGAATCCTGAAGGGGGGACTGAAAAAGCAAAACCTCAGTGAAATGTTTGACTCAGGCTGCAAAGTAGCAAATGAGGTCAGGGCTCTTGCACTTGATCTCGCAAATCCCGCTGCCTCACGAGGAAATGTCCATGATGGAGGCCGCAGACGCGCTGAATGCTAAAATCTCGCTCCGACCGGGTCAACCGATTTAGTGGGTGATCCTTATTTCACAAGCAAATTTGGAATCATTTACCGTTTTTTTCCATGTATAATGCGCCCCCATGTATAATACGCACCCTAAAAATGGCCTGTCGATGCTGGAAAAAAGCCTGTACCCATGTATAATACGCACCCAAATTTTGACTCCTACTTAAGTCCGTAAACGTAAAATTATTTCAGGAAAAAGATCATCTTTGGGAACAACCCGATGTTATTCTGCCGGTCAGTATCACTGCGTATGCGCTAGCAAACTCAATAGCGAAGAAATGTTTCGGATTTGTATAGGGTACATTGTGACAGCAAACGAGCCTCCGTATGATATCCGGATTAAAAAAAATAGTTGTATCCATGTATAATGCGCACCCCAGATTTTAGGACAATAAATTAATTAAATTTTGCGCATTATACATGGAAAAAAACGGTAGTACAACTACCATTAATGTCAAGTTCGACTATCCAACATGTGAACTCAGCTAATCGCATTTTTCCGACCGATACCACTACGAGTGACGAAAAGTTATATCCCATTGTATAATAAAGAAAAAAAAAAAGTCAGAAATTTTAAGTCTTTCTATTCCACTTGAAGTGTGTTCCTTTTGAGTCGCCTGCGGTTTATCCAGCGACTGTAATTTGGGCTCTGGTGTACCACAAAGAAGACGTCCATGCGTAATCATATGCCAATGTAATAACCGTGAGAGTGTAAAACCCAAAAGTCGCAGCTGCAGGTGCTCAAAACCTCAACTTGATCAAAACCAACCATGTGCCGTATTTGTTTTTATATTTTTTGCTGAGCCACTTTCGAAAGCATCTGTCTACTGCTAGAACAGCATCTTTTTGTTTTAATAACCAGACGCTAACGATGCTAACAAATGAAACCGCTAAACAGACGGGTGGATGTGCTATTTATGTCAAGAGCAGGCGAGAGTGAACAAGGGAGATAAGCTCGATAACCTCAAGGGTCCTGACCCCGGCGCCGTCCGTCTCTGGGACAGCGACCCAAAGGATGTCAACAGATTAAGCTCATCAGACGATGGATTTAAAGACTCGAGGAACTCGTTCGGAGCTGATACAGAAGTTGTTCTTGTGTGCCGAAAATCAAATATCCCTGCTGGATATCAATGAGGTCCTCGTGTAAAATCTTCGGTCCCTTCGGAGATGTGACATGAATGTCCTTTGAGACGCGGCGGGTCTGCTGACTAGCCAACAAGAAAAAAAACTTTTCCCAAATAAGGCCTTCATTCTTTTAAATACGGCATATTTCCGTGAATGCATTTCTGGGGTCAAAACATTAGGCCTGGGATTCAAAACTAGTCCGGCAGGTCCAACTCTTATGTTGGACTTTACTTAAGGCTTAAGTTATTCCGTCACGTTGCACCCAAAACTCCAAACTGAAAATTTTTGCCTCGCCTGCAAAATCGAGTGAGCTTCACAAGGTTGGTTTCGTCCCACTGCGTCCAGCCATAACATTCGTAGCGCAGTCGCAGCTGCTGTGACGCCGCAGATCTGCCCCCGAGAAACACGATCCTATTTACAAGCCGACCATCATTTGGATGCCGCCAGCTCGTGACGCCATCTCCCATGATTTACCCGCTCCGCTCGCAGATAGATTTACGAGGGACGGCGTGTGAAGGTGAAGATTGACTCTCCAGAGGCCGAAAGTATCCCACAACGCACGGCTCGATATAGACCCGGGCCGGCGTCTTGTAAAACGCTTTCCCTCGATTAAATATCGATGATTTACCCCTCTCGGAGCATTTTATGCCTCATCCAATTCATAAAACCGACACCTACGGAAATAACTACGAGAGCCGCCTAGGCTTAACAGTCCCCATTAGGGTTGACCTCGAAAGGTGACGCTGCCGTTATGAGTCAGTCATACTTTTAGATCGATAAGTAAATAAAAAATTCAATGGGGAAAAAAATGTTAAGATCCTTGACACAATTTTTAATTTTCTAGACAAAAATGTATACCGTAATTTTCGGACTATAAGTCGCACCGGAGTATAAGTCGCACCAGCCATAAAATGCCCAAAAAAGTGAAAAAAAAACATATATATGTATATAAGTCGCTCCTGAGTATAAGTCGCCCCAAACTATGGAAAAAAACGCGACTTATAGTCCGAAAATTACGGTACTTCTGTTGCTGGAAGAATTAAACATCTGCAGCATAAAAAATGTTTGTGCAGAAACGCGTATAATTGGTATTAGTCTTTCTGACGATCAATTGTCGTAGACGGTCAACTCCCCCCCCCCCCGCCTTCGTTCCACTAGCCCGCGGAAACAAATTGGCTTGTTTGCGAGGCAGCCTGGTGTTAATGGGACAGTCTGATGGCGGTGTAAAGTGCTTCTATTTGCGTTAGCGCGTGGAATGTGGCTCCACGGCTAAGGGGGAAGCCATTTGTGCCTTTTGCGGCACCTGCCGAAATGTTTTGTTGCCGTCGCGGTGGCGCTCATCCCGGCTGTTTATACGCGTAGATGACGCGAGCCTCGATTTCTGTCTCAATCCAGGTCGTAAATGTGTCAGCTAGCTTAACGGCGCGCCCGCGTTATCCCTTCAGTCGGTAGCCCGAAGCACTTAGCATTCATAAGGCCGCATGCCTTTTCCCAAAATGAATCCCCCACGTAAGTGGAGCCTGTAATGAAACCTCGACGAATTTTATGTTCTCTACCTTTTTGTCGCATTTATATTTTAGTTTGTAGAAGCTTTTTTTCGGGTCAGGTTGATCCTTTTCAGGGTTTGTTTTGGTTCTTTACAGAAGTCTTCATTAGTGAACACGCGCTTGCCGATTTGTCCAAATTTTATACAAATCGCAAAGAATTTCGGTCTTCATCGTTGTGTGGGCGGAGCTTGGCAGCGACGTTTCTTTCATGTAACGAGTCTGTCGCCAGAAAATCGAACAATGAAGCTGAATGACACGCTAGCCATGTGCTTACATTACGCGAGCCATAACTCGAGTCCCACCGTAACGTGCCACTCACAAATGCGGCCAGCCGGCTGACCTCCGCCGAGTCTTTTCGGTTTACAATTTCCTCCATGGCGATCGCGCCTTCTTTAGCTACACTTGAGTTATGGGCGCAGCGAACATTGCGTTCTATATCGTGTGACCTGGGCGCTGTGGCTAGAGTCAAAGACAAACTCTATATACCGTAATTTTCGGACTATAAGTCGCGTTTTTTTTCATAGTTTGGGTGGGGGGGTGACTTATACTCCGGAGCGACTTATATGTTTTTTTTTTTTTCACTTTTTGGGGCATTTTATGGCTGGTGCGACTTATACTCCGGTGCGACTTATGGTCCGAAAATTACGGTAAACGGAAAAAATCTTTCTCTGATTTTTGCAGGACGGCGCGTCACCCAGCTTTGAATCTCGACAAAGTGCTCTTCAATATGAACACAGGTATGCTGGAAATTCTTAGTGTCACTCATTTGCCGCTCTGGCATTGGTCCATAATGAGCTGAATGATATTTGACTGAGAACCTCGATGTGACGCGCGTGGTGTGACTTGGCAGTCGTCCCTCCCGAGGAAACTTGCGTACTACTGTGCCAGCTGGAGATGAGCGCTTCATCTTGAAAAACTACACGCGCGTACTGTGCCAAGGTTCACATTGTTTACACCGACAACAACCCGAAAGAGTTGGCGCACCTTTTCCACGGCCATGTTTTGCCGAAATTAATTGTTCAATATCAAAAACTTTTAGGTCACGCAAAAAAAAATTGTGCTGCTGTGATTTTTTTCTGTGCATGTGCTTTGTTTGCGGCGTGTGTTCGTCTGCATGCGTTGGCCGTGCATGTGACCACCCGGCCGGGATGTTCTCAGACAGCGGCGGATGTGTTCGCAAAAGCGTCGCCATGACGCTAAGGCTCTCGCCCATGAAGAGGGTCCAGAGTTCACCCAATCTGGCCTCAGGTACTAAACCCCCCCCTTTCCCAAGTGAACGAAGAAGGCAACCCAGCTAGTTTTAACATCCTAATATAGCAATGGCTCTTATTTTTTTTATTTTGTTGCCTTTTGCTTCATTTTGTCAACCTTTGGGGGTTTAAAAAATTTTCAATCATATCTTGGTCGTTAAACTCAGGACAGCTTCCATCTGTCATGCTCCGCTTAAGCCTCTTGTGGTTTTTAGACAATCATACTCATTTTTTTTTTTATCCAATCTTAATGTTTATATTGCATGTTTTGATTCAAGGGCAACATTTACGAGGTGAAAGGTCCCTGAACTTTTCTCAAAATAGCATCCATCCATTTTTTCTAAAAGTGCTTGACACCATTGGGAGTCTATCACAGTTTAATTTGAGTGGACGATCCAGTGCGCATGTTTCTACAAATATGTTTTTGTTATTTTTTCCCCCAAGATCTCCATGCAGTAAAGTTGCAATCAACAATTTGGTGATGGAAAAAGGGCCGAGTTACAACAAAAGCTGTTTGAGTACACTTTGTTCAGGGTCACTTAAGCTGTGTTGGATTTGTTGTGGTGCAATGTTGGAATCTGGACTCATTGTTCACAATTCAGTGGGACCTCGAAAGTGTAACACCCCCTGAAGGTTTTTTTTTTCTCCCACCTTTTGGAATTTGTTGCTTTAAATGTCTTGAAAGTAAAAGCAGCAGGTTCTTGGGATACAAGTTTAATTTGTTTCTTAACCACTCGTAACTCAGAACTGGACAAGTCCTGAAATTTTTCCGGATTGAATCTTTGACTTTTTTTTTTTGTCTCTGTTCTCCAGGGGGTGATCCTCACTCAACAGACTACAGTAAGTCTTCTTGCGTTTTATTCTGTTTGGCTACCGATGCTAATTCAGCCTCCTCGACCTTCAGGTTCTTGGCGGTCTCACAGCGCAACCGATGGCCTTAAGAACGGCGACTCCATCAGCTCGTCTCTGGCCGCCAAAGGCTTCCGCAGCGTCAGGCCCAACTTGCAGGACCGAAAATCCCAGGTAAAAAATCTCTACCAGTCTTGAACACTTAAGTTTTTGATTTCTGGTTTGTCATGTGACAATAATCGAAACGGATGTGTTTTTTATTTTTTTTAACTTGGATTTTGGTCCGCAAGGATGACAATCACATACCCTCGCCCCCTTCACGAAAAGATAGCTTGCATTTCACGCCAACCATCGCTAACCCTTCCGCCTCCAACTCACTCACTCTTTTAGCTGACAACCCGAGTCCCGGAAGCCAAATAATGTTCTCCCACAAAGAGCAAGCGACTTTAAAAGAGTCCTACACTTTTACTAGCGTTTCCTCACACACGGAAAGCAGCGCTAACTCTCTCCGACTCGCGTCCGGTGTCCCGAATGACGCGTCGGCTAACACGCGAGTCCAGGAACGCAAGGTATCCTGTCTGACACTGACCCCCGTCACCATCCCAGATCCGCCTGAACACCTTAACGTTGAGACCGCGGCAAGCCCCTCCCCCCCTCCTCCCGCGCACCTCCTGACCGCCCCTCCTCAACCCTCCACAAGGACCTCCTCGCTCTCCATCAAATTGTTCCCGGAAAGCCAAAAGGATCCAGAGCCTTCCAACCAACCCGCCGCGACCTCAACTCAAGCACCACCAGCAGGTTTCGATCCATCGCAGGACCTGAAGTCTCCTCCGGCGATCCCACCGAGGCCTTCTCCTGCTGAGCTGTTGGTACAAGAAACAGACAGCACAAATTCAATTGATGATCTTGGTGGCAGCAAAGTGGGGAGAAAAAAAAAAAAAAACACACACACCATCTTGTATCGCTTTTGGGTTTTTCCAACTTGGTGCTGCCATGCAAGCGAGTCAACTAACTTTGGTTCTTGTCGTGCGTGAGCAGCTTGTCTGACCCTCTGTTGTGTGTTACGTACATGCAAGTAAGTGTAAAGTACATTATATGGACAGTGCAGATCGGGTTGCGACAACCCTCGATGTCCATGTAGTCTATTTGCACTTGGACTAACAAAGCCTTTTCCATCCACAGCATGACTCAATGAAGACCCGCCGCGGCCTCGTGAGGCTTTCTCCGTGTTGCTTCTGCTCATGCTTTGTGACGGGGCTGCTAATGAGCAAGGCCACTAAGCTCTCTTCCTTCCCCCCCCCCCTCCTTCATCACCAGGCCCCCCTCCCCCTTGACTCCACAGCACGTCACTCCCCCTTTCTGAGCCGCAGCTCCGAATCTCTCGACTACCCGTCGGGCCTAATGTCCAAGGGGCTGTCACCCAGCCCGTATGTCGCGAGCGCGGCCGCGTCGCCCCCCGCCTCCCCCGTGACCGTCTCGGCTCTCAGCCACTACTCCTCCTCCACGGCGGGTCTGCTGGACGAGCTGCAGATCTGTAGCCTGGACTCGCCCGGCGCTTCTCCCACGCCGTCGCCCACCCTCAGCCACGTCTCGGTCTTCACCGCCGCTGGGCCCGACGACGCGCTAACAGCCGCCGCAGCAGCAGCCACTGTCACTAACGTAATTATGATCCCAGCAAGTCACCGCCGCATTTCCGCAAAAAGCGCCGACTCGCATCGGCTCGCCATGCCGCGCCACCACGTGTTGCTTTCATCTGCCACTAAGAGCCTGCTCTAAACTACCTGCTTGATTCCAGACGTTGGCCCGAGCCCACGCGCCGCCTCTGCACTCAAAGCGCCGCTCTTTGTTCCTTTCTGTGTAATGCTCCGGCTGTAACTTTATATCTCGAATCCGTGAACCGAGAAAGGTAACTGACATTGAAGTCCATTTTCATTAACATTAGCAAAAAATCCGATTGCATTTGAACAAATGACGATGTCAGTTTCTCTCCGCGGCTGAGCAAAAAACTTCCCGACTGCTATTTCAGGAGATGCGAGTACATCTGAGATGCTTTACACAGAAATGTCAGCTTTAGTGCCTCGTTCCTCATTATCATCAACAGAAGTAGAACTGTCCTGTAGTTTTGCTTCTCGTTCGGCAATATTGTCATCAGCGACTAACAATCCTTTTTTCAAATACCGTAATTTTCGGACTATAAGTCGCTCCGGAGTATAAGTCGCACCAGCCACAAAATGCCCAAAAAAGTGAAAAAAAACATATGTATATAAGTCGCTCCTGAGTATAAGTCGCCCCCCCACCCAAACTATGAAAATAAAACGCGACTTATAGTCCGAAAATTACGGTACCTTTTTAATGTGAAATAATTTGTCTCTCTATCACTTTGGATGGAAGCGCTTCCTTCAGAGTAGCCTTCCATCATGTCCACTGTGTGTGTGCGCGTCCGCTTGACGCTATAACCAAACTAATGGAGACCTGGTCTGTCTGTTGTCTATAATTGTTTGATTTTTTTTGGGACTGTCCTCCTGGAATCAGCCGTCCTTCCCTTTTTTAGAACACATTGACGTCATGGAATTAACACGCGTGTTGATTATCTTCTGTTTGTGGTCGCCCTCCTCACAGGGCCAGGTGCTCTCTCATGCTATGAACGGCGGCACGGGGCACAGCACCAGGCCGCTTTCGCCGCCATCATACCCGCCGCCGCCCGCTTCATTCCGTACCGGACTCCTGAGGCAGAGCCACACCTCTGGTGACTATTGTATTTTAGTCTCGTCAAAAAGCAAAAAAAGAATAAATAAATAAAATAAAAACAAAAAAAATATATAAAAAAATATGATATAAAAAAATATATATATAATATAAAAAAAATATACAGTCTGTATATTCTCTGCTTCAGAAGGCAGCGAGGCGTTTACCCGAGAGTCCGTAGTGTCGGGCGACGCCAGCTTCACCAGCACCGTGCCCATCGCCCGCTTCTCCGAGGAGGAAACCAAGGTGTCCGTCATCAAAGCCCCCCACTACGAAGGCATCGGACCCGTGGACGAGTCGGGCATCCCCATCGCCATCCGCACGGTGAGCATTTTGACAGTGGCCCGACAATTGCGTCAACTCGCGGAGAGGATTAGCCCATATTAGCATTCGGTCCTGTTATGGCTCCGTGTCAACGGACAAGAACAGAAATAACAAGTAAGAAGAAAGACGAGGAGTCCCTCCAGACACGTCCCTTTGTGAGCAGACAAACATTTTTGCGGCCTCTCCATGTGGTAACCGTGGAGAGTGAAGTGGTAATTGCCCCCCAGTCCGGGCGCTTTACATGCGCCGGCCAACACTCTCCCTCTCTGCCGAGCCTCTTCTGTTTTTTTTTATTGCTGAGGCCAAGCACCATTTTTAGTGCGAGTGAATAAAGGCACCGTTAAGTGTGAGTGACTCTCGATGTGTAGCGTACATACCGCACTTAACGTAAAATAACCGCCGCCTTCATATATATGGCCATTTGGGGAACTGACAAAGAACAAAGAGACACTTTTCTGCTAGCAGTTGCTACGCTAACATTTGTCTTCCCCTCCGCATAGACGGTGGATCGGCCCAAGGACTGGTACAAAACCATGTTCAAACAGATCCACAAGGTCCACAAAGCGGGTAGGTGAACTTGACTGTACCGTGACCCTAAGAAGCTCCCATTCATTGCGTGATGAATTAATGACGGCTCCCCTGGCAAAGAGCTCCTCGGTCCCCGAGCCAGAACTCATTAGGCTGCTGGTGAAGACTTGCTAATAAGACACCATCCGTCCTGGGGGGAAAAAAAGCGCTCCAATTTGGAAAGTCTGACCGCAAACGTCCAGTCCAGCATAGGGCTTGTTTGTTCCTGATCGCTCGGGCTGGAAATACCAAAGCTTGATTGCGTAATTGTGCGTGTGAGTGTTTTCATCCCGATGTATGAAGACAAGCAAAATACCTCGGTGGGGTGCCGTCGACCTCAAGCGACAAGTCAAAGGCTGGTTTTGCGAAGTTTTATCTGGGAAACGTGGGAGACCTTTTAAAGCTTCACAGCTGGCCGATCAAGGCATGAAACGTGTGTGTGGTTTCGGGGGGGGCGTGGATGGCATACAATGCTAAATATAGTCCAGTCCAATAGGGGGAATGTCGTGGCCGGCCGGAGCAGAGCACTGGACAAATAAAGAAAAGATTCTTCTTGGAGTAGAAAAAGCAAAGCTATCGGGAACATCTGCCAAATTTTCAGATTATTTAACGCACGCCAAAAAATTACACTTGTGATTTTCTCATCTGCACCTTTGTTTTCCAGACGACGACTATTCGGACACCTACAGCGCGACCTACGCCATCGTTAACAATGGTGAGCTATGCTTTATGAATTGACGAATCATCGCAAGAAGTTGTTTAGACGTTGCCGTCCATCTTAAACAGACGACTACGCCGTGCCGCCAAACGCCACCTTGGCCCACCCGGCCCCACGCACGCACACGTACAGGCCGCTCGCCAAGAGCCTGTCGGACAGCGGCGGACTACGCCACGCCGCCCGGGATCCCTCGCCCGTGCCCCCGCCTCCGCCGCCGCCCGCACCCTCCTTGCTGCAGTTGAGAGCACGAGACAGCGACCGTGACAGAGACACGCCGGATATGTGAGAGGATATTCACGTCAATTTGGAGTTTTGGAGCGGCGTAACGCTTCTTTTCTGTAGGAACGAATGGGGTCCACCCGACAGGAAAGTGGACACGCGAAAGTACCGCGCTGAGCCGAGGAGTATTTTTGAATATGAACCAGGGAAGTCCTCCATTTTAGAGCACGAAAGAGCTGTAAGTATTTATTTATTTATTTTTTCATTTCGTAAATAACAACTCCATGTGCGAGCAATGTTTTTTTATTATTGAAACATTTCGGCCATTTTCCAAGTGGGATCAATCAGTTCATGATTAATTATTGATGGTTTTTTTTTTTTGGTATATATTTGTTTGTTTACAATATTTGAATATTTTTCATTCACTGTAATGTCAGATATCAGAAAAGACTCATAACTAGCGTGTCAAACAAAAATAAACACCCGGCCCAATTGCGAGCTCCGAGTGCACTAATCTTAATGAATGGTCGTGCTGGGCCTCGTAATTATAACGCAGAGTAAATACGCTATGTGTTTTTTCTTTTTCAATTGCACTCCTCATTGTGTTGCCTTTGTGAGTGTTGATTGCACAGTGCTGTCAGCAGCCACCGAAGCTGACTCAGCGTTCCCCCACAAACCGCAGTTAGGCCAGATGGATGGGATAAAAAAGGCGCTCTGGCATCTGCGCAGGAATAGGGTTAGAAATCGGAACAAAAGAAGTCCTATATATTTATGTTCCTATTTGGAATAGCTTTTTATTTCTTTTGCCCTCCAAATCTTCACCCGTGGTCCGCATCCACCTCCCTCACATGTTCCTCCTCCACACTCCATGGTTGACTTCTCTCCATACTTCCTTCTTCTTCTTTCTTGTCTCTCTTCCCACTGTCACATTTTTTTTTTTCCAGACCTATGATGACATAGATTTAGAGAACGAGCCTTGGTATAAGTTCTTTTCCGAGCTGGAGTTTGGCCGCCCGGTAAGTTAGCTTGTAGGCCGCCTAGCTACTCGTGAGCCCTCTCTCGCCTTCTACTAGAGGGCTGCACTCACTTTTACTCGTGTGTGTGTGTGTGTGTGTGTGTGTCTGTGTGTGTACATGTAGACTGGGTGGGGATAGCTGTGTGGGCATGAAGTAGTAGTTTGTTGAGTGCTTGCTGTTGCTTCTCTCTCCCCCACCAACTTTCCTTTCTGGATTTAACTTGCAGGTTTGTTTGCTATCAGGCATTGACATATTGAGTCTCAGACCTGTCATTTTTAATTCGTGGTAGAAGCTGTCAAAAGCAGTCAGGCTAAATTACTGGTCGGTAATAAAGAATACAGTTGAAGCTCAGTCATTCTGTGTTTAAAGTTCCAACATGGAATGGACGGCGGAAAGCAAATCCCCTAATTTCCCAGCTTCTGAGTTAATATCAGGTGGAGCAGCAACTTTTGAAAATGTTTGAGAAAAGCCAGGAAGAGAGTGTGAAGTTAAACAACACCCACCTCCACAACAAAATGAAAAATAATTGGCAAGCCCCTTTCAATCCAGTAGAAAGTGGAAAAGTCTCTTTCTGTAGTTTAATGGCTTTAGCGCCCTCTGCTGGAGGGAAGTGTTAGTGCTATTCAGACGCAACTAATACACTGCAGTGTGTTTTTGTCACAACCCCTTTTCTTTTGCTTCATTGCTTACACTGCATGAACACATTTTGTGTGTGTGTTTTTATATGCACTCGGCGGTCACTTCAATTTTGTATTTATGAGTATTTCGCAAAAACCGATCTTATTGCGGTTGTACAAATCTATTCAGTGACATTTAATCAAAAGTAAAAATGATTATCTTTCAAATATCTCCAATATTTCATTGGGTTGCTTGTGACCAACCTAAAAAAAAAAAAAATGACCGTTCGGTCTGCATGTGCGTGTGTGAGATTCGGAAATTAATCCATGCATAAATATCCAATTTCTCTAATGGGTGTCCACTCTTGTCCACATGTTTTTTTGTTTTCCTTCTTTTCTTCCGCTCCCCATGATGCCACCGCTGCTTCTCCTCCTTCACCTCATCTTCACCTTCCTCCTCTTCCTCTTCCTCCTCCCACGCTCATCCCTGCCGCTCAAGCCTCCTAAAAAACGGCTGGATTATAATCCAGACGTCTCGGCTCGCCAGCGCATTGAGGTAATTGATGTATGTGGCTGTTGTCGTGATGTCATGTGAACGGGCCTTCTGAAAATAATATCATGGCGTATTACAGCGAACCAAAACTGCACAAGTTGCCTTTGTTTACACTTTGCTCGTGTTGAACGATACTTCATTATTTAGGTCCGTTCCAGTTGATCCAGGCCATGTTTATATGGCAGCGTTTGACCCCCCTCCCCTCCCCCATGCCACCTTTAGCATAGCGCCTTTGCTAATCAACCTTCCTTCTCCAGAGCGCAAGCGGTGCTTTGTTTTTGCTAAGGTTCACCACGTGGAACCATCATCGCCGGTAGGGGAGGGGGGGGGGGGGTTCCTTTTGAATGTGACACATCCAGAGGAGCGTGCAGGATACGGTGGAATCGGAAGTCGCTCCAGCTTTTGTTTCCTTCCATCTTCAGCCCGGCTTATTTTTCTTTTCTTATTTTCATCTGTCTTCCAGGCGACCCTGCTGGTCGCTCCTGCCGACAAGCCCCACGAAAGACCTTTGAGGTAACCCTCTTGTTTCTTTTATTTTTGCCCACTGGCCGCCCCCCCCCCCTTTTGCCCCTCCCCCATCTTGTCAACATCACGGCTCCATGTTCCGATTGAGCACTGTTCTCTTGGCCTTGCTCCCCTCTTGACATTTAAGATTTAGGATCCGCCTTTATTTGTTCAAAGCATTTGATATCTTCCTCGCTCTCCACAAACCTTTTGAGTGTGAACTTCTCCTCCTCACTCCATCCTTTCCTTGTCCTCATCCTTTGCTCTGACTACAACTGACACTCGCAGTGAGCGAAAATAGAATGTGATGAATAGGCTGAGCTGTTCTCAATAGGAAACTCAAGCGTGGCTTTTTAAATGAGCACGAAAAAAGTCTTTCCCAATATGTTGTCGGAACGTTATTGCCGTGTTTCAGCGCTGCCAGCGACTACAGAAAGCGAAGGAAGTCGGAGCCTGCCGGCCCCCAGGCGAACTCTCTGCCGCAGCCAAGGCAAGCGGCGACGTCGCCCAAAGCGCCCGACGCCAGCAGGTCCGCCGGCGGCGCCCCCAAGAAGCCCGTCGCTCGCTCCTCGCCGTCCTCGCCCTCACGCAGCAAAGGTACAAACTTGGACGGGCTCCCAGTTTGTCTCGTGTGTTTTGATTGTAAAAGCTTCCCCTCCTTCCTTTCCGCCCTTTCTTGCTCGTTGACTGCTTAACATGCTTTCCTGCTTTTTCTTCTTCTCCTTTTCCACCACGCTGCTCTCTTATGGAACGTCTTTAAAAAAAAAAAAAAAAAAAAAAGGTGGGGCCGCATGCGTCATGTATTCAAACACTTTGACCTCTCCGGGTCCTTGCTGTCACTCCTCCCTGCCCCCGGTTCCGCTACGTTTCCCAGAGGAGGCGCCGGCGTCCTCCTGCGAGGAGGCTCCAGTGCCGCCCCCGCCCAGCAGCAAGCTCAGGTCGCGGAGCTGCGACGACTTGCTGGGCGACAGTCCAAGCCGGCGTCGCGCCTGCCGTTCGGAAAGCGCCGGCTCGCTGCTGTGCGACCGCTCGGGCTCCAATGGGTCGGTGGGCTCGGTGCCGCGCCTCCGCCGCCGGCTGCCGCACGACTCCCCGGCTTTCCTCAAGCTCTACCGCAAGATGCACCACATCGACAGGGCTCACCTGCTCCCGTCCGACGTGATCCGTTCGGTCCGCGCTCGCATCCTAGAGCTGGAGCAGCAGCCCCATCTGCACCTGCACCGCCTCTCGCCTTGGGCGCCCTCTGGTGGATCGGAGGTGCCGCGCGACACCGTGCCCACGCGCATCTCCACCTTTGAGAGTCTTATCGGGAAGTCCAAATCCATGCCCAACTTGGGAGACAGCGAGGCGGCGTCGGGCGCCACCACGCCAGGTGGCTCGTCGTCCCGAGCGAGCAGCGGCGGCGCCACGCCAAGTTTTCCAAAACGCCGTTTCTCCATCGAGTCTCTACTGGAGGAGGACGACGGCGGCAATCAGCCGGCACCTCGCGCCACGGACCAGTCGCGCAAACCTCGTAGCCCACCCGAGGGTCAGCCTCGCGTGGGGCCCGAACCCAACCGCGGGGGCTCCTCCCTGGCTCCCCCCGCCCCACGAGTGCCGCAAGCCGACTATTCGGACAGCGAGCAAGATGCCATCGCCTCGGACCTCAGCGACTTCATCCAAGTGGAGGGCTCTTCCTTTTGCAGCGAGAGCGACTTTGACCACTGCTCGTTGACGTCCTCTGAGAGCTTGTACGGCTCCGCCATTCTGCACCAACGTCATCACCTTCACCGCCATCACCACCCTGGCCACCAGAGCGTGGGCCAGAACCAGGGCTACCAACATAGACACCTCATTAGCTCTTGCAAGGGTCGCTGCCCGGCCTCCTACACCCGCTTCACCACCATGCTCCGGCACGAGCGTCAGCGGGCCCGTCAGGACCCTCAGAGACCTCCGCCTCCGAGTCGCAGCATCCGCTCCCTGGTCCAGAGCGCCGAGTCCCAGCAGTCCATGTCCAAGCTGGCCTACTTGGTCAGCCCAGTGCCTTTTCACAAGAAAAAGGGCGGCGGCAGCAGCGGTCACAGTCGCGGAAGCAGGCCAAAATCCAAGCAGGCCATCTACGAAGCGCTGGACGCCGCCCTGAGGGACATCTACGAGCACATCCGAGCCGAGCGTGGTCACAGGGGCGCCGGGACCGCCGACGACAGCATCCTGAGGAGAATACTCTCCGAGCTGCTGCCCAGCGTGCCTGAAAGAAGCTCCTCGTTGCCAGGAAGGAGGTGTTGGCACGAGGCCGGCCCAGACGGGTACGCCTCGCACCGGGGCGATCCACTCACGCCGCAGTTGCAGTCCCCCCGAATCCGGTCGCCAGTCAGTGCCTGTTACGGACGCCATTTGGACGCCACCAACTGTAATGATTACGCGGAGGAGCATGGCAATGAGAATGGTGTTTTCTATTCAGGTGGAGATGACGCCGCAGTGACATCATTTGCTCTTTGTCTCGTTCACCGCAACGTTGTGTTTTCTCGACGTAACTACGTGAATGTTTCCACTGTAAATTCTCAAGAAAAAGCCATCTTCAGCGTCTAGTCCCGACAACTGAGGGCTTTTCTATACATGGGAATTTACAGAATACAGTGAACCCCTGCCTACTTGCATTTGGCTTTTCACCAAATCTCGACTGTCAGGAGGATTTACCGTGTTCAGAGTGGTGCCCATCTATGACCAATCATTTGAAATATTTCCCCCATTTTTTTGTATTGGCATGCGCGTCTGTTACATTTTGGGTTAAGGTTTCATGCCATTGTGTCCGTATCGCAATGACATCATCAACCATATTGTGAGCATGCCCATTGTTGTCCCTCGCGGCATTGCTATGCTAAGTGCGCTAACGTCGCGTGCTGTTTTGTCTATCGCCAATCACAGACCAGGATGTGCCCACCAGAAGTTATTCCACTATGGACGGGCGCCGCACACCCCAGAATCGAAGAGGAGGTCCTGAGAGAGAGGTAGGAGGCCTCGATTGTGCCACCAAATGACAACTAGCTTGTTAGCATTAGCATTGTTGGTTGTATTGTTTTGGTGTTTACCTCTGATAATACTCGCTGCCTCTAGCTTGTTAGCATTAGCATTGTTTGTTGCATTGTTTTGGTGTATATCTGGTAATACTCGCTGCCTCCAAATGACAACAACTAGCTTGTTAGCATTAGCATTGTTGGTTGTATTGTTTTGGTGTTTACCTCTGATAATACTCGCTGCCTCCAAATGACAACAATTAGCTTGTTAGCATTAGCATTGTTGGTTGCATTGTTTTGGCGTATATCTCCGGTAATACTCGCTGCCTCCAAATGACAACAACTAGCTTGTTAGCGTTAGCATTGTTGGTTGCATTGTTTTGGTGTTTATCTCTGGTAATACCCGCTGCTTTTCTTTGTGTCTCCAACTTTTTATTCCCTCTAGGTATCCCATAAACAGATGACACAACTCATTCTGTTCTCTCTCCTCCATCAGAAGCAGCCCGCTCGAGCTATTTACGACTTTAAGGCGCAGACGGCTAAGTGAGTACGGATTGACGCATGAACGCCTTAACCCCAAACGTCAGAAAATGGCCGTTCACTCCATTAAACTTTACATGTAGTTTGTTACGCCAGCATTTTCACCTCCTACCATCACACCTGACTGGCTTTGACTGCACCTTTGCTATCCCTACACCGCATGGCTTCCAACGAGTAAATCGTTGTCCTCGCGTGAAATAACCCGACTGCATCGCAGGGAGCTGACGTTCAAAAAAGGCGACGCGGTCAACATCATCAGGCAGATTGACAGCAACTGGTACGAAGGCGAGCACAGAGGTCGGGTGGGGATATTCCCAATAGCTTACGTGGAGGTGAGTGTACCACTAGCGTGCGGCTAGCAAAACTCCGAATCTATGTGTGGCATTGATCAGCTCTCGATTCTGCATCTTTAGAAGATGGCGTCTTTGGAGAAGCCGCAGCCCAGCCGCCCGCCTCCGCCCGCCCACGTCCGGGAGATCGGAGAGGCCGTGGCCCGCTACAACTTCAACGCTGACACCAACGTGGAGCTGTCTCTCAGAAAGGTAGCTTGCGCACACCTTGGACTGCACGCCAGCCAAGTGAAACCGACGCATCGGTACTTGGTCCGGTTCCCGGTTCGATCACGTAAAGTTAGTCCAAGCTATGTTTCGGTGTCTGCTACAGGGCGAAAGAGTGATCGTGATCCGGCAGGTGGACCAGAACTGGTACGAGGGCAAGATCCCAGACACCACCAAACAGGGCATCTTTCCCGTAGCCTACGTGGACCTGCTCAAGCGCTCGCCCTCCAAAACCTCCGTCCACCACCTCCACCACGTGGACCCCCACGGTTACCACGGCAACAGGACATCCAGCTCCACGCCCGTCAAAGTAAGGGAGTGTCACTGCAACAGTGGGAAGTAGATCACTCTTCTGTCAATTAGATTAACGTTGCTTATATCTGTTGTCGTGACTGTCAGCATCTTTACTTTCTCTTCTCTTCCAAGCCTTTCTCGCATCTACCCCCTCCATCCCCCACCCCCCTCCACGACCGCCCGTCCACGCTGCTGCGGGCGGTCACCCACGAGTGGCTCTCCCTCACCGTGGACGCCCCCCACGCCCTCTCGGCCACGCCCGCACCCCCCACTCCGCCCCCTCTCCCCGGTCATCTCGCTCTGTCTGTCCACGAGCCTCCCGCCGCCGAGTATCCCTCTGACGTTTTAGGGCGTAGCGCGGGCGAGCGGTCGCCCGTGGCGAAGCCGAGCGAGTTGCCGAGAGCGGCGTCGGAGCCCTTGGCGCCTCCGAGCCGCTTTGACGTCCAGCTCAGTGTCGCGGACCCTTACGATGAGCTCCTCTCTGTAATTCCCGATGACCCGGATGGGTCACCGGCATGTTCCGCCACTAAACTTCGATTTGACAAATCTCAGCCTGAAGCAATTGGATCAACAGAACACGAGCGTTTGAGAGCCCGTGTCCCGAACGAAACCCCAGTTGAGTCTCAGAGGCCTCGGTCAACAAGGGGGAAGGCCGTTATTGAGTTATTCATTCAGGAAGAAGAAGATGAGGAGGAGGCTAGAGAGGATGAGGAAGATGTTTTTACAGGCAGACTCGGTACACAGGTAGAGCATTTGTGAGCTTTCTTTGAAACGCCCCCGTTCCCACCAAGCAGTACAGTTTCCTTTTTTAAGGTGCGTTTTTTTTATTTAAAAAAATGAATAAATATCACTTTTGGGTCCCTACTGGAACCGGAAACCGACAGAGCTGTGCCTCCGTGAAACAAAATACCGTCGCCCTTTTTGTGCCTCAACACCAAACATCCTTTTTAACATCAAATATGATGTAACGCAAACTAAACAATGTCAGTACGCATGTCAAACCATTATTGAATATAAGAAGAGTAAAGTTAAACAAATTTAATTAATTTATTTATTTTATTAATTATTTTTTATTTTCCACGTTTGCGAATTAAAGTTCAAATTAAATTGGAGGCGTCATTGGATTTTGTGATCACGTAGAGTACGAGGATATCAATACATCACATATCTTAAATCACTTCATGTGTGGAAACTTTAAGAATGTGGAATAAACAAGATAAAGTGACGAATGCGTTCATACTACGACTGTCATTCAAGGGAGAACTTTTTTAAATTTTGAACTATACTGCGGGGCGGAAACATGTCCTAAGTCTTAAATAGCTGGAGGAGCTTGGATAAGACATGGAGGAAAATATTTGTCATGTTGAATGTTGCAGTCGCATGCCTTGTTTTGAGTTTACTTTATAACTTATGACTTTTTAAAAAAAACATTTTTTAGGTCTTCCTTATCCTCAAAATAGTGCTAGGCGTCTAGTTGAAGTGATTTTTAAGTAGAAGCAGAAGGCAGGCGTTTTCTAAATACATACATAGTAATTATTCTAATAAGGTTTTTTCTTAGTGCATATATATATATTTATATCAATAATATTGGCCTTTTTCTTCTAAATAAACAGATATTTTTCAAATGTCTGTATGTAATAAGATAATAGTTTTTATTTAATTTTTTTATTAAACACAATGCTTTTATCCATTTTTTTTTTTTTTTAATTCGTTCAAAATGTTTCAAAATTTTCCTCCATATCTCGTTGGGCCTTCATATTTCCGTTTGATTGAAGTTGTGTATTCAGTGTTGTGTGTCATTGCCCCCCACTAGGCTGACGTCTGTTCCCCCACTCGCTCACCTTCTCCTCCCACCGGCCCCCCGTCACTTTCCTCGCCGCGCCCCGTGCACTCTCCCCCGGCCTCCCCCCGACCTCGGCCCCCTCCCCTGCCCATCTTCTCCACGTCGCCTCCCGTCTCGCCCTCTCCCCCCTTGTCGCCTCTCCACTCCCCAGAGCCACTGACTCCCCCCCACACTGCCAGGTCTCCCTCGTCCACCTCCCCCCCGCTCCCCACTTGCCGCCGCTCCCCCCCGGCTGTGCCCCACCCGGGGCGTAGGTCTCCCAAGATGAAGGTAAACTGGTGTCAGGTGGTTGCTGAGGCTGAATTCTAACACTTGGTGCTGCTTGTTTGGGAATGACGACTGTGGAGCTCAGAGTGGCTATTTACTGCAGAGTAACCTTTTTGCAAAGAAAATCCTCAAATACCTTGATGTCATATTTCTCGTAGGAATTCATAGCGTGTGGTGTTGACACTAACGCACTTTGTCCACTAACGAGCGTGCGGTTGAAGATGACGAGCTTGCGCCAATGGCGGTTGCATTGGGATGTTTCCCGTGATTGTCAGCCTTTAGCGAGTTCGTGTTTGGCTTAGCCTGTGCTCGACGTGAGCCCGTGTGGGCTTGGTTTTGCTCGCGTTGGGAAAGCCCAACATCCATTTTGCCTCCTTTTGTATGCCCGCCGAGCAGGATCCAGTGGTGGGTGGGAAGCCGCCTCGTAGCCCCATCTTGTCTCGGAGGCCCGCTAGAGGTCGAAGGGTAGGGTCTTTGTCTCTTGCTGCGTGCTAAGGGTTGCTTTAAAGTGACACCGTCTTTCAGGAAGTCATTTCAAGTCACTTCGCTGATCAGAACAATAGATCCTGGTTGCTATTGGCTAATTGTTAGCCTCTTGTGTAGCGTATTTTCCGGCCTATAAGGCGCACCTTCAATGAATGGCCCATTTTAAAACTTCATCCTTATATAAGGCGCACCGGACTATAAGGCGCACCATTAATGCATCATGTCAGATTTTTAATCCAAATCAAATCATTCTCCATTTTATCTTTTTTATTTCAACTTCAGACGGAACAAATTACTTTATAATCATAAAATAATGAACCATAGTCTTTTTGAGTCATGATTCATAGTCTTCAGCGGGCCACTTATGATTGATTTCATGACACAATGCTTTGGGCCAGTTTAAATTTAGGAATTTGGTCCATATATAAGGCGCACCGGAGTATAAGGCGCACTGTTGGTTTTTGAGAAAATTTTAGGTTTTTAGGTGCGCCTTATAGGGCGGAAAATACGGTAATTGTGAGGAAGTCCTGGTATCATTTGTTTGTTTTTTTTACGTGGACGAAATCCTAATCATTTTTTTTCATATTGTTGATAAATTGATGCCATGTAACGTATGTTTAGATTAGACTCTCTCCAAAAAAAATTCCGAATAACCCTTTTGGTCCAAAATACTTGAACCGCATGTTTTCTTTCCTTTTCAGCGATTAGTCCAAGAAGCTCTCCACGGCGGAGGAGACCCGTAAGTCATGTTTACGCTGTCAACTTTTGTTGAGTGCTCAATCAAGCGGGCGGGTAAGAATCGACTGGCGTTTTTTTTAGCTTCCAGGCCGTGTACAACTACACACCGCGTAACGAAGACGAGCTGGAACTGAGGGAGGGCGACATCATCGACGTGATGGAGAAGTGTGACGACGGATGGTTTGTCGGTAAGCAAAGAGGCAGCAGATGATTTATTTGGGGAGATGAATTCCATGCTTCACACCGTTCGCCTTGGGTTTGTAATTCATCGAGTTGCCACTGGAGGTCACTGCGAGCCCAAAGTTTACATCTGGCATCTGCAAACGTTTCTTTTGGCTCATTCATATGTCGTTGTTCTTGGTTGTTCACAAAGGGACATCTCGCCGAAGCAAGTTGTTTGGAACCTTCCCAGGAAACTATGTGAAGCCGCTACCGTGAATGATTCCTGCCACCCTCCACCTTCAGCACACAAGTGCGTGTACGTATGGCGACGCAGCTCTCACTAGCCATCTTCAACAGAAGACCTCGTTGGTACAATTTTTGGTTGTTTTCAACTCTTTGTTTTTCGGACAAGACAAAAAATGACGACAATGGCGAAGGGGGAAAAAAAGCCCACAACACTTTTTTGTTGGTGTTTGCAACACACTTTTTTTCTTCTTCTTGTTTTTTCAAAACAATTCTCACCCCAAAGACATTCGACAATGAATTCTGTGTTATGTTACGTAAATGTCACCGGTTCACCGTTACCACTAGTGTTGATGCACTTTAACCAATTTGTGTTTGTTTGTTTAATGTCAGATTTCACCTCGGAAGAAGAAGAAAGTGTGTCCGTGTCAGAGGGCTTGCCACATTTTCACTTTTTGTATTTATGGGCGCTCCAACACTAGAGGAAGATTGTAGCTTTGTTTTTGCTTTATTTACGATTGTTGGTGAATTCAACCGAACCCATTTTGGAACCATTGCTTCTATTAATAGGCGCCATCCCAGAAAAAGCAAGATTGATATTTTTGTTTTATATATACACATTTACGTGAATGTAGTACGTCTAAATTGTTAGATTTTTTTTTAAATGCAAAAATAATTATTTTGTGTTTTGGATATATGTTTTAAATTATATTTGGAGTGTTTTTTGGTCAACTATACAGTAGTGCGCTGATTAAGAAAAGCTATCATGATTGGAAGCTGTCACTTTAGTTGTCTGGATGACACAAATTTGCAGACTCGTATATTTTGAAGCACATTTTAGCTGTGAAGGCACACCAAGGAATTTTATTTTATTTTATTTTGGGACACTATCATTGAAGCACCTTAAGATATATTATTTTTATCATAAATTCACATTGTGTTGCTCACATTTCAGTGCGTGTGTGTTTTCAAAGCCTTTTGTATGTCGTCCACATCCACCTGCTTTATAAAACACTAACTTGATTATTTTCTCCCTATTGTTCTTTCCCATCAACAGCGCCATCTTGTGGGGGTTTTCTACACCATTTTCTGAGACTGATATCGCCTTAAAAAAAAAACTAGCTCAATAGCCATGTAATGTGATAAATGCAAAAAAATACCTAAAGAATAATGTAGTGGAAACCGCTTATTTGTAAACAAACCACACATGTACACACACACAAGTGTCAAGTATTTCTACTTTTCATTTTACGGGGCTGTATTATTATTAATAAACGCTTAGATTTATGATCTTATCTCTTTTATTCCTCAATTATTTATGAGCCATTGAGCATTTTTTTCTTTCTGCTGCTTTGAAGGCTTCTGCCATAACTTCATGGCAGGAAAGAATAAGTTTTAAAATAAAAAGAGCATTACATTGACTGCTATGCTAAGGCTGTGACAAAGTGTATGATTAGTCTGTAGGAAAAGTCAATGCACATGCTTTTCAGCATTAGCATTATGCAGATGCTATCCAGCATTAAGCTAGCGGACCGTGGCCAAAATAAATCAATTGTATCTTAAGTTTGATGAAGTAATAAACTCCAAATCCAACGACATTAAGAAAATATCCCATAATGAAGCTTTTTAGAAGGGTTGGATGAAAGGATGCTGGGCGGTCCTCCAAGCTGGTGCGTGGGGGGGGGGGGGTCCTGCGGGACCTCTGCATATGAGCGGGCAGACCAAAAAAGGAGTGGAGTGAAGAAGGGGGGCTGGAGGGGGGAGCCGCCAGGCTGTAAACTGTTTGGGTACGATTTTTGATGGGGGAGGAGGTGGGGGGGGGGTACTGTCCTGAGAAGTATTCCGAACAAGAAATGCGAGTCCAGCCCAGCCAAAAACTGACCAGTGGCGTTCCTTTTTGGGGGTTGGACCACGGCCTACCACCCCGGTCCACCCCCGACGGGCTCTTCCTTGATATCACTTCACTGTCAGACTCCCCTCAGTGTGTCGGGACGTCGCCGCTGAAAGGGGCCATGCCATTCAAGGTGGTCCTGAACGGGCCAGCCCCCTGGGGCTTCCGTCTGGTCGGTGGCAAAGACTTTGCCCAGCCACTCACCATCTCCAGGGTGAGTTTGTGATTTACTTATTCCATCTCGTTTGTTCCATCTCCCGAAAAAAAAGTTCCTATGGAAGCGGTGGTTGGGGGGAAGGGGTTGCTTTCAAAATGGGTGTGACTTTGCACCTGTGCCAGTGTGTTTGCTGTAAGCTTAGATACAAATAGCATCTTGTGTCACAGACACACATACATATATATATGCAGTGGATATAAAAAGTCCACACACCCCTGATCAAATGCCACATTTTGATGATTCAAGAATTTGGAACTAAGAAACACTTCCCCGCCAAAATGTGAATTCTATTACAGTTATACGAGGGTGTGCAACAGCTTTATTGTTTTCTTCCAAATGAGTTGTATAGTTCCTATGTTACACCGTTGGTAGAGTTTTGTTTTATCTTGGTCTGGTAGTTTTATACCACAAGAACCTGACATTTGAACAGGGGTGTGTGGACTTTTTATATTCGCTGGATTACACACACAAGGTTTTTTAGCACGTGCGGGAGTTCCAATAAATGTTACCAGACACTGCGGTGTGTGTGTGTGAATGGACAGACTGATGTTTACGGTACAAATTACAGATAAGGTATCGGATTAATGTATCGGGTCCTTTTGAAGCAGGTCGATACTAGCCACTAATACTCTCGGAAAACAGAAGAAAACTGACGTCGAATAAGTCTTCCTTGCCAGTAGTTGGCGCTATACTGCTGCCTTTAGACACATCGGCAACTCATAATGTACTGTATGCCAGAAAGAAATTCAGGTCTTCGTTCAGAATGATCTGTCGGTTTTATTCGAAAAGTTATGTACCATGAACACGGGTAGTATCATTACTTGGTATCGGTGCGTACTCGAGTAGCTAGTCATACAAGTGTGAAAAAGTGGTAACGAACATCCCTACACAAAAATTATCTCCAACAACTACAGGCTGTAAAAGCCAAGATGACCAAGAGATCTTTTTGGGAAGTGTTAAGACAACAAGTTGGTCAAACAAATACACGACATGAATAACGAGAGTTGAAAAGCACATTTGCAGCGTGCATGACACAAGAGCAGGAACATTACAACAATTTAGACGCGATTCGATCTACTAATCCATCACCAGTGCCTGAGTGCTATTCTTAGGCAAAGACATCAGGAACAACTGGAGCCATCATTACAAGGCCACTCTGTGTGTCTGTGTGTGTGCGCGCTTCCACTGCCATTTTAGGAGAGGAACATCACCTCTTGGTCTTTATGGGCCGCCAGTAGAATGTAAACACAATTGTTGGCTCTGTTTTTTTTTTTTTCTTTTATTCTTAAAGCGATAGATACACAGACACTTTTATTTGTGTGACATAGCAGACCTTAGAAATTTCGGATATTAACCGGACAATACCAATGTTTTTAATTAAATGTAGTTTTTTTTTATTATTATTATTTGACAGAAAATTTGAACATTTCAACATAATTGCGTGACTAAATTTTAAAAATTTCTTTTGCGTTTCACCTGTACTTTATTTTCCTTTCCATGCAATACGGAAACATTATCAGCACATAAACTTATAAAAACATACATAAAGGTCTCCAGTGGATAGCCGTTGACATCCTCGTCAGTATGCAGTGGCGTTTATTTCGGCGACTCGAGTGATCCCGTGAGGAAACATCTGTTTATTTTTTTGCCGCATGCAAGCTCATGTTCACCAACTGTGTGCTAATTTTGGCAACATGACAGCGAGAACAAAGCCTCGAATATGCGTTGTTTGCATTTTCTCTTCTGTCTTATACCAAAAAAAGAAGAATCCTGAAAATAAAAATAAAATTTTCTGTATATGACAATACATTTGTAAAGATATTTCTATAGAACTGGTAGTGATTGATAATTAAATATTATCTTGTAAGAGATTTGGCTAACAAATTTCTGTGGAAATCAAAAGTACTTTTTGCTAATTAAAAAATATTTTGGGTGCATGAAGAGAATCCCCCCCCCCCCCCCCCCAAAAAAAGATACAGTGCTCATTTCTGACATTCCAAGCAGCAAAACATCTGATGCGTGCTGTAAATCAGCACTCCCATTTGGAATCCACTGTCAAGGTCTTATTTATAGTCACATGACCTCATTGTGTGGCTGTGTGCGCTCGCGTGTAGTAATGTAATAAGGTCACCCCAGAATGTTCTTTGGCAACCTTCAACTTGCTCTTCTGCGACCTCTCGTTAGCCTTCTCCCATCTGATCAGACCGGGAAGGGCCAAAGCAGAAGTGTAAGAATGGATGATAAAGTGACGGAGGGATGACCGCTCTCCTCTTCCTAGGTCACGCCTGGGAGCAAAGCGTCCGTGGCCAACCTTTGCGCCGGCGACCTGATCGTGGCCATTGAGGACTCGTCCGCCGCCGACATGCTGCACTGCGACGCTCAGAACAAAATCAAAGAGGCGACCAATCGGCTCACGCTCACCGTGGAAAGGTGATTCCAAATCTCTTCAAATTGTTTTTATCTCTATATATTCCGACCATGTTTGCGGTGTTCTTAGAGGCGAAGCTAAACTGTGGTCGCCGCTGGTGTCGGGAGACGTCAAAGTCAGCCCCTTTAAGGTCAACCTGGAAGCCGAACCGCAGGTTAGTAGTCGTACCCGAGTTGAACTGCTTCTGTCTGTCCATTTCAACTTTGACCTTTGGCGCAGGAGTACAAGGCCATCGGCACGGCGCACAACCGGCGAGCTCAGCCCTTTGTGGCGGCGGCCAACCTCGACGACACGCGTCAGGTGGTCAGCACCACCTATAACACACCTATTGGGCTCTACTCTTCTGGGAACATCCAGGACGCCATGGAGGGACAGATGAAAGGAATCGTCGCGCCCAAATCCGAAAGGTCAGTAGCGCCGTCATGTCGCTATGACAATGTAAATATTCATCAAGCCAAGTTTGAGTGTTGCGTAACCCGATGAAGAAGCTATAAATGCGTTGTTCCGGGCCATTTCCTGCTTAGACGGGCCGCGCCGGGCATTCGTATGTCGAAAGATGCGCCGAGTGAGTTTTTGTAGGTCAAGTGGAATGATTCGTTGTTTGGTGCCTCACCTGTTATGCAAGGTATAATAAGTGAGGTGGTATTTTTTAAATATATTTAAAAATAATTATAGAAATATTTCCAAAAATTATTAGCAGTAAAAAAAAATTCCAAAATTCAAATTTATACACTTTTAGAAAACTGTTAATATATGCACAACAGCTATTAAGCGCTTCGATATTGCTTGTTTTGTGCATTTCTGCTTTTTTTTTCCATTTTGCATCATTTTGTAAAATGCTTTCTTTTTTTTTTTTCATTAAATTGAATATATCAATCTCTGGGGAGCAAAAGCGACACCTGTACCAAATTGAATCGAATGGTAAACCCACTGAATCAAATGGAATCAGCCTTGTGGCGCTTTTGCACGCAGCCCGAGGACGTTGGCTAACATCGAGGACTCGGACGTCTATCGCATGCTGCAGAAGGACCATGAGGAACCGGGAGAACCTCGACAGTCGGGATCCTTCAAGGCGCTGCAGGAATATGTCGAGAGCGACGGTCAGTTCACAACCACCCGAAATGTGGATTGCTGATGGAATGAGGTTCTGAGATACGGTTCCTGCAGGCACTAAGCCGATAGTGACCAGGACTGTTAAGGCGCCCACCACCAAACCCAGCGCTCCCACCGGAAACCTGCAGAAACTTCCCATCTGCGACAAGTGTGGAAACGGCATTGTGTAAGTGCATATTAACATACCATCAAATTAGAATGCCAAATATAACAGGGACCAAAAACAGTGAAAATCCTTGAACGACTTGTAATTCTATACCATGCCACAAGATGGCGCAAAGCAGATCATAGAGGACTGTTTCAAATGAGTGGGGTATTCATTTCCCAGTTGTATAGCTTGGAAAAAAAACACATTGTTAAAAGAAACCATAAGAATTTTTATGTTTAAAATAAACCCAGTAAATTTAAAGGCTGCTTTTTGCATTTTTTTATCTTTTTTCACACTGCTCCAGTGGTACAGTGGTGAAGGCCCGCGACATGTTCCGCCACCCGACTTGCTTCGTGTGCGCCGACTGCGACGTCAATCTGAAGCAGAAGGGTTATTTCTTTGTGGAAGGCCAACTGTACTGCGAGACCCACGCCAGGGCCAGGAGCAGACCCCCACCCGAGAGTCACGACTTGTAGGGAAGGGACTCACCCACCGAGGGACACCGCCTGGTCACCGTTTTCCTGTCCAGCTAAATGACATCACTTCCTGTTCACTAATGTCCCCATTTCCAGTTTTTGATTCATTATTGAGCCAATAAAGACACCTCAGCCTACCAACAATCTTTATTTATTATTATTTTTTTAATTATTTATTTATTTATTTATTTGGTCAAATTATGTTATCTGGTTTTCTGGTGTCCACTTTTTTCTTCAAGGTATATGATGGTGAAACGAAAAACCAGGACGGAAACGGATTCCTTCTTTGTCAGGATTTCGCCGCCACAACTTCCGCATTCCCCGTCACCTGACCCCTACTAACCAATCAGGTGCTAGCAGTTTTGGCGGTTGCAAGTGAATGAGTAAAAGTCGAAGTCATTTTCCAACATAAATGTCGATATATATTTTAACAAATCAGCTTTGTTTTGATACATTTCCAAATGTTCTACAGGTCGCACTATGTAGATTGCGCGTCTGGCATTGATCGCACACTCTCCGCCTTCGTTGAAAGCCGTGACGAAAACGGGGCGAGCGAGGCGCTGCCCTGGGGCAGAGCTTTAAAATGACATCAGAAAGCCCTGCTCCACGGCTTGCGGCTGTTTTGTCCAAGGGCGACAGGAGCTGTCGCATGGGGCAGCGCGCTCCGCTGCGCCACCTTGGCGCTTTGGTGCGTAACTGCGCGTCAGCTTACCTGCTCGGCTTTATAAGCCGGTCAGGTACCCCTGACCCGCATCTACCCACCACTGGCCCATTTGCAGAGACCTGAATAATACCCGGCGCCTTGATTCAACTTCAGTTTCGGCTTCAAGTTCTGCTCTACTTCAAGTTCTCCTTCAACTCCCTCTTCTGCTTCAAGTTCTCCTTCAACTCCCTCTTCTGCTTCATTTGTTGTTTCAGATTCTGTCTGCGTGGGCCAGGCTGCCCGATTGGACATCATGAGCCTCCCCACACTTGTGGTGGCATTGGCGCTGACGTTGTGCGCCTGGATTACGCTTTGTGGAGGTAATTGGAATGTTTGAAGAAATATAAAACCAAAGCAAATAGCAAGAATTGAAGGCGCCAATTTGGATAAAATAACTTGAAGGGGGGGGGGGGAGTAACGTTTGAAATTGTGGCGCCTTTTTCTGGTTTTTTTTGGGGGGTGATTGCGTCTGTGTTCTCGTCGCGTCTTGTTTATCTACGTTTTTCGCTCTTTGGTTTTGGAAGTTCGGTGAGTACGCGTTATTTGGCAATGTTTGCCACATTTTGCAAAGTTTGCCACATTTTGCAAAGTTTCACCTTCAGGCACCTTATGGCCGCTTTGATTTTGTTTTTCGGGTATAGTTAAAAAAAAAAAAAGCGCTCTATTAATAGGCAAATCGCGGGTGAGTTGACAAGCTTAACTTGATTTTTTTTTTTTTTTTGACACGCAGACACACACACAACGTCATATGTGAGAATCGAACTCAGTGTCGGCAAGTGTACCCCCATCAGCGACTACCCCGGCCGGGGCTTAACTTGAAAGTTACTTCGTGTGAATGCGTTACTCCCTCGCGACCACGCGAGGGCGCCGTTTTCAGGCGCTGATGTGTCCGACTGAACAGCCAGCCAAATGTGCCCTCCCTCGTCAGACATTTCGTGCGATACCGGATGGGACGTGTTCGGCTCCAGCTGCTACAAGAAGATGCCAGCCACCAACGGTTGGCTGGGGGCCCGTTTACACTGCGCCCTGGAGGGCGGCGACCTGGTCTCCTTCAACTCATCGGCCGAGGAAGATTTTGTGAAGGGCAAAATGGGGCTGGACCCGTTCTGGATCGGACTCTCCAACCTGGTGAGTTTCAATGCAAGGAGGGTCTGTCCTGGGTTGACAACCGCGATTGGTCTCCTCCGCAGGAATGCGGCCATAAGTTGTGTCATCGAATGTCAGGCAAGGAGCCGAAATGGTCCGACGACACGCCGCTGATCTACAGCAACTGGGATGCCGGTCAAGCCGTAAGGTAAAAGTCACATTGTGGAGCAAGCCCGCGCAACAAAAGCCTGACAGACCGCATTGTTGTCGCTGCCCCCCAACCCCGACAGCACCACATCGGAGTCCTGCGCCTACGTCAAGCGAAAAGCATATGAGTCCGACCAGTGCGACAAGTGGAGAACCGGCTTGTGCGAGTCCTCCCTGGCGTACATATGCAAACGCTCGCCCGACGGTAAGCCGCTGGTCGTCCGTCATGTTGAGGAGAGGAGCGCCGCCCGTCACGTTGTCTTTCTGCACGCAGGCTGCCCGGACGGACAACCGTGCTCCAAGAAGGCCGACCGTTTGGCTCTCTCTGCGGTGCAAAGTGAGTGGCTTCTTTCTGCCCCTTGGCCGCCCCGTCACAGGTTTCTCCTCAATCTTACTTTGGGCCTTCAGCTTCCGCCTGCGACCCCGGCTACTTGCTCTACGGCCCTTTTTGCTACCGCTACTTGGCGACCCTTAAAACTTGGCAGGCAGCTGAGGATGACTGCGTCGCACGGGGAGGTCACCTGGCAAGCGTCCACTCGCATGAAGACGGCAAATGGATGCTGGGTGAGCACCAAGGGCCACCATGACGTTTTGGGTGCTCTTCTTGCATTAAAGCTGTGTTCTCCCTCTGCAAGCTCACTCAGGCGTGGGTTCTTGGCTGGGACTGCATAAAACATCAAACAATTTTGAGTGGACTGACAAAACGTCTTCAGTAAGTAACACACTCACGGCAAGTTAAAGTCCCAATGATGGTCACGCACACATCTGGGTGTGGTGAAATTTGTTTTTTAATCCATTCCCTGGGGGAGCAGTGAGTAGCAGCGGTGCCGCCGCGCTCGGGAATCATTTGGTGATCAAAAGCCAAGTGTGAAGAAAAAAGGCTTACAAACTGTTCCGACATGGTGAAGGAAACTGCTTATTTATTTTCAGAAGAAAACTTTGGCCAAATTGCGAGATGATGACAGTAGTAGTAGAATGTTGTCGAGAGAGTGAGGAAAGCATAAGGGCAACGCGCTGAGCGCATGTTACCAATGTCGTCCACAGGACCTCATCTTGTGGAACGAAGGTAATCCAGGTAGGGGTCTCTACGGTGCTATGTCACACAATGGACTGATCTTTACCAGCAGCAGCAACAACCCGAGGCACTACATCTGTCAAAAAGGTGGCTGGTGTGACGGCGCGCGGCCTGCGCACCTTTTTGACAGATGTAGCGCCCCGGGTTGCTGCTGGTAAAGATCAGTCCAATGTTTGACATAGCACCGTAGAGAGAGCTATCTGGATGACCTTGCTGCCACAAGATGAGGTCCTGTGGACGACATTGGTGGCGCGTTGCCCTTATGCTTTCCTCACTCTCGACAACATTCTACTACTACTGTCATCGTCTCGCAATTTGGCCAAAGTTTTCTTCTGAAAGGTGAACATTGAAAATAAGCAGTTTCCTTCACCATGTCGGAACAGTTTGTAAGCCTTTTTTCTTCACACTTGGCTTTTGATCACCAAATGATTCCCGAGCGCGGCGGCACCGCTGCTGCTCACTGCTCCCCTCTCCCCCAGGGAATGGATTAAAATCAAACGGGGATGGGTTCAATCCAGAGGACAAATTTCACCACAGCCAGATGTGTGCGTGACCATCATTGGGACTTTAACGTGCCGTGAGTGTGTTACTTACTGAAGACGTTTTGTCAGTCCACTCAAACTTGTTTGATGTTTTATGCAGTCCCAGCCAAGAATTGTAGCCTGTGTGAGCTTGCAGAGGGAGAACTCAGCTTTAATGCAAGAAGAGCACCCAAAACGTCATGGTGGCCCTTGGTGCTCACCCAGCATCCATTTGCCGTCTTCATGCGAGTGGACGCTTGCCAGGTGACCTCCCCGTGCGACGCAGTCATCCTCAGCTGCCTGCCAAGACTTATGGGCCTCCAAGAAGTAGCGGTAGCAAAAAGGGCCGTAGAGCAAGTAGCCGGGGTCGCAGGCGGAAGCTGAAGGCTCAAAGTAAGATTGAGGAGAAACCTGTGACGGGGCGGCCAAGGTGCAGAAAGAAGCCACTCACTTTGCACCGGAGAGAGAGCCAAACGGTCAGCCTTCTTGGAGCACGGTTGTAATCTTGAGAAGTGCCTTGCGGAGATCAAGCAATGGATGTCTCTCAACTTCCTTCGTCTTAACCCAGGTAAAACTGAGATGTTGATAATTGGTCCAACTCGTTATCAACACTTATTCAAGGAAACCGCTATACCTATAGATAACCGTACTATCACTCAAAGCGATACTGTAACTAATCTCGGGGTAATATTTGACCAAACTCTCTCCTTTCAAAAGCACATTAAGAATATAACCAGAATTGCGTTTTTTCGCCTTCGTAATATTGCAAAGATTCGTCCGATCCTCTCGACTGGTGATGCGGAAACTATCATACATGCGTTCGTCACGTCGCGCCTGGACTACTGTAATGTACTCTTTTCGGGTCTTCCTAAGTCCCGCATCAAAAGTCTACAGTTAGTACAAAATGCCGCTGCAAGGCTGCTGTCTCGGACAAGAAAATTTGATCACATTACCCCAATACTAGCCAACTTACATTGGCTCCCGGTCCATTTAAGATGTGACTTCAAGGTTCTTCTATTAACCTATAAATCGCTGCATGGCTTAGCGCCTTCATATCTCGTCGACCTAGTTGTTCCTTATGTTCCGTCTCGTAACCTTCGTTCGCAAAACGCTACCCTTTTAGCGACACCGAGGGCCAAGAAAATGTCTGCAGGCTCTAGAGCATTCTCTATTCGGGCTCCAGAGCTTTGGAATGCCCTACCAATGGATATCAGGACTGCTACCTCAGTAGAAACATTTAAGACACGTTTAAAGACACATTTCTATGACATGGCCTTTAACTAACCTGTAGTGGCCGATTCGGCTGGAGTTTGTTTTCTCTCCCCCTCCACCCCCTCCCTCCCCCCTCCCTCCCCCCTCCCCGGCCGGGGAGGTGGTTAGGTGGCACCCATGCTGACAGCGGCTATCTGGATTCTCGTGGGCCAATTCAGGATGGGGGAACTGCAACTCAACCTCCTCGAAGACACTGCCAGGACAATTGAGGGCTCCTTCGGCAGCCCTCTGCTATGACATGGACATCCACTTTTTATTTAATTGATTTTCATGTTGTATCATTTGTGCCCTCTCTGCATCCATTTCAACCTGGTGATCCTGAAAGGGGGATCCTTCCATCTGTGGTCCCTTCTCAAGGTTTCTTATTTTCCCCTGCTAGGGGTTTTTAAGTTTTTCCTTGCCCTTTTGGGAGCTTAAGATCAGGGGATGCTTTGAGAATAATTGTCAATTTCTGTCTATGTGAAGCCCTTTGAGACTGCTTGTGATTTAGGGCTATACAAATAAACTTGACTTGACTTGACTTGACGGTTGTCCGTCCGGGCAGCCTGCGTGCGGAAAGACAACGTGACGGGCGGCGCTCCTCTCCTCAACATGACGGACGACGAGCGGCTTACCGTCGGGCGAGCGTTTGCATATGTACGCCAGGGAGGGCTCGCTCCACAATGTGACTTTACCTTACGGCTTGACCGGCATCCCAGTTGCTGTAGATCAGCGGCGTGTTGTCGGACCATTTCGGCCCCTTGCCTGACATTCGATGACACAACTTATGGCCGCATTCCTGCGGAGGAGACCAATCACGGTTGTCAACCCAGGACAGACCCTCCTTGCATTTAAACTCACCAGGTTGGAGAGCCCGATCCAGAACGGGTCCACCCCCATCACCACCGGACACTTTTTGTTTCCATGCTCGTTCTCATTTGCGCTCCCTTGCAGCCAAGTCCACCAGTCCTCCTCCGCCGCTCCCAGGTGGGTCAGGGGCCGGCGGCACGTGTTCCCGCCCGTGCGCCATCCGCGGCGATTCTCACCATTTGTGCCTTGCAGCCTGGAGCCACAAATGCGGCTGGGAGTGGCTGGACAACCCCGCCAACGACTTCTGCTACCTGATGAGAGGGAACCAGCTCAAAAGCTGGAAGGAGGCGCGCGACGACTGCAACCGCCACGATGCCCATCTGCTCAGTATCACGGACTCTCACGAGCAGGCCTTTGTGCACGGTGTGTGTGTGTGTGTGTGTCTTAATGTCTGCACTTGTGTTTTGGCGCGACCATGTGGAAACTTTGATTCAAAGGTCACAGCAAGGCCGTGCTCACCACTCCCTCGCTGTGGCTGGACGCCGACGCCCCCTTCGCCGAGAGCGGCGGCCGGTGGGCCGACGGCTCCCCGTTCAGCTACGTCCACCTGCGCGCCGGTTTGTGGCGAGCCACGCTCATGTTCCCATTCAGGAACTTGGCGCTTAGTCTCTGTTGGCCCCCTTGCAGGTCACCATGGCGACAAAGTTGGGGGACGCTGCCTTTCCTTTCTCATTGACGACGGCGACTGGAAATTTGACGTGTGCGAGATCAAGAGAGGCTACATCTGCAAGAGAAGAGGTAGGAGGGCGGGGCGGGACGCGACGGGCCGCGACCCTCTATCTCAGTGCTTCTCAATTATTTTCTGTTACGCCCCCCCCTAGCAAGAAGAAAACTATTCGCGCCCCCCCTCCCCACCGTGACTATCCTAACTTGTCTTGTAAGTCGTAAAATGTTGCACTGTCGCAAACGTGACAGAAGTAACAATGAGAGCGCCACTGCCCCCTGCTGTAGTAAACGCGCAATTACACTTTATTCTAGTACTGCCAAAAAAAAAGCCTGTTCCCCAGGGTCACACGCGCCCCCCCAGGAATAGCACCGCGCGCCCCACTATTTGAGAAGCACTGCTCTATCTGAAGGCGTGCTGACGTTTGCCTTTGGTCCTTGCAGCGGCGACAGCGCAACAAGCTCCGCTGCCTCACGCCGGTAAGAAATTGCCGCTTGCAAAGATGGCCGCCAGAACTAATTAACCTGCCCCGCCCACAGGTTTCCTCAAGCAAGAGATATGCGAGAACGCCGACAACCGAGCCATTTGCCCCGAGGACAGAGTCATGCGCATCCAGTCGGCCTTCTACGGACGGAGGAGCAGCAACGTCTGCTCGGCCCAACGCGGCTCAGACGGTAGGCGGCCCCGCCCACTGTCGGCCGTCCTTTAGCTGACGTGTCGACTTGGTGCCCTCTCGCAGCCAAATGTACGGTGGAAGGTGCCCTCCTTCACTACAGGAAAGAGTGCGACAACTGCCACCAGTGCCTCGTCAAGCCCATGAAGGAGGACCCCTGCCCCGAGGTCTCCAAATACCTCCAGATGGTCTACACCTGCGTAACGGACGGTAGTCTTTTCCAAATGAATTGTTGTGTGCCAAACCAGGTAAGCCCATGAGGCCCTGAATAACATTTTTGGTTGTCCAAAGAGTGTTTTGACAGTTTAGGCAACACCCAAGGCAGCCTGAAAAAGTTGAAGCTGAGAGCCTCCTCCTCATTGAGCGGCTTCGGCCCCGACAAGGCTTGCCTCAATGGGAAAAGCTGCTGGAAACCGTTGAAGCGTACGTGGAGAACTCTGACACAACACACACACACACTAAATCTGGCTTCTTCCTTCCTTCCCTCAGCTATAGACAGCTGGATCGAGGTGGACTTAGGCGAGATGAAAAAAGTGACCGGGATGGAGATCCAGATGTGTCCTTGGGCCTCCTCCAGGCACTGGTCCAGGTTTAAGATGACCCATAGTTTGGACGGACAGGACTGGACCGACCACTCCCAGATGGTGAGTTGGCAGCCGTGAGCCAACTTGCTCCACTCTCTCTCTCTCTCTCTCTCTCTTTTCCTCTCTTTTCCTCTCTTTTTTCTTTCTCTCCCTCTCTCCCTCTCTTTTTCCTCTCTCTTTCCTCTCTCTTTCCTCTTGTTTTTCTCCATTTCTTTTTCTCCCTGTCTCTTTCTCGCTCCGTCTCTCTCCTGTCTCCCTTTCCCTTGCTCTCTTTCCCTCGTTCTTTCTCTCTGTTTCCTCTCTCCTTTTTTCTTTCTCCCTCTCTCCATATCTCTTTCTCTCTTTTTCTTGCTCCGTCTCTCTCCTGCCTCTCTTTCCCTTGCTCTCTTTCTCTCTCTTCCTCTCTCTCTGTCTCTCTCTGTCTCTCTCTATTCCTCTCCGTCTCTCTTCTGTCTGTCTGTCTGTCTCGCTCTCTCACCCTTGTCTTTCTCGCCAGCTTTCCCCCAGAGCGACTCAGACCCTGATGGAGCCCATGCTAGCCCAGTTCATCCGCATCCTGCCACTGGATCACCTATGGATGGTCGGCCTCCGCTTTGACGTCTTGGGATGCGCGCTTGACAGTAAGCGAGCTGCCGGCGCCGCGCTCACCGTCAAATAGCTAAAGCAACCGTGACTCTCGCGTCCGCAGATGTGATCAGCTGCGACGAGCAGTTCGTCAACGTCGCCTTGGACAAGCTGCCCACTACGTGAGTGGTCGCAGCGCGTCCGAGCTTTCCAATCAAGTGCGAGTCTCGCAACGGCCGTGTCGTCCGCAGGGTCTTCTGTCCGCCGGGTTGCGCCAAGTTGGACCAGCAAGTCTACGGCACGTGGGGCTACAAAGAGGTACGTGACGGCGCCGCCCGCCACTGGCCTTCCTGGGCTCTGACGCGGCGCTTTGCGTGAGCGCAGGAGTCTCACATCTGCGCCGCCGCCATCCACGCCGGCGTCATCGCTGACAAGACTGGAGGAAAGTGCACCTTGCTGAAAGCGCCGCCGCAGAAGAGCTTCCAAGCATCCCAACAGAACGGAATCCTCTCCAAACAGTGAGTGGGCCGCTTTCAGCGCGCGCTCTGATGACAGACGCCGGCTTAACGCGAGCGCCGCCTTCGATCCGCAGATTGAACCAAGAGGGCCCTTTGGCTTTCACGTTTGCCGACGGAGGTGAGTCGCCGAAGCGCCGTGGCGTCAAACTTGTGCGTGACACCTGCCGATGGGCAGAGATGAGATGCTTGGGACCTGAGTGGGAGGAGTTTGCCGGCTTCTGCTACAAGATTTTTGAGGACAAGAAGACCTGGGCCGAGGCTCAGCACGCCTGCGGGACTTTTGGCGCCCAGCTGGTGTCCGTGGGTTCCCTAGTGGAGCAGGAGTGGCTGAAGACGACTTTGTACTTTGGTACGCTGCCTCGCCTTGCCTGGTATGTTCGGAGGTGTGATGTCACGCCCTTCCTCTGCAGATGACGGCGACACGTGGACCGGACTCAATGACCTGGCTGTTCCCGGCATGTTCGTGTGGTCAGACCGCCGCCCTGTGACCTTGACCTTCTGGGCTGCCGGAGAGCCCAACAACGAGCTCCCCTTGGACGACAACTGCGTGGCGGCGGCTTTCCAGGTGAGCACCGGCACCGGCAGCCACCCACACGACCTACCACCCACCGACCCACCCCCCCTTTGTCTTTCAGACGGGGCGCTGGATGCGGATGTTGTGCACGCAGCTCAATCGCTTCGTGTGCAAGATGCCCAAAGCGCATTACACCATCGCCGCTGGAGAGCCCGAGACGGAAAGCGGCGATTCCAAGGCCTTGTCCATGGTGTCGACTGGAACTGTGAGTGGCACGCAGACGCATTTTTAGCCCAGGGTTGTCAAACTCATTTTTATCGCGGCCCACTTTGTCCTTGCGGCATCCCTCGGAGGGCCGTATTTCATAGGAAATAGTTATTGTTCAAATTACTATGAAAAGGATGAATACAAATCATTAAAAAAAAAAAAAGTCACACAAAATTGGTTTCAACAAAAATCATGGGAGTTGACATGGCGGGCCTGATTCGGCCCCCGGCCGGGCCTTGAGTTTGACACCTACGCTTTCGCCGCTTGCTTCTTGATCTTGTGGCCAAATGCGTGGATTGCAATTTACCCTTGCGTATGCCCAATGCAGTGCCAAGACCTTGTCCTGGAAATGATGAAAGGTCTTCAGGTGGGAAGTACCATCACCATCAAAGGGCAGGGCAACGAAAAGACCAAGAGGTACACCGGGGTAAAGAAGGCAATCGTTTGGGCAAACCGCCAACGCCTGTGTGTGTGTGTGTCTCGCTCGCAGCTTCCAAGCCAGCTTGTTCAACGCCGACAACCAAACCATCCTGCAGCTCAAGCTGGACGCCGAGACCCAAACCGTCGTGCTGAGCTCCCAACTGGACAGCGACCCGGACCAGCAGCAGCTAAACCAGCTGCATATTGCACGTATCCCCCTGCAACGTGGCGAGGACTTCAAGGTAACGCTCCATGCCGCGCACTCGCCAGCGCCCCCCCCCCCGCCTAATTGCCTCTCTCGTTCAGATCGTCATCAGCTGCGCCCAGCACGTCTTCCGCGTTTTGGCCGGGGGCCACCGGCTGCACTACGCCTACCAGGGCCACCTCCGACTGGCAGACATCACGCTGCTGCGACTGCATGGCGACGTGTCGCTGAAGGTCGTCCGCCTGGCGACGGCGCCGCCCACCTGAGCCGCAAAAACTACGACAACACGACAGCGGCGGTCTCGTACCGTGCGCTGCCCGATAAGCTAAGTTTGTGCATGTTTTCTTGACACCTCAAAGCACTTACTGAGCTTCAGGAGAGTGAGGAGGGGAAAAAAAAAAAAAATTACAGCAGCTATCCAGTTAACCAACTGCAAAAAAATTTAGAAAAAAAAATGCTATTCCTTTTGTGTTATACAATATCTATATATGTATCTATGTATCTATCCACCAATTTTGAATTCCACCTTTTGAATTATAATTATATATCTGTATATAAAGTAAATATCTATCCACTGCCACCGTCTGGGGCTTATGGCTCCTAAAAAAATGTTTTTGAGTGCCCTGTTTTGAATTCTACATTTTGAATTACAATTATCTATCAAAGTATCTATCTATATATCCGCCGCCGCCGCCGTCTGGGGCTTATGGCCCCTAAAAAAAAAGAAAAAAAAATGTTTTTGAGTGTCTTCTATTTGGCTTTGAACCTAAGCAGTGTTTGTCCCTTTGTTTGACCCTTGACCTTTGTTTCCCATGATGTACTCCAATGTTATGATTATAAGTGTGTGCAATAAAATTACAAAGACAAATCCTCCGTTTTTTTATTCATGAAGCTAATTTCATGCTAATGCTAAGTAGGATCTTAAAACTTGTAAACTGGGGCAGGGGCCATTTTGTTCATCTTTTTAAAGAGCCTGTAGCACGTGCAGACGTCAAGGAAAGCGCTCCTGTAGTTGCTGTTCATCCAGCCATAGAGAATGGGGTTGACGAAGGTGGAGCACATGGCCACCACGTGGAAGGCGCTGAAGAGCAGCTTGAAGTCGTCCATGTAGACCACACGGCCGTCCATGTCCACAGCAAGCTGGAAGGCGTGCAGCGGCAGCCAGCTGACGCCAAAGACGGCCACTACCGTCACCAGCATCTTGGTGGTCTTACGGCGGCGGCGGTGGGCGCGCGACAGGCGGCTGGCGTTCAGCTAGCTCCGAGGAACGCACAAAAGTAAAGGTATTAGCATTTTTATCATAATGTATGCCGAAGCACTATTTGAAGGCGGGACTCTGTCCCAACACTACAGTTCATTTTAGGACCATCCTGAAATTGAAATTTAAATTCTCTGTGCAACAAGATTACAGCAAAGCAACATTCATCAAACTTACTATGATCTCACCTTGCTCCAGATGCACGCGTAGGCTCCTGTGTTGACAGCCAACGGCAGGCCGTACTGCAGCAACAACATGGCCAGGCTGTAGGGGGCGCTGCCGCTCCCCTCGGGCCACTTCTCGGCACACACCTGGATGGACTTGCCGGGCGCCAAGTGGAAGGTGGCGTACTCTCTGAAGATGGCCAGCGGGCTGGCGAAGAGCACGCTGACCACCCAGGTGATTGCCACCACAGCGGCGCACGCCCGTCGGGACATCCGCGGCGCGCCATCCGGGCGACGTGCCACGCTGCGGAGGCGGTCCACCGCAATAACGTTCAGCGTGATGGTGGACACGTGCACGGCGGCGCCCTGCGCGCACGGCAGGGCGAAGCACAGCGCCCGGCCGAACGCCCACTCGCCACGGAGGGTGTACGCCAACGTGAACGGTAAGCAGAGCGATGCCACCAGGAGGTCGGCCAGAGCCAGATTGGCGATGAAGAAGTTGGTGACGGTTCGGAGGCGGCGGAAACGAAACACCACGTGGATCACTAAGGTGTTGCCCACCACGCCCAGGGCGATGATGATGCCGTACGCCATGATGAGCGCCACACGGACGGAGGGCAGGTGGGTGCTGTCCTCCAGGCCCGGATAGGCCGCCTGGTTCTCAACGGGCACCGTTCCCATGCTGGCCCAACAGCAGTTAGCGTAGGACTCGGGTGCCGACAGCCGCAGTGCCTTATTTGCCGCGTCCATGTTGCGGCGACCCCATCGGCCAGCCGGGTGGCCTGCAGAAGCAACATATAACGTCAGTCTGGAACTAAAGATATTCGTAGAAAGTAAACGTGAGTACCGTAAGTTTCGGACTATAAGTCGCACCGGAGTATAAGTCGCACCAGCCATAAAACGCCCAAAAAAGTGAAAAAA
Organism: Syngnathus typhle; assembly: GCF_033458585.1. Classification (NCBI taxonomy): domain Eukaryota; kingdom Metazoa; phylum Chordata; class Actinopteri; order Syngnathiformes; family Syngnathidae; genus Syngnathus; species Syngnathus typhle. Next base: position 1,607,566 of record NC_083740.1, read on the forward strand.
AAACATATGTATATAAGTCGCTCCTGAGTATAAGTCGCCCCCCCCACCCAAACTATGAAAAAAAACCGCAACTTATAGTCCGGAAATTACGGTATTTCAATAAGATAGAATGTGTCATGCGTATTTTTCTTTTTTTTTCTTTTCAGCTTACCTCAATGTGCAAGTTGACGTGAAGTTCTTTTGCTCTCCAGGTCCATGTGCAGATGACGGGAAGGAAAGACGCAAAGCAGACGCAAGCTTGGTCTCCACTGAGAAGCCGACTGGAAATGCGACGAGCTCCGACTGCGCGTCACAGCCCCCCTCAGCCCCCCCCCCCCTCGCCGCCGCCGTCACACAGGATGCGCATGCAGGTCAGACGCTCACATAATTGGCTATCATTTCTGTTTTCGTCCATTTCTTTTGTTCTAAAAAGACTGTTTCGGTACTATTATTTTGCGGCTTGATAGAATAGAATTGAACTTGAACAAGGAATCAGCATCAAAGAAAAAAATGAATACAAATAAAAAATAGATACTTCTTGTCACTCTTCCAGAAACAGAGAATCAGAATCTAAAATAAAAAAATTAAAAATAAAAGAAAATGAAAAGGATAAACACCTTTTTTTTTTTTTCAATACATTTTAACTTAATCTCCTCATTCATTCCTCACTCCTTTCCATCAATTCATCCACCCATTTATTATTCCATTCATTCATTTATTGATTCCTTTGCTCTCAACTGGTCTGTCCTGTACAACGTCAAAGTAAACATCCCGCTCCATCCTGTTCTCAAATTGATTTCAGTCCATCAAAGAGAACATGATGAGACATAGGGGTGATTGATTATTGATCGGTGCCATCCTTCCTCTCTTCCCAAAAAACACACCGCAGGTTGTTTGTTAGCCCTCGTATGATGGCACCTTTTTTAAGCACATTATCGATCGAGTGTGCTGACCCGTGAGAGTTTTGTTCGGAAATGTGTTGCGTGTACGTGCGTGCGTGCGTGCGCATGTATCTAGCCTACATTCATACATATACATGGATGGCCAGACATTACGCAACAATGTCTTTTCCCGAGATTGCGTGACGCGCCGTTAATGAGCAGGCTTGTAGTCATCTTTGAAATCTTCTTAATGAGCACATTTATTTTTACAGCATGGCAATTAAAATGCGATTTAATTTAAAAAATCAAGTACATTGAAAGCGCATGTTTATGTCTCTGTTAATCGAGAGACTTTTCCCTGAATGCTAACGAGGTAATCGAAAAATGCTCATCAAAGTCCACAGGGGTGGGTTGGGCAATTTGGAGGCGGCCGTCGGATTAGCTGAGCATCTTCTCCTCTGACTATATTTACCTCAACATTTAAAAATATGGCGCCGCCAACAATAACTAAAGATTCATTACGTGTACGAATAGGCTAGTTCTATGCAGGTTATTCTTGATGCTGCAATAAAATAATATGAATGAATAAATGAAAAAGCAATAATGTGATAATGAAATAATAAAAATATTAAATAATGTAATACTAAAATAAATTTAAAAAAAGCAAAAGTTTTATTACCTGTACAAATAGGGTAGTTCTCTTTGGGTTATTCTTGATGCTGCAATAAAAGAAAAATAATAATAAAATAAAAAATAATAAAAGGATAATATAAGAATAACAATAACAAATAAAATGAAATAATAATAAAGTAAAAAAATAAATAATAAAAATATAAAAGATTATTACAATAAATGAACAGATGACTAACTGCCCTTGATGCTGCAATGAAAAAAATATATAATAATAATAAAATAAAAAATAATAATGTGATATTATAAGAATAACAATAACAAATAAAATGAAATAATAATAAAGTAAAAAAATAAATAATAAAAATATAAAAGATTATTACAATAAATGAACAGATGACTAACTGCCCTTTTGACCTTTTTGAGGTGCCCCTTTGTGGTTTAACAAGAGTGAACGTGAGATTTTGCCAGTAAACAAGAACATTTGTCATTTTCTTTCGGGCAGCGTTCCTTCACACCACCTCAAGTGTGGGAAAGCTTCCAGCCTGGCATCCTCGGAGGCCTGGCGCCGAGAGAACAAAACCACAAACAAACAAGAATGCTAACCAATCGCATGCATCTGGGAAAATGAGCTGAACTGTGTTACTTGCTTACTAAGAAGAAAAAAAATTCTAGAAGAAGCGCATGGCAGCTGCTGGATAGCCCCCCAAAAAGTTCTGATGTTTCATTTTTTCATCAAAATAAGTCGCCATTTAAAGGGGTGTGTAAACTTCTAATAGAAACAAATCAAGATAAGCTTGTGGAAATACATTTTTAATGGTCCCAGAACAACTTGCATGACATCATACATCCAAACAGTCTTCGATATACTAGCTCACTGCAACTTGAATCATCACCTTCACTGAAAAAAGTTTTTTTTTTTTTTCTAGACACAGTAAAAATTCAACTACCACGAAGACACTAAACCAACAGGTGGTTGTGTTTATTTGGACCATCTTTTAACACTGTAATAAGAAAATAAAGTAATAAAGATGTTTTTAAAAAGACATTGAACATTTACAGTAAATAAATGAAGCAACAGGTAGGGCTGAAATACCAACGTTAGCTTTTTGGTAGCCCATTCGCAAAATTTTATGTACTCAGCATAATATAAAATAAAATAAAAACTACATTCATATTTATCAAAAATATTGGCGCACATATAGGTCAAAGTAAAAATATATTTCTATTTTAACCTCTTGCAATATTTAAAAGTTTACTTGAAAATATTGGATGTGTATATTCTATATGAATGTAAATATATGTATTTACAATATGTACTTTTCTAACATTCATTTAGTTGCAGTATTTTTACAATTATTATTATTTACAATATGTACTTTTCTAACATTCATTTACTTGCAGTATTTTTACAATTATTATTATTTACAATATGTACTTTTCTAACATTCATTTACTTGCAGTATTTTTACAATTATTATTATTATTAACGTACTTGCCAATATGTATTTTCCAGTCCAAAATGTTAACCTTTGTTATTTGAAGGCGATGTTTTGCCGAGGCCTTTCTAGGCTGCCATCCAGATGATGAAGGACAGTAAGAGCGTGGCCAAAAGGGTGACGGGCGTGGCGCAGCCCAGGTAAAGGAGCACGGCTGCGCCGCACAGGGCCGTGACGTACGAGCTGGTGCGGCTGCACACAATCTTGCGCACCGTTGTGCAGAACTGCAACATACCAGAAACAGTCGCAACTGTTTTTATTTTGCAATCATGATTGAAGGCGAAACAAAGTTAGATGGGGGGGGGGGGCTGTGGGGGCACTGTCCCCCGCCAACAAATGCTTCTACGCCCTAGGTGCCAGGCCAGATAAACAACCTTTGACTTTTAAATGGTTTTATAAAATCATACCCATTTATTTATATATCTAAAATTTCAAAAAGATCTTCCGACACGTTTGCAGTACCTGATAGGTCTGGTAGCTGATAGCCATGCCGTATCTGCAGTACATGACGTAGTGCTCGCAGTTGTACCACAGCAGGCTGTAGGCGACGGCCCCCAGCAGCTTCTCGGCCCTTCTGGCCACCTCGTCGGCGTCCAGCGGCGGCTGCTTGCACACGCCGTCCATTCGGTTCACCAGTACCGGCGAGCCGTACGCAAAGTCCCGCAGCGAGTCCACTCGCACGCTGGCCGCCTTGGCCACCACGCCCAGAAGCAAGCGGTTGTTGGTCACCATCTTGTCCACGGCCGTCTTGTCGCGCGTGACGACGGGGAGAATGTCCGGGATGAGGTGGGCGACCCGGCCGTCGCCCAGGTAGATGCCAAAATGCGTGAAGAGGGTCCGGGGCACCTCCAGGAGGTCGCCCCTCTTGTACCGGGACAAGTCGTACCCGGAGGCCGGGTCCTCCTCCTTCTTGGAGGTGGTGAAGAAGAAACTGAGGAGCTGGTAGAGGAACATGATGGGAATGCGAGGGCAAACCTACACCTGGGCGCTTTTATCAGGTCGCTAGGTGGGTTGGGTCGAGATTAGCCATTGGCCGACCGCCCATGCAGCCGGACTGGAAAGAAAGGAGCTTTCTCTAAGAACTCAGTGGTCGCTCTGGAATGTGAAATCGGGGATTCATTTGGAGGGTATTAAGGTCGAGGGTCCACATCAGGCGCAAATCCTCATTCCGAAAAAGCTCCACCTGAAAATCAACAGCTTTTGTTGGTAAATTCGGGTTTTGTAGCTTACCAAAACATTGACACTAAGTTTGTTGAACTGTGAATTGTTGTTTACGAATCAGAAAAAAACTACACTCAATCCAGCAAAAACTTAAACTTGTCAGTTTTCTAAAACACACCTTAAACTATTTTTGATGTTTACAAAAACACATAAATTACTTTTGTTGAAGATCAAATTGTCTTGGAAAGAAAACTAAAATAATGTACATTTACTTTTGAAGAGGGAGACTATTTTTCATAGTATTAAGCCATGAGGAACAAATCCTCATTCAGAAAAGGTCAACCAACATTTGTTGGCCAATTGATAAACCGCTTTGGTTGTTGAACTCTTGCCAACATGACTCAGCAACTTTCAGTCATCCAGAAAGACTCTCTCTTTTTCTTTTTTTTTTTTTTAATTCCATTAAGTTTATTGACGACTAAATTGCTTTTGATATTAACTAAACGACGTTGCTGATATTCAGGGTTGTGGGTGTGCTGGAGCAAAAATGGCGATGTTCATGTTTGTTTATGCTGATATTGTCTTTTGGATAAATGCCTTTAATTTAAAAAATAATAATAATGATAATTGGTGAGGTCGCTTGAAGTCTTAACATACTGTAACTGATGTTCATTGAAATGCAGTAATGCGTTGATCCATAAAAATAACATGTTTTATTATTTACACATTTTTACACAACTAAAAAAAAAAAACACTTGAATGAAATAAGCCAGTTATTATCATTACAGGCAGAAAAGAACACGTTAACACTTCTAAGGCACGTGGTTAACTTTAAACATGGTTTAAGAGTCACTCTACGGGAATTAATTAACCAGCCATCCACAGAGTGAAGGGGATAAGAATTGTGGGTAATGTAGTTGAGGTGGCCATGCCGCCAAAGAACATGAAGATGATTCCCAGAATTGTCGTCACCAGGATGCTGCGTCGGTCTCTGATCGCCGATTTTATGCACTCGCAAAACTAGAGGGGAACAAAAAAAAAACAGAAATGCGTTTCAAAATAGAATGTTACTATTTCGTACCACAAGAGGGCGACAAAGCACTACTTTGAACTGCCGCTCCAACTCAGTTCCTTGTAGGGCTGACTGATTTGGAAATCCAATTTTAATCCCGTCCCAACCCCTCAAATAGATGTATTAGCAGATGCAAAACCAAGAGAGATAACAAATTTTGAGAAGAACAAAAAAAAAATGAAGGGGTGGCCCGAACAGGTAAACTACCTGTTCAGTCTGTCGGCTGGCGGCGCGTCCGTATCTGCAGTGCGTGACGAAGTGCTCGCAGTTGTTCCACAGCAGGCTGTAGGGGAAGCTGCCCAGCAGCGCCTCTGCCCGGCGGGCCACCTCCTCTGCGGGGAGCGCCTTGGCCCCCTTCGCCGCCCCGACCACCAGCCCGCTTCCATCCGCCCGGTTGACCAGTACTCGGGAGCCGTACGCAAAGTCCTCCAGGGTGTCCACACGCACCGTGGCGCGCCGGCACAAACACCCGATGATCAGCCGCCCGTTGGTCACCACCGTGGCCAGACGGCGTTGGTCGTCGGTGAGCGCCGGTAGGATGTCCGGGATGAGGTGAGCCACCCGGTCGTCGCCCAGGTAGACTCCGAAGTGAGTGAAAAGCGTGCGGGGTACCTCGAGGAGGTCGCCCCGCTGGAGAGGCGGATGAGGCGGCGAAGGTGCGGATGAAGCTCCCCGGAGCTGGGTGGGACGCTCTTGCGCATGCGTAGAGCCGAAAACCAGCACTTTGAGCTTGCAGAGGAGGGAGAGTTTCTCCACAAGGAAGGCGAATAAGTTGATCATGGTGACACACTCGCTCGCCTTGCTTCTGATGAGCTCCTTTTATTAGGAACGAGGAGGGGTAGCCCCCCTTTCGCATTTCCAGCCCACCAAGACGCTTTTCATCACGTGTGTGTGCTTTGTTTGTTTGTTGGGGAATTAGCAGCACATGCATGCATGCACAAAAATAAGATTAAAGCATAAAAGTCACGTTTGGGTTGATTCTTGCAAAAATGCCATCCCCTCTTGCCAGTAAATAAATTTAAAAAAAGGGGTGCAGAAAAATTCTGGCATATTCTATTGTGAGAGGTTGCATGGTTGTAATTACGCAAAAAAAGAAAATGGAAGAGGAGACTGCAATGTTTTTAAAAACTGCCATTCAAGTGTACAATAATGTTCACCTTTTAGCCGTTTGGGAGTTAATAATGTGAAATTTTACATTCTATACATTCAGACAAACACATTCAAACAAGCATACTAAAGTAAGACTAGCATTGCATCCCATAATGTGGCCCATGTGTGTGTGTTTTAGCCTACTTTCTATAAATACATTTGAAATTGAAGGCAAATTCGTCTGGAAGTGTTCAATGCGACCGTCAACGTAATCGATCACGTTATTCTGGACGTAGCTATATTTCCGCGGACGTGATGGAAGAGTTCACACACAGTCTTGCACATCTGCACTCACTCAAGGCGCTTTTATGTTTACACGGGGTCACATTGCATTCCTCACTCGAAAAGGATCACGTCTTCTCGTTTGATGGCCTTTGCAAATTAGAAAAACGTGGACAAAAATACTTTCATCTGTTGATCTTCTGTCACAATTGCGCTAAATGGATCGATTGTGCGCTACTTACTCCAAGATACGCTGAGCACAAAATGCCAACCCATAATCATAATCAGATCAAAACGTTTGACCCAATTTGAGGTTAAATGAAAAACCCAAAAGGTTGAGTTGGTTCATATTGACCCAATGTGGGTCATAATTCGAACCACAACCCACCAAACCTTAACCTCTAACTCAACCCAAACATAACCTCCACCCTGCAACCATAACCTTAAATCTAATCTCGTAAAAACTGTTTGCAAAAAGTTTCCCCCCCCCCCGTGCCCCCCCTCCCAGATTGAAAGCAGAGAAGCGCAAACTGGTGCTTCCAAGAGGAACAGACCAGAATGGCAATGAGAAAGCGGATGAGGATGAGGAGGGGAGTGGGGAGGAGGATGGATCCAAGCCGCGCTTTTCCCAACGCCGGGAAAACATTCCTTTTGTCCAGATTAGCCCAATCCTGTTGAGGGTTGTACGACACGCTCGTCATTTGAGCCACAAAAGCAACGACGGGGCTCTGCTCAGTGCTTGTTGACCCCCACATGGTAGCCAGCTCCCACGGGGGTCAGCGACCCGTAATTTGGAGGAGTCATTTTTGTCGGCTAGTTGATTCAGTGGTTGAGTCTTGGTGTCGAGCAAGATTTTAATGAGTGGGGCAGCGACCCCCCCTGCCTCGAGCATACTGTGTCAAAGTTTGAAGTTAGCCTTAACGTCAAGCCATTTTTTAACCAGGCAAAGTGTGAAAGAGGTTTTTTTTTCTGCATCCATCACGCCACTTTCAGCTGATCAGACTTAGCTTAGCCTAGTTTAGCTTAGAGTCTACGACCGACGCTTGAACCCGAAGTTGGCCGCACGGGTCGACCTTTGCCCAGCTTGGCCCGAGCGGGAGACTTAAGAAAAGTAGTTCGCAATCAGCGTGCCCCGGCTATAAACTCGGCAATCCGCAAAACCATTTATGGATTATTATTGTTGTCATTAGACTTGGCGACTTTAGACAAGTTTTGATTCAGAATTTGAATTCTGATGACATTTAGGTCGCTGTGTTCAATTGGCATGTTGAGGTTCTCAACAAATGTTCTCCGCTGCCGGGAACATCGTTGACCCAAAGTGAATGAGTCGGCGCCGTGTTTTGGCCTCACTCACTCTTGAGTCAACAGTGGAGGCGTGCGGCCTGGGAGCTCCCAGGTTCAGCCAAAAGTTAGCAAAGGCACCCTGGCACGGAGCGAGACGCTTTCCATCTGCTGCGGGCTCACAACGAGGCCGGTTCACTTCAAGTTCAGCGGTGTTTAGGTCCGCCCGCCGGTTCACGCTGGGGTCGCTCTTCAGGATCGACATCCGTCTTCTCCTCGGGCCTGCGTGTCATAAAAGCGGGTCAGGCAGAGGGAAGGCCAAGGCACAAAGTCAACAATTTATGACTTTACATTCAATTTAGTGACATCATTACTGCGTGTTACCTTCAAGTACCGTAATTTTCGGACTATAAGTCGCGTTTTTTGTCATAGTTTGGGTGGGGGGGGCGACTTATATACATATATATGTTTTTTTTCACATTTTTGGGCATTTTATGGCTGGTGCAACTTATACTCCGGTGCGACTTATAGTCCGAAAATTACGGTACAATATTATAGATTTTTCTCGTTACTAGAACGCATTTTGAAAAAGGTTATGTTGTCTCAAGGCCCCAGCGATATGCTTCCTTGATCCATAAAGGGCTACATTAGGTTTTGGGGTTCTTCAAAAGAATTAAAACTTTTTTTTTTTTTTTAATCATATTTAGGATAACTTTAAAAGCAATGATAAGACAGAAGTTTGAACATCTCGCACTTATTTATCAATTATAGAAGGAACGTCAACATACTCAAATCTGGGAAATGATCCGAGTGGACGTTTGAGTCATGGTCAGTGTGTGTGTGTGTGTGTGTGTTGTTGACGTTTGTACCTCTCGTCAAACAGCCCGCAGAGGACCTTGTCCCCGATAAATACACGGTGGCAGTGAGTGGAAGAGCTTCACACTGAGCGAGAAGGACCAAGAGCCGGACCCCAAAATGGCTTCATCACTGGTGGCCCACGCTGGGCTGATGCTGCTTTTCTCCATGGCGTCCGCCGTAAGTCCAAAACAAAATTGTCGTTGCCTTTTTGGTCAAAACAATTTATTTTTTGAATTCTAGCAAATCCGAGGAGACAACATTGGCGTCAGAAACGACAACAGCATGACGTGCCACCCCAACGACGGCTTTGTGAGTACGCGCCCGAAGCCGCCCGCCGAATCACCGAGCGTCGTCACCGATGTGCTGAGTCGCCGTTTCAGGGCAAGTACTGTCCCACCACGTGCGGCGTGGCCGACTACATGCAAAAATACACGTCCAGTGCCCACGACAAGCTGGACGCTCTGCAAAATGATCTGGAGAGCATCACCAACCTGACGCAGGGAGCACAACAAGAGGTCATTTACATGAAAGACAGCATTCAAACGGTCCAGAAGAGCATCAACCCTGGTAAGTTGCTCATCTTCAACTAGCTAACAATTAGCATTGTTGTTGTTACAGCAAGCGGAGCTCGAAACACGAACGGTGCAAGAAGAGTCGAAAGAAAATTTGCACACATTCTTTATCCTCTGCAAAAAATGACTATGAAATCTTTTTTTTTTTCATTTTTGAACAAGTCATCCAAATATCAAATCAAATAATATCATGCTACAGTGTCATAATATCTACATGCAATCAATGCTCTTTAATGTCCATTGAGAACAATAGTGGGCCTAAAACGGAGCCCTGTATCTCGATATATCATACCGTATCGTTATCGCACAGGTCGAGAATTATATTTATTTTATACAGTATTGTAAGATATTATACGAGGATATGATTACATTGGACCGATCGTTTTTTGAATGGAACGACGGGCCAGAGCAGAAATGAAAAGTCACGTCAAACATGTCCGACTTGTCTTTGTAGACGTCTACTTCCAAAGGTCGTCCAATATGCTGGATGACGTAGTTCGCTTTGATAGGATCATCATTGAACAAGAGCAGCAAATAAAGTAAGTGGACCAAAGCCAACTTTGAGCTTTGTTTTGAAATACCATGAGAACATTTTCGAACCTAGCATGACTTTTGCCACAGCGAACTGGATGATGCGGTCACCGCCAACGAGAGGCGAATGGCGGACTTGAAGATGCTCTCCACCCAGCTGCAGAAGACGTGCAGCGAGCCCTGCATGGACAGCGTTGAGATTCAGCCCATCACAGGAACAGGTACACACTTGACAAAAATGGTGCCCTGACTCGCCCACGCGCACACGAGATGACCTTTAGATTGTTTCCCAACATTTGTACCCTTTCAGTGTTTAGTCAGAGGCAGCAAAAATCAATATGTTACGTAAGCGGAAGGTAAACAGATGGAATTTGGCGCGAAGTAGCGGGAACAAACGCACTGCAGTTTGTGACTGTTGTAAAACCAATTTAAAATACCAAATATTAAATTAAATTATTAGATATATATATTTGATAAATATATAAAAATATAAATTAAAAAAATTTCAAGGCCAATTGAAACTGCAATCAAATTTTAGATCTTTTTTTTTTTTTTTACTCCATTTTTTTTTTTTTAACTTCATCAAGATCAGGTTCTTTTCTCTGGTTCTGACTGACTACATAATGTTGTTGTTTTTTCTTGATCAGATTGCCAGGAGATCGCCAACAAAGGTGCCACCATCAGCGGTATTTACTACGTCAAGCCGGCCCAAGCCACCCAACAGTTCCTGGTCTACTGCGAGATTGACAGCTTTGGGCGCGGCTTCACCGTCATCCAGAGGGTTTGTAGCTTCTCAAAAGTCCGTTAGCGTTGATTCAAATCTGAGAACGGCTAAATGAGCTTTTTTTTTTTTTTTTATGGCATCTTTAGAGGCGGGATGGTAGCGTGAACTTCCACAAGGACTGGATCCAGTACAAGGAGGGCTTCGGCCACCTCTCCCCCGACGACAGCACCGAGTTCTGGCTCGGCAACGAGAAGATCCACCTGCTGTCCGTCAGCAGCAGCATCCCAATGGTGCTCAGGATAGAGCTGGTCGATTGGGACGGCAACAAAAAGTACGCCCCCCGACCACATCGGGCCGCAAACGTAAACAAATCTCTCGACGTGAACGCCAACGTCCCTTGCAGGCACGCCGACTACGCCATGTTCCGGGTGGGGCCGGAGATCGACATGTACCGCCTGACCTACGGCTACTACTTTGGCGGCGACGCGGGTGACGCCTTCAACGGCTTTGACTTTGGCGACGATCCCAGTGACATGACCTACACGTCGCACAACGGCATGCAATTCAGCACCTTCGACAAGGACAACGACAAGTACGAAGGCAACTGCGCCCAGCAGGACGGCTCGGGTTGGTGGATGAACCGCTGCCACGCCGCCCATTTGAACGGAAAATACTACCAGGGTGGGTTGATCAAGTAGTCACACTTCAAGTACTCGAGTAAAAGTTCTGATCCAGTAAGTAAAATGATAGTAACCGATAGTGAATTGGGTTCATTTTTGGACATCCTCCAGGTGGGCGCTACACCGAAAAGGACGCCGGCGACTACGGCTATGACAACGGCATCATCTGGGTGACGTGGCACAACCGCTGGTACTCGTTGAAGGAGACCACCATGAAGATCATCCCCGTAACACGCATCGCGGCAGGTGGCGGACAGCAGGCGGGTGTGAAGCAGTTTGGAGTGGTTTAAAAACAAACTTTATTAAGGAACCTTATTGTCGTTGTTCGTTATTGTTTGAAGCTCTGAATAAAGTTTTGTTTTTGCCAAGCGTACGTAAATCGGTTGCTTATCTCCAGGTGGGTGACCCCCGAGCCCCCCCTTTTGCACAGCACTGGTCCCTAAGCACAAGGAAACGCTCGCTAGTTCTGAGATTTCATTGTGTGCCCTGTACCAATGAAATTTTCGACTGTCTAGCCAAGGGCGCCCCCTGGTGTTGGAAAGCTGCAGGTCATAAATCTAGCTCATATATTTCGGTGTCTTTCGGGATTCTTTTCAACTGGCCTTTTTTTTCAGATTCACAAATCACAAAAATGATGATTCTGATTGTTTAAAAAGAACTGTTTGTACCAGCCTACTTCATCTACTAGCAAATTTGTTTTGAGGCATCTCTTCATTTGGTTAACTATTAATTGGTAAACATGAGTTAGTACATCGAGTACACTAAACTTTGAACTTAAGACGCACAAATTAACTAGTGAATTGATTTTGTCACAAACGTGCCTAATTAATTGGTCAATTTAAAAATAAAAGTACCCTATTTTCCGAACTATAATTATAGTCCGGTGCGCCTTATACATGGCTCAATTGATGGATTTGTTGATCCATACTGGTTGTACATAGTGCTCTGCCAAAATGTTTCAGTACGTTTTAGTACGACTGGTAAATTACAAGGTCGGATCGTTTTCTAGCATTACGGCAACCGTGGTCTAGCGTTGGCTCGTGAGTGAACGATTCGTTCAAAGGAACGAATCCTTTTCGTGAATGAGAGTGTACGAATCACTTTAGGAATCACTTTATTCTGTTCATATGACTTCAACCAGTAGGTGTCGGTAATGCGCATTAAAGCTGGTGCCACCTCGCCGTAAAACAAAACGAAGAAAAAGACATAACTTCCCGTTCACCATCAACTGAACGGATCTGTGAGTGAACGAGTCAGTGAGGGAGTGATTCTAAAGATTCAGTTCAATTAAACGAACTGGAATGCACATCACTACCAGCCCGAGATATTTTTGTGTATATGAATATGAATATTAGTAGGTTCTCCTTCCCCCTATGTCAGTGCTTCTCAATTATTTTCTGTTACGCCCCCCCCTAGCAAGAAGAAAACTATTCGCGCCCCCCCTCCCCACCGTGACTATCCTAACTTGTCTTGTAAGTCGTAAAATGTTGCACTGTCGCAAACGTGACAGAAGTAACAATGAGAGCGCCACTGCCCCCTGCTGTAGTAAACGCGCAATTACACTTTATTCTAGTACTGCCAAAAAAAAAAGCCTGTTCCCCAGGGTCACACGCGCCCCCCCAGGAATAGCACCGCGCCCCCCAAGGGGGGCGCACCCCACTATTTGAGAAGCACTGGCCTAGGTGACTGATTCACAATTTGGTTTTGTCTGATATCAGAGATTAAATAAAGAAAACCAACTGGCTGATTGATTTGTTTTAATTGAGAGGAAAAAAAAACAGCAAAAGCATTTCACTAGCTGACCAGGAGATGGCGACAGCGTGGCATCTGAAGACCATGGATTGTTTGTTCTGCTATAGCCTAGGTGACTGATTCACAATTTGGTTTTGTCTGATAATAGATATTAAATAAAGAAAACCAACTGGCTAATTGATTTGTTTTAATTGAGAGAAAAAAAAACATCAGCAAAAGCATTTCACTAACTGACCAGGAGATGGCGACAGCGCGGCATCTGAAGACCATGGAGCGTTCTGCTATGCCGGTTTAAAAAAAAAAAAAAAAAACGTAATTAGCTAGGGGTCAAAGGTCAAAGTTTACGGTTCAAAGTTCACCCAGGGGTCAAAGGTCGGTTCAAAGTTCACGGGGTCATGTGCACATTTTCGATTTTTAACTAGAGTTGAAAGTTCAGGGTTCAAAGGTCACCCAGGGGTCACCACGGGGTCACCACGGGGTCACCACGGGGTCACCGCGGGGTCACCGCGGGTTCAAAGTTCAGGGTTCACTTTTTTTTTTTTTTTTTTTTAAAAAACAGCAAAAGCATTTCACTAGCTGACCAGGAGATGGCGACAGCGTGGCATCTGAAGACCATGGATTGTTTGTTCTGCTATAGCCTAGGTGACTGATTCACAATTTGGTTTTGTCTGATATCAGATATTAAATAAAGAAAGCCAACTGGCTGATTGATTTGTTTGAATTGAGAGGGAAAAAAAACAGCAAAAGCATTTCACTAGCTGACCAGGAGATGGCGACAGCGTGGCATCTGAAGACCATGGATTGTTTGTTCTGCTATAGCCTAGGTGACTGATTCACAATTTGGTTTTGTCTGATAATAGATATTAAATAAAGAAAACCAACTGGCTAATTGATTTGTTTTAATTGAGAGAAAAAAAAACATCAGCAAAAGCATTTCACTAACTGACCAGGAGATGGCGACAGCGCGGCATCTGAAGACCATGGATCGTTCTGCTATGCCGGTTTAAAAAAAAAAAAAAAACGTAATTAGCTAGGGGTCAAAGGTCAAAGTTTACGGTTCAAAGTTCACCCAGGGGTCAAAGGTCGGTTCAAAGTTCACGGGGTCATGTGCACATTTTCGACTTTTAACTAGAGTTGAAAGTTCAGGGTTCAAAGGTCACCCAGGGGTCACCACGGGGTCACCACGGGGTCACCACGGGGTCACCGCGGGGTCACCGTGGGTTCAAAGTTCAGGGTTCACTTTTTTTTTTTTTTTTTTTTTAAAAAACAGCAAAAGCATTTCACTAGCTGACCAGGAGATGGCGACAGCGTGGCATCTGAAGACCATGGATTGTTTGTTCTGCTATAGCCTAGGTGACTGATTCACAATTTGGTTTTGTCTGATATCAGATATTAAATAAAGAAAGCACACTGGCTGATTGATTTGTTTGAATTGAGAGGGAAAAAAAACAGCAAAAGCATTTCACTAGCTGACCAGGAGATGGCGACAGCGTGGCATCTGAAGACCATGGATTGTTTGTTCTGCTATAGCCTAGGTGACTGATTCACAATTTGGTTTTGTCTGATAATAGATATTAAATAAAGAAAACCAACTGGCTAATTGATTTGTTTTAATTGAGAGAAAAAAAAACATCAGCAAAAGCATTTCACTAACTGACCAGGAGATGGCGACAGCGCGGCATCTGAAGACCATGGATCGTTCTGCTATGCCGGTTTAAAAAAAAAAAAAAACGTAATTAGCTAGGGGTCAAAGGTCAAAGTTTACGGTTCAAAGTTCACCCAGGGGTCAAAGGTCGGTTCAAAGTTCACGGGGTCATGTGCACATTTTCGACTTTTAACTAGAGTTGAAAGTTCAGGGTTCAAAGGTCACCCAGGGGTCACCACGGGGTCACCACGGGGTCACCGCGGGGTCACCGCGGGTTCAAAGTTCAGGGTTCACTTTTTTTTTTTTTTTTTTTTTAAAAACAGCAAAAGCATTTCACTAGCTGACCAGGAGATGGCGACAGCGTGGCATCTGAAGACCATGGATTGTTTGTTCTGCTATAGCCTAGGTGACTGATTCACAATTTGGTTTTGTCTGATATCAGATATTAAATAAAGAAAGCACACTGGCTGATTGATTTGTTTGAATTGAGAGGGAAAAAAAACAGCAAAAGCATTTCACTAGCTGACCAGGAGATGGCGACAGCGTGGCATCTGAAGACCATGGATTGTTTGTTCTGCTATAGCCTAGGTGACTGATTCACAATTTGGTTTTGTCTGATAATAGATATTAAATAAAGAAAACCAACTGGCTAATTGATTTGTTTTAATTGAGAGAAAAAAAAACATCAGCAAAAGCATTTCACTAACTGACCAGGAGATGGCGACAGCGCGGCATCTGAAGACCATGGATCGTTCTGCTATGCCGGTTTAAAAAAAAAAAAAAAACGTAATTAGCTAGGGGTCAAAGGTCAAAGTTTACGGTTCAAAGTTCACCCAGGGGTCAAAGGTCGGTTCAAAGTTCACGGGGTCATGTGCACATTTTCGACTTTTAACTAGAGTTGAAAGTTCAGGGTTCAAAGGTCACCCAGGGGTCACCACGGGGTCACCGCGGGGTCACCGCGGGTTCAAAGTTCAGGGTTCACTTTTTTTTTTTTTTTTAGGTTAACCTTTATTTAACCCAGTGCTTCTCAATTATTTTCTGTTACGCCCCCCCCTAGCAAGAAGAAAACTATTCGCGCCCCCCCTCCCCACCGTGACTATCCTAACTTGTCTTGTAAGTCGTAAAATGTTGCACTGTCGCAAACGTGACAGAAGTAACAATGAGAGCGCCACTGCCCCCTGCTGTAGTAAACGCGCAATTACACTTTATTCTAGTACTGCCAAAAAAAAAGCCTGTTCCCCAGGGTCACACGCGCCCCCCCAGGAATAGCAGCCCCCCAAGGGGGGCGCGCCCCACTATTTGAGAAGCACTGCCCTATGTGGTAAATATAGAGTCGGTTTTCCTCCATATGTCCGCACGGACGAACGACACCCCTGCAAGCGGCACTCGCTCGCTCGCGCACGCGCACGCACACAGACTGCTGCGTCAGGTTAGCATGCAGCAGCAGCAACCAAACAGGAAGTGAGAAAAATCCGCCAGCGTGTGTCGCGGGCGGGGAGTTCTCGCACAAGTTACCATTCAAAGCACGTCATTGTCTTTAATTTTGAAGGGGTACACCGGACGTGCTCGTCTCCTGGTTTGTAGCTTGACGCTGATTTACTCAGGTACGCATCCCAGCCGAGCGCAAAGGAAGAGAAGACGAAGAACCACCCACCATTCATTCGTCCATCCAGCCAGCGAGCCCAGCATCCTTGTTTTTTTAGCCGGACGCCAAGCATCCCACAACGGCCATGAAGGCGCTCCTCTTGCTGGTGCTGGCGGGCGCGACGTCGCGCGCGTTGTCGGCGGATGGCGACATCTCCTTCGAGTACCACCGCTACGATGAGCTGCGCAAGGCTTTGGTGTCCGTGTGGCTGCAATGTCCCACCATCGCGCGCATCTACACCATCGGCGAGAGCTTCGAAGGCCGCGAGATGCTCGTCCTCGAGATGTCCGACAACCCTGGCACGCACGAACCGGGTCAGTCCGTTTGGTTAATCTGGACATTTGGCAACCAAAGGTGGTTTTAGCTGCATTTATTTTCGCCGCAGCCTTTTGGTGGGGTCGTTCTGCAGGTGTTGATGCGATCGGTAGCCGTGCGTAAAAGCGCATTTCTCTATCGCCCCCCACCCCCCACCCACCCAAAAAAAAAGCTCAGTCGCCATTTTGCAGCTCGATGCCGATCCGCGGTGGGGATTGTGAGTTGAAAGCTCCTACGCCATTGTGAAGCCGAGCAGGTGCAGCGTTTCATGTCACGAGCCACAAACAATTGCATAACGCCAAACAGAATCATCATTCGCCAAATGACGTCATAATGGTGACTTGCAATGATTTTACCTGCTTCGGTTGACTATGTATATTATTATTCAGTGCATAATTAATTAGATCTATTTTTTGAACGCATCATCGAGTTTTTACTTTGCAGTTATGTCATGAACAAAAACTCAACTTGACAGTTGAGCACTTTTGTTAGTTTATCACAAACGAACCCTAAATTAAGAGTAAGTTGTTTGTGCTTTCCTTTGGCTTTCTCTATTGTAGACTGACTCTTCTGCCTTTTATCAGAGCTAATTGAAAGGTCTTTCTTTAAAATGAGCTGTCATCGGTATCGTACAAATTTTATGTTTCAGACGTATTAGTGGTATCGATTACTTGGTATCGGAGTACTCAAGCGTCAAGCTCGTCGCTATGCATATCAGCCGTTCTCCAGATCATATCTGTCAGATTAAAACACAATTTAGTGGACGTTGGTAGATTTTCCGTGTATGCATGTGGGAATAAAAGTTTGTGGAGCTTTCTATTGCTAACAGATGTCTGGCCGCCAACATGGCTATGACCAAAACAGTGCAGCAATGTTTTTATAGCTCCCCTCAAGGTGCCTGGCTAAGGCGGGGCGGAAATAGCGGTCACCGTGGCAACAGATCGGCTTAGCGTGCTGAGCCGACCGCCGGCTCGTGGTTGGCTCGTGCATGGGCCGTCTCGGGAGAGAGTAGAGCCGCCCCCGCCTTCAGCCCCTCCCATCCGATCCTCCACCGTCGCCCACCCGATTCTGCATCTGTTCGGAAGCTGCCATCTGTCAGAGGGTTCTTCTGTGTGTTTCCGCTGGTCACCTGACAACCCAGTCTACCCTTTCACGGTTGCCACGGCAACTGCGGGCGCCCGCCCTTCCCCTCCATCCTCTCCCCCCGCCCCACCTCCCCGATGACGTCATGATGCCGCCGCCGCAGAAACCGTAATGACAAGCTGCTGTGGACAAAATGACACGCCAGATTATTAGACACGTCCTGGACATTATGTAGCATGTCACAAATCCTTGTTCTATGCTCCTGTTCTGTATAAATTGGCAAAGAAAGTGTGGAAAAAATGATTCTGTAACAGCTTCTGAAGGCCAAATTTGTTTTTTTCCGTCATCTTTTCCCCATGTTGCTGTTTTGTACAAGCTGTTTTTGTTGTTTTTAACTTTTTACACTGGTTAACTTTATTTGAGGTCTGACTTTCAATGGTCTCACTATTTTTCGATCACCCAAAGCTGCCAATTGGTTGTGTAGACTTTTTAGATCTACTCTGTTTGAGGAGGGGCACCCCCGGAAACCATTCATGCCACACGAGGACATAGTTAATTGCAGCCTTCAAATCATAAATCAGAATGGGAGCCAGATTGAAGGTTTTAAAAATAACCTGAGAACCAGATGTGCTACGTTTGCGTGCGTGTGTGTTACTCAGCCGAGAAGTTCTTACTTAATAGTTGTGAAGACGTTTGAGTAACAGCTTGTGTGTGTGGACAGGCGAGCCGGAGTTCAAGTACATCGCCAACATGCACGGCAACGAGGCGGTGGGCCGGGAGCTTTTGGTCTACCTGGCTCAGTACCTTTGCAACCAGTACCAGCAGGGAAACCAGAGCATCATAGACCTGATCCACAATACGCGTATCCACCTCATGCCCTCCATGAACCCGGACGGATTCGAGAAAGCCGCCTCTCAGGTGACCTCGGGCGGGCCGACGATGCCTTCGAAGGAGCGCCGGCGCTTTTAAGTCACCTTGTCGGTTTTTGTGTTCAGTCCGGGGAGATGAAGGACTGGTTCGTGGGCCGTACCAACGCTCAGGGGGTGGACCTCAACCGCAACTTCCCCGACCTGGACAGAATCGTCTACGTCAATGAACGAGAAGGTGGAGCCAACAACCATCTGTTGCAAAACATGAAGAAGTCTGTGGATGAAAACACCAAGGTGGGTCAAGGACGCTCCCAAACCGATTAATTGTCGATTCATTTTGACAAGGATAAATAATACATACACAACTGCAAGTCAGTGTTGCCTTGTCTCAATTTGTAGCTGGCTCCCGAGACCAAGGCAGTGATCCACTGGATCATGGACATCCCCTTCGTCCTCTCTGCTAACCTGCACGGCGGGGATGTGGTGGCCAACTACCCCTACGATGAAACCCGCAGCGGTAAAATCACATTCATACAACTCTAGCGTGAACCGAAACCAACAATCTGTTTGTCACGGAAGGCTCGGCCCACGAGTACAGCGCCAGTCCCGACGACGCCATCTTCAAGTCGCTGGCCAAGGCCTACTCCAGCTACAACCCCGTCATGTCCGACCCACAGCGGGCGCCCTGTCGCAAGAACGACGACGACTCCAGCTTCAAGGACGGCATCACCAACGGAGGAGCCTGGTACAGCGTTCCCGGCGGTGAGAAACCGGATCGGGACTCAGAATTCCATCTACGAATGCCAATAACAGGTGTTAGCATTTAGCTACTGCTAAATACGCTAACAAGCCGCTGCCGGTGGTGCTATGCAGGAATGCAGGACTTCAACTACCTGAGCAGCAACTGCTTCGAGATCACGCTGGAGCTGAGCTGCGATAAATTCCCAGCCGAGGACTTGCTCAAGAGCTACTGGGGGCAGAACCGCAACTCGCTGGTCAGCTACATCGAGCAGGTGGGCGGACAGACGCGAAATAGCTACGGGACGTGAGCAGAACGATGTTGACGTCGTTCCGTGTTGTTCAGGTTCATCGTGGCGTTAAGGGCTTCGTGCGAGACCTGCAGGGCAACGCCGTTAGCAACGCCACCATCTCTGTGGAGGGCATCGAGCATGACATCACCACAGGTGGACATGCGGACTCGTTTCAAAACATTGGACAACATACATAGCAAGCGCAGCCGCTTTCAAGTGGACACAATGGTGTGTTTTTTCTAGCCAAAGATGGCGACTATTGGCGTCTGCTGACTCCCGGCAACTACAAGGTGGCAGCCTCGGCTCCGGGATACTTGAGCGTCATCAAGAAGGTGGCCGTTCCGCACAGCCCCGCGACCAGGGTACGAACAAAAGCATTAAAAAAACAAAATCATGTTCTATGTATGCATTTAAAAATATGCTATACATACCCAGTGCTTCTTTGAGTTGAGTCTTTTTTTTACCTCGACCGACCAAAACAACCCGGACGTGCTTCAATCACCACTAGGTGGCACTGCAGGACAATGACGGACCATCAGGCATTTACTGTTTATATTGTCAATGCCATTTGTGTTTCTGTGAAGGTGGACTTTGAGCTGGAGTCTTTGATGGAGCGCAAGGAAGAGGAGAGGGAGGAGCTGATGGATTGGTGGAAGATGATGTCCGAGACACTCAACTTCTAAACGGACGCCCGGATGACGCCCGGCTCCTATCAGTCCTTTTCTTTCTTTTCTTCCTTCATGTTTGAATAATCTCCACACACACGCACACACGAAAGAGAAGGAACTTTGTTTCGTTTGCTGTCATTTTGTTGTTTATCGTGATGAGTGGTAACCACGGCAACCATCCTACTAATTAATGAGAGCTGAAGACACAAAAACGCACAAATCAATAAGGACTTTTAAAAAAAGATCATCAATGATTACAGCACAGCCTGGCTCTGAGCACAGAATGACTTATGAATATAAACGTGTATCTATGAAAATATATCCAACTGTATTTATTAAAGAATAGCGAGAAATGATCGTGCGTGTTTTTGTAACGTCAAAAAAGCAAACCCAAAGCCATTCCTTCGTAAGGTGCAACACCCAAAAAGGAACCGTGAAAGCTTTTCTTCATTTCATTTGAATGCGCGAGGCAAAATATCAACTCATACATGTCATGTATGGAAGATATGATGAATGTATAGCTGTTGGAAAACGAGCATATATAAGAATGAAACTGATTCAACAAATAAAAGTCTCTGGTTATGTTGGCTGAGTGTACAGTGTGTATTTTTGCGTCATCATATTGTATACCGTTTTTTTCCGTGTATAGTGCGCGAAATTTACCTAATTTATTGTCCTAAAATCTGGGGTGCGTATTATACATGGGTACAAAGAAATTTTTTTTTTAATTTTCTTTTTTTTTTTTTTTTTTAAAGAAAGTCATGGTACAACAAAACCAACAACAGGACTGACCGACAAAGTCGTGGAACAAAAAGACAGGGTGACATTACCAAAGACAGGAACAGAATGACAGTAACACATGCAATGATCCAACGGTGAGCGAGGGGCAGACAGGACTTAGATACAAAACACGTTACATCGATTGAGGTGACACAGGAAGAGAGGGGCGACGCGAACAGAAACTATGGCAACCTAGACACATAGCAAAACTGGGGACGAGACATGACAAATCTCCCCCGAAATAAAACTCACCTTTCTTCTTGTTTGTTGTCAATCGCGCATCGCATTCAGCCATCCTGGCCAACACACTTAGTCAGTAAAATACATAATTGACGACACATCGTTTGATGCGATGGTGCAATCCTTGAGGGTGTGTTATTGTCAAATATTGTTTGTTTTTAATCTCCATCGCGGACCGGACGTCATACGGAGGCCGCCATTACAGATGCGCAGAACAGATGCGCAAGACACGTCAGCTATATTAAGAGCGAGAGTTGTTTTCTTCCTATTAGTTTCAATTCACAGTTTAATTAGCAGTTTCAATCAGCAAATAACAAAATGCGTATTACAGGTACAATTTTATTTCACAACACTTTGCCTTGTTCCTTTGGTCTCTGCTGTTCATCCTAAAACACAAAGGCGCTCTTTAAGCAATGCGACAGTGAGCGCCCGGCGCGCTGCGGTTGCGCGACCGCACCAAATTAAGCTCCCTGCGCAGTGCGCACTGAGGTCCACTTAAATTTTAGAAAGTACATCAGGACTTTAAAAATATCTCCTAAATTTCAGCGACGGCTCTGTCACAATAATGCTACCAGCGCGGTGCAGTTGGGCGGTCGGCGGCGTGCTACGGTTGAGAGTTCTCTCTTGCGCTCTCTCTCTCGCTCTCTCTCGCTCTCGCACACACGCGCACACGCGCACACACGCAAACCGGATATCATACGGAGGCCGCCATTACAGATGCGCAAAACGGATGCGCAAGACACGTCAGCTATATAAAGAGTGAGAGTTCAGTTCTCTACCTAAATCCGTATTACAGGTAATATTTTATTTCACAACACTTTGCCTTGTTCCTTTCGTCTCTGCTGTTCACTTCAAACACGCTCCATGCGACCGCAATGCTCTCGTATCAGACGCTTGCTCGATCACCTGCTCGTTTGCTGTCCCGTGCGCGCACGGAGCGCGGTGGTGCGTTTACGGGCAGTCGGAGAAATCAACGCCAACAAAAAAAATTACATCCAGCCTAGTTAAGACCATACCAAAGACTATAAAAATGGGACCCATTGCCTCCCTGCGTGTGTGACGATCATTGGGACTTAAAAAAAAATAATAATAATAATTTTTTTTTTTTTTTTTAATTCATAAAAATTGGGTGCGTATTATTACCCCTCCATGAGTCGTCACCTTATCGTGGTGGAGGGGTTTGCGTGCCCCTATGATCCTAGGAGCCATGTTGTCTGGAGCTTCATGCTCCTGGTAGGGTCACCCATGGCAAACGGGTCCTAGGTGAGGGGCCAGACAAAGCACGGCTCAAAAAGCCCCTTATGATGAAGAATACACATGGAAACAGATTTCCCTCGCCCGGACGCGGGTCACCGGGGCCCCCCTCTGGAGCCAGGCCTGGAGGCGGGGCTCGAAGGCGAGCGTCTGGTGGCCGGGCCTCCGCCCATGGGGCCCGGTCGGGCAAAGCCCGAAAAGGAGATGTGGGTCCCCCTTCCCATGGGCTCACCACCTGTGGGAGGGGCCAAAGGGGTCGGGTGCAGTGTGAGCTGGGCGGCGGCCAAAGGCAGGGACCTTGGCGGTCTGATCCCCGGCTGCAGAAGCTGGCTCTTGGGACATGGAATGTCACCTCTCTGGCTGGAAAGGAGCCCGAGCTGGTGTGCGAGGCAGAAAAGTTCCGACTAGATTTAGTCGGACTTGCCTCCACGCACAGTTTGGGTTCCGGTTCAAGCCCTCTCGAGAGGGGCTGGACTCTCTTCCACTCTGGAGTTGCCCACGGTGAGAGGCGTCGAGCAGGTGTGGGTATACTTATTGCCCCCCGGCTGGGCGCCTGCACATTGGGGTTCACCCCGGTGAACGAGAGGGTAGCCTCCCTCCGCCTTCGGGTGGGGGGACGGGTCCTGACTGTTGTTTGTGTCTATGCACCAAACGGCAGTTCAGAGTACCCACCCTTTTTGGAGTCCCTGGAGGAGGTGCTGGAGAGCGCTCCTTCTGGGGACTCCATCGTTCTACTGGGTGACTTCAATGCTCACGTGGGCAATGACAGTGAGACCTGGAAGGGCGTGATTGGGAGGAACGGCCCCCCCGATCTGAACCCGAGCGGTGTTCTATTGTTGGACTTCTGTGCTCGACACGGATTTTCTATAATGAACACCATGTTCAAACATAAGGGTGTCCATGTGTGCACTTGGCACCAGGACACCCTAGGCCGCAGTTCGATGATCGACTTTGTAGTCGTGTCATCGGATTTGCGGCCGCATGTTTTGGACACTCGGGCGAAGAGAGGGGCGGAGCTGTCAACTGATCACCACCTGGTGGTGGGTTGGCTCCGATGGTGGGGGAAGATGCCGGTCCGACCTGGCAGACCCAAACGTTCTGTGAGGGTCTGCTGGGAACGTCTGGCGGAATCCCCTGTCAGGAAGAGCTTCAACTCCCACCTCCGGCAGAACTTTTCCCAGGTCCCGGGGGAGGCGGGGGACATTGAGTCCGAGTGGACCTTGTTCCGCGCCTCCATTGTTGAGGCGGCCGACCGGAGCTGCGGCCGTAAGGTCATTGGTGCCTGTCGTGGCGGCAATCCCCGAACCCGCTGGTGGACACCGGCGGTAAGGGATGCCGTCAAGCTGAAGAAGGAGTCCTATCGGGCCGTTTTGGCCTGCGGGACTCCCGAGGCAGCTGACAGGTACCGGATGGCCAAGCGGAACGCGGCTTCGGCGGTTGCTGAGGCAAAAACCCGGGCGTGGGAGGTGTTTGGCGAGGCCATGGAGAATGACTTCCGGACGGCTTCGAGGAAATTCTGGTCCACCATCCGGCGTCTCAGGAGGGGGAAGCAGTGCAACGTCAACACTGTTTACAGTGGAGATGGCGTGCTGCTGACCTCGACTAGGGACGTCGTGTGTCGGTGGGGAGAATACTTCGAAAACCTCCTCAATTCCACCGACACGCCTTCCATTGTGGAGGCAGGGCCTGGGGACTCTGAGGCGGACTCTCCAATCGCTGGGGTTGAAGTCACTGAGGTAGTTAAAAAACTCCTCGGTGGCAAGGCCCCGGGGGTGGATGAGATCCGCCCGGATTTCTTAAGGGCTCTGGATGTTGTGGGGCTGTCATGGCTGACACGTCTCTACAGCATCGCGTGGACATCGGGGACAGTGCCTCTGGATTGGCAGACTGGGGTGGTGGTTCCCCTCTTTAAGAAGGGGGACCGGAGGGTGTGTTCCAATTACAGGGGAATTACACTCCTCAGCCTCCCTGGGAAGGTCTATTCAGGGGTGCTGGAGAGGAGGGTCCGTCGGGAGGTCGAACCTCGGATTCAGGAGGAACAGTGTGGCTTTCGTCCTGGCCGTGGAACAGTGGACCAGCTCTTCACCCTCAGCAGGATCCTCGAGGGTGCATGGGAGTTCGCCCAACCAGTCCACATGTGTTTTGTGGACTTGGAGAAGGCGTTCGACCGTGTCCCTCGGGAGGTTCTCTGGGGGGTGCTTCGGGAGTACGGGGTACCGAGCCAACTGACAAGGGCGGTTCGGTCCCTGTATCACCGATGCCAGAGTTTGGTCCGCATTTCCGGCAGTAAGTCGGATTCGTTCTCAGTGAGGGTTGGACTCCGCCAAGGCTGCCCTTTGTCACCGATTCTTTTCATAGTTTTTATGGACAGAATTTCTAGGCGCAGCCGAGGCGTTGAGGGTGTCCGGTTTGGGGACCTCAGCATCGCGTCTCTGCTTTTTGCAGACGACGTGGTGCTGTTGGCTTCTTCAGGCCGTGATCTCCAGCTCTCACTGGAGCGGTTCGCAGCCGAGTGTGAAGCGGTCGGGATGAGGGTCAGCACCTCCAAATCCGAGTCCATGGTCCTCGATCGGAAAAGGGTGGAATGCCCTCTCCAGGTCGGGGATGAGATCCTGCCCCAAGTGGAGGAGTTTAAGTATCTTGGGGTCTTGTTCACGAGTGAGGGGAGGATGGAGCGCGAGATCGACAGGCGGATCGGTGCAGCGTCGGCAGTAATGCGGACTTTGTACCGGTCCGTCGTGGTAAAGAGAGAGCTGAGCCAAAAGGCAAAGCTCTCAATTTACCGGTCGATTTACGCTCCTACCCTCACCTATGGTCACGAGCTATGGGTCGTGACCGAAAGAACGAGATCCCGGATACAAGCGGCCGAAATGAGTTTTCTCCGCAGGATGTCCGGGCTCTCCCTTAGAGATAGGGTGAGAAGTTCGGTCATCCGGGAGAGACTCGGAGTAGAGTCGCTGCTCCTCCACGTTGAGAGGAGCCAGATGAGGTGGCTCGGGCATCTCATCAGGATGCCTCCTGGACGCCTCCCTGGGGAGGTGTTCCGGGCATGTCCCACCGGTAGGAGACCCCGGGGACGACCCAGGACGCGCTGGAGAGACTATGTCTCTCAGCTGGCCTGGGAACGCCTTGGGATCCCCCGGGATGAGCTAGACGAAGTGGCTGGGGAGAGGGAAGTCTGGGAGTCCCTCCTGAAGCTGCTGCCCCCGCGACCCGACCCCGGATAAGCGGAAGAAGATGGATGGATGGATGGATGGGTGCGTATTATACATGGGTACAAGCTTTTTTCCAGCATCAGCATGCCATTTTTAGGGGTGCGTACTATACATGGGGGCGCACTATACACGGAAAAAAACGGTACCTTAAATGTGTTTATCAATCATTTAAGCTGAAATCATTCAAAATAACCAGACAAAACTGCATCTTAACATGTTAATGCCATTTGATTGTCCCAAAAACGTGAATACAAGATCAAATTTTAATATGTACAAAACCAAAGGTGAAAAAAAAACCGAATATTGCACATGCACACAACAAAGTGATTATTAGCAAAATCATTCTTTATAAAGTAGAAAATAAACACGGGAGAGCAAATATGAAAAATGGAGTCAAGAAATGGAAATGTTTGTTTCCGTCTGTCATGCACAAGTATGAACATAAAATTAACAAAGCTGAGAACATAGCCAGCTAGCTCTCATGTTTGGCTTGAGAAAAATTCAGAAGTACAAAAATAACAAACATCATTTGCATTTTTTCCAACAATCATTTCATATATGGAAATATTTGCTAAGTGTGATTTTATTCATTAAGTGAACTTTCAGAAAGTTGTACAAGCTTAACTGGCAGTGGAACTTTGAAATATATATATTTTTTTTTTAGCACTGCAACTTGCGTATACTCCGCGAAATCCTCTTGAAGTCGCGGCGGCCCTTCTGCCAGCGTTTGAGCGAGGTGACCACCAGGCGTCCGTCGTCCATCCTCTGTCCCACCACCAGGTAGGCGGCGTTGATGTCGTTGATCTCGTCGCAGACGCAGCGCAGCCCGTCTTTGAGCCACAGCGCCGTCTTGCGCAAGTCGCGCTCGCTGACGCCGTGCAACTTGTAGATGGTCTTGCTCTTGTTCTCCGGCACGATCCGTGTGTCGCCGTCCATGTACGAGATCTCCTTCACTTTGATTTTTAGAGCTCAAAGACAGAAAAAGGCCATTGTTACAATCCAAACTGACCAGATATTTACGATAAAATAAAGATTAGTGTTGCGATTGGTGTAATCGATTATCGGTTTAATCCTACTTGAATCATCGATTAATCGTTTGGAGGCATTTTTCAATCTGAGAATTGTCTAACGCCAGCCTCTCAAATGTACCGTAATTTTCGGACTATAAGTCGCACCAGAGTATAAGTCGCACCAGCCATAAAATGCCCAAAAAAGTGAAAAAAAACCCCATACATATGTATATAAGTCGCTCCTGAGTATAAGTCGACCCCCCCCCCCACCCAAACTATGAAAAAAAAAACCACGATTTATAGTCCGAAAATTACGGTAATTGTTTTTTAATTTCTGCTTGTTGCCGATACACATGAAAAAAAATTCGTCTGAGCTTGGCACGTTTGGAAAAATGTAGAAGGTTTTTCAAACAGATCAACAATAACACTGAAGAAATGTCAATCGTGCGGGCTTACCAAAATCGTTTTTGCACAAGCTGTCCACTATCTCGTTGTCATTTTCATCGGTTTCCTTGCAGGCGTCACACACTCTGGGCACTGAAAGACACAAAAACACAACAACACTTGTGTAACCTCGTGAATTTGTTGTGTTTGGAGGACGAGAGACGTCACTCGCACCTTCTCCTGCGTCAGGCACGGCGTTGCGGACGTCGGTGGGCGGGATGCACAAGTGCTCGCCGTCGTCGGCCGGGAAGGCGCGGCAGTCGAGCATGGGGGGCCACGGGAAGCCGAAAGCGGCCATGACGGGCGCGCAGCCGCGCTCCACGCCCTCGCACAGCGAGCGGCACGGCCGGACGGCCTCGTCCAGGTCGGGCAAGCAGACGGGTGCGAAGAGCGAGCAGAGGAATTTGCGGGTGTCCGGGTGGCAGCGCTTGTGCACCAGCGGGATCCACGAGGACGCCTGCTGCACCGCCTCGCTCATGCTCTCGTGGCCCAGCAGGTTGGGCAGACGCATGTCGCTGTACTCCATGTCCCGGCACAGCTGCAGCGAGGCTGGGATGGCTTTGCACTGGCTGCGCTTGTACGGGCGCTCCTCCGACTCCTCACGCGCCCCGCCCGACTCGTACGGGCCAGCGGACGCCCAAGCCGACGACGTCAGCAGCAGGGCCCACGCCGCGGACAAAGCCACTGCCGGCGTCATCTTGTGCGCGCAAGACTGCAAGTGGGGGTCTCTCCCAGAGACTTTTCTTCAGTCAACACTCTGGGAGGAGTCCCGACCGCGTCCTTGGGGCGGGGGCGTCGCTGAGAAGGACCGTTCCTATAGGGGAAAAAAAAGAGAGTGAGGCCTTGTAAGAGTCTGACATGATTTCTGCCCAAATAAAGACTTGATTCAACTTTTTGGAAAACAGTTTGCGCCCGCTATTTCTTTTTGTTGTTGTAATTCGGGATGTAGTTTCTTTCTTGACCACTAGACGGCGACATACCACATGTGTGACTTTCCTCTTGTCAGATTATGACTTGTCTGGAAAAGATTATTTGCAACTTTATCTCCTATCGCTTGACGTTTTTTGGTGCCATTTGACTTGCATGTTACGTAAATATTTGGAGACTGGGTGACGGCTAAATTTAGCACAAGTCTTATTTTCGTCCCAGTCTCGTTACCCGGCCTTCTTTGTGGAAATCATAACAAAAGTGGCTTGACGCGTTTGCTTCATTGCAGCCAAATCAGCCATGTCGGCAGGTCATCTGTGCTTTTCAAATAGGCAGGAAACGTCAGCCGGGGCCTTTAGGTCTGCTCAATGGAGCGTTCATTTTCCATCATTAGGAGGATTGTGGTGCACCTCAGCGCACCCGGGGGCGGGGATGGGTTGGGGCGGGGCGGGGGGCAGTGAGGGGTAAAGGTAACCCGATGCGGACTCCACACTTCTGCTTCTTCTCAGACGCCAACTCTTTGCTTCCTCTTTAAAAAAAAACTAAAAAAAACATCAACAACCTCGCAACAGCCTTTTGAGGAAAAAGCTTTCTTTTTTTTTTCTCATTGAAAAGTACACAAAGTGGACAGTTGGGTGATTAGTGTATCAAATTCACGCTTTTGTGCGTCACATCAAAAAAGCTCAACATGGGGTCCTAATGGGTCCCGCTTAATACCTCCTAATTTTGCCTGTCCAAAAACAGAACAGCATGGCTTTGCTGTTATTCTTGCTGCATGGCCAAGGCCTGAGACATTTTTAGACTGGAGGTGGTTTAGAGTCAGGGACACACAACAGTGGTCTTGGGGGGGGCATCCATTTTGTATGATGTGTGTGTGTGTGTGTTGTCCAAAGACCCCATCCATCACTGAAGGGGGGGGCGGAGGCAGGTCACCTGCCCTGTTTCCAGCCTCAAAACAACCCCGGCTGCTTTCCGAGAGGGTTCAGAGGTCACCTGACTTGGTCGTCACAGACACTCTTTTAAAGAGGTGACATTCACACTTGAGGCCTCGATCGCATGTTGGGCTTAGGAGACTGACAGCAGCTATCAATCAGCTTTATTTTGATAGCTATGGAAAAATAGTTGTTTGTTTGAATTGAAATTGTCATTGCAATCATTAAAAAATATATATTGCATGCAATGGTTAATAATATTATGATTGGAGGAAATAAATTGGAGACCATCTGTTTTGTATCATGTGGTGGCGGCAGCAGCAGCAGCAGGCAAAAAAACAACAACACACACACACGAGTGATTTGATTGAATCCAAATGTGACACTTAAGGCTGCTTTGTGTATCAAACTTTGACCTTCTCTCGCATTCCCGTCGCCAACTTAAACCCCTCCCCCAC
This sequence comes from Syngnathus typhle, assembly GCF_033458585.1. NCBI lineage: Eukaryota > Metazoa > Chordata > Actinopteri > Syngnathiformes > Syngnathidae > Syngnathus > Syngnathus typhle. The sequence goes on from NC_083740.1 coordinate 1,637,073, forward strand.
CTCCCAACCACCGCCTTTGGCCCAGAGGAGCTAAAACTCTTAGGTTATATTCCAACAGCTAAAATTTCTAACAAAATATTACTGTAACCATGACTGGCTTCAAACTGTGAAGAAAAAACAAAATCAGACAAGATAAACTAATCTTAACGTCAATTTAAAGTCTTCAAATGTGATATTTGAGTAAATACTGAGCAAAATATGGAATTTTGTAAAAAGAAAACAGAAAGCCTTTCAACATTTTTTTTTTTTTTTTGGTGCAGGAACACAAAAGCCGTTCCGAGGTTGGAACATGAGCTCCTCTAAAAGGCACTTTTATAATGACAGTGAGCGATAACAAGCCAACTTCTCCGGGCACGCTCCATATGGTTTGCATAAGAGAGGAGGTAAGCACTTGTGTGATGAATTACCTCCACCGAGAAGGTCAGGCGTGCTTTTTGTTTGCTTATTTGCGCGTCCATCAGCGGGATTGCACAAACGTTTCTGTGGACTCTCCGTCTTTTCCTGCTTTTAGTATATTTTTAGTCTTTTGCAATCAACATTCAAGGAAACCCTCCATTTTTTTTTTTTTCTGTTTGGCCAGATCGCACGATACGGTGAAAGAGCTCCTCCATCAGCCTGGAATCGCAAATGGGAGGGAGAAATAGCAAAGTCACACACCAACGCGAGTCAATAAATAACGGCGCACCTCCAAGTGATTACATGGAGGGTCAAGGCCGCAGTGTTTATTGTCTCGGCGGCCGAGACGTCTGGTAGAGGTTTCAGTGGCTACGTGCCTCAATGTTTGCTGAGACGGGGAGGGGTGCACTGAATGAACTTCTGTCATTTTGTATTGTCCTTGAATCATGTTGCCGCGTAAGAAAATATTTTTAAGAGGTACCTCAACTCATTTCATGAAATGAATCCAATGGTAGATTGTGAGTTTGGAACCTGGGCCTTCAGTCGCGAATTATTGCTAAAGCTAAAACGCCGTGTGGCGAGGTATTTTGCATTTTGGACACGCAATTCCATTTCTCGTCTAATGTAGCACAATCAATATTTATCAAATATTCTCAATAAAATCCATTGTACTCACCAGAGATGCCGATGTGCGATTTCTTTGCTTTCTTTTGAACGTGGCCCAGACATTTTAATTTCCAGGTTAAAACAAGCAAGCCAAAGGTTGGTTGAGCTCGACTTATCAAGTCCAGTTTTTCTTGAAAAGTGCATCGTCCTTCCCTAAAAAGCAATCTTTGAATCTTGTTAAGATCAACCAATCAAAAAGGTAAACATAACAAACTAGTTTGCTGAGCCAATCGGAAGAGATGAAAACGCTTACATCACACTGAGCCGTTGTAAAAGTGAAGAGCGGTGAATCTAAAATCGGATTGCTTCAAAGAAGAAATCCCTGACACAGATTGGAATCAGGAGATGATATTCATGTGACATCATCAAACTCAATTAAAGCAACTTTTTACCAAGTAAATTCAAAAGTATACCTGCCTATTCGGTCATTCTATAACAGTATCTCAAACTAGAGATTGAATCTGGACGTATGTAGGTGACAGAGTAATCTACAAAAAAAAAAATCAAGTATTCAAAAAAAAAAAAAAAAGTCAAGCTGAAGCTAAACACTTGATCATACTTGGATTTCTGCTTCAAGCAGACTTGCGGTAAGGGGCCCCGAATCCAGTCTGATACCCCCCACCCCGGCGTCAGATAGAATTGGAGAGGTCCTGGGGGTCCTGATAGTGAGCGACGAAAGCGAAGGGGAGAATGTTGGCGTCATGGCCGTCGGTGTGAGACCCGTGTTCCTGGCCAAGGGGGAGTAGGCGTACCTGGGATAGGATGGCCGCCGCCTCAGGCTGCGTGCCCGAGATGGTTTGCGGGGCGGCACTGTCCGCACCCCCGGCTGGGCCACAGATGTTATGAGCGGAGGCGGCGGGTGATCCAGGTCCTTGCGGCCCCCTGGGAGCTCCTGGTCCGGGAGCCTCGCGATTTCAGTGAAGACCTCCGCCAGAGTCTGGAAGCAAGGCTCCCAGTCTAGCAAGTAGTCCCATCTGCGGCCCCCATCCAGATACTCCAGAGAATCTGCAGACTTCCCTTCTAAATTCCTTTCTCTAATCCTTATAAGGAGTCCTTGTCCTTGTCCTGGTCCATCTTCTTTGAAATGGTGCAGATTTTCGATGCTGGCCATCCCCGAGACCAAACGTAGACCGGGCGATAAGAATTGTCCTGGCCCAACAGTCACAGATTGGCAGGACGCTGGGTTTTCCAAGATCCCTTTTTCATCTGGTTCGCAGCAGGGGTACTCGTTGATCCACTTGATCTCCTGGTCCTCGGCCGTCTCGCCTTCCGCCGAGCCACGGCCACTTTGGATGGAAGGTGTTTGGCGACTGGACCCGTCGCAGCTTTTCGTTATGATGACAGGTTTCATGTCTTGCAGTGAGAAGGCTCGGTCCGGTTGCTTCAGGTTCGTGGCCGTGTTTTTGAGGCCAGCCTCTTTGAGTTTTGATCTGAGCACCAAGCCGACGAAGACAACAAGGATCAGCAGGAATACAACAAGTGAGATGCTCAGACTAAGGATGTGGCTGTCAAGTGTCACCCCAACGGCAGCCCCGGCCAAACTGGATACGTTGATAAAAACCTGACAGAAAGTTGTCCTGGACCCAGGTCGGGGACTTCTGGCGGACACGACCAGCTTCAGTTCATCCTCGCCGCCCTGTCTGCGGAACACAGGTCCTGACGCATAGATGGCTCCAAAGGTTTTATTAATGGAGAAGAACGACGGTGGGTCCAGAAGGGAGTATTCCACCAACCCGTCCACACCTCCATCTTGGTCCAGTGCCATCACAAAGCCAACGGCATCCCTTGGCTTGGCGTTTCGGGGCAGGAGGAAACGGTATTGGCTCTGTGTGAAGAGGGGACTAAACTCGTCCACTCCCTTGACAGAAACATGCACTTGGACTGTCGCCACCTTGTCGCCTTTGTCCCGGGCTTCCACCACCAAGCAGTACTGGCTCTCACGCTCGTAGTCCAAGGTCTGCCGGGTGTGAACATCACCGGTGCGGGGATCCACGGCCAAGGCGGACTCTTTCCTCTCCATCCCACCAGAATCTCCGAAACAGGAGTACAGGACGGAGTAGGTAAGTTGTCCATAGGTGCCCGTGTCTTTGTCGACACCACGGATGGCGCAGACGTGGGTGAACGCCGGAAGATTCTCCAGCACGGAACAATTCAACGTGGGGAACAGGAAGAAGGGACCGTTGTCATTCTCGTCCAGCACTGTGATGAAAACCTGGGTGAACGCCGTATTCCGATCTTTTGTAGAGTCGTCGCCATCAGACACCCGGATGACGAGGGTATATTCGGATTCTTCCTCGTAGTCTAGCGGGGTGTTGACCACCAAAAGTCCAGACTCAGGGTCCATCTTGAGGCGTCCTCCGCTGTTCCCTGAGATTATGTCATAGCGCAGTAGACCGTTGACTCCCTCATCGAGATCCGTTGCGTTGATTTGGGCCAGGCTGGTGCCCGGCCGGCTGTTTTCGCTGACTCGAACGTGATACTCTGGACTCGGAAAAACTGGCGCGTTATCATTGCAGTCCGTGACAGTCACCATGATAACGGCGGAGCTGTTGAGACGTGGCGTCCCTCGATCGGATACTCTCACCGTGAGTGCGTAGTTCTTACAGATCTCACGGTCCAGCGGGCCACACAGTACCAGCTGCCCGACGTTGTTCATCCGATTCTCCACCTGTGTCGTTTTGACTTCCAAACAGAAACGCCGCGCTTCGTTTCCTGCAAAGAGGGCGTAGTCCAGATACGTGTTTTCGGGGCTCCGGTCTTGGTCGGAGGCAAAGACGGTCAGGAGCGTTGCGGCAACAGGCGCATCCTCCGAGACGGTGACGGTGTAGACGTCCTGGCGAAAGAGCGGCGTGTGGTCGTTGGTATCCAGGATCAATACATCAACGGATGTGACGCTAGAGAGGACGGGATCGCCTCCGTCTCGGGCTTCGACGAGAAGACGAACGGGGTTACTGTTGCCGGTGGCCTTCATGGGCTTACTGGTGAAAAGTGATCCTGAAAGATAAACAAAGCAAGTACAATGTGAAGTCAGAGCAACATGCTACGTTAATATTAGCCACGTGGACATAAAGGTTACAGAGCAGCGGGTCGTACGCTCCAGTGGAAAAGGCGACCAATGTGAAAAATGTTTCACTAAAAGGTCGATGAAGTGTTAGGGCGGCTAATACGGTGCCATGATACAAGAACTGTTAACACATCCTTTCTCTTGTTAGCATTACCCGCGTACCTCCTTCATTTTAACCCAAACCATGTGTACACCATTACAACACACTGGTGCGGCGGTAACGTTTCACCCCGCCAACCGATTTATTATCCGCCGTCAGCGGCCTGCTCTGCTGAATTCTCGACACGTTGGCTTGATTCATTTTGACTGGGTTGTGTATTGTTTCACAAACATAAGGAGGCCATTTTAGCAAGGCAAGGCGTGTATCAGATGGCAGTATTAGTTTCACTTTTTGCACTCCTCAACAGGAAGCTGGGCAATTATTCTCATATTTAATGTTCCTGAGGCCATGAATTACCTTCAGGGAGGAACATAAAGTTGCATATGGGAAAAGTACCCCAAAAAAAGCATTAACGCCAAAAGCTTGTTAGGTGGTGATTCTTTGCCAAGAGACAATGTTCCCTGTTGGCGTTACCCGTGTATTGGAATGTTCCAAAGAAACCTTGATGCCGATTTGGAAAGAATTACCAGTCCGTTGTGGTCACTGGCATTGGGTCTCGTTGTCGCAACTAGTACGAGTCCATTATTGTAACTTGGATCGCAACTGGCATGGCGGTTCTGGCAAAGGGCAGATATTTCCTTGAGTAAGGCTCATTATCGTTCTTACCAGTGTGCGGTTGGACGTAAAAGCCTTGTAAAAGAGACGAGAGTAGCTTGTAGGTGATCTTGCCGTTCAGTCCTGAATCTTTGTCGGTGGCGGATACGTTCAAGACAAACGTGTCCGCCGGAGCCAGCTCCGACAACTCCGCCTTGAGCAGACACAAACACTCAAATCAGGCCTTAATCCACTTCAATAAATAAACTTGAATTTGTAAAGGTCACATTTTGCCTTTTTCACACAAACCTGGTATGAGAGCTGGTTGAAAATGGGACTGTTGTCATTGACGTCCAGCACCTGGACTTTCAACTCTCCAGAGGTCCGGTGAAGAGAATCTGATGCCCAGATGGTCCGCGTGAACTCGGCCTCCTCCTCAAAATCCAAAGCTCGGGTCAGCGAAACCACGCCGGTGTACCGGTCCACAGCGAAGGCGCTTTCTACGCCGGCGTCACCAGCGAAACTGAAGGTGATGGTGGGGCCGAGGTCCACGTCGTTCGCCGTCACCTGCGTCACCACGTATCCCGCCGGTACATCTGTGGAATACAGTTGGCGGTATGTGGGTCGTCAGTTTTTAAGCTGTTCCTGTTCTTGAGCGTCTTACTCTCTGAGAGCAGTACAGGTTCCATGGGAGGGATGGCGGGACTGTTGTCATTGACGTCCACCACTTGGAGCCAGATGGTGGCGCTACTGCTGAGTGGAGGGTTTCCTTTGTCTGACGCCTGCACCACCAGCCTGAAATGAGAACAAAGATCATCCATCCATTCATCGAGCCCAGCTGACTTTTGGACTGATTAGTTGTTGTGTTAGCATACTCGTACGAAGACGTAATCTCACGGTCCAGCATCGAGTTGGTGGCGAGGATCCCACGGACTGAGTCCAAGATGAAAGCGTCGTTTTGGTTCCCGGAAATGATGGAAAACTCAATTTGCCCGTTTTCTCCATTGTCTTCGTCGTGGGCAAAAACCTAAAGATTGGGTGTATGCTTGTTAGCTTGTATGCTAAACGCTATTGCAATGGGGAAAAACAAAGATGGTGGAGGATCCGTTTTGTTTTTGTTAATAGTACAAACTGCAACGTGTGCGAAGATGCCGACCTGCAGGACGTAGGTGTTGCGCCCTTGGCCCTCCCACACGGCGCTCCGGTAGACATCACGTTCAAAGACGGGGGCGTCGTTGATGGCGTCCCGCAGGGTAACGTCCACCTTGCAGTAGGCCGTCCCCCTACCGTCCTCTGCCAGGACCAGGAGCTCCACTCGAGGGCTCGTCTCAAAGTCCAACGCGTTGTCCTGCCGTAATCGAATCTCACCTGATACCAAAAAGTTTGCACGGAATAACACAAACAAAACCGATGAAACACAATTTTGAAAATGCTTATTTCCACACAAGCTTGTTTGGTCATGAAGTTTATGCAAGGTGAATGTCACAAAGTACAGTCTCAGCCAAGCGACTCCTAAAATTGACAATCACCTTTTGGGAAGTAACAAACAACATGAGAAACTTATTAGACTATCAAGGAGATGTTATGGAAGGCTGGAACACGATCCACAATTGTGGGGGCTGGAAACTGCTCAGAGATGAAGCTGATAATTTGTGCTTGGCAAGGAAAGATGGTGCAGATATTTTTCTGGCAAAGATTTTTTTACGGATGTCGTCATGGAAAATAAAATGGCTGATTAGAAGAGAATGTGAAATTAGCATTTTGGCGGAGGAAGCCCACAGTCTCTGAGTCTTTACCTGTGTGGGAATCGATGGAAAATGCGCCTTGGTTGTCGTCTGGGAATATGGAATATGAGATCTTTTCCAATTGGCCTTCAGATTGTCCCTCAGCGTTAACTGTTGCGATCCACGTGCCTGGAAGTCAAGATCACCGCTATTTTGTCAAAACAAAATGGCCGACTTCCTGTTTGGTTTCTGACTTAGCTTCTTAAGACTCTTTTGTGGCTCTACTCATGCCTACAGAACTTTTTTTTGGGCCTTGATTGTGAATCTACTGGACTAAAATATTTCCACCCAAATGCAAAAAATGATGACTGAAAATATAAGTGGTACTAACCCGCCTTGCTGTTTTCCGCAATGGTGGTATTGTAGACGTTTTGTGTGAATCGCAATTCTGCGGTTTCTCCTCTGAGGTGGACAAACACCAGGCAGCTCGTCGTCAGCACGGGATTTCCACGATCCGATACCGCCACCCGCAACTTCCTTCCGAAGAAGCCCGCCCTCACCCGTCGCCTCATTGAGATTTCTCCTGTTTCTGCATTGATGTCGAAAAGATTCTCCTGGTCATCGGGAAGGAAAAAACGAACGGTCCCGTTAGGACCCAGGTCGGGATCTGTCGCCGTCACCGTGGCGAGCACTCGGTTCGGAAGCGTGTCGCCAGAGACTAGTGCCTTGACGGGATTGTTGTCACAGACGGGAGCGTTGTCGTTGACGTCGTCCACCTGAATAGTTATGGACACTATCGAGCTCAAAGGGTCTTGGCTTCCACCATCTGTTGCCAGAATTTTAAGGGAGAACTGGGACCTGGTCTCCCGGTCCAGGGTCTTTGTAGTCCGGATGTCACCGGTGGAGGGGTCGACGGAGAACGCGCCCTGACTGTCATCGTCCGTCAGTGAGTATGTCACGTCACCGTTGGTTCCGTGGTCGGGGTCCAGGGCGGTGACGCCCAGGACCGCTGCCCCGGCCGGAAGGCCTTCGCTGACGGAGGCACGGTAGCTGTCCACAGTGAAGGCCGGCGCATTGTCGTTTTGGTCCAGGAGGAGCAGTTGTAGCTGCGTGATGGTGCTGAGCGGGGCGGGGCTGCTGTCACGGGCTTGGATAGTCAGCGTGTAGTTCTGATGGTCCTCGCGGTCCAGATTCTGAAGGGTCTTGACGGCTCCTGTGTGCCCGTCGATGGCAAAGACACCGTGGTCCTCACCTGAAGATGATCACACAGATTACACGTACTGTGTAAATAAGACTTTTTGTGAAAAAATAACTTTAAATCTTATAGCACTTCATTAGTTGGGAAAAAAATATTTAAAAAATAATAAAAAAATAATTGTGAAAAAAATTTACTTTTTAGGATAATAAATAAAAAAAAAATATATATATATAAAAAGAAAAAAATTGCACTAAATAATATTTGTCTGGAGATTAAATCTATTTTTATTGAAAATCAAAATACAATCAATATAAAAAAGAATTTGGCTGACAATTGCTCTCGACATGCACAGCATGACGTGCTCACCTAAAATGGCATAACGAACGGTCCCGTTCTCGCCAACATCCGGGTCGGACGCCCAGGCAGTGTGCACGATTCCAGGCGGAAGGTTTTCCGGAATGCTGATCCGGAAGGACGACTGCGAGAAGCTTGGCGGGTTGTCGTTGTCGTCCAGCACTGAGCAAAACACCGTGGCGATGCCCGAAAGAGGTCGCGGGCTGCTGTCACGGGCCTGGACTGAGAAGAAGAATCGACAAACGTATCACGCAAATTGAACCTGCTTGACACATTTTCTTTTTGCCTTTACTTTTATCCACTTGTTAAGATTTCCTCTTTGTCTTCACTTTTTCTTGGTGGGATGGGGACAGCGGGTGGTCCTACCTCTCAGGGTGAAGTATGGCTGCTGCTCCCGGTCCAGGAAGGCTGATGTGGTGATCAGGCCGGAGTACGGGTTGATACTGAAGAGCTCGTAGCCGGGACCAGGTAATAGACTGTACCACACCACCGCGTTCTCCTCTGGGGAATGCACTCAATCATCCATCAGAGAAACCAAAACCTCACTGCTCGCTAATGGACAGTTTCTTACAATATTGTTTCTATGAAATAGTCTTTTCCAAGAATGTGTAGTTAGTGTATTTGTTTTTTTAGTTCAATGGTTCTCTATAAAAAATAAAGTTTGCCCTGATTTGTGTCATTGACAACAACCGTAGACTTTATTGGCACATATGGCTCGGATTATTGACATCATCGCCAGAGGAGACCTTTGAGAAACCCCAACCACCCACCCCCACCCTAAACCCCCCGCTTGCTGTTTTTGGACTCGACTCACCCCTTAGAATGTTTGTGAGAACCCCCTGGTGACCCCCTCCCTCTCAAAAAATACGAAGCCGCTGTCGAAGCAGCGACAGAATTTGAACAGAGCCGCACTGTCGGCAGCAGCAAAGCAAATAAATGGGACTGGGAAGGTCGGCCGCGTTCAAATAAACACCTGTGATTACGGGTTAGATGTGTGAGATGATTTCCAGTCCCAATGTTTATTTCTATTGTGCGAGCTGACGATTTTCACAAAGTGCTAGAAAGAAACGATCGGATCGCAGTACCTGAATCCTCATCGGTGGCGGACAGCTGGAGCACCAACTCTCCAGGTTCCCTGTTCTCCGCCACGCTGGCGAGGTAGACGTCGCGACTGAAGACGGGCGGACGGTCGTTGACGTCGACCACCTCGACCGTCAGCGTCTGGCTGGATGAGAGCGGAGGCAGGCCGCCGTCCACCGCGGCCACGCTCAGTCGGTGGAAACGTGCCGTCTCAAAGTCCAACGGCGCCGAGAGCCGCAAGAGGCCTGCGTGATAAAAGAACTCGAGTCAGATTGACGTTGAGTTCACCTTTGATTCACGAAGCAGTACCTGTTTTCTCCTCCAGGGTGAACAACCCTTTTTGGTTTCCCGCCAGTATGATGTAGGACACGGTCCCGTTCTCCCTCTCGTCCGCATCCGTCGCCACAAAATGGTGGATCAAACTCCCTTCCACCGTGTCTTCTGCAACCTGGACCACATCCGCCGACTTAAACGTAGGGTGATTATCGTTGACGTCCAGCAGAAAGACCCTCGCCGTCACCGACGCGTGCCTACGCTCCACCCGCCTCTCGGCTTGGTCGCTGGCGTTTACGGTGAAGGCGTAGGCCGGGCTGACCTCCCGATCCAGGGGCGCTGCCACCGTCAATCTACCGGTCCGAGAGTCCAAGTTGAAGGGGAATCCCGGTGGCGAGGCGAGGGAGTACCACAGCGCGCTGTTTGGGTATGTCCCGTCCTCGTCTCTGGCGCAAAAGGCAAACGCCAGGGATCCGATGGGGGCGTCCTCCCTCAAGGCAAACACTATTAATTCGTCGGGGAACCACGGTGGATGGTCGTTGACGTCCTCTACCGTCACAAATACCCGCACCTTTACGTTCCCGCCGACATCGTCCTCACCGAGCGCAGTGAGCTCGTACTGGGCAGCCGCCTCGTAGTCCAGAGTCTGGTAGACATAGAGGTCTCCTAACTGAGAATTGACGCCAAACCGGAAGTCCCCGTCACCATCGGTGATGGAGTAGCTCAATTTATTTCCGGGAGTCATGATGCTAACGGAACCAATCACGGTTCCCGGCGGGTCGTCCTCTCTGACCCTCAGATGTCTCACGACTGTTGGGAAGGCATGTCCGGACTGGTTCTCTGATCCATAAACCTGGAGAGGATATTAGATTTTCTTTCTTTGCTTTTTTTTAGATTAAATACTTTGTATATTTAAGTAAACAGCAGGAGAATACACCCTAGATTGGTCGCCGGCCACACGACCATTCACTCATTCACAATGCCAACAAATGGGAACTGAATGTACCGCTAGAAGGAATAAACGTGTCAAACACTGCCACCTGGTGGATGATTCGAGGTCATTGGAGCAAGCCACAAGTGTAGTACCTGCACGTGAATGAGTGCAGTGCCCTCTAGTGGTGGAGATCCGCCATCTCTGGCTGTCACTTGGAGGACGTAAGTGGCTTCCCCGCTGTGCTTGAACAACGACGTCGTCCTGATGTCTCCGCTCTTCCCGTCAATCTCGAAATGTCTCAAACGTTGACCTTCCGCACCGACTGACATAGAAGAAGATTTGGGAAATGTCCTACGCCTACTTTTAATAGAAACAACTTAATTAGATTGAACAGAAAGGACCTACCAGTTACCAACGACAAAGTGACCGTTCCATTTTCGCCCGCATCCAAGTCTCTGGCAAAAACGTTTGTCACGAACGATCCTGTTGGCATTGTGGGCGATATCTGACAAGTAAATATACACAAGTTAAGTCAAAAATGGTCGACAAGTGTACATTCTGGTTATTATTGCACTTGTGGACCACCATCCATCTCAGGGGGCGGCCATTTTGTCTTGAAAATGACATCATATCAGGGCTCAGCTTCGTTACCTGTCTGTCCGTCCATTCGCATAATGCTCACCTGGACCTTGCGCTCCTTGCTAGCCGGCAGATGCCTGAACTGCGGCGTGTTGTCGTTGACGTCAGTGACCACGATGTGGACTGTGGCGGTGGCATTGCGACGTGGGCTGCCATGGTCGGCAGCCATCACCTCCAGGGTGTGCTGGCTGCTCTGCTCTCTATCTAACTCCACCCAGTTGACAATCTCACCTGATGGACAGGAAGTTGAGGACGGGTCATAAAAAAATGCAAATTGACAGTTGCTCGTCGGTCATAAATAAGGAATAGCTTTACCCGTTTCAGCATTGATGCGGAAGAACTTCCCATCCGTGAGCAGGATGAAGGAGAGCTGAGCGTTTTTCCCAGAGTCCCGGTCGGTGGCGGTGACCCGACCTACTAGAGCACGAGGCGACGGGCCCTCTGGCAGGACCAAATAGTATGTAGCCCTGCTGAAAACTGGCGAATTGTCATTGACGTCCAGCACCAGAACCACCACCGCCGCCGTAGCGTTGGCCTGGCCTAATGTAGCAACTGCTCTGAAGCGATAGGCCGATTCCCGCTCGTAGTCCAGATCATCAGAGAGGTACAACCACCCGCTTCCAGGATGGATCCGAAAGGGAAACGGAGGGGAACCTGCTTCCTCCTCCAGGGAGTAAACCAGTTCTGTAGTGTTGGAGGGGGCCCCATCGATGCGTTGGGCCCTCACCTGGATCACCGGGGAGTCCTTCCGAGAACTCTCGCTGATCTCCACCTGGTAGACCAGCGTCTCAAATGCCAGGCCATCAAATCGGGAGGCCCGGTCCACATTGACGGTGAGGGTCAGTGTGGCGCTGCGAGGGGGTTCCCCACCGTCTTCAGCCGTGATTTCCAATTGAATCGGCCTGGGGAAAAAAAAAGAGAAAAAATATATTTAATTTTTTTTTTGACATATTCTGACAAGACAAAAAATTATATTATGTATTATAATTGTATTATTATATATTTAATATAATATAATATTAATATAATATATAATATTATAATATTTTCTGTCTTATAATATATATTAAAAATTATTAAAAATACATATGATATGATAATAATATATTATTTTTGACACCAATTACTACTTTCCTATTAACCTGAGCTTTGCTACCATCTTGGGTCATTTAAAAAAAAAAAAAAATCACCAAGCAATGTCTTGTAAGCCAAACTGTTCTTTTGGTAAAGTTATTTATACCTTTCTTGAGCGTCTGCTCTCAGACTTTGATTGAGCGTAACCGTTCCGAGGTCCGGGTCCACTGCGAAGACCTCGCCATAGCGACCTCTCAAGTAATAGGTCACCCGGCCATTGACGCCGCTGTCATCATCGTGGGCGTGGGCGATATACACCGTGGTGCCCGGCGCCGTGTTTTCCCATACAAAGACGGAGTCCCAGAGTTTGGGGAATACGGGCGCCGCGTCATTAACGTCAGCCACGCTGACGTTGACCCACGCCCCGCCGTAGACCGGGGAGGATTGGGCGAAGGCCTGGAGGAAGAGCAAGGCGTACGGTAGAATCTCATGATCCAGAGGTTTCACTGTGCTGATCAGGCCCGACTCGGCGTCCACGGTGAAAAGACCCCGCGGGTCGCCGGAGGAGATGCGGTAGGAGATGGATTCCGTTGAATCTGTGAAACACAAGATGACATCACAGAAGGACGCTAAACCTGAAATTTCTCAGAATAAATTTTCGATCAATTGGCTGATTGGTCCTTCAGTATAGAACATTTTCAACAAAGAAAAAAAATCCATTGAGTATAATTACAATGGAATTAAACCCTTGAAGTAAGTGTTTGTCGCATCACGGATTTATAAGATTACAGACTATCTTAATGACGCCTAACCTGGTTGTTTCTGATTTAATCTTTAAGGCCTTAAGCCATTAATTAATGAAGTGGTCTGGCGTGACTGCTGCCTGCTGTCACGAAGCTTCAGGTTGCTCCTTTTATCTCACACACACAATTGCATTGTCATCTGTTGATCTACTTCAATCGGATTAAACCTTAAAGGGCAGCCGGAGCCTTCCTGTTTGCCTCTTCACGTCTGGAAACTAAACTGGCGCGTTTGAAACAATACCGTAATTTTCGGACTATAAGTCGCGTTTTTTTCATAGTTTGGGTGGGGGGGTGACTTATACTCAGGAGCGACTTATATACATATATATGTTTTTTTTCCACTTTTCTGGTCATTTTATGGCTGGTGCGACTTATACTCCAGTGCGATTTATAGTCCGAAAATTACGGTACATGCAGATGTTTCGGAAAATGGTCTTGTGGATATGTCAAAAAAAAAACAACCGCATTGTCTTTGATAAATATTTGATCAATTCATTTGACGGCAAAACCTACCCGTTGGGTTTGCGGCCCGCACGGTGCCTACGCTGGTGCCCGGTGGGGCGTCTTCCGGCACGGTGAAGTCGTATCGGGATGTCTGGAACACGGCCGGAGGAGGGACGCTCGACAAGACGTCGATAATCACCTCGGCCGGTCGGACTGATGACACGCCCCCGCCGTCCTGCGCCGTGATGGATAACTTGATACTGGTGGCGCCCGGGCGTTTCAATGAGGACGCGAGATACAGAATCCCTGTCGGGTACATACATGATTGATCTGGAGCTGCTAAGTAAAACATTAAAGGACGCTTCCCGTTGTCAGGTTGATCCTGATTACCTGTTTGTTCATCGAGGGCAAAGAGAGCAGACAGGTCGCCGGGTAGGATGTGGTAGGTGATGTAGCCGTAGCGACCGGCGTCGGCGTCAGCAGCCACAACTCGCAGGATCTCGGTGCCGGATGGCGCGTGACTGCTGATGCTGGTAACGTATCGCTCTGGCTTGAACACCGGCGCATTGTCGTTGAGGTCTTGGATCTCCACGTGCACGTACGTGTACGCGTGGAGGCCTCCCTACCAAGCCAAGAAACGGAAATTGAAAAAACACCGAAAAAAAACATCGAAAGTAGGAGTCTTTAGTATACAAACCGGATCGTCTGCTCTGACCAGGATGTCGTAGGCAGTCTGTCCGGCATCTCTATCAATGTCCCGGGAGACGCACAGCTCTCCGGTCTGAGAATTAATGTGGAACAGGTTCTGGTTCTGATCCAACCCATCAAAGACTTCAGGTATGGAATAGACCAGAGCACTGAACTCTGGACTGTCCGCATCAGTGGCCACAACCTAGGAAAATAATACAGGAAAGGTTTGGTATCTGTGAGCCAGAACGTGTCTCGGGGGCGGTCCAGTATGTACTTGCAAAAAACAGGTCCCGGGGGTGCTGTGTTCCATCAAGCTGGCATTGTAGAGACTCCGCTGGAACACCGGCTCGTTGTCGTTGACGTCTTCCAGGACCAGCCTGACCGTGGCGGTGGTCGACCTGGCCGGTTCCCCGCAATCTTCCGCCACCACCAGGAACAAACACACCTCCGGCTGCCTCTCCCGGTCCAGTTCTCCGGTTGTGAGGACCAATCCGGACTCCGCATCCACACTGACCGGGCAGTCCCAGTCGGACTTGAGGATAGAATAGGTGATGTCGGCGTTGACTCCCTGATCCGAGTCGTGGGCCTCCATCTGGATGACGGTAGTCCCTTTAGGGGCATCCTCTGAGATCTGGACCGCAAACACGTCCTTCTCAAAAACCGGGGCGCAATCGTTGGCATCGGCCACCTTCACGAGAAGAACCGTCTCGCTGCTCAAACGGGGACTACCGAAATCCAAGGCTTGGATCTTCAACCGGTAAAGATCCTTCTCTTCCCTGTCGAGATGGGAGGAGACGCACAACGCATACAGAAATTCGTCCGTCTGCTTGAGAGCGAACATCCCATCGCCGCCCTCGAGCTGGACCGACACCATCTCCCCTTGGCCGTCCGGGTCCGACGCGGAAATCCGGGCCACGTAGTCGCCGATCTCGGCGGCCTCAGAAACCAGCGTATCTCCATTCTCGCTGAGGAACAACACGCTGATGACGGGGCTGTTGTCGTTGACGTTGTGTACCTTCACAAGAACCAAGGTACTGCTGGACTCTGGCTGAGCTCCGTTGTCTTTGGCCGTGACGATCAGCTCGTGGAAAACCTGCCACAGTAACAAACAGTTGGAACGCAGTAAAGCAAAATTAGTCGGTAAAAAGAAAGTAACTCCACCTGTGCTTCAAAATCCAATGGCTTGTTGAGAAAAACCACCCCGGTGGTCTCGTCGACGGCGAACAACTCATCGCTGTCGCTCTGTCGCCGGTTGATCCCGTAACTGACCCTGCCGTTGTCGCCCTGGTCCCGGTCCGTGGCGTAAACCTGGCACACGGACGAGCCCACCGGAGCATTTTCCGGCACGGACGCGTCGTATTTGCTCTGGTTGAACACAGGCGGGTTGTCGTTCTCATCTATGACCCAGATGTTGACCCGGAGCCTTCCGATCTGGGCGGGGATCCCGCCGTCGAAGGCCTCCACGGTTAGAGTGTAAAACTCATCAGATTCTCTGTCTAATCTTCTGTCCAGAACCAAATCCAGGCCAGGCTGGTTTCCAGAACCTCTGGGCTGCTCCAGCCGGACGAGCTGCCCCATATGAGCTTCTCGGATCCGGTACCCCTGGGTGCCAAACTCGCCTTCATCCTGGTCCCGAGCTCCTTCGAGGTGGAAGCGACTACCTGGTGGGCTTATCTCAGACACATTCAGGTCCACTTGCTCGGAGGGAAAGAGCGGCGAATGGTCGTTGACGTCCTCCACGTTGATCCGAACTCTGACCACCTCCCCCGCTAGGGTAGCCACCACAAATTCGTACGTCCCGCGAGTCTCTCGGTCGAGAACTGTCAATGTGGAGATGATGCCCGTGTCCGGGTCGATCTCCAGATCGCGGAACACGTGCGAGTCGCGGCTCTCTGAGATAAAGAAGCCGACAGTCGGACCGCTCAGACTGGTGGCCAGGTCGCCGACCACAGTGTGAGCGGGCAGACCCTCCGGGATGGACAGCGTCAGGTTGGACGCGTCTGCCCATAAGGGGGCGCACAAGAGCGCTGGAATCAGCAGTGTGAACACACTTAGATACATCTGGGTTTTTTTTTTCTTTTCAAGAACAGGAATGAAATTGCCACTTTGACATTGTTCAACTCTAACTTCACAGGCTAAAATTGATTGATTATTCTGCTAGATCAGATCTGAGACGCGGCAGACTACATTCAAGAATCAAAGCAAGAGCAACAAAAGTTGGAACAAACCATTTGGATTCCAACAAGAACAAGAAAGTGAGAGAGGGAAAACGAATATAGTCTTTTTTCCTGCCATACTAACCTTGTCTGCTGAAAAACAGAATTTGGACACCCTTGTATTAGATTAAAAAAAAAATCACAGAACAGTTTCCCAGTCTAAAAGTCTCCGCGGCATACTCTTCAATGGATGCACCCCGACCCGACTGAGTCCCTGTCCCCATCTGCGCTGCCTTCTGCCTTCCCACACCGCTAATCAGGCCGCCAGATTACGTGGCTAACAGACGTCACAGGGTGTCCATGAGGAAGACACAACGACATATGGTAAAAGACAAATTATACAGACAAATTTACATTTTTATTCAAATATGAACACGTATATAAAAAAAATGTGGGTGACTAAGTCTATCAGAAAGTTATAATTAAAAGTGCAAAGTCCAAACAGAAGCAGCTCACCTCGCATCTCGTATTTCCTCAAATAGAGGACGTCCCTGCACTCAATACTATTAAACAGGCACCTATGTGTTCTATTTTGTTTTCCTTTTGTCCTTTATAAAACACAAATTTCACTTGCATTTTTGTGTTCTGAAATCTGAAAAAGCCCTTTTTTTGCTTTGTTTACGTTAAACCAGTGCTTCTCAAATAGTGGGGCGCGCCCCCCTTGGGGGGCGCGGTGCTATTCCTGGGGGGGCGCGTGTGACCCTGGGGAACAGGCTTTTTTTTTGGCAGTACTAGAATAAAGTGTAATTGCGCGTTTACTACAGCAGGGGGCAGTGGCGCTCTCATTGTTACTTCTGTCACGTTTGCGACAGTGCAACATTTTACGACTTACAAGACAAGTTAGGATAGTCACGGTGGGGAGGGGGGGCGCGAATAGTTTTCTTCTTGCTAGGGGGGGGCGTAACAGAAAATAATTGAGAAGCACTGCGTTAAACTAATGCTAAAGAACAACATTTTGTAAGATGGTCAAATGTCCTGCTTATAATTCAACAAATTATTTTATTCATTTGATATTTTTAATTAATTGTTTGATTTATAGGTTTTCAGAATTTGATCCTGCCCAATGTCAAAATTGGTAGTGGTTAAAAAAAAGAAAAAAAACATATCAGTCAAGCCCTACTAAATAATATTTAAAGAACAAACAGCAGCCAAAAAAAGAGAATGTTTATGGTTGTATTTTTGGCCAAAGAGAAGACCGCGAAACTGCCAAAAAAAAGGCACTGACGTGACATTCCGGTTTGAATCCAGATCAGATTTGAGACAGCGTGTTGTTTTTACTGCGTCTTCTTGCCCTCTGTGTCTTTGTGCATGTGCTTGTTGTATTGATTGTCAGTGTTGAACAGCTTGTCCCACCAAGTGAAGGTGGAGGCGTAGTTGCCCACAAAGTTCATGTGGTGGAAGTCGTGGAATCGGGCGCCGGCGTAGAACGGTACCAGGTGCAGTGGATTGATGGGAATGTCGTACCCGCTGGGGACGGCAAAACAATTTGCTTTTTGCTTTTTTGTTTTTTAAATGAGGTCAGCATTGCTATTGCCTCAGCCGAGAAAACACGTGGTCGTGGTACCTGTGCACGTCGATGGTTTCCAGCAGGCGCACGGCCACCCAGGCCCATAGGAAGAAGACGTGGTTGCAGAAGATCATGATGCCAATGAAGAAGCCCGCCCCCAAGATGATGGTTTCGGCGGGGTGGGCGTACTCGGCCTGCATGCCAAACGGCGACTGGTGGACAAATAAACGCAAGTGCCGATTCAGCGGAGGATTGATTTTGTGTGTCAAGAGGACTCACAGTGAACTCGTGGTGGACTTTGTGGATGTACTTGTAGATCCTTCGATGGTGCAGAAGTCGATGGAGGAAGTAGTGCCATGCGTCCTCCACGACAGCGCAGCCGAAGCACTGAGCCATGACGTATGGCCTGGACACACACATGCAATAGTTTTAACTCTTCATAAAATATCAAATAATTGTGTTTGTTAAGAAAAAAAAATATCCCAATATGTTCTATGTGGCACCATCCTGGTCTAAACAGGACGTTCTGATGAATATTTTTTAGAATTTGAATTAAGCAACAAAATCCACCCATTTTTACCCAATTTAGGGGGCGGCCATTTTGCCACTTTCTGTAAAGGACATCACAGTTGCTCACAACCAATCACGGCTCGGTTGTTTTCTGAGTACGGTCATGTGACCTTGGCAATCGAAGTTGTGATTGGTTGTTACTTGAGCTACATATGTCAATACTGTATCGGCACGCCACTGACCATCGCGGCATGGAGTCCCAGTCGTAAGGGATGTTGAAGAACTCGGTGAAGTAATACGTGCCGCAGATGAGTGGCAGCTGGATGAAGAAGTGGTTGAACAGCAACATCTTGAAGCACCGCCACTGCTTATCCCATGTCTCTGGCTTGTCCTGCGTGCAGCACAAAGAGCAATGATTACAAGCCCTTTGACGCCATCTTATGGACTTTCGATGTAATTACAAACTCCTTTAACAGGAGACACACTGACCGGTTGGATCTTGTACTTCTGCATGAAGGGCAGGAACTGGAAGATGAAGCCAGGGAGGCAAAAGAGGAAGTAGATGAACTCGTGCACGATGAGCGAGCCCCAGGTGGCAATCTGGAACTTTGTGTAGTTGTCCATCATGTAGTCCCACGCGTGCTTGAACGGGGACTGCAAGGGGTTCCTGGGCAAGAATGCGTCCACATACTCTGCCGCCAGGTAGGCCGAGCTCAAGATGTTTGCTGTGCCGTTCACCTCCATGACTGCGATGATATTAGGATTTTTTCTCCCTTTAGTCAGATACCTTTTTTTTTTTCTAATGAATTTGTCATTTGAACTTTACACCTTTTTTTTTTTTTAAAGGTATACAGAAGATATATTTAATTAGCATAAGGATTATGATAGTGTCTTAGTAGAAAAAAAATTGACAGCGCCTGGGCCCAAAACGTTTGAAAGCTTCTACCTGCACTTACTCATTAGTCAACATTTGGTCTGATCCCCATAAAAGCTGTACTCACAATACAAAATGCATGTAATTGAAAAACTATTTCCAAATTGAGATAACATGAACAATGGCCTTAAATACACATAAGGAATACAAGTATTACTGTGCTTACATTTGTTATCACACTGCTATGATAAGATGGCTATATTACAACTTTTAACCTAGCGTCATTTCTTTGAAACTTTATAGTGCTAGCAAACAACCCGTTTGACCACATTTACAGCAAATATTTAAATTGTAATAACAAATTTAGGCTAAATAAGTGGGTGGCTACAACTTCAATTAGCAGGGCTCGTATTTATACATTTCACCGCGAACAACGCCAGTTCGTGACTTTATCCTTCGCTTTAGTGTTTAACTGTTAAAAGAACATTTGAAAGTTAAGCTAATTGTCCGCTTATTCGCATTATTTGCACTCACCTTCGCACTGGCTTGCGTGTTGTGTATGTGTGAAATGTACCTGGTGGCCTCGCGCGTCAAGTAGTCGAGTGACCAGCCTTACGATTGGCCAGCGTGGAGCGCAAGTCTACGTCACGCTGTCTCTGATTGGTCAGCCACATGAAGCGATGATAGTGAGACTGAGGATCTCCACAGCGACAGCCAATCAGAAGCCGAGCGGGGCTTTCATAAGGTCGTGAGGAGGTTGCGTCTTACAAAATACGTATTGAACAGATATCTTGAATTACATAAATCCTCCAAATTAAAAAAAAACGTCAGAAAAAAAGGAAATATCGTATTCTTTGAAAAAAAAAAAAATCATTTTTTTTTTTAATGAGGTGGAAAAGTTAGTTTTCAAGAGGGGAGCGAGGGCCCTTTCTTTTCCATGAAAAATAGTACAGATCAAGTCATATCCTCAAGAAAAATTTTGACATTTAAAAAAAAAACAGTTTTGTGTGGTGGCTTACAACAACTGGAGGGAACAAACAGCATCATCCATTTAAATAGTTTACTGATTTGGCAAAGTTTTTAAAAACAGATCACTGTATGTCATTTCACAGCTTTTTCCTTTTAAATACAAGAAGCATAAGATTTATTAATAATGCTCTACAAAACATGTAATGAGAAACATATTCAAAAGGTATTAAGCCGACAACAACAGTCCTCGATATACAGTTGACGAAAAGAACGCAGCAAAAGCAGTCACTGAAACGGGAAAAGAGAGCTATGAGTTTGGTCACTTTCTGGAATTAGAGAAGATGCTCTAAAATCGGCACATTCATAATATGTTCATTTACTGGGTTAATCCGTAGGGATGTTTAGATCGTGCAGTGGACAAACATGGCTGCCGGGCAACAGTAAAGCACGTGCGATCCTGAAAAATAATCAAGCTATATTTTTTGTCTATTTTTAGAAATGGGATAGTTTTGACACTTTCGGAAAAAAGCTGATTTTTAAAAATAAAATAGGGATCCTTACAAGAAAAAGATGTAAGAAAAAGTAGCAAAACAAACAAAAACCCGTCATTTTTGAAAAACGTTTTTTGAAGATAAAAAAAAAAAAAGTTGACAGAGAAAAGAAAAAGTCCTATAAGGGGGTGTAAGTCCGATTTCTTGTCAGGTATGCCAAAAAAGTGCTCCTCTGTAGAAACAACCACAAACTATTTTGTTTCGTCACTACGCTCACAAAGGCATCGCGAAAAGGAAGGAGGACGCGGCCAACCGTTTAACATTCGGGCGCTCTTGAACGCTCTAAAAAAAAACACATCAGCAGCCACGCACAGTGCGTTCATGCAGTCGTCGACTGAAAAAAAGCACACCAACGCATACACGCACACAAACGGGCTCACGAGCAACGGAGAACCTTTGAAGGCAAGCGCACCAATACGCACAGACGCTCCAGCAAGGAGAAGATTTTCCATAGTCCCACTTGAGCAGCAGCAGCCTCCCCTCTCACAAATGTTAGCACTTTTAGTAGCTTCGTGTCAGTAGTCATTCGGCAGCGGCGTCTGCCCCCATCCCCCCCCCGCCCGTTGGCCAGGCCACCGACCCGCCCTCGACGGGATTAAAACGCCGGTTCAAACCCTCCCTATGCTCACGTTAAGTGCATAAAAAAATCCTCACGTTTGTCAACGTCACCTTGGTCGTCGTGGCTTCCGTCTCGCAACTTGTCGGCGTCAGTGACCAACGTGCAAATGTCGCGTGAGACGACGACAGATCCCACATGAGAATCCAGCAGGATGCAACTTCTGCTTCTAATCAGCGACGGGCGACTCCAGCAGTCATAAGGGCTTGTCGATCACAGTCACACCTGGGGATTCAAACCAATCGCAAAAAAAGTTGGACATTTATCTAGTACAGTGATTCTCTGTATATGTACTGCTAGTGGTACTTGGGCTCCCTCTTGCGGTAAACGGAGGAATCGCAGCCCAAATGCACCAGTTGTGTTTCAACAAGTTCGTATTGAATTTTTAAAATCTGCAATCTGTTGTAGGCCTTTCGTTTACCTTCTATGTGCAATTTTGTCCTTTAATTAACATTTTCCTGACATTTTCCCCCCCAAACTTTTGGACTGTTCATATTTGTTTTCTTGTATTTTGACAAAAAGAAACATTTGAGAAAATTGAGAAAAAAACTGTTGTGTTTTTTTTTTGGGGGTCCAGCCCACCTGCATAACTGCGTCCCGTGCTCATGCAGCTTGGCAGCAAGGTCCACTTGTCCGAGTTGGGGTTGTAGAACTCCACCGACGCCAGATTGCAGCTCCCGTCGTCGCCACCCACAACGTACAGCAGGTTGTTGACCGCACACACACCTGAAACAAAGGCCGGGTCACGCGGCCGCTGCGTCAGACGCCATTTTGTCAGCGCTTTATGAAAAGTCATTTGGGAACTGATTCTTTTATCATTCATTACACCCAGTGACTAATCCACTCGGAAATTCAGCACGTTCCAATGACTTGCCCCCCCCCCCCCCCCCCCACGGCCAGCCTCACCTGCGTTACGACGACACATATTCATATCGGCCACCTGCCGCCAGCTGTTGGAGGCCGGGTCGAACACTTCGCAGCTCTTCCTTACCAAGGGGCCGTCATGGCCGCCCACGGCGTACAGCAAACCCTTCAGCACCCCCACGCCTGGCACGGGGAGGAAACGGAACTTTTAAATCCCTGCACCACGGCTGGAAGGCGAAGACCCCACCTGCGCCGCTGCGTCGGGTGCCCATTTCGGCGATGTAACTCCACGTGTTACTTTTGGGGTTGTAGGCTTCCACCGTGCTCAGACATTGCCTGGTGGCGCCGTCGTAACCGCCGACAGCATAGAGAATCCCTGACATACACACGGATAGATGTTAAGAATTCAACAGGGTCTGCATTGTGATTTCTTGCTGCCGTTGGCCACAAGAGGGCAGTATGTTATTGAAACACAGAGATGACTGTCTCTTCCAAGCTAAACATAAAGCAAAAATGAATGACGGAAAAATGATAAGTGAGTGAATACTTACCGTTAACAACACCCACTCCCACGCTGCTACGTCGTGTGCTCATGGGCAACACGTGGAACCATTCATCGGTCTTGGCGTTGTACGCCTCAACGGTGGACAGACCTGCAAAGTTGCACAGCAACAAGTCTGAGTAACAAAAAAAGATTCCCCCAAAAATGTATAGTGACAGGTCTAAAATTAAGTTTAAAAAAAAAAAAGGAAATCAGAAAGAAAAAAGATCAAAATTAACAAAGAGTAAAAAAATTAATAAAAAATAATCTAAAGATCGAAAAGCGGTACCTGTGCTTCCGTCAAAGCCTCCCACGGCGTACAAAAGTCCGTTGAGCACGGCGGCACCCAGTGTGGATCGGCGGTCTTGCATGCTGCTGACGCTGGTCCAGCGGTCCATCATGGGGTCGTAACAATCCACCGTACGCACACGCAGGGAACCGTTGAAGCCCCCCACGGCGTACACGCATGTTCCCACACACACCACGCCTAAAGGGAAAAAAAAAAAAGTTTAGGAAACATACTTTGGACTGAGTCGAATCGGGACTTTATCAGTAAGCTAATATTAGCATGTTAAGCTTCCTACCTGCTCTGCACCTGCGGGTGGGCAGCTCGGCTACCTGGTACCAGCGCTGCTCCTCAAAGTCGTAACACTCGACGCTGCGGATGGCTTTTGGCGCTTGGCCGCCGACCACCACCATCACCTGAACACGAGCGGCAGGTGACGCGAAGACGTTTCCTTAACCCCAATGCGACGATTAATCAATTTGATACCTTGGGGCAGCAGGCGGGGGTCCGCATGCGCGTGCGTGCCGTCTTCATGAGCGCTCGCTGGTCAGCGGGCAGCAGGTGGTACTTCATGGCTTCGATCAAGTAGTCCTTGCAGGCGCTGCTGTTCTTGATGAGCGACTCCTCCTCCACACGCTGACATCATGAACAAGTGTCCAAACAGATGGTGGTATTTATTTTCAGAAATCGGGCATGGACGGTGGATGCCGAGACTGGAACGCCCTCACATGAGGTCAGGGCGAGCCAGTTGCAGATACACATTTAGTCGTTTGTTGAGCGGGACTTAAAGTTAAACATACAACTTGTTAGCTTAGACTTGCTGTGAAAATATTAATTAAAAAATAGCACACACAAAAACGCCAAGTAGCATTTTTAGCAAGTTACGTCTCCAAGTTGTCATGCAAGTGTAAAAAGAAGCCAACTACTGGGGTGGTACCTGCACCAGATATTCTCTGGTGAGCAGGGGCAGGCGCACGTGCTCCATGAGGTGGGCCAAGTGCTCCTGGCGCACGTCTTTGTCATGGTTGACCCACGCGATGACCGATTCAAAGACCTGCGCGTCCACAACGACGATGTCAGGTGCGTTGCCGCGCCGTTGCACGGGCGTTGCTCGTGCGTACCTTCTCCTCGGTGGGAATGGTGAGCTTGTCGCTGGCGATGAGGCTGGAAACCTGCTCCATGCCCAGATTGAGGAACTCCTCGCTGCCCACCACCTCGCTGAAGTGTTGCTCTGGAACAAAAACCACAACCTTTCATTAATTTTTTTTTTAAATAAATAAAACACAGCCTCCACAAAGTGAGACCAAAATACAAAAAAAAACTCCAGAAAAAAAGTGTAATGACCTGCGTAGCAGTTGGCCTGCGTGAGCAGTTGCGAGCAGGCGTGCAGGTCGGCGAAGGCTCGTATGCCCAAGCAGTTGGACGGGTGCAGCTGAGAGCTCAGGAACTCGCAGCACGCCTTCTTCACCTCGTTCAGCTGCAGCAGACCCGCGGCCGGCAGCAGAGCCTGACACAATCAACCGTGATATTCTTTTATTATTTTTAAATATGGTCTCTCATTCGTATCGTGCGCGCTACCTGCACGTTCTCCTCGGTGACTTGTATCTCGGCGGTGTAGATGTAATCCACCAGGAGTCCCAGAGTCCACCCATCCATCTCTTTGATTCTCACGCGCTTGGCTCGACTCTCGGCCATCTCGCCTGTCGCACGCAAACCGTTTTGTTTCCTCGTAGGGGAACGTCCGGGGTGAGGTGTCAAAGGAATAGGAGGGCACCTGTGAACATGGCGTGGAAGTACGGGCTGCCAGCAGCGAGCACCACGCGGTGAGCGGCGATCTCCACGTCCTCTGCTACGATGGTGACATCACACAACAAGCTCTGACTGTGAAAGACAGAAAGACAGACCATCTAAAGGGCCTACGATGAACCTCAAAAAAGTTTAGGTGGTCTAGTAAGCTCAAAACATATATTGAAAAATTGACATTGCTGTTGGAAAGATGAAATGTTTCCTCCTTCTCTGTCAGCCAAATGCAAATGCGGTCTTATTAATTATTACCTGCGCAGCTCGTTCATGACTTTGAAGGCCTTCCTCATGTGTCGAGGGTTCAGCGTGACCGCACCTTGTCTCTCCACGCCGTCCTCTTTGTCCAAAGCGTGTGGACAAAGCCTTGTGCACCTGTGGCAAAACAGAAAGTTACTTTTTTTTTTAATAGTTTTACTCACCACAGTGTTATCAAGAGAAATATTATTTAATTGTAAATGGTTGATTTGCATCTTTGGAAAAGCTCATTTAACATGAAACAAAATCATTGATGGCAGATTTTTTCTTTTATTAGTACATGCCGCGGGTTGCTTAAAAATGGATGGTGGCCCACCGGCCATATGTTGGATACCGGGGCTATTGCCCATTTTTAACAGGCTGTACTCGAAGTCCGTGGAGATACTGCTAAAATGGAAGTAGAAATCAAAAATGGGAATATATAATCTCACTGAAGAAAACTATAGACTGCTAGCACTAATTAAAAGGCTTGAGAAAGCACTCGTGTCATTGTGTTGACTTCAATTAAATCACGTGACACACCCACGCAACCAGAAAAGGATAATAAATTGAAACTATTTCGACAAAAGCATACTAATGCAGCTTTTCAACCACCATCACCTCCCCCATCCCATCCCATCTCTGTCTTAATGCGGCACCATCCGTCACACTACGAAACGTCAACACACACACGCGCGCTCACATTCTTCTTTATTCCTTCAATTCCACTTCTACTCACAGTGGATGCGTGTCCATGGTTCCGCTTGTATTCAACGGCAGCACACTTGGCCCAGCAGCATGCACCATTCCATATCCGCGCGGTGTTTTCGTTCTCCTGGTCGGTCGCGCGGCGGGTGTGGTGGCGTTGGGGTGGGTGGGGAGGTGGGGTGCTCGAGCTACACCGGAGCCCGACCGCGATGACTCCGAGCGGACGTAGATGCCGAGGCGAACCGGTACGCTTGGGGATCAAGACGGAGCTAGCTGGTAGCCACTTGATAAGCTAATTACTTGGGAAAAGGGAAGTGACAGGAAGGCTAAATGGAAAGTTTTTCAATGCTCTCCCCGTGTGACTCTCCTCGTTGCTGGATGTTGTGTGAGAGAAGACGGGCGAAATGACATGTTTTTTCCCCCTCCATTCTCCTTGCTGCTTGCTTGAGACGCACAAACAAGGAGAGGTGAAAGAGGGTCTTCGATGTCAAAAAGGAGTCGCCAAAGAAATCACAGCGCCACCCAGAGGTGGAGGACCGGTGCGGCTGGAGAGCAACGTAATTGTCATTCCAGGCAAACCTGGGCCCATTTAATGCAATAGTACGCCAAAACAAACGCACATAAAAATAAATTAGAATACTCAGACAAAAAAATTAAAAAGAAAATTTACGGAGCTTTTATTCAGTGATAAGTTAATACATAAGAGTGAAAAAAACTGCAGTTTTTGACCTGGAAAATGGATAGTGGGCAAAAATAATCACAATACTGTATGATGAATACAAAGAGAATGTTTCATCCACTAGCAAAACAAATTCACACAAATGTTCCATGACACATTATAATGACTAAAAGGGAGATAAATCAAGTCAAACAGTTGGACTTATCCTCTCATCCATCTGTGATTGCAAACTGAGACAGACGATAGCTGTGAAGACGGCCAGTACAAGTCTGTCATGGTGTGAAGTCACCCAACATATCTGAGGCGGCGTGATGTCAGAAAAAAATAAAAATAAGAAAACACGCAGATGCTATCAGTGTCAGCATGAGCTCATTCAGGCACGGGAGACGTGAAGCACACTGAAGATACTCGCCTTTGAATCTTAATCGTGAATACATGTACATATTGATAGTGAAAATAATGAAGTTGCAATAATATTTTGGGAGGGAAAGAATCTAATGAGAAAAAAATTGCAATTATAGGAGAATTTTTTTTTTTTTTTACAACAATTCTCTTCTATCTACTGCTAAAGTTGCATCACGATTTAACTGGCGACTACTTTTTTGTTGTTTTTTAAACAATCCACACAATTGTAGTTCAATCTTTCAGCTCTAATGGGTCTCCACTTGGCCTTAATGCAACCAAAAACATAAGCTTCCAAAAGTCAAACAGCACTGAAAATTTGAGCTGGTCCACGCACATCTCCACACTGTGTTCCTTCCTCAAATGGACAACCAACTTGTATGATTTGTCCTTGGCAGAGGTAATAACGCATACTGCTAATTTCCAGTTCTGTGTACTTTCTCAAGTTTGATTTAACTTGTGCGAGTAATCCACAAGACTCCATCCCATTAGTTTGGCTTTAAAGGTGCGGGAGGCAAGCTGGCTGAGGCCTGCTCCAGGAAGGCCAGGGGTCCAGGCGGCGGTAGGTCACTGGGCTTGCGATGCTGCACGCTGACGTCTTCCAGCACTTGCTGCCAGTGGTGCAGCTTGGACAAGTGCTTCTGCACCAGCATCTCCTTTCTCTGGAGTTCATTGCGCAACTCAGACACGTCCTGGAAGACAAAGTCAGAGTGTGTATGTTTTAATTCCGGCAGCCTAAAACACATTTTTTATGTTCTAGTGTTAATATATTAATTATAATTCAGTACCTCTTTGACCACCTGCTCAGGTTTCTGCACTGAGAGCTGAAGCCTCTTCTGCAAGAAGAAGCACTCCGTCTGCCGGGCCACGTCCAGGAACTTTTGGATGCACTGGTCCACGCCTGGAACAACCAGAAACTAAAAGTTTGAATGATCTAATAATCAGAGACGTGAGATTAATGTTTCAAATAAAGAAAAGTGTTCACCAACCGGTTCGGATCTCCTCCTGGTCAGTTCCGTTCACGTAGTCTTGGCTTACCAACGATGCAAAACAGGCCTGAGGAATGAATTTTTATATTATTGTGCAGTAAATAAAACTAATTTCAGTCACTTAAAAAGAAACAGTAAGTTAGGCTAAAAACACGAGCGACAGCTATGCTAAAACCCGTTAGCACTCGAGGCTATCGTTTTTTCCTTGTTTAAATAAGAGTCTCACCTCGAACGAAGCTTCCAGTTCGTCCACCAGCGTGTTGCTTCCTTGGCTCCGGTTCCCCGGAACGGGAAAACCGGGCTGGCCTGGGCCACCGACGCCGGGCATGGGATGCGCGCTTGGCGGCTGCTGTCCGGGGAACATTCCGCTCATGGACGACGACATTGCTGAGACCGATTGTGACTGACTTCCGGATTCGCCACGCGCATGCGTGAACACGCCTCTTGAGCCGCCACCTTTGTGGGGTCAACGTTCCCTCGGACTCAAGAGGGAAAGCATTTAAATCATAACTCGCTAATCAGATATTTTATATTGTTTCGTATTACTTTGAGTATTAAATGTTGCCAACTCTGCATCCATTGCAGCCTGGTTGTCCTGGAAGGTGGATCAAGGTTTATCATTTTTAGTACTCAAGGAACCACTGCAACTTTACAAATTTGCTCATTTATTGTGTGCCAACGCGGCTGCAAACTCAACCAGGGTACGTGTGGGCCTTCCCGACATGCCCTTCTTCAAGTACGGGATTTCATCCTTATTGCTCATCACTCCTGCGATGTCCAGATGAGCCCAGTGCGGCGACGTGACAAATTCTCTCAGGAAGGCCGCTGCCGTGCACGCACCGCCCGACCTACCAGGAACCGAATCGGAGGCCGTTGGAGAATGTAAGGCTTGCTACTTTTCTGTTTCTGCTACGTACCTGCTGTATTTGCCGATGTTGTTGAGGTCGGCCAGCTGGCTGTCCGTCACCTGTCTGGTGTAATGCTGGAACAAAGGCATCCGCCACACTCGGTCGCCTGTCACCATACTGGCCTACACAGACGACACAGACTTTTGTCAACATCTATCTTTGAAAATATGCATCTGTGCGTGTGAGACCTTGTGCATTTGCTCCCATAACCAATCCGAGTTGGTGAAGACTCCCGTCGCCGCCGAGCCCAGCGCGACGTCCATGGCGCCTGAAAAAACACAGTTGTACTGAATGTGGGGGATTTAAAAATCGGCGTGTACCAGCAGGACTGTAAATTAAATATTAACCTAAATTGGTGTTTTAATGAATGAGTTTTGATGGGTGTTGGAACCCCTAATATCTCACCTGTTAGCGTAGCAACATTAACAACAGCCCTGGGGTTGAAGGTATGTGCGTAACAGAGCGCGTCGGCGAGGACGAGCCGGCCTTCTGCATCGGTGTTGTCCACCTGTGCGTACAGAGACACGTGCAAGCCTTTCACAATGAATATTTACTCGACGTTTCAATGACATTGTTCCAAAATATCCACCGACCTGAATGGTTTTCCCATTCTTTGCCGTTACGACATCACCTGGTTTGGTCGCCTTGCCGCTAGGCATGTTCTCGCACAGCGGAGTTAAGCCTGGTGGAGGAACACAAAAAAAAAAAAAAACGTTGTAAACTACAAAAGGGGCCTAAATATGGGAAAATTCCTACATCTAAGTGTAACATTAGACAAGTAACTCTGTCCAGTTTTTTTAATAAAAGGATCAAAATTGAAACATGTTTTGAAATCTGATAAAATCATTGTCATGATAATAACACAGAGTGATTTCAACCAGAGTATGTGCCATATATGAGAAAGAGAGCTCAGCTCACCGATGACGTTGACGGGCAGCTTGAGGGCCGCTGCCGTGACGACCGCGGCGCACACGGTGGCGGCTCCGCCCATGTCGGCTCGCATCATATCCATGGAAGCGGAAGGCTTCAGAGAAATGCCGCCGCTACGAAGAAGAGATAAATCATAACGTACGAGTTGTCAGGGTGCGTTTGTGGCAGCCTACCTGTCGAAGGTGATGCCCTTGCCCACCAGAAGGAGCGGGGCCTGGGCACTGTCGGGTGAGCCCTGGTAGTGCAGCTCCAGGAAGACCGGGGGCTCCTCGGAGCCTTTGGACACACTGAGAAAGGCGCCCATCCCTTGCTCCTCGATCCACTCCTGAGATCTGAGGAAAGAAAAAAGGTCCAGTTGACAAAATCCACATCTACACCGCAACTCAACCAGTGACACTTCAGTAAGAATTGATAATCTAATGTATACAAACTAATTACAATAATGAGTCATAAATATTGTACCGCTTATGGACTACGACCCGGTCGCCATATTGCGCCAGCCGCTCTTCAATGGTCTTGGCAAACACGGTGGGAGTGATGTGATTGGCCGGGGCTTCCATGAGGAGGCGGGCTAGGTTTTGGCCTTCGGCGTACAGCACTCCTTTCTCCCATGCTGCCACATCAGAACTAAACGCAACCACAGATGAATTCCATACGTTGAGATGGATATATGAATAAACGACACTACTGGTCATACCTGGCATGAGGCTGAACAATCACTTTGGGCTTTTTCTTAGATTTCAGCTGATCGTAATGAAACAGGCCCAGTAAGGCGCCCTCTGCTGCCGCCTGAGGGTCACCGCAGCCATCCACCTCCACATGGCTCACGTCCAGGTCCTGGAGAACCCTGCAGCCGGCTGCCACAGCCGTGCGGATGTTCTCCTTGGCGGAGTCCCAGTTTTCTGCTTGGCACACGCCGGCCGTGACATCATCTAGACCGACCACGGCAACACACGGGAAGTCCTGGACGACGGACAACAAGTGATCACTCTGGTTATGAACTGTTTTGGTTTTTTTCTACAGATGATTAATTGCTCACCTTGTGGACTCCATAGAAAACTCTGCTTTTTCCTTTCTTGAGCGACGGTCCAGAACTGCAAAGAAATAATGTGCAATTGTTTTCTTCACATTGAAGCAAGGGGAAATTTAAATCTGAATACTTCGACAGCACAAGAATGGAGGACACATAATCACGTTTGAGTCCGTTTCGTAAAGTTTAATAAATCAGACGGAACAACAATCTGTTTTAAGTCTTTTCTTCCTCTCAACCAGTAAAATCCAGAGAAAAAAAAAAAAGAAATGTTCCGGTAATACAAGGATAAAACATTTTTTGTATCACTTTCAATATGAAGAGAAAGTATAACGCGGCAGTGTTATACATGATAATAATAATAATAATAAAATAATAATAGGACAAATGTGAGTAATTATGAACGTTAGTGTAGAGAAACTTACATTTTCAGTAATTCGGACAATTTTCCAGACACTTGGCGGTCAAAACCTGCTGCTGCCTCAGTCAAATGATGGCTGCCTTCCTCTTCCTTCTTCTCAAAAACTCCCAGGACCAAACCCTGCGGAGGACAAAAAACACATTTTAATTCATCTTAGCTGATATTTTTGGAAAGAGGCGACACGGGCAGAAAAAATGAAGAGTTTTTGAAATGTTGGATTTTGTCTGGACTCCTGTCACTCACTTTTCTTTCCATCTTAAGACTTTTCGAGGCACAAAATGTCCGACAGCATGTGCTCCGTGAGAGTGGCAGCACGGCAGCTCTCCTCATAAGGAACATATTCGATATCTCGGGATCATGTGTAGGGACAAAGTACAAAATGACAACAGTACGCGGCGTTAAAGGTCGCACATAGGCTGGAAGGCGATCCTCGCGGAAGAGGTCGCTTAATGTGACGTCATCAACGAGCGACTGATAAAGTGATACAAAAAATAAAAGCCTACGTAAAAACAATTTCAATTAAATATGTTTCTAAATGGTTTGTCTATCCAGTTGTTTGGGTAAAACTATATCAGAAATTAAAACATGAATTTTAATGAAAGATTTTATTTGTGTGCGTCCAAATTTTTATTGGTATAAATGTTCTCTTAAGTCAGGATAAAACAGTAGTACCAATTTAATAATAATAATAATAATAATAATAATAATAATAATAATAATAATAATAATAATAATAATAATAATAATAATAATAATAATAATAATAATAATAGGTTACAAGTATATATTGAACCGTTTCAGCAGCAACTTAAGATGCAAAATATGCTTCCTTAGCAAAACACTAAGATTATAACAACAATAGAAAATTGACACATTTCTTTTAGCTAATACACAGAGGCCACGAACAACATGCAAAAAGAGATTATGGGCATTAATATTGGCCATTTGGCTCACATTGTCGTCCTCAGATCATGAATGTGAGCCTTTCACAATGAACTAGCAGGAAATCTGATCCAATTCTCACGTAACATCTTGTCTACTTGGCAAGTTTCAATCACTGGCACCATCTTTACTTTAACTGTCAGTAGAGCAAATCCAGCGAGGAGATGGTGGGCTGCTCTGGCACCTTGACCTCTGCTTTGGGCATCTTGACCCGACTCAGGGCGACCACCCCGCACACTGTCAGATGAGTGCCCACGCTGGCCATGCTCAACCAGAAAGACCAGTCAAGCTCGTCGTTCAGGACGACCAAGGTGAAGAAGTTTTCCCGGTAGTTGACCACGCGCTCTGTGAGGCGGTGGTGCCTCATGGCTGCCAGGAAGCAGAGTGCGGCCAGGGAACCGAACACAGCTGGAGGCACAACAGCGGTAAATGTTTAAGGGTGAACTGAACAATTTTGACAAAAATTCAATTTGCTCAATTTGTTCATCGCGTACCGGCAATTATATTCCACAGGTAGAGTCCCTTGTGACCCTTGATGCTCTGGTAGGGGACCTTCCGTGCATTGTAGATGCTGAAGGACAGACTGACCAGCGCGAAGAACACGGCTGCCAGCAAGAAGAGGATGACCATCATGTGAAGGCCGCCGTTCAATGTGCGCACCAGCTTTGGAAAAACTGCAGGACACACACGTGAGTTGAGGTGTATGGGTTATAGGTCACAATGTCGGAAACTGCTTTGGAATAAAAGAAACGGTGGTTGAAAGTTTGACTCGTTTTTGTTTTACTCGTGAAATGTGACAGAAATTAGACTCCAGACTTTGCCATGCATGCAACCTTGCTGGAAAGATTTTTAGCCTACTGTGGATTTTGGAGCGCCTGGTCCCGAGCCCGCACTTCTTGGTCTTGCCTCCGCGGAACAGACCGTAGTAGACGTCCCCGGTGAACAGCTCCAGCTCCGGGTGGGACGCGTTGACGATGTCGACGCCGGTTTTGCACAAGATGCGCCCGGTGACCCAGCGCTCTGTGGACAGGGCCACCAGGAGGAGAGCCACGGATCCGACGCACAGCACCGAGGCCGCCGAGAAGCTTATCCGTTTCCACAGCGAAGGCATCCTACGACGACCAGCCCTGCGTGTTGTCCCGGGAGAGGGATCACCGCGCCGGGCAGCGACCGCAGCCGAGCCACCTCCTGCATTAGTTTATCCGACTGGCTGAATTAGAAGAAGGAATAGTTGTCATAAAACGAAAGACGTTGGCACGCTCGTAACTAGGGAGGGAGAAACCGAATCTATGGCGGTCAAAAGGATCCCTTACCGGAGGGAAACTCTATCCTACTTGCGCCACGCTGCTCTTTATGCAAGGCAATAAACAGCAAATTGCCTCTGGGGGGCATTTAATTGGTGACCTTTAGGCACGATACAAATATAAAACCCATACACGCTTGGGTAATTGTGTTCACTCGAATCCCAAAGGTTACAAGTGTATTGCACCCTTATATGGACGTAGATTGGGGTTTTTCAATATTTAAGGTTTTTATTTTCAGATACAAGTCGAAAGATTGCTAGTAATCATCGATGGCTAGAAACATTCGAATTTCTAAATAATTGACGATATTTTATTTTTCCATACTTAGATTTGTTGTTCCATACAAATTATTTTTAAAAAAAGTACTAAACTACTGTGGGCGAGCACAAAGCGTCGTTGTGTGCGTGATGCCGTCATAGCGTTACGCATGACGTCAGTGGACCAGGCAGCGCGCAGTGTCGCTGTGAAGATGGCGGACTCGCAGTCGACGGGTCTGGCGGACGATCCCGAAAACGAGGACAGGGAGAGCGCCGGGAGAACGTTGAGGACTAGTAGGGCCAAGTGGAAGGACGGGGGCACGGATGGCTTGCGGTTTACTGACAAAAATGTCACCGGGAAGGAAAAGAAACTCAATCTGTCAGGTGGGGAAGCTCGTCCGGCTGGGGGCTACGAGGCATAGCCCCTCAGTTTGACAGCAATGGCAAGCCGCTGAGGGGTATCCGAGGGGAACGTCGACGTTAGTGGACGCTAATCGCTCTTCGTAGACCTAATTTTAATACCGGTATTTTATCATCCCGTTAAATTAAACAGTAGTTCCGATATCATGCGAGCAGACTCATAACAACATGGCACATTGACACTGGACTGTTTATTGTTTGTCCAGTGCACTAACTTGTTGTGCAAATTTCAAAATGTTGTCATTCATTTGACTCCATGCTGCATGTATGTTTGTGCAGATCTGTCCCTGTTCAGGTTTGTAACCACTGAGCTCACCAGAGGCTACTTCCTGGAGCACAACGAGGCCAAGTACACTGAGCGCAGGGAGAAGGTCTACACCTGTCTCCGCATCCCCAAGGAGCTGGAGAAGGTGAGCCAAAACTTTATATTGTATCATTTGAAATACAAGATGCTCTGCTAACTGCTAGCTTTTTTAATAATAACTACCGTATTTTCCAGACTATAAGGCGCACCGGACTATAAGGCGCACCTTCAATGAATGGCCCATTTGAAAACTTTGTCCTTATATAAGGCGCACCGGACTACAAGGCGCACCATTAATGCATCATGTCAGATTTTTTATCCAAATCATATCATTCTCCATTTTATCTTTTTTATTTCAACTTCAAACGCTACAAATTACTTTATAATCACAAAATAATGATCCATAGTCTTTTTGATTCATAGACACAATTCTTCGGGCCAGTTTAAATTTAGGAATTTGGTCCATATATAAGGCGCACCGGACTATAAGGCGCACTGTCGGCTTTTGAGAAAATGTTAGGTTTTTAGGTGCGCCTTATAGTCCGGAAAATACGGTACATGAATCACAAGAGTCCTTGGCTCGGCCCAACTCAGTGTTGACCGCACACGTCTTTTTTTTCTTTTTGGTTTAGTTGATGACATTTGGCTTCTTCCTCTGCCTGGATGCCTTTCTCTACATCTTCACGCTGTTGCCCCTCAGGGTGCTGCTGGCTCTCCTGCAGCTTCTCACACTGCCGTGCTGTGGTCTTGGGTAAGGGGCGAAAAAAATCATCATTGCAATATATATATCAATATAGTCTAAAAAACGTGATTCAACATAAAAGTTTATAGTTGGTCCTCAATCACTTTTCTCCAAATCTCCAAATTCACTTAATCGTGCCTACCTCATCAGCTGAACCTTGGAGTTTATTATTATTATTCGTTGCCTACAGAGGGCAGTAGATAACTTGGTCTCATGCTATAGCGGTGGACGCCTCCTCCAGCCGGCCCAGGTGTGCGATGTCCTGAAAGGCTTCATCATGGTGCTGTGTTACTCCATGATGAGCTACGTCGACTACGCCATGATGTACCACCTCATTCGAGGCCAGTCTGTCATCAAGCTCTACATCATCTACAACATGCTGGAGGTACTCCCAGAAAGACGAGGATCATCGTCACGGCGGCGCCGAGCCTCATCATTTCCGTCCTGCTCCGTTTTTGTGCAGGTGGCCGACCGCCTCTTCTCGTCATTCGGCCAGGACATTCTGGATGCGCTGTACTGGACGGCCACGGAGCCCAAGGAGAAGAAGCGGGCGCATATAGGCGTCATCCCGCACTTCCTCATGGCTGTGCTCTACGTCTGTATCCTTTGCTATTTGGCTGTCGGCCCAAAAAATTAGAAACGAAATATCAATTTGTAATCTAGTGCTAGGATCGGGACATCCTTTTTATTTATGTGTTCTCTATTATTATTTCTCCTTAATTTGATTGGTCTAAGTTCTGCACGCAATCCTCATTATGGTCCAGGCTACGACGCTCAACGTCGCCTTCAACTCCCATAACAAATCGCTCCTGACCATCATGATGTCCAATAATGTGAGTAGTACCGCTCATCACATTAGCTTAGTTTTTTTTTTTTAGAATGGATTTGAACTGAAACAAAGTGCATGTTCATTTTCAAATGGTTACGGACTTAGTTCATTTAGTGCTAGACAATAAAAAAAAAATAATAATAATTGTAGTGCGGTTCTTTGGCTGGATGAAATTAAAGTCACCTTAAAACAGTGCTTCTCAAATAGTGGGGCGCGCCCCCCTTGGGGGGCGCGAAGCTATTCCTGGGGGGGCGCGTGTGACCCTGGGGAACAGACTTTTTTTTTGGCAGTACTAGAATAAAGTGTAATTGCGCGTTTACTACAGCAGGGGGCAGTGGCGCTCTCATTGTTACTTCTGTCACGTTTGCGACAGTGCAACATTTTACGACTTACAAGACAAGTTAGGATAGTCACGGTGGGGAGGGGGGGCGCGAATAGTTTTCTTCTTGCTAGGGGGGGGCGTAACAGAAAATAATTGAGAAGCACTGCCTTAAAATCAGACAAACTGACCACCAGTGTAGATTGGAGAAGTACAAAGTAAAAAACAAAAAAAAAAACACCTAATGTTGTTAACAGTGGGTGTGAAGTTCTTTTTGTCTCCTTGCAGTTTGTGGAAATCAAAGGAAGCGTTTTCAAGAAATTCGAGAAGAACAACCTGTTCCAGATGTCAAACAGCGGTAAGTGAATCCCACGATGAAGCAAAAAAACGTCAATTGGAAGGATCTACGCAGGGATTCATTTTCGTTTGTATTGTATGTTGCCCTCAGACATAAAAGAGAGGTTCACCAACTACATCCTCCTACTCATCGTCTGTCTGAGGAACATGGAGCAGTTCTCCTGGAATCCCGGTAAGCATATCCATAAAGTCGCATTGGGCAATTTTGGACAACCTGTCAAAACAGCCAAGCTGTTGTTTTCCTTTCAGATCACCTGTGGGTGCTGTTTCCCGACGTGGCCATGGTGATTGCCTCCGAGATGGCGGTGGACGTGGTCAAGCACGCCTTCATCACCAAATTCAACGACATCAGCGCCGACGTGAGTGCCAACAAGCTCACACTCGGGATGTTCCATTATTCCATGTTGTCATCACCCGAGTGGTTCTTTCTGCATCATTGATGGGTTGCTGCACAGTTCTGCAATGGGACCCACTGACACAGGAAGGGATTAGCCACTTTATCTTCCACGCTGTCAAAGCTAATCACTAAAATCTCGCTCACGATAAAACCTGGAGTCCATCTTTCACAATCGACACATTCTCGGTTACTCCAGCTAATATGAAGCTGCCGGGATTCAAACCCAGAACCTCTCGATTGTGAAACGGATAAGCTAACCACAGATACCCACCGGGCTGTGACGCTAATGCTAAATTTACGTACGACGTACTAAGCACACCAAAATGTGTCCTGTATTTATTTTGATGGCGATTGCATCACTGTTGTCATTTTGCCTATATCGGCGTCACAGGTTTACGGGGAGTACCGAGCCAGTCTCGCCTTCGACCTGGTCAGCAGTCGACAGAAAAACGTGAGATGTTGCAGTAAATTGTGTGTGCATGTGTGTTTTGGAAATGAAGTCAATTTCAGGTAATAATTTGTGTTTAGCGTCATATGAACGCGTCTTTGCCGTGCACTCTTAAAGCTACTGGGTCAAGGCCAACCCAAACATTTATACAAGGGCTGTTGCTAAAAAAAAAAAAAATAGGAATCCTAGTTTTTTTAGTAATAATTGAAATCACAAAAAATAAGACTTATTTTTTTGAAACAACAAAACATGTAATATTAATTATTTTAAAAATAAAGATAAACTTAGAGCCTTGCATATTAATAATTCTTTTTTTACGATTATTCCAATGTTGCAATTATGAATATTCATTTATTACGTAAAAATTGTAACCGTAATTAATTCATACCCAGCGGCATCACAATTTTGATCCAGTACCGTTTTTTTCCGTGTATAGTGCGCAAAATTTTACTAATTTATTGTCCTAAAATCCGGGGTGCGCATTATACATGGGTACAAAAAAAAAAAAAAAAAGAATTTTTTTTTTTTTTAATTTTTTTTTTTTTTTTTTTTTAAGTCCCAATGATCGTCACACACGCAGGGAGGCAATGGGTCCCATTTTTATAGTCTTTGGTATGGTCTTAACTAGGCTGGATGTAATTTTTTTTGTTGGCGTTGATTTCTCCGACTGCCCG
Source organism: Syngnathus typhle (assembly GCF_033458585.1). Lineage (NCBI taxonomy): Eukaryota > Metazoa > Chordata > Actinopteri > Syngnathiformes > Syngnathidae > Syngnathus > Syngnathus typhle. The sequence goes on from NC_083740.1 coordinate 1,675,137, forward strand.
TAAACGCACCACCGCGCTTCGTGCGCGCACGGGACAGCAAACGAGCAGGTGATCGAGCAAGCGTCTGATACGAGAGCATTGCGGTCGCATGGAGCGTGTTTGAAGTGAACAGCAGAAAGGAAAGGCAAAGTGTTGTGAAATAAAATGCACAGAACGGATGCGCAAGACACGTCAGCTATATAAAGAGCGAGAGTTGTTTTCTTCCTATTAGTTTCAATTCACAGTTTAATTAGCAGTTTCAATCAGCAAATAACAAAATGCGTATTACAGGTAATATTTTATTTCACAACACTTTGCCTTGTTCCTTTCGTCTCTGCTGTTCATCCTAAAACACAAAGGCGCTCTTTAAGCAATGCGACAGTGAGCGCCCGGCGCGCTGCGGTTGCGCGACCGCACCAATTAAGCTCCCTGCGCAGTGCGCACTGAGGTCCACTTAAATTTTAGAAAGTACATCAGGACTTTAAAAAGATCTTCTAAATTTCAGCGACGGCTCTGTCACAATAATCGGCCAGCCCGGTGCAGTTGGGCGGTCGGCGGCGCGCTACGGTTGAGCGTTCTCTCGCACGCTCTCTCTCTCGCTCTCTCTCGCTCTCGCACACACGCAAACCGGATATCATACGGAGGCCGCCATTACAGATGCGCAGAACGGATGAGCAAGACACGTCAGCTATATAAAGAGCGAGAGTTCAGTTCTCTACCTAAATCCGTATTACAGGTAATATTTTATTTCACAACACTTTGCCTTGTTCCTTTCTTCTCTGCTGTTCACTTCAAACACGCTCCATGCGCACGGAGCGCGGTGGTGCGTTTACGGGCAGTCGGAGAAATCAACGCCAACAAAAAAAATTACATCCAGCCTAGTTAAGACTATACCAAAGACTATAAAAATGGGACCCATTGCCTCCCTGCGTGTGTGACGATCATTGGGACTTAAAAAAAAAAAAAAAAAAAAAAAAATTAAAATTTTTTTAAAAAAAAAATCATAAAAATTCGGTGCGTATTATACATGGGTACAAGCTTTTTTCCAGCATCAGCATGCCATTTTTAGGGGTGCGTACTATACATGGGGGCGCACTATACACGGAAAAAAACGGTATTTGTATTTGACAGGCTTATACAGACTACAGTGATTCTGTGTCCAGGAGAATGGGCTTCATTCCGCTTCCTCTAGCACTTCTGGTCAGTAGCCTCACGTATAAAAGTTTATTTCTTGTATTTATCCATTGTATCGTGTACATTTTATTGCACACGTTTCTTCACCCAGCTGATCCGCGTGGTCAGCAGCTCAGTGAAGATCCAGGGCTCGCTCTCCTTCATGTGTGTGCTGCTTTTCTATTTTGGGTAAATGTCCGCCTTGGTGCTCTTATTATTTTGTATTCTAAGAATAGCACATTCAACCCGTGCATTATTTGTTTGCGAGCAGGCTGATCACTCTGAAGGTGCTCAACAGCATCGTCCTGCTGGGGACGTCGTGCGCCTTCGTCAAAGACGCAAATATGGAGGAGAAACTTTTCGAACCGCCGCCATCGGCCGTCTCCAGCCGCGTCAACTCGCGGGCTCACCGCGCCAAGCCACCTCCCACTGCCTCGGCGCAGCAAGGTAGCATCAACGACATTTAATAGGAGCTAATGCGTACAATTTAGCCCTCTCTGTTTCAACCAGCACAGACATCGTTCCTAAAACCCGCAATTGTTCCCACAGAACCGACGACGGACAAATCCGGAATACCCCTGGCGTCAGTCAGCCCGCAGCCGGCCTACGTGGCAGAGAGCACCGCCCTCCCCGCTGCCGCCATCCCCAAGAGCGACTCCGACGTCTTCCTCACCACCCCCGACGAGGAGGACGACCTCATCAAGATCATCAACACGGACACGGGCCTGGACGAGGAGGTGTTGGCTCCTCGGACCCCCAAGAAAGACTTACTGGAAATCGATCGCTTCACCATCTGCGGCAACCGCATCGACTGAACTCCGGAACGGAGGCGGCGACCGATCAGTATTTATTAATTTATTACAGACACAAACCAGCAGAGGCTTTAAGCTGTTATCACCTGCCTGCCGGCCCGGCGCAAGGTGCCCACCGGGGCTCGCCGGACCCGCTGCCGGTTGCTGCGCGACCTGCTTAAGACAGCGTAGAGACAGAAGTCCCGGAATCCAGAGATGTGAATTTGTTGCTGTCAAGGTTACAGCTGCACTGTGTGTGTTTTCTTTTTTTAAAAAAAGCACAATCCACAGTTGGCCATTGTTTTAAGAAAGAACAAATTTTATGATTTTTTTTAAAACTTTTTTTATTTCTAGTGAACAAATTTGATGTTTTTACTGAAGTGGCCGGCTTGTTTTAACAAACTGGAATCCTGATGCCATTTTTTTAAACATTTTACTGAGTCATTAGCCCGAAAAGCTAGCAGTTGTTCTGCCTGGGGGGTAGATAGTATCATTATTTTTAAGGGTACAGTAATCATTTGCGGAGAATAGTGACTGAGCCCTATCCAAGGGTGTGTACACTTTTTATACCAACTGTACCTAAATGCATCAATCTCATCTTTTACTTGCTGCCTCTTTGATTATTTAACTAAATGAACAAAGTTACTGATAGCTTCTTGATTTGCTTCTTGCTCAGTCATTGTGTGTGAATGTGGGCGCGTGAGATATATTCCGAACACAACAAGAATAAAAAATGAGTTTTAGAATTTTTTTCGTCTTACATCGTAATACACTTCACCCAGTCAGCGCAATCATGTACCGTAATTTTCGGACTATAAGTCGCGTTTTTTTTTTTTCATAGTTTGGGTGGGGCGACTTATATTCAGGAGTGACTTATATACATATATATGTTTTTTTTCACTTTTTTGGGCATTTTATGGCTGGTGCGACTTATACTCCGGTGCGACTTAGTCCGAAAATTACGGTACGTAACATGTTTAGTATTGTAGTTTCATTTTAAAGTAGTGTACAACTGCACTGCATTAAAGTTACAGCTGTTCAAAATGGTGGACAAACAAATGGTTTGAAACCACTAACTTTGAGCAGCGCAATAGATAATTGTTGTCGAACATGAACAAATCATTTAGGAATAGTATACAGGGAAATTCAAATGTAGAAATGGGCCAGTTTATTATAATAATAATAAATTCCATGTTTTCTGGAATTAAACGGCATCGGAATTCGATCGGGTGTACCTAATGATATGTCCCTATGCCAAAAAGATAATGGCGTTGGCGCGGTGTTGGGAGACGCGGGTAACTCAAGGAACCGTCAACAAATATAACGAAAAGTCGCAAAACGGCTATCGCTCTCTTTGCCGTGCACACATCAAATTAATCAGTAAAAGGCTTTTTGATAAGAAATGAACATATTTCCAATATATTTGTGTCATTTCTGCTTTTGTTCTATTTTTACGAAGCATGATTTGTGTGCGTTACTTTGGTGACGTTCCCTGGTCTGTGTAAAGCGGGATTTAGAGCTCAGCCGGCGGGAGGATGAGTGACAGGCGGTCCACCGCACGTCAAATTCTTTTCACTACCCCTGTCGAAGGAGCGAGGTACCCCGGGGAAGATGTGTATCGACAGTGCGGACGGAGCCGACTGGAGCTAGCGAGAGTTTGGAAAAGTTACCGCCCGCTTAATTGCGCCGCTGAGGTGTGAGGTCGTCCGGGGTTCGGACTGGAGCAGGTGTCCTCTCTTCTTCGGACAACTCGTCTTCGAACTCCCGGATTTAATTTTTATACCCCCCCGTGAGCCCTCCTTTCGGAGGCATGTTGTGGACACGGTGGCTCGTCTTGCTGCTCTGCTGGTGGGGGGCCGTCAGCGCCACCACCACGGCCGAGAACGGCCAATATGAGCTGGCCCAACAGGGTGAGTCGAGAGCGGAACCTCACCGGCAGCGCTCGCCCCCGCCGGTGGAGCCGCTGGATTTCGGCTTCGTCCCGGCGGCGGTTTATGACACCCACGCGTACTACGAGCCCGGAGCCATCGGGATACTCTTCCATATGGTCCACGCTTTTCTCTACGCGGTCCAGCCCAATTCCTTCCCCAAAGGTCAGGCCATTTTCAATTGCTCAAACTCATAAAACAACTTTTACTTTTCTTGTCGCCGCTTTTCCAGCAACGACACACAAAATTCAGGGTTTCCTAATGATTTTTTCCTGTTTTTGACCAGAATTCCACATTTCTACCTAAAAAAATGTAAATATCACATTCAAGAAAAAGTCCAAATCATAACGTTCGTTAACGGAGCCGTGATGGATCATATTCCCTTCTTTTATTTAAATATCAAATTTCTATCAAAACTGGGATGAAATTGACATTTTTCCTCTACACTTGCTGATAATCCAGTTTACAATTATAAGTACTCCCAGGACGGGGCGATTCATTCAAGTTGATTTGTCAGGATTTGATTTTTAATATATATTTTTTTTTAATTTTTCAAGTCATTTTTTGCGGCTTTCATCATTCATTCGTGATCCATGCTGATGTGCACTGCATATATAAAAACATTTTGGATAGAGGGGAGCTAATTCGGACAGCGTTGCCTATTAGCTAATGCTAGCTTGCTATAATTCTACAATACAATACTTTTTCAATGACTTTTTGGCATTTAAGTGAGAGCTCTTTCTAATATTTGATCTTCTGTTAAAGACACGGAGGACATGGTGCTAGCTAAACAACAAAGTCCAAATGCGCGCCATCAAAGAGCAGATGCTATTTACACAGAAAGTATTTACACACCGTAGATAATACACATGACATCCTGGTCGTTCGTTCCATTTTATTGGTACATTAGGTGAAAATCTTTTTGTTTACGTTACCGTTCATATGTGCGTCATAAGTGCATATGGGCCCTTGCGTCATACACGCATCAGAGCACCTGTCTTGATAAAGAGGCCGCTGCTTTAGTGCATTGACCTTTCGGTCACCATGGAACTTTTGTGGTTTGACCAATTTGAACAGGAGTCAATAAATCTTTCATTCTGCAAATCTCAAAATTCAGAAATTAATCTAGCACAACCACTCATACCACTTTTTTTATTCAGGAATGTATATTTCCTAATCATAAAAAAAAAGATGTGCTTTTTTGTGGGTCTTGTTTTAAAAAAATAATTTCATGTTGATCGCCACGTGTGTGCTCTAGTGATGCTGATCCCATAAACCAACGTTATGATCAGATTAATACGAGTTGCGGCTCAATAGCCATCAATTACGTCGTCGCCGTTGTGGCGTCACATGACTGCTGTGAAGTCAACAACGAGGTGCAGGGTAGAATCCTCGTGGATGAATTTTTAGTCACGCCACGTTCAAAACCCAGTGTGTCTGTGAGTCGTCACGTTGGTGTGTTGTCAAAGTGGAATAGGATTGGAGGCATTTAAGTCGCAGCCATTTTTGGTGTGCGGGGTTAGGCCAGCGGAGCTGGCTAATCAATTAACAGATCAGCGATTAGGAGAGGCTTTCCTAAGTCACCTACATCATTGCGTAAAACTTTAATCCAGCCGAACCATATGCTGCCATTGCCGGGAACTCTCCGTCTTCTGCATAACACAGGTGGTCCACATCTGTGGAATTGTTGGGCAGATCAATAAAATGGTGTTGGTCAGCGTGTGAATTATATTTCATTTATATTTTGTTCTGAAGCTACTTTAATTGGCTGAAAATTAGTGTTCACTCCCACAACGGCGCACATTTAACAGCTCCGTTTGCTGTATTTTGTTACTCTGGGTTCTGGTAAATGACACGTAGATCCTCACCCGTCCCTTCAAATCCGTGTGAAGGTTTGGCTTGCAGCGAAGAAGCATTTTGGGCTCTTTCACTTGTGTGAGGAGTCTTATCCGTCTGACAAACACACACACCCACTGGATAGATTAGAGGATTAGCATTCCCGGAGCTAATGCTAACCTGCTGAAACTGCGACTAGTGCAGATGGCATTGTCAAACACACACACTCACTTGTGCCAGCCATACAAAAAAATGGGTCAGTCTTGTTTTGTCTGTTCCACTTCAGGGCTGTGATTGGTTGTCGACAATTCTTTTTTTTTTTACATGGGATATAGGCCACAATGTTTCCTTGATTGACAAGTGGCCATTTTCTCAAAATATTCCTTTTAATTGAGTAGCTAAATAATATTAATATTATGAACTTGCTTGTTGAGTAGTTTAGGTGAGGTGGGTGTGAGGTCACAGAGATGCCACGTCGGTTCAACATCTTCGGTTAATCTCTCCGAGCGGGTCAGCGCCGAGGATTGTGCCCGACTATATTTACTGGTTGTTTGCTTTAATCATGAGAGACTTGTTTGCCTCACACAGGAAGATTTGGCAGGAAGGAATTCAAACAGACCAGTTAAAGAAAGTATTCTTATATGACAAATGAAGAGAATACAGAATTTACAGAATCATTAAACAGAGTTTTAAGTTTCTAGTTTTAATTGTTTACATGTTTAATTGGGATGCTTGTTTCCCCCCCCCCTTCCTTTTTGTCTCCAGTATCTTCCCTCCTACTGGGTCACTGAACTAAGCTGTCTAAGCTTAGCTGCCCTCTGCAGCTAATGCTAACTAAGAAGCTGCGAAGAAAAAAAAAAGGTGGTGCTGATACGATTCACTTGCGATACATCAGCAGACTTGCACCCCCCCCACCAAATTCCTTTAAATTCAACCAGATTCACCAACCTGGGGGGACGGGACGGTCCAGGTGGTGTGCGAGATGGTTTGGTTCTCGGGAACCTTCTCCGTCAATCAAAATGAATTACCGTTATGGTCGCGGCTGAATTTTTGTATGTATGTCAAAGTGTACCTAATGAAGTGACTGGCGAGTGTACGGAAGCATGTGTGCGTGTTTACCTGCTGAGCGACAGTGGAGGGAGGGGGGTGAGTCACAGCACAGGTAAGCTTAACGTTAGCTGACCTACATAAAACACGCTGCCATGTTTTGCACTTGGCAGAATTCTGCTCTCACGGTGGACACTTGTTGCTAGGTAGATTTTTCGGGGTACAGTCAATTATGTTGCTGATGGGGACAGTCAAGTCATGTTTTTCCACTTGTTGCTTGGCAGAATTTGACCATTTTATCCTCTTGTTGCTAGGCAGAATTCCATCATATTAAAATATTCATGTTTTTGTTTTTTTCTCCCCAGATTTAATTGTTAAAGTCATTCAACAAAATATGGGCGGAATCAAATTTCATGAATGGAGAAAGGTTTGTCCTCTATTTCCTTTTGTATCACATTTTAATGGTTGACACTGACATTTTTCCTACCTCTCCTCATCATAAACACGATGCAGCCAGACAACGTCGTCCTTCTTCTCGAGGTATGCGCCTCAAGACATTCAGTTGAACCAACCTGATTGGTTACCAAGGGTGACTGACAAGTGTTGTATCTCCGCCCATCTAACAGGGGTCATACTACGAGTTGGGCTTCCTGGTGTGCGCGACCATCGGCGTTTTGTTCGTGGTCCTGGTTCCCCTGGTGGGCATGTGCTTCTGCGTTTGTCGTTGCTGCGAGAATTGCGGCGGAGAGATGCACCAGAGACAAAGGAAAAACGCCGACTGCCGCCGAGGCTTCTTCACCGCCACGCTTATCGCCACCACCACCTTTATCATGTGAGAACCCCAAAACAATTTCGAAAAGACCACCAACATGACTGTGCTTGTTGCTAGGCAGACTTCATGGGGCATAGTCATAACTGCCCCGTCACCTGTTACTATCTTCGATTAATAGTGTCGGGGTCATATTTTATTTGATTTAAAATGAATCAATTGATGTGTGTGTCAGTCTGGGGGTGCTCGTGGCCTACGCAGCCAACTACAACATGAGCTCCCACATCAAGAACACTCGGCGGTTGATCAACACCAACATCAGAGACTTGAAGACGTTCGCCAACAACACACCCGCGGTAAGCACTTTTTCCACTCACTCAAGTGGCAACCTAAAAAAAAGAGCGCCAAAATTCACTTTTGTCACTTTCTCACAGCAAATCGAATACATGACAGCGCAGTACACAACGGCCAAAAATAAAGTCCTGTCCGAACTTGACAGTAAGTGGCTTTAGGGTACATTTCATGAACGCCTCCTAAAACTTTTTTTAAACTGTATTCTCGTGGTAGATATTGGACCTTTGCTGGGCGGGAGGATTCACAGTCAGCTGGAGAAGGAAGTGGTTCCCTCGCTGGACACGGCCCTGCGTATGGCAGGAGGTACATGCTAGCTCGTTAGCTGTTTTTTTAAATGTTGGTTTCATTTGAAAGATGCTCTCAACTTGAAAAAAAAATTCTCTTTCTTTCATTTCACATGTTCTTTTCTCCGAAAGTAAAAGTTGAGAATGCTATCAAAGGTAACGAGAAATGTTCTGGATTTATGTTTGTGACTTGAAATGTGTTAGAAACTGGTTCGAGCGTGGTGGTTTGTGTCATATTTGTGCTCCTCCCTCGTGGTTCTTTCACACCATTTTGATGGTCAAAATGTATTTTTGATGGGAAATAATGTTGCTTTGTAGCCATGCGTGAGACAAAGGAGGCCCTGGAGAGCGTCAGCTCCTCACTGCAAGTCCTCCAAGAAGGCACAGACCAGCTCAAGGACAGTCTGTCCACCGAACGAGCTTCTCTGTCCAACACCTTGTCGGACCCGGCCTGCACCAACGGCGCCGTGTCGCCGAGCTGCAACGCCATCCGCTCCTCGCTTTTCCAGCTCGGCATCAACGCTGACTTTTCAAAGGTGGCTTCCGGGCAAGCTTTCAAAATAAGTGAATACGGGAAAAACGGCTAAATATTTTTTTTCCGCAGCTCCCAGATGTCGACTACGCCTTGGAGAATGTCAACACGGTCCTGAAGACAGACCTAAGCAACATTATTCAGAAGGTCTGTCTACCTCACATGTACTTTCTTTTTAGATTCTAACCCATTTTTTTCCCCCCCTCCACATTTAGGGCTACTCGTCCTTCAATGACACGCCGAGGCTGGTCAAAGAACAAACCAAAAACATTGTAGCAGGTACACAAACAACCTCCTTGTGTTTGCTTGTACTGTGAACCCTGTTTTTTTTTTTTTTTTGTTGCGGCTACATTCTAAAGCCACTAATAATCGCTCATGTAGAAACTGTACCACTATTAATATCATCACATTCTTTCACACCCCTTTTTCATTTGCCTTCTTTCGGACAACTAAACTGCAGAGTTACCTCGTGAGTGATCCTCAATGAACTTCCTAAGTTAAATGAAATAATCATCGTTGCTGTTTTGTGTATTAATTGCGTGTGTGATGCTTGCGTTTAGGAGTGAAAGGCATGCTAGATAAAATCGGCAGCGAGATCAACGGCTTCACCAAGATGTTCCCCGTGGAGGCGTCGCTGGCCAACTTCACAATCTTCCTCAATCAGGGACAGAAGAACATTGAGTCCTATTTTGCACAGATTGACCAGCTCGACTTCTACAGGTTTGCTTTTAACTAGTGTCCCAATAAATGGTTTAATCTCTCTCCAAATGTGGGATATGCTCCAGCACAAAAGTTGATTTAAATTTTTCTGCAGGTGGATTGGCTGCGTGGCAGTGCTGTGCACGGTGGTCCTCATCCTGTCCTTCAACATCCTGGGTCTGCTGTGCGGCACATGCGGTTACGACAAACAGGCCACGCCAACTACCCGCGGCTGCCTGTCCAATACGGGCGGGAACCTGCTCATGGCGTACGTACAAAGAATAATAGACTTAAAACAGAGATTGGGTATTCCAACTCAGCACCCAAACCATTTTTCCACAAATTGTTGTTGTTGTTGAACTGAAGAAACTCGAATAACTGTTCTGATTAGATTACAACCGATTTAGAGAATGTAAAATAATTTAGTTTAGGGTTGACTGCCATCTACTGGCCAAATTTAGGTTGGTAGCGCGTTCGATTGCCATTTTATTTCCACGTCACAGGCTTGGCCGTTAAAGAGCAGACAGGAACTCGGGTTCCACGTTGCTTTTTCATGTGGAGGTCACAACCAAATTTCCCCTTGCAGATAATTATTTTAGTCCCACCACTGCACTCTGCGACCACCCATTAATTGATGTCTTGTTTTTTCGGGTCTACGACAGCGGCGTAGGCTTCTCCTTCATCTTCGCCTGGGCGCTGATGGCCATCGTCACCGCACTGTTCCTCATTGGGGGCAATGTGGAGAAGCTGCTGTGTGAGCCGCTGGCCAGCCGGCAGCTGTTCCAGGTACAGCCCCTTTCGGAGCGTGTTGGATATAAATATATTCTAATCTCATCCTCCAAAGTGTGCCCCCCATTTTTTATTCATCTTTAATGCTTACATAATAGCGGTAGGCCAAATAAAGGATTTCGCTTTGATTATCCCTGTATGTGCGCTTAGATCATAGACACACCTTTCCTGGTCCATCCGGCCAAGAAGAACTTCCTCCCTGGAATGCTTTTTCAGAACCCAAACATTGACTTAACTTTGGGGAGCATGTACAGGTAAAAGAACAATAATATTTTCAAATAGTTGACATTTGTCATGGGCTAGCTGATGGTTTTGGATTCTTTTTAGGGAGTGCTACGATAACAACGGCCTGTATCACGCCCTGCAGCTTGAGACCATGTTTAACATCAACTCCTTCCTCAACAGAACAGTGGCAAGTGTCCCGCTCAAAATGTGACTTGCTCGTGAGAAGTGTTGTATAATATTAATTTTATCTTCTGCTTGTCATTAGTACAACAAGGACCTGGCCAAAGTGTTTGACAGTGTGGAGGTAGACCTCCAGGACATCTCGCTGCTGGAGCAGGCGGGCAGGGACAACCTCATCAATTTTGCCAACACGGGCATTGGAATCATCGATTATGAAGCATACCTGGCTGAGGTGGCAAGATGTGGATAATTGTCATGTTATTAATTAAGTGCAAGGTTGGAAGTTGCATGTTGCTTAATGAGTCCGTTACTTCCAAATTTGGGAAGACCTGTAATGAGGCACAGTCACCAACAGAGGGCAGCGATACACAGTTATACCTTTTAAGTTAGTCAATCATTTGGTCAGTTAGTTCGTCACTCAGGCATGGAGTTAGTTACTAACTTAGTGACTCAGTTGATTTCTTAATCAAGTCATTAGTTATATTTTCCAGTCAATCAGTTGACTGGACTTGATTAGAAAATAGATGTACTTCCCTCGACGGGAGTTGCTCACTGGATATTCGGTTAGAAATAACAAATAAATCACAAAGATCGCGGATCTAAAAGTATGTTTTTTATTTTCTAGGTCAACAAGGGAATCACGCTCGTTGATCTTCTGACGTTTGCTGCTGACCTGGAGGGGCAGGCTGACCAGCTTGTGAGTTAAGAAAGTGCAGAAAACTGTTTGTTTCCATGCATTGGTGGTTCAGTGGTAGAATTCTCGCCTGCCACGCGGGAGGCCCGGGTTCGATTCCCGGCCAATGCAACTACCTTTTTTTTTTTTTAAACTTCCCTAAACATGTGGCAAGCGTTACCTTGGTTCCCAGATGTTTTTCTTTCCTTTGTATTTATTTCTGTGTGTGTATTTGCAGCCACGTGGCGCTCTGGAGAACGCGCTGAAAGGTCACGCTAGCAGTATCCGACAGATTCACAGAGAACTGGTGGTCCCCATGGAGCAGGCCATGGTACATTCCATGCAACACACACACACACGTACAACACATGTTTATAAATTATTCTACTTCAACCTCAATTTCTTTCCTCTCATTCACTGTGACAGAAATATGTCCGTGCCAGGGTAAGCGCGGTGACACTGGTTGTTGTGTTTTGATTCTAGCGGTGCCGTGGTGATGTGACCTTGTGCCCTGTGGACTCGTTCATGAAAATTCACAAACGACACATTATATTAGGGTAACGAGTGTTTTCGTGTCATTGTCTAGAGCACCTTGAATCAAAGTATAAAGCTGCTGCAGAAAACCTCCAGCGACCTGCCGGTGAGGCACTACAATTTTTTAAATTTCTTTATCTATTTTTTATTTTGCATTTTATCCAATATTTTTCTGTGATAGTGATCATTATAAATGTTTCTTTTTAGCATTATATTTTAGTTTTCATTTTACTTTTATTTGACTGGTCCACTTAGGTGTCAAACTTTTATTTTGTAATTTCTTTTTTTGCTTTCAGGTGACTTTTTAGCCATTTTTCAATCATATTTCATATCTGATTTTACTTGAATTATACTTTTATACACCATTTACTGTGTAACGTGTCACTCATAAATGTTCACATATTTTTTAGGTGAAGGTGACCAACATCCTGAGCGCCCTTGATGCTTCCGAGTACCTCATCACTAACAATGCCTCACATGTGGTCAAGCAGGTACATGCATAAAATATGGGAGAGGGTACATTTTAGGGGAAGTGTGTAAAAGGTTTTGATTTTTCATTGTTCAATCACTTTAAAAACTCACTATCGATTTGATTCATATGCAAAAAAGATGTGCTTGCATTCTAATAGGTCACCACAAGATGGCACTACATATTGCACAATGTCCTTTAAAGTGAAGCAAGTATTATAATTTGCTTTTATTCTGTGTGCTCAGGAAACCAAAAACTATGTCCAAAGCTTAGTGGGTTACTTCAAACAGTACACAAACTGGGTTCACGACTCTGTGAGTACGACTCCACCAAATTATTAAAATGATGCCCTAATGATCAAGTATATAATGTGTTTTGATTGTGCCTGCAGCTGATTGCAGAGGTGGCTCAGTGTAAACCCATCAGCAACATTGTGGACAGCATGGAGATTGTCGCATGCAGCTTCATTGCCGACTCAGTGGTAGGTCACTTTAACACTTAAAATGCGACATTTTAAATTGTGTAATTTTGTATGTGTCGGCATTGGTGGTTCAGTGGTAGAATTCTCGCCTGCCACGCGGGAGGCCCGGGTTCGATTCCCGGCCAATGCAATGTCCTTTTTTTGTTTTCTTAAAACAAGATCATCAAACATCTGCAACACAAAAAAAAATCTTTTGGGCGTTTTGGCAAGAAGTAACAGCCATACTGCTTCTCCGCAAGTATTGGTGGTTCAGTGGTAGAATTCTCGCCTGCCACGCGGGAGGCCCGGGTTCGATTCCCGGCGAATGCAACATCCTTTTTTATTTTTCTTAAAACAAGATCATTAAACATCTGCGACACAATAAAATATCGCGCGTTTTGGTACAAAGTAGCGACCATAATGCTTCTCAACAAGCATTGGTGGTTCAGTGGTAGAATTCTCGCCTGCCACGCGGGAGGCCCGGGTTCGATTCCCGGCCAATGCAACATGCATTTTTATTTTTCTTAAAACAAGCTCATCAAACATCTGCTACCCAATAAAATATTGTGCGTTTTGGTAGAAAGTAACGACCGTACGGTTACTTAACAAGCATTGGTGGTTCAGTAGTAGAATTCTCGCCTGCCACGCGGGAGGCCCGGGTTCGATTCCCGGCCAATGCAATGTCCTTTTTTTTGTTTTCTTAAAACAAGCTCATCAAACATCTGCAACACAAAAAAAAAAAAATGTTGCGCGTTTTGGTAGAAAGTAACGACCAAAATTCTTTTAGGCAAGCATTGGTGGTTCAGTGGTAGAATTCTCGCCTGCCACGCGGGAGGCCCGGGTTCGATTCCTGGCCAATGCAGTTTAGCTTTTTTTTTCTTTTTCTTAAAACAAGATCATCAAACATCTGCAACACAAGGAGGCCCGGGTTCGATTCCCGCCCAACGCATCGTCCTATTTTTTACTTAAAACGAGATCATCAAACATCTGGCAACACACACAAAAATAAATATATTGCGCGTTTTGGTACAAAGTACAATGCAATGTCGAACCATCCTTTTTTATTTTTCTTAAAACAAGATCATCAAACATCTGCTAAATAAAATATTGCGCGTTTTGGTAGAAAGTAACGACCAAAATTCTTTTAGGCAAGCATTGGTGGTTCAGTGGTAGAATTCTCGCCCGCCACGCGGGAGGCCCGAGTTCGATTCCCGGGCAATGCAATGTCCTTTTTTTGTTTTCTTAAAACAAGATCATCAAACATCTGCAACACAAAAAAATCTTTTGCGCGTTTTGGTAAGAAGTAACAGCCATAATGCTTCTCAACAAGCATTGGTGGTTCAGTGGTAGAATTCTCGCCTGCCACGCGGGAGGCCCGGGTTCGATTCCCGGCCAATGCAACATGCATTTTTCTTTTTCTTAAAACAAGCTCATCAAACATCTGCAACCCAATAAAATATTGTGCGTTTTGGTAGAAAGTAACGACCATAAGATTTCTTAACAAGCGTTGGTGGTTCAGTAGTAGAATTCTCGCCTGCCACGCGGGAGGCCCGGGTTCGATTCCCGGCCAATGCAATGTCCTTTTTTTGTTTTCTTAAAACAAGATCATCAAACATCTGGCAACACACCCAAAAAATAAAACGTTGCGCGTTTTGGTAGAAAGTAACGACCGAAATTGTGATAGGCAAGCACTGGTGGTTCAGTGGTAGAATTCTCGCCTCCCACGCGGGAGCCCCGGGTTCGATTCCCGGCCAATGCAAGACGCTTTTTTAATTTTTCTTAAAACAAGATCATCAAACATCTGCAACACAATAAAATATTGCGCGTTTTGGTAGAAAGTAACGACCATAATGCTTCTAAGAAGTATTGGTGGTTCAGTGGTAGAATTCTCGCTTGCCACGCGGGAGGCCCGGGTTCAATTCCCGGCCAATGCAACATCCTTTTTTATTTTTTTTAAAACAAGATCATCAAACATCTGCAACCCAATAAAATATTGTGCGTTTTGGTAGAAAGTAACGACCATAAGGCTTCTTAACAAGCATTGGTGGTTCAGTAGTAGAATTCTCACCTGCCACGCGGGAGGCCCGGGTTCGATTCCCGGCCAATGCAATGTCCTTTTTTTGTTTTCTTATAACAAGATCATCAAACATCTGCACCAAAAATTTTTTTGCGCGTTTTGGTAAGAAGTACCAGCCATAAAGCTGTACTGCAAGCATTGGTGGTTCAGTGGTAGAATTCTCGCCTGCCACGCGGGAGGCCCGGGTTCGATTCCCGGCTAATGCAACATGCTTTCTTGTTTTTTTTTTAAACAAGATCATCAAACATCTGCAACCCAATAAAATATTGTGCGTTTTGGTAAAAAGTAACGACCATTAGGTGTCTTAACAAGCATTGGTGGTTCAGTAGTAGAATTCTCGCCTGCCACGCGGGAGGCCCGGGTTCGATTCCCGGCCAATGCAATGTCCTTTTTTGTTTTCTTATAACAAGATCATCAAACATCTGTAACACAAAAAAATCTTTTGCGCGTTTTGGTAAGAAGTAACAGCCGTAATTCTTCTCCGTAAGCATTGGTGGTTCAGTGGTAGAATTCTCGCCTCCCACGCGGGAGCCCCGGGTTCGATTCCCGGCCAATGCAACTTCCTTTGTTAGTTTTCTTAAAACAGGATCATCAAATATCTGCTACACAATAAAAGATTGCGCGTTTTGGTAGAAAGTAACGACCAAAAATACTTCTCGACAAGCATTGGTGGTTTAGTGGTAGAATTCTTGCCTGCCACGCGCGAAGCCCGGGTTCGATTCCTGGCCAGTGTATCATCTTTTTTTTGTTTTCTTAAAACGAGATTATCAAACATGTGCAACACAAAAAAATGAAATGTTGTGCGTTTTGGTAACGACAATAATGCTTCTTATCAAGCATTGGTGGTTCAGTGGTAGAATTCTCGCCTGCCACGCGGGAGGCCCGGGTTCGATTCCCGGCCAAAGCATCATCCTTTTTTTGTTTTCTTAAAACAAGATCATCAAACATCTGGCAACACACCTAAAAAATAAAATGTTGCGCGTTTCGGTAGAAAGTAACAACCATAATGCTTCTTAACAAGCATTGGTGGTTCAGTGGTAGAATTCTCGCCTGCCACGCGGGAGGCCCGGGTTCAATTCCCGGCCAATGCAACATCCTTTTTTATTTTTTTTAAAACAAGATCATCAAACATCTGCAACCCAATAAAATATTGTGCGTTTTGGTAGAAAGTAACGACCAAAAATACTTCTCGACAAGCATTGGTGGTTTAGTGGTAGAATTCTTGCCTGCCACGCGCGAATCCCGGGTTCGATTCCTGGCCAATGTATCATCTTTTTTTTGTTTTCTTAAAACGAGATTTTCAAACATTTGCAGCACAAAAAAATGAAATGTTGTGCGTTTTGGTAACGACAATAATGCTTCTTTTCAAGCATTGGTGGTTCAGTGGTAGAATTCTCGCCTGCCACGCGGGAGGCCCGGGTTCGATTCCCGGCCAATGCATCATCCTTTTTTTGTTTTCTTAAAACAAGATCATCAAACATCTGCTACACAAAAAAATCTTTTGGGCGTTTTGGCAAGAAGTAACAGCCATACTGCTTCTCCGCAAGCATTGGTGGTTCAGTGGTAGAATTCCCGCCTGCCACGCGGGAGGCCCGGGTTCGATTCCCGGCCAATGCATCATCCTTTTTTTGTTTTCTTAAAACAAGATCATCAAACATCTGGCAACACACCTAAAAAATAAAATGTTGCGCGTTTCGGTAGAAAGTAACAACCATAATGCTTCATAACAAGCATTGGTGGTTCAGTGGTAGAATTCTCGCCTGCCACGCGGGAGGCCCGGGTTCGATTCCCGGCCAATGCATCATCCTTCTTTTGTTTTCTTAAAACAAGATCATCAAACATCTGGCAACACACCAAAAAAATAAAATGTTGCGCGTTTTGGTACAAAGTAGCGACCATAATGCATCTTATCAAGCATTGGTGGTTCAGTGGTAGAATTCTCGCCTGCCACGCGGGAGGCCCGGGTTCGATTCCCGGCCAATGCATCATCCTTCTTTTGTTTTCTTAAAACAAGATCATCAAACATCTGGCAACACACCTAAAAAATAAAATGTTGCGCGTTTTGGTACAAAGTAGCGACCATAATGCATCTTATCAAGCATTGGTGGTTCAGTGGTAGAATTCTCGCCTGCCACGCGGGAGGCCCGGGTTCGATTCCCGGCCAATGCATCATCCTCTTTTTTTTTTTCTTAAAACGAGATCATCAAACATCTGGCAGCACACGCAAAAAAAAAAAATGTTGCGCGTTTTGGTAGAAGGTAACGACCAAAATTCTTTTTAGCAAGGCTTTTTTTTTAACGAGCTGACCAAACATCTGGAAGCATTCACGCGTTTTGTGAGAACGGAACATTGCTTCACTCCAACATTCCACAAGCATTGGTGGTTCAGTGGTAGAATTCTCGCCTGCCACGCGGGAGGCCCGGGTTCGATTCCCGGCCAATGCAACTTCCCTTTCATTTTTAAAAAAGTGCTCTTTTGTTGTTTTTCTAGAATACCTTCTGGCTTGGACTGGGTCTCTCCAGCATCCTCCTGCTCCCCAGTATCATCATCTCCATCAAACTGGCCAAATACTACAGAAGGATGGACACAGAGGACGTGTTTGAAGAGTGAGTCCAGACAGCACCTAAATTACATTACTTGCACACGGTAAAGAGATCCAATACAAGAGCTGTAAATCACTTTTCTTTATCTGTCTGGGTCAGAATTCTTTCCCAGCTCTTGTAATGGATGTCAATGTGTATCGATACTTTATTAACATTTATTCTCTCTTCTCCTTCCTCTGTTTTTCAACTCACCATTAATTTGTCGAATCACCATTTTTCATACTCACATGATTTCCCTCAGCACCACTTACCCGTGGCTGGTTGCACTTTGACTGTCGTCACGTTTCGTCCTCACTTTGACTTTGGATCTTTACCTTCATCTTCATTCTCAAAAATCATCTCCTCTCTTGGATGAATCCCTCAATTTATGCTTTCCGATGATCTTCTTGACTCTGGACACTTTGCCACCGGACTCTTGTTTTACATTACAGGTCATACAGGTAACCACGGTGAACAATACCTTTTTGGAAACCGCCATGCAAACACTGGAGATAGCCCACTGTCGTTCTAATTTGCTCAAATGTGTGTGAATGTGCAGTAGCTCCCCCTATAGTGACACCCTGTTCCGATTCCCTCGAGCCTCGGCTCCCTCAATCTGCGTCGACTGCTGATTCAAAATGGAGGTCGTCTCCTCCGTAACAAGGTCAAAGGTAAATCCTCTTACAGTTTCAGGGCTTTGAACAAAGCGGTCGCCGGCTGGCAATCATCGGGATCGGAGTCTTATCCTCTTGAGCAATCATCTGTCACTTTTGTCTCTGATGTGACAAGAAGCCATGAGGAGAAGAAAGCTGCACTTTTTGTGTGTTCACGTCGGACCTGCCAACTTGTGGCAAGATGTGTAATTTGCAAGAAAGAAATATATTTGACATGAAAAAAAAAAAAAAGGGTGATTTTGCAACAATAAAATTATAATAGCATAATTGCAAGGAAAATATTGTCTTCACATCATATTTGAAAAACACTCGTTTTTGTTCGCAGTGGACAAGACAACTGGAACTGAAGCACCGATCATCGTGAGTGCTCGTTTCATCTCCTCATTTTAATTGAAGTCCCAAACTCAACAAAGGCAAGCAAGAAAGCCCAATTTATTAACTGTTGGGGATTCTCGACGTCGGCACCCCTTCTTCGCCCAAGGTAACTCGACATTACAGATTTCCTCTTCACGGTTTTGGATGATCCCGCAACCAAAAGGGGGGAGAAAAATGTCAACAAACAAGCAGGAACTCTTGAACTTGCCAGACAACTCATATATATTTATCCAAAGCTAGCTGAGCATGTTTTAATTAACCTAACTTTCCTGCGTAGTTACTTCCATCTCTCTACTCTCAGTCACACACAGTCACATGGACACATGTACATTTTTTATATATTTTTTGTTAATGTTTGTTTTTCTAACATATGTATAGCATTTTTTTTTTTTGGTAGAATTAGCCTTGTTTTTCTCGTGATAGCATCGATAGCTAGCATGGTTTGGGCTCGATAATGTACATCATGTTTTGTAATATAAAAAAAATTATATATTATAAATTATTTATATATACATATATATAATTTGACAATTGGAGAGAATCTGTTGGTATATTTATGTACCCATGGTCCATTGTAATGTTTTCAGAAAATTGAAAAGATATTTTTTACAGCAGCTTGTGAACTGCTTTTGCCCAACTTCCAAGATCATGCAAAACTAATCCGACAGAAAATAGTAAAAACTGATGAAGTCAACTCGTGAGCTATTTTCCCCTGATGTTTCTAAGCTAATGCTAAGCTAACAGGAAAAGAAAAATATGGTATTTCCCACAAAAATGAAATAACATCACAAAAGAGTTAATAATGCTCTGTGTATGTATGCGTGGGGGGGGGGGGTCTTTTCTGGCGGTATGGAGGGGCCAAACCCAAGTCCCAGTGTGTGTGTGTGTGTGTGTGTGTGTGTTTAGAGGTGGGTTCAAATCTATGAATAAAAAATCCAACAAGTGTTGGCTTTGTCTCCATGGCGGCTAACAGAAACTCTCAGTCACTCAGTCGGTCACATGCATGATAGAGTCGAGGCGAGAGAGCCGTAATATTAGCCACTTTGCCAAAGCACACACGACGCAACGGCTCGTACGTTTTTCGGGTGTTGACAGCGAGTGGCGTGATCTGAATGCATACATTTAGTCCACACAAATGATGGATTTCTTTCACGTCAAGAAATGGACAGAAGTAACGTAAAGTTGTTGTCATATAAAAACAAAACAAATATTGTATTACTACAGACATTATTCCCCCACGCACACACGCACTATGCTCCCCCCCCCCCCTTTTGATTGATGGACTTCCTGAATGGCCTAGCGCCAAGGGTGTTGGTAAGGAAATCAGGCAAGCGGCCGGCAGACTAAACATTGCCGCCACTCTTCTACTTTTGTGTCCCCTTTGCAGTCCACTTAACACTTGAAAGACATCCTCTGTTATCCTCAGGCCTCAATCAAAGCATTTTGGGCTCAACCCCTTTTGGAAAGCCTGCAGTGCACAGTGGTGCCTTGTGATCGAATTTTTTAACAACCCCCAAAAAAATCAATCTCGTAACTGCAATCCAATTCAACGCGCAACGTTATTAACAAAATGTATCCAGAAGTCTGTTACCGTAATTTTCGGACTACAAGTCGCGTTTTTTTTCATAGTTTGGGTGGGGGGGCGACTTATACTCAGGAGCGACTTATATACATATATATGTTTGTTTTTTTCACTTTTTTGGGCATTTTATGGCTGGTGCGATTTATACTCCGGTGCGACTTATAGTCCGAAAATTACGGTATATAAAACCTTTGCAAATCCGGGTAACATTTATTCTGGCACCTGAAAATAAAAAGGATGTGCTTCTAATTTAGGCACATCATCTTCCACCCTCTTAATAGGAATATAGAAACTCATACATGCATAAAAATATGTGCTGTATATTAATGTATCAATAGTGAAAGAAGGGCTTATGTGAGATTATATAATGTGTCATGAAGAGTTTTACCTCGCTCGTTATGTGTTCCGCATCACTGAAACTCCCCCCCTTCCCCTTTCCCCTGAGAATATATCACACACGCCAGACGTGTGTGTTTGCACGCCCGAGTGTGGCATGAGGGGGAGGAGGAGCCACATGTCGACCCGAAGAATGATATCTTTGTGCACCTCGACACGACACAGCCGCTCTCGGATGTTTTGGATAAAGTCAAAATAGAGCCTGACCAAAGGTGGAATTTTACAAGGGAGATCAAATGTGTATTTTATGCAAAAAAATATGCTAAAATATTAGCGGATTCAAATTGGTAATTTCATGAGAAAATGTCATTTTATGTTACAAAAAGTGCAAATATTCTGAGTATATGTTTTAAAATTGATTTTACAAGAATACTTTTCATGTTACAAAGAAGGTTTTTGATGGAAATTGCACTTTGGTCAGTTTATTCATTTGATTATTTAAAAAAATCCCAAAATGGAAATGTATTTTACCCAGGTAAGGTTTTCAGATTGTGAGAACAAATTAAAAACATAATGTTTGTATGGAGTAAAACAAATTGAGATATTACATTGGTGATTTTACGCATGATAAAATGATTTAAAAAAGTACACAAATTTAAATAAGTGCAGAATAAATCATTTAGATTTTGTACTAAAGTTACGAAAAAAAGTTCAAACATTGTCTTTTCTTAACATTAGTTCACTTAATTTTTAGTTAGTTCGTTTAGTTAGTCAGTTCTACTTATTTTTTAGTCTAAAAAAAAATTGCAATTTTTTGGTCTAAAAACAATTGCAATTTTTTTTTCCACATGAAAAAGTCTTGCGTGTCTGTACCCCCATGACCCCAACACATTCGTTGCCCTCCCCGCACCACATGTGTAGTGTAGGCGGAGCCAGATATACACCTAAAGAAAGACGTCTTTGTCCATCACGACCTTATAAAGCAGCGCCCGGACCCTCTCTGGCTTCCGCGCACCCTTTCCCACCTCCCGTGTACGTCCCGTAAACATCACTTCCAAAGATGTGGGCCCGAGTTCTCGTTCTCGTGATGGCGGCGTGGGCGTGCCGCGCTCAAATCAACAACGGCCTCAACCAACAGCAGCAGCGTAGCATCTGGGACGAGCCCATCCGTTTCAGCACCAAGAGCAAGGACGCCTGCACCATGGTGGTGTCGGGGGCCTCCGACTACACCCGCCTGCGCGTCTCCTGCAAGGGCCCCGCGGCGCCAAGCGGTGCCCAGGGCCGCGTGTACTACTGCGACTTCCAGGGCAAGCCCAATCTGTGCCGGGCCTACAGTCTTAACCCGCGCCACTACTTCACGCAGATCATGTGGGAGCTGCGCAAACTGAATCACGCCTGCCAGGGCGCCAAACTCTACCGGCCGCCCATGTGTAAGAGGCACCCCGACGAGGTCCAGATGACCTTCCTGTCTGCTTGGCCTCGTGCCGCCAAACCCACCAAACCGGCTGCTGGCTCCACCGACGCTCAACCCAAACCCGTCGGCACTCAGAAGCCGCAGAGGCCTCAGACACCCGTCAAGCCCCAGGCGGGCAAAGCCGTCCCGGCCCCCGCCAGGAAGACCACCCCCAAGCCGGCCAAGACCACTGTGAGGCCCTCGACGGATCTGCCTGAGTCTAAGGTGTCCCGCTTGGCCACAGAGTACTGCTGGAAGAGCTTCCACGGCATCTGCTCGTACGTCATCGGATTGTTCAAGAACTGACGCCGACGGGTGAGTCACCTTTACTACACATGGTCTCGATCTCATAATCCCTGTGCCACAATTCTAGAGCTATGTTAATCGCTAGGATTCGTTTACTGATGTGTTGTTGCTAGGCAGACTTCACAGGCAGTATTGCGGCTCTCCATTGGCTAATTAAAATATTTGCGACACAATAGAAAATAGGGAAGAGAAACTCAAAAAGAAGCACTCAGAGTTTATTATATTATTTATTGTTTGGGTATTTTGAGTAAGATGACTCATTCATACATCACGCTTCTGTTGTTTCAGGTGGGGGACACCACTGATGGATATGTCACATGACCTCGTCATTCTCAACTGAGTAACCGCTTGAAACGGAGGCCGAATAAAATCAAGAGTTCCACTTTTCATTCAGCTGTGTGTTGTTTGGCCTTCTTGTCACTTTCTTTTTCTTTTTTAAGCAGTCTCCAATCTATCAAAGACCTCCTTGTTGCGCACTCAGCAACAACGCGTCTGGCGACCGGCCTGGGAAGTTAACATCGTGAAAGCTTAATTACACGCTGGTCAACACCCAAAAACACAGAGGTGACCTGTGTGTTACACAGACTGCCCCTACTAACCTGAAAACAATCTGTTATTGTTGGAACATGAGCATAGAAAAATACTACTGCATACTTGAGACTCATATTGCACATCCAAACACAAACCACATGACAAAAAGAATTTGCTTGTACTTCATCAATTGAAAAGTTTATTATTGAGTCAACTGTCAAAAAACAAACAAGTGCAAACATGGAAATGGGATCAGTCGTAAAATTAGCGGAGCGTCTGTTAACAAGCGGGACGGACATGAAAGTCAAACGTTAGCTACCGTAAAATGTCGGCAAACAGATTTTCAAAAGTAACCGGCGGCTCGTCCGTTTGTGTCACATGCGATAAGTTTGTGTGGTGAGTAACTTTGAACAATCTTGGTTGTTGTTGCCACGGTTACGCATCATCCCCACCGCAGAGAAGGAGCAGAGCCTTGCGGTAGTCGCCGCTGGTATCACTCTGTACAAACAAAAACATTTTTTGTCACTCTATACTAATACATTCAAGTTCAATTTTCAACCTCTTGTTTATTTTCTTAAAAAAGATATACTCAAATCGTACCGACGGTTGCAAAACAATAACTATGAAGATGTGTGCACCTTGATCATGGAATGGAGGGAGCAGGCAAACATCCTCCTGAATTCTGTTCTGATGTCCAACAAGTCCACTTCGCTGCGAGTGGCCATCACTCGGATCACCGTGTTGTCGTCGGTTCCCGCACCCTGACAACGTACAAAAGGTCAGTCACCGTATCCGTACATCCAACTATTGTTCGTCGTACCTTCATTGCGTAGTACAGAGTCTCGGCAAAATAGGCCGGGACACTCCTGGCACACTTCACTGTTGAGGGAAAGAGGATTTTGTTTGTCTACAAGAATCTTTTATTTTTAATAACACAAGAATCAAATCTATATATTAACAATGCTGAACTTGTCTTTCCCCTTCCTTACCAACAGCGAGCAGGAGCTCCCTGAGGCTTCCCGACGTCTCCCTTCTGATGCTCTCCTCCATCTCGTAGCCTGACATCTTCATGTAGGCGTCAAACACTGAAGAGAAAAAAAAAAAAGTGAGCCGACGAACGTTGTTTTCGCCGGCCTGCTGCCCACGAACCTTTCCTGAGGTGCTGGGCGCTGCGGTTTCCCAGGATGGTGACAAACGTCTGCTCGTCGGTGCCGAACTTATGCTCGCCCGCCTTGAACAGGACCTACGACGACAACAAAGACATTTGGGGATTTTGAAAAAGACATAACCGAGCGTCTCAAACATGCCCCTAGAGTTAATTCAAAGTAATAAAAAAATAGAAACCCAAAATGATTAACTAATTTCAGATAACTAACACGCTAATTGGTAATTGCTTTCGTGTAATTAACACGCTAGCCAAATATTTAGTAACGGCAAAGTAACGGTTTCAAGTTTAAGAGGCCTTGTTAGGAGGCTTTAACCTTAATGCTTCTCTATCGCCATCTACAGGCTATTTCAAGTCATTGCAGGTCTAACCTAACGGATTTGTTTTCCTCCTTAAATCACGCCTGTTCAATGTTAGGAGGATCGTTTAAACACATTACTCCATTCAATCAAGTAATTAATGATGCCATTTTGTCATATTCTCCCGGCTTACCTCAGCATCAGCCTGGATTTTTGCCTCCTGGATGCCAGTCTGCCTGTTGGCCTGTGTGGACAGAATGAAGAGATGAGAAGATCATCTTTCCATGGCTGAATAATACATGACTGCAAATAGCGCTTTATTAATGGCAGACAATTTCCATGGGTCAATATTCAAATGGCTCCTGAGAGACTCGATAGATATTAGGAGATGTTGCCGACCTGGAGCAGGATGACCAGGAGCCTCTTGAAATGACCCGAGGTATCTCCTGACACGTCCTCCTCGAGGTCGTCGTCGTACTCTGGTGAAAACATCGACGCATTATCAACATCCATTTTTGTTACCGTGCTTTTCGTCCACAATTTTATGTCTTCTGTCACTTTACGTCAAGTACACGGTGATATTGTAGGAGAACGCTAAATGTGCTAAAAGCAGGTTACCTTGTCTGTAGGCAGCTACGATGTCCTTCACCTGATGAGCGGTCCTAGAGGCCAGTATCTCCACTAGCACCTTCTCGTCGGTGCCTGCCCCCTAGTGGTCAAAAAGCACACTCACAGTCATGAAGGCCCAAGTAAGTGCTCTTGTTGTGGTCAAGTTTTGATGATTTCTATCTAGATACATTGAGAGGTGGATCCAATCGGCAATGAAGGTAGCAAACTCGAGGTGATGATTTTCAATTTGACGCATGGAAACTTTTGATTAACTAGTAACATTACCTTGATGGCGTTACGGAGTGAAGTGACATCATAGGCAAGGGGTGCCGTCATCAGGGACACAATCAGCGTCTCAAATTTACCGCCCAGCTCTCCCTTCAGGTCTTGGATCAGGTCCTGAAAAGGTCAATTTACATTTTTTTTTTTAAACAAATGAACACATTTCAAAAGTTTTTTTTTTTTTAATGAAAAGAAACATGCTGAGAATAATGTGACAAAACTATAGTTTAAAATAAATCATGTTTTCTCAAAAAAATCATACGATAGAATATATTACAAGAAAAAAAAAGGTCACATTTGACATAAAACTGTCCTAAGTCATAGAAGTTAATTATTTTTTTCACATTAGGTGACCTCCTCCCACCTTTCCGAAGAGAGTCTTATAGGCGGCGGTGATCTGTTGACGCTGGGCGTTGTTGCGGGACGTCAGCAGCTGCAGGATGGCTTCCTCGTCGGTTCCTGCGACCATAAAGTACGACACATCATCAACACGACACAGAAAAAAAGAAAAATCCTCGCACTCTAACTTCCCAAAATGTGGAAAAACAAAGCCCTGTGAATATTTTCCAAAAATACTTGAGGCCTGTGCTGCCTCCTGCATTTACTACATTATCTCACAACTTCATTAGAAGCGCGTGTTCAGCTAGGCCGCGTCTCAAATTTCACTCGTGTTTGTCTAGCGAGCGCCGTCGCCGTCGACTGAGGCGTCAGGTGACCTCCATGGAATAGCCTTGAGCGTCCTACCCAAGCCTTTCATGGCCTTGTAGAGAACCTCAGCGTCGCTGGTGGCGTTGAAGTTGGCGCTGGCTTTCACGGTTCCGCGGCTGGCCTGCAAACACAACATCGATTATATTCACTTATTTATTCGGGAATATTCTTCCATGGCTTTTCCTTCGTAGGGTGGCGGCTGAGCCTTTGGGCAAACTTGTAATTAAATATCTTCACCATAGAATGAATGTGTGCATTGTTAACATTAAAAAAAAAAAGGCAAGAATGCGTCTTGTGGCAGACAAATGACAGAAATCGATGAAAAAGCAAGCACGAGTAGATAACGACTTGCAGATGTGCGCCTCGCAACGCTTTTCGTTATAAGATAACGGATTTTTTTCGGATAAGAATGTGCAGAGGGAAGGCAAACTGATCAATATTCGGAAAGACGACGCTGATGCGATCAGAACGGAACGCACGCTCCCTCCCATTGTCAAACACGAGTGACTCAACAGCCGTGTGGCGTCTCGCTCCAAAAGGAGGCGAGATGTTTGGAGAGCGGAACCGCAGGAATGTCACTGCAAATATGACGCCGAATCATGTGGAAGGCCAACAAAAAAAAAAAAAAACAAGGGCGCATTTTGTGTTTTTCCAGCCAGGAGGAATTCCAACATGCAGCAGTTCAAATCCAATCAATGTCGGAATTCCTCTCGGGACAAACAACGACGATATCTGGACCAGAACACAATGGGGGATCGTTGCCACCGGTATGTTGGAGATCGATTAGGAATGTTTTCAATAAGTCATTCACGTCGTCTGCCTTTGCCAAATTCCAAGGTCGCGACCACAACTTGTTTGTATTGGATCGGGAAAAAAAGTCCACATACGCTTCTGTGCTGGCTCGATGACATTGTTGAATAATAGCCATGAATACAGTTAGCAGTTAGCAAATGACTGATTATCAGAACCAAGTCATGAACCTAAAAAGTGCGAGGCAGACGAGCTTAACACTATTACGCCGTGCTGGCCGTACTCTGCGCGGCTCGTTTGAAATTCGATCCGCTCGATGTTTGCAGTACTGCCCACAAACATCTCGGCATGTGATCGCGAGCAGAAGTGAGGCGATATGAAAACGTTCCGTTTCCTGCCAGTCCAACTTTTGTCCGTACATTCTCCGAGAGCGAGTTGCGACCTGATTTTGTGAACTTTGAAAGGAGGGGGGGGTCGGTGGGATTTGGAATGTTCCCTCTACGGATGTACACATAAAGCAGAGCGACCTTATCAGCCCCACTCCTTTTGTTTATGGACTATCCGGTTGCCGCGGATACGAGGGATGTCCCTGGCTGGCCGCAGACGGCAACCGCACCGTTTGAATGACGTGTAGCGGCTCCACCCTGAAAAGGGAGGCTTCTCCTTTAAAATGGAGGCTGGCTTTTGGACTCTGGCTGGAAAAGAGTGTTTGAAAACAGACACCCCACCCAAATGAAGAAAAACATGAGTCACTCAAACTAAACTTTCCTTCCCCAAAAAAGAAGTGCATTTTATGACCATATGACACTGAATCATCCGTGAACTAGTTACCTTAGAACGAGGAAGGAGGGCTGGGCGTACTCAATTTGCAATTACATTTTTAACAACTTTGTTTAATGATAGATGTATTACAAATGACATTTGAGGATATTTGAGAGTTTTTGGGATCGTCCCTGCTTCCACCCATCCCTGCTTTAAAGGTATCACAAATAGGCAGGATTCTCATGTCTGGGATGAATTAAAACTACAATTGCCGAAAATTCCTCAGTCGTTCCACTAAATTGCAGCTGCACAGAAAACTGGAAAGCCGATGAGTGTCGAATGAATGTTTAGATGTGTGCCAGTAGAGGAGATGGGAAAAAAGCCGATCAAGTATTATGTAATTTTAAAAAAAGTGGGCGTTGTTTTGGGATGCCTTGAGGCTTTTTTTGCTTTACTATCATGAGTCATAGATTTGCATATATAACGGATCTCGTTCACATTATGATGACGTTTTACTACGATGCAGAGTTGAATTCAGTTTTTTATTCAGTGTGGTGTGTAAAGACAGGAAATCCTGGAAAGTGACTCACCATTTTGACAGGAGTCGGTTGTTCGTTTTTTTCTACGAGGAAAAGTTCTGTCAAAGGGGAAAAAAAGTCAAAAGTTTAGACTTATAGCAGCCAAGGCTTGAGTTGCAGGTCACAGTGCTACCTGCCCGAAGATGAACGTCGCCTTACCGCAGAGATGCAGCTGTCACGCCCGGTGAGTGCACGGAGAGAAGCGGCGAGGTGAGGCAAGAGAGGACGAGAAGGACAAGAAGGACGATAGTCTGAAATCTGCTCGGAAAAACTCTTGTGGGCGTGCGATTGAGCGGATGCGCCGCACCCCGGTGAGCGCAAAGCACCTTGGGTAATGTAGTCCTCTTCAGGCCGTGGCCAACACGGAAAAAGCGAAAGAGTCGATAATGAAGCAGAAAAAGCTGAGGTTGAACCCTCCTTGCTCCTTTAGGGTCATTAAATTATCTCTTTGTGTTTCAGAAAACTTCCATATTAACAGCGATGCTACTTGGTGACTTTTTTGGGCATGGGCCTGAGTCAATTTCTTATCATTAATAATTAATAGTTGGAGGAGTTGGATTATCTTTCACAGTTTATTGTCTTGGCACAGCTCGCAACTGTCTGCGCTTGGCAAACATGTCATGAGGCGTAAATGATCGTGTCTACTAGAAAATATGATTATCTATGATATTGAAGGAATGGCAAAAAAATAGTTTGATTCATCGATCATAGCTATCAGTCTTGTTTTATATTTTTTACACGTGCTCGTTGAACATGTTTATACTAAACTTGCATTTACACTTCTTGCCTCTGAGCAATACTTTTAAAAGGTCAATTAAATCCGTTATTGGCGACAACCAGCCAGTTGGTGAGAACCCACCCCTCTAGAATTCCCCTTAATGGTACGACCCATGTCCTATAAATAAACCCGAATCTGGCGACGCCGGAAAATCGTAAAAGTTATCCTGAGACCAACGCAAATTAAACATTGACAACATGGAGTGGACACCAATGGAAATCAACCCTGAGGTGAATTATAACATCCGCGACCACCTTTAGTTGATTCTTCCAAGAGGACCCTGAAATAATTAGTTTTCCGTGTGTGCTTGTGTGTTACACTTACAGGTGCTGAACAAGGTGGGTAACAATTTGGAGGAAAAAAAAAAAAACTCGGACGCCGAGTCACAGCGTTTAAATGTTAAGTTTTGACAAAAGCTTCCAAGAGATCAATTTAGGGGCCAGTTCGTCGACGGCACGACGCCATACGACGGTATTGTGATGCGAAAATGGTTTTAAATGTCGTTTGTAAAAAGTGTGAATCGACAGCATCCTCCCTCGTGCCACTGTTAGCTTCTCGGCTAGCGATGGGTGTGGTCTGTCTGGACCACTCGCATCATCTCGCCTCTACGTGTCTGTTTAATTTCATTTTTGCTCTTTTTTTCCGCAAGTTAATGAGTAAAGTCGGCGTGGGGGAGGACTGGCGTTTCGTGGACGTCCTCGGCTTGGAGGCCGAGCAGCTGTCTGCCGTCCCGAAGCCGTGTTGTGCTCTCATGCTGCTCTTCCCCATCACCAAGGAGGTAATTTGAGGGAGATGTGAATCAAGAACTGAATTGCAGACTTGTTTTTTGCAATGTTGGGGTGTGGCAGTAATCCGTCCAGCCTGCATGGCCCTGGGGTGGGGTGATGCTGAGCTTGCAGAGATAGCGGATGCCGATTGTAATGGAGATGAGTCATCAGTTGATGTAGGGACCAAAGGGGGATTTAGGGACTAAGCCTGGACCCTAACAAAGGATGGCTAAACCCCGGAAATGTGTTGAAAAGGTCTTTCTATAGGCCTGTCATTCAAAACGTTAATCTTTACAAGCAATGCAGTGACAATTAGTTTTTTAAATAAATACATATAAAAATGCCACATTCATCAAACAATGAATGTCTTTTATGACCGAATGTTTGTTATTTTGTGTCTCAGCATGACTCTTTCAGACAAAAGCAGGCAGATAAAGTGATCCAGGGCTCAGACGCTTACTTCCTGAAGCAGACTGCTACCAATTCCTGCGGCACCATCGCCCTGCTGCACGCGCTGGGAAACAACCAAAGCAAACTCACTTTCGGTAACATTCTAGATTGTGTGGGTTCTTTTTTTTCTTTGTAGGATACCTTAGCAACACTTAGCATGTGCAATGAGAAATGAGGCACCCTTTCTAAGTAGATATAGTTTTAAACAATCGTATCTTTGTTCTCAGAGAGTGCTTCCATGTTGAAGAAGTTTCTGGATGAAACTGCCAAGATGTCTGCTGATGACCGTGCCAAGCATCTGGACAAAAACAAGGTGAGGAGTAGGGGTGTAAATCGCGGGTTTTTTCACGATACGATATAATATCGATATAAAGAACTACGATACGATATTTGCCGATATCTTAAAGCCTGCTGCGATTCATTCACGATATATCGCGATATAGTGCTCTACGATCGATATTTTTTTTTTTTTAGTAAAAAATATAGAACAATATCCTGATTTATAACAATTCATACGCGAAATCAACAAGGCACTGCAAACTCTTTATTTAGGAAATTACAAGAGTATTGTAGTATACAAATTGCTTACTTTAACACTGAACTTTGATGTCGTGTTTTTTCTTTAAATGTGCGGCGAGATTTGTGCTCCCTGAATATTTGATCACCGCATGGCAGGATTTACAAACTGCACGTGTCTTCCCGTTGAGCCATCTTTTCTTTGGAATCCAAAGTGCTTCCAAACGAATGACTTGAAGCCTAAAGGGGAGCAAATTTCCTCGTCTTTTTGGACACTAGCCATAGCACCAGCCCAGGAGCCGCGGACTAGTTGTCCCCTCCCCTTTCACGCGCGTGCTCTGCTCACAACACAACAACGCCGGAAAGAGGAAGCAAGCAACAATGAACTGGATTTCAAAATAAAGTCGCGTCTAATGTCCGAGGTCAAACACGGCGATATAAATCGATGTTTACCTTTAGCATCGATACCAATAAATCGTAGAGCATTATATCGATTAATCGATGTGTATCGATGTATCGTTACACCCCTAGTGAGGAGCATATTAGAAGGAAGCTATGCATATTTTAGATTTTCATATTTAATTATTTTCTTGTTTTTGATCAACTTGCGCCAACTATGTTTCAAAGTTGGTCATCATGGTGGTATTTGGAAGCCTCTTTATTTTAATATTTATTTTTTTATGTTCTGTTGCACTTGGGTATGAATAACGTGAACTGTTTATACACGTAGATGCAATAAATGTCCACACGGGGGCGCCACAGATCAGCAGCGCTCTCAGTCTTGTTTCTAGATTCTTCTGGGGTCCAAACTAGTTTATTGCCCTAGACTTGTCTAATTGTAAAATTCTTTTCTGCAGGCAATCCATGATGCTCACAATGAGGTTGCTGCACAGGGCCAATGTCGGGTAAGGTAACTTACACGCATCTTTTTTTCCCCCCAACATTGACAAATTATTTTGAAAATTCCCACAGCCAGAAGCAGATAAGGTCAACTTCCACTTTATTGCCTTTGTCAATGTGAATGGACAACTTCTTGAATTTGGTGAGTAAAATACTCCTATTTTGCCTTTGCATTTGCTCAAACAGCGCCCTCAGCTGGCAGTAGATATATTGACTGCAACATGTGATGCTTACAGGGTAGATATGCATGGCATCCGTAAAGCTATTGAGGGAATTACAAGGAAATGACACACTGATTATTTTAAAAACATTTTTATTCAATGAAGTGTTTACTGTCTTGCTGTTTAGACGGGAAGATGAACGGCCCCCTCGACCACGGCGCCACCAAAGATGAGACCCTTGTAACGGTATGGAATTATAAACATCATTTTTGATTTGACCTCTTTAAGAGTAAATGCATCTCAAAAGTCTGCAAGTCAAGGCACCGCTAAACTTTGATTGCCTCTCACATGTTTGTTTTCCCTCGCGCCAATCTGCGTCCAGGATGCTGCCAAAGTGTGCCGAGGCTTTGTGGAGCGAGGACTCGGCGAAGTGCGCTTCTCCGCCGTGGCCCTGTGTCGTGGTTAAATTATGTAGACCACAAACACATTTATCTGCATTTTCTGGTCACCGTCACGCAAGTATTGTGTTCACTCAAAACACACACGAGGTTATACACACCGCATATTGTGAACTTTTAGCACAACAGTTCAAGACGAGCAGAAAGTGTTGCTTTCAATCTCCTTAGATGTGAACAAACAAATCCCACTGCTGTTTTTTTTCCTCCTTGTACTTTTTTGTTACGCTTGAATGCTTTGCGGACCAATGAGAATGCAAGTAGGAGCTGAGTGGAATGCAAAAAACCGAACTTTTCCGACTGTTTAGATGACTGCTGCTAATTGGTTGATCTGATGTTCCTCACAGCCTTAATGTAGCTTTAACAATGCGTCTGTTTACATAGAAGACTCAAACTGAAGCATATCAAGAGTGTAATTGAGTTGGTTTGCTTTACTTTGCACAGTTAGTTGTGCGTGTGTGTTGCAGTATTGATTGCACTGTTGGTGTAGCCGTTACTGACAAATAAAAAGCTTTTGATGTGTGCTGGTGGTGCAAGTGATTATTTAAAAAAAACAGCAAACACACATCAGTGTTAGACTTGCATTTAATAGGATAGCTGCAGAGCCTAAATATTTGTCAATTAAGGATATGAATGACAGGGATTTTGAATATTCGTCCGGTCTCCACGTCCTCAATCTAACTCCTGTGAAATCCTTAGATGCTGTTTTACCGCAGCCATCTTGGTCAGGTTTAATCATTGATGACGTCTGCATAATATAACTTTCCTTTTATTTATTCAGTGATTTTTAAAGTCACAAATGTGAAATAATTGCACCGGTACGCCCCCCTCCCCTGCACAGGGCAGATTCCTGCGTGCGCGTGCCCGCCTCTTCGTGCGCGCGCTCGCAGCGCCATTGGTGGAGAACAGCGTCCATCGCCGCCGCGCGCGCCCGCCTCCTGCGCTGGACAAGTATTCTCCTTTTTGGTGCCATCGTGGTTGGTTGTCGCGGGAGGCTGCTCAAGTGCCGTCCCCGCCCGGAACATTGCCCGGAACCGCGTCGCAACACTCGAGTGTACGCCGCCGAGGGTCCCACGCACGGATTGGCCTACCCGACGATGGCCAGCACCCCTGCGGGTCGCGACGTCCGCCCAGAGTCGGCGGAGGCGAGCCGCCCGGAGCCTGCCTGCCTGGAGGCGCAGAAATGGATCGAGGTAAGCGGACTCGACACGAGCCGGGGTTGGGGTGGTGGTTGAGGGACGTGGATATAAATAAACACCCACTGCACCGGTGCACCGTCACCTGTTCCATTGGGAGGGTGTGTGAGTGTAAGTGTGTGTGTGTCGGGTTACAACACGAAAAGTTAGACATCCCCTCACTCACTTATCAAATGATAACGACTCACAAACTGAGTTTAAAAAAAACGGCGTGTTTATTCCACGCCATCACCAGTAACGCCCCCTTATTTCACGGTGGTTGCCATGGTGATGAAACCGGGCCAACGTTCACGCACCAGCAGCATTCGATGAAGATGATGATGATGCGGTGAGATTAGGGTGCATCATCCGCTTTTACTCTTGGTTTATAAATATATATTTATAAAGCTGAGTGGTGAATCATGATGGCAACAGCGTTATGACCTATTTCCCCCCCCCCCCCCCCCCCCAAAATATTATTTACAGTAGTCCCTCGTGCAGTTAGTTTGATTCTATCAGGCAAAAGTTTTTGAAAATTCGGTCCACAATGGCCGTCTCTTTAAAATATTTAGTGGAACTGTACTTTCTTCTAAAAGTGGGGACAAATTAACAATAATAAATCAAACTTTCAGATGCTGGCTTTTATTCTCTTTTTTTTTTGCAAGGCATCTATTGCAACTTTCTCCACTTCCTACTTGTTCATGTTCTTAAAAATTCAATCCTGATTGAATATTTGAATATTTATTGATCCCCACAGATGGCATGAGGGCAACTCAATAGGCTCTCATAAGGCTGCCACACAACGGCGCCACAAAGAAAGTCAAAAAGTGCTCCAGAGAAAAGCCATCAAAGCAAATCAAAGTTAAAGGACAAAGGAAAAAAAGTAACAGCGGCCAACCAGCACCCCTCAATACAAGAGAACACCCCAAAACACACAAAAAAGCCTCCACGGGGTCCATCGACAGGTGTAAGGGCGCCCAATGGACCGTGGTCGTGAATCGGTGAAAACATCACAAAGCAGGCAAACGTGTGAGCAGCGTCCCGGGCACCCAGTCGGGGCACGTGCAGATGGTCACCACGGGGCTAGCATGGGGAAAGTCGTTGGTTCCGACGAGCACGAGGGAGCGGACTCCCCGCAGGCCAAGGCGAGGGACCCGGTTATCACTGGCAATCTTTTGCTGTTGTCAGCGATGCCCTCGTTATGGCACTACTGCCTTCACTGAAAACCGTCGAGACTAAATCATATGCACTAATGGTTCTCTGCATAGCTAATATCTAATCCAGCCAGTCTCATCGCAGGCTGGCATGATTGCTGTACATTAGTGCAGAGTGAAGTCTCGGTCTCCTGCTGTGGCGTTTTGTTGTCCTCTGCTTTGGAATTGTGTGCAAGTTTATTTTCAGCATCTTCCAGGCTGCTTCTATTTGCAGTGCTCCTTTTTTTTTTTTTCCACACTCTCACAGGTGGCCATGACTCAGGCCATGTAACGCTATTCTAAATGTGTGTTAGACATTGTATGAGACGCTCCTCAGATGGCCTATATTGAGTGACAGCATGGCAACACGGCATGGGCAGACTCTCAGACGTCAGGCTCACTTCCATAAGTGACGGTGTGGCGCCACGTCATTTCCACCCGACGGGAATTCGGCCAAACAAAAACATAACCGCTGCAAATAATAAATTGCAGAGTGATGCAGTTCCACTCCAGTCCTGTAGGGAACTGTGTGTGTGGGGGGGGGTCACCCTACAAATCCCTGTAATACCACACACACACTCAAACGTGCGCGCCAGATGTCGCAGCCGTCCTCGGTGGCAGATTAACCGAGTCCCAGACAGCACGAGGCGTCTGCAAATAGAGAAAAAAAAAAAGCAACACAGCAACAGAGTGAAGGAAGCTCTGCGAAAGAATGGTCGCCCGCACACACTTTGGCCTAAGGCGAAGGCTTTTACTGGGCTTTGAATGTCACGTTTGCCTCACGCAGCGTTTAGTACACTGTCACGCGGTCGTTTGATTGACACGGGAAATTCCAGATCTTAATTCAAATGAGAAATTGAGCATCCCCCCCCCCCCCCCGCGCGGCTCCATAAAAGCTCCTCCCTTTTTTCCAGTTTCCTGACATTTAGTCAAACTCTTCAAATCAATCACCCAATCATGCTTTCGCTACCCAACCAGTTTGTTGTTGTTTTTGCTAGCCTCAATTTATTTTTATTTTTTTATAAAGCAGTCTAAAGAAATTGCGAACCACATCAAAGTGAATCTGCTAAAAATGGGCCACGAGTGTGCGTAACGCGGCCATCCATGAGCATTCGAATCAGCCTCAGAAACCAAGCGAAAGGTCTTGAGGGTATTTCAGCGCCAGTCGCCGAAATCCGAGCCCCCGCGGCCCTCATGGCAAATTACTCCGCTGTGACGCGTTGAATGGCAGCAGCAGCAGCTTCCATTTAAACCCTCGTCATGTGTGTGTGTGTGTGTCTGTGTGTGTGTAAGGGTCAGTGCTAGAAGTAGGCCAAAGTAGCACTGACTTGTCTTGTGCTCTGCTGTATCGCACAAAATGACGATTATGTTATTGTGCTGTATTTTCATCATTCCGCGCATCCATTCTTTTCCCCCCTCCTACTGATTGTCCTCATTCGGATTAAGGGGTGAGCTGGAATTTTTACCAACTGATTTTTGGCAAGAGAAGCAGGTAAAAGCTAACCACCGGTCAATCTCGGAAAATCCTCCAATGTTGGACATTCATCCGAGGTACATCTTTTTGTGACGTAAATTACAGAGTAGAAAAAATGGCGTCCATTCCTGACGTTGGTCGGTGACTGTGTTTAACTGCAGCGTCACACTTTCCGGGTTGGAAATTTGTGCTGACGCAAGCGTTGCGTGCGGATTAGCGCCACTGTTGTCATCAGAAAAGACAACAAAGGGATTATTTCTAGCAGCCAGATGCGTGTAGATTTGAGGCTTTAATCTCGCACGATAGCTTCAGTCATCAGAGTGGACGCCGGTTTTTGATAAATCAGCATTTTTATACTGCTCATGAATGGATCGACCGTTAAGTCTCACCTGTTTTCTCAATTCGGTCAGGCGCTGTGATGTCGTTTTCACTCGACGAGTTCCAAAATGGCCGCCTTGTGAATTGGTTAAACACGGGTGTCTTTTGCTGCTTAAGATGTCAATTACTATCAATTCCACGTACGATATATTATATATGTAAAATGTATCTAATTTATAAAATTCTATTTATATCTAAAATGTCTGACTTGAAAAAGGTTAAAGCACCACAACGCAGATGCTAATTAGGGTTAGCATTAAGCTAGCAGACTGAAACCTTAAGTTATAGTTGTTTTAAAGCGCAAAGTGTAATTTTTTGTCTCTTGCTTGTTTTTGCGGTAAACTAGGAGTGACCTGATTAAGTCCTTGCATTTAAATATTGCTATCAAAGCTCATCAGAAGCAATTTTCCCACCCACACTGCGCTACACTCATTTTCTTCCCTGCATCCTACATACAAAACACAAGTCAACAAAAGTACACGCTGAGTACCTCGCTGTCTTTTTTGGCCAACTAAATAATGCATGAACATGCTGTTAATGTTTTAAAAGCCCCGAGTCGAAGCAACCATCGCAGATGTGAGCGGAAAGATGCCAGACCCAAAAAAAAAAAAAAAAAAGAGTTGAGAAGAGGATGCCGTCGCCAATGGGAAACATCTGGAAATCTTATATAAGAGGGAAAGGGGAAGCGGACACAATAGGTCATATTTTTATGATTTGCGCACATGCCGGGGCTGACGAGCGACCCCGGCACACACGTGCGCTGCGTTAAAAAGACAGATTGGAAATAATCGAATAAATCATCAAAGTGAGGAAGGACACAGAGGCAGACAGAGGATGAAGCATATTCAACACCTTATGAATTTTGGAAGGGAAAATGGAAGGAAATCTTTTTTATTCATATTTGTATTACGGGCATGAAAATGTATACCGTAATTTTCGGACTATAAGTCGCACCGGAGTATAAATTGCACCAGCCATAAAATGCCCAAAAAAGTGAAAAAAAACATATATATGTATATAAGTCGCTCCTGAGTATAAGTCGCCCCACCCAAACTATGAAAAAAAAACGTGACTTATAGTCCGGAAATTACGGTATCGGGAAAATGATTGTGATTGATTTCACATCTTCCCCAACTTGCCATTTACTGTTCGACAGGCAGTCACAGGGAAGAGCTTTGGAGACAAGGACTTCCGCAGTGCCTTGGAGAACGGCATCCTGTTATGCGAGTAAGACCGATGACCTCACACAGATGGCCACACACACACACACATCAAGCCCCTCTCTAACCTTGGCTATCTGTTGACCTCCCACCATCCCCATCCCTCCCTCTCCCAGGCTTCTGAGTGCAATCAGGCCAGGTCTGGTCAAGAAGATCAACAGACTGCCCACCCCGATTGCTGGCCTGGTAAGGACAAACCCACGGGCCTCAGGAAAAATCCGCTTAAAAAAAAAAAAGAAAAGATGTTACTTAAAATTCATATTAAATTATGGTATTTTTTTTATTAATTAATTTATTTAATTTGTTTATTCATTTAATTTGGCTTTTTTTTTTTATGCCTCTAAACATTGCATAAAACGAGACCTTTCGTCTGTTTTTATTTTCGAAATTGTTTTTTAAGTGATTTAAAAATAAAAAATAAATGTCCTCTTCTAGGACAATCTGTCAGTCTTCCTCCGGGGCTGCGAGGAGCTCGGCCTGAAAGGTTCACAGCTCTTTGACCCGGGAGATCTCCAGGACACCTCCATCCGAGCCAACCTCAAGTACAAAAAAGAACACATTAAGATTTATTGATTTCGTAAAAGTGTTAAATAATCTTCTCTCCCAACAGGGACTCGGACTGCAGCCGCAAACTGAAAAACGTGAGTTGCATCTTTTTCCCCTCGCTGTCAACCTCCAATTCTAATCCTACGTCGTGCAGGTTCTGAACACCGTGTTCTGGCTCGCCAAAGCGGCCGGCGGCTGCGCATCCTACAGCGGACCCACGCTTGACCTCAAGGAATTTGAGGCTCTGCTGGCCAACATGAAGGTGGTGAGCGGGGGAAGACATTCTTTCAAATAGACTCCATTTTTATACTCGTCTTTTGTTTACGTGTGTGTAGGACAGCGACGAGGCGGCCGACGGCTCGCAGAAGCGCAGCGTCCGAGACAGCGGCTACGACTGCTGGGACTCGGAGCGCAGCGATTCGCTCTCGCCGCCCAGACACACTCGAGACAACTCACTGGACAG
Source organism: Syngnathus typhle (assembly GCF_033458585.1). Lineage (NCBI taxonomy): Eukaryota > Metazoa > Chordata > Actinopteri > Syngnathiformes > Syngnathidae > Syngnathus > Syngnathus typhle. Next base: position 1,713,404 of record NC_083740.1, read on the forward strand.
GTCAGACGATCGTAGTTGATTGACAAACAAAGATGGATGCCGCAAAACAGCTACAATTAGCGCCAGTCTATCCGTTAGCTTGTTAGCTACAGAGTGTTTCGTGACTAATCCTGCTTTCAGCTTTTTCCACAATTGGAGCTTGATTGTGAAGTCCAACAATAAGAGTGGAGTCATAGTGAGAGCCATTCATTCACGTTGTTAACAGTCCTTTGTTTTATTGACAGTCTGGACTCGTTTGGCTCGCGTTCGCAGCACAGTCCTTCTCCCGATGTGGCCAACCGAGGAAACGTGGAAGGTTTGTTCCCAAAAGAAATACTCATTACATGTCAATTTAAGTTAAACTCGAGAATGTCAAAAAGGAGGGGGTTAGCTAGGTCGCTAGGTAGCTAACTAACAAAACAGCATTATTGACTGTCTGCCCTTTAACGCTTCACAATTAGCGTCAGGAAGAGACGGCGACCCTGAAGCGGACGGCGGCAGGAGGCCCGACGTGCAAAAGGACGACATGTCAGCCCGGCGTGCGGCTAGCGGAGAGGCGCGGACCCCCGTCCTCTTCAACCAGTTCCTGCCCAACCGAAGCAGCGCCGGCTTCTACGCCCTGAACGCAAAACGCAGACCTCATGCCGAGGACAGAGAGCAGCGCAGGTAATGTGGACTATTTCCGAGTAGACCAACCCCTGGCTAATGTAGCACCAAACAGTCCCGCCGAGGGCAAAAAGAGCGTCACCTGGGCAGGGGATCACCAGAACCAAAGAGAAATTTGTGAGCGGACCAGGATCGAAAGGTTGGAGAAGGCGGGCGTCAAAGTGTTGCCTGCGGCACTTCGCTACGGAAGGTTAGCGCTTGGAGTCCTTGTGCTCGGATCTGGTCTGCTGAGTTGTGAACCCGTGCTACTGGTGCGAAGCGATGAGCTGGTTCATGTGATTGGCTAGTGCTGTGGTGTGGGCGGGGCCATGACTAACTGCTTGAGAAGTGCTGACTCGGTGGTTGTGGCAGCGGTGGGCTTTTGTAAGAAACTTAACGGCATTGATTGATTGTTTCTCAAATGTTAGCTAGACAGCGCTAGTTAGTTAACCTCAGTCAAATGCATTTAGTTGTTTTGCTTGCTGGATGAGGTTTGGTTTTCGTTTTCGGGTCATCTGGATGGACTAACGGTGTGGGCCAAACAAAACCCGTGCACGTCACTAACGCTTGGCATCACGACGGACCTCTTGGCGTCCCTGAAATGACTTGTTGCCATCCCATCTTCAACTCAGCCCTTCCTCCCCTTCCACCTCCCCCACCCCGGAGAGACCAGCTTCCCCCAATATCATCCTCCGTCGGGATAACGACTTTTTGAACTCGCAAAAATCCGCTTGGGACTCGTCCTCGGACAGCGGAGGCGAGGCGGAGGGCCAGAAGGTACCGGACATTCGCAAAGATGACCTGGCTTCCCGACGGGCTCCTCGGGGCCCCGCCGTGCCCAGGGTGCATCAGTTTGTCATGGCGGCACCGCTGCTGGAGTGCAGCAGCAAAGACCACCAACGCTGGGAAGGCATCAGGCGATCTTCTCATAAAACCCTCAAGGACATCAGGTTAGACCGTGTGCCCATGCGTGTGTGGTTTTACCATCGCCGTGCTCATTATTTTATCCCGACGATTGGAAAGCGAGCTTGAGCAAATCCCCGACATCATTACTCGCCAAAAAGAAGACGAAGAGGAGGAGGATGAGCGTGAAGAAGAAGGAGCCCAGGATGCGGCAAGGGTTAAAGCCAAACCCGACAAGCAGATGGACGACCTGGCTCTCAGGCGAGCTCGGACTAGGCCACGCCCACTCTGCCGAGACCGACCAATGAGCTTGACGTCGGCCCCCATGAGCCAAGCTGATGTGCAGAAGTGGGAGAGGCTCAGGATGAGTGAACCCAGGTGCCCCCTCAAACACGCACAGGAAATGATCAATGTGTGTGTGTGTGTGTGTGTGCGTGTGCATGTCGGTGCGTGTCTTCATGTTATCCAAAATAAAATCTGTTAATATAAGTGTATGAAGAAGCGAACCAGTGTAAAAACATCAAAACAGTCCAGTCTAGTCGAGTGACAAGAAATGCAAAGAAATCGTAAATCTAGATCTTTAAAAGCACGCCCCCTAGTGGTTGCTTGTTTTCCCTGGAAAGCAACCTTTCGTTCCCCCTCGCTTGGCTCCTTTTCATCACTTTATTTATTCTCCTCATTATTGTGCACTTCATTGCCGTCTGACAGGCTCTGAAAGGGCAGCGAATGTGCCAGTCCTTGGTGTGAATGTGTATATCATTGTGTGAGTGTGTGTGTGTGTGTGTGTGCGTGTGTGTGTTGCAGAGGGGGGAAAAAAGAGGCGATTGTTGGCTGCGTGCTGAGTCTTTTGTTTTTTTGTCCTCTTGTCGCTGATGTCATTAGATCGCACAGAGGAGGTTTTGTGCGCCTGAACATCACATGGAGAAAATGGCGAACATGCTAATAGTTGCTACGCTAACATACACTCCAGCAGAGCATAAAAAGTGCTAAAGCGGCCTGATTAGGATTTTAGATCCTGGGATCATGACCTTTTGTTAGTTTGGGACTATTATAAATGCTACAATGCTAACAGTTGCTAGGCTAACACATAGCAAGTTCTTGGACTTCCTCTCTGATTCACTTTAGCCTTTTTCTGGAGTTGCTCATTTCTTCTCCACTGTGTGTTTGTAGCGAGCCTGACCCGGTCCCCGTTTGTCAGGCTTGTCGGAAGAAAACGTACGCCGGTGGCAGACGGGGTCGTGTCAAGTCGGTGAGGTTCGGGGGCGTGACCGAGATGGGGCGGCCGATAGGCGTGCCCGAGTCGGGGTTGCTAGGACCACTCCGCTCTCAGGCGACGGTTGCCGTGCCGACCATTGGCCTGGGCTCCCTGCTCTCAGAGCGGGAAGGCAGGTACAAACTAGGCCGCTTGCACCGGTTTGGACTGAGGCCGATGATACACTAGTTGGCTCGTTAGAGTGCTCGCTAGCAGGCTTTGTAGTTAGCAATCTGCATTCGCTCATTTCACGTTGTACTCTGTAATCGGGTTGTATTTCAGTCAGCTAAAATGTTAATAGTCTCTTTGTTAGCGTTTGGCAAGATTATAAAAAAGTGCTGTGGCAGTATTTTTACACCCAGTTTGGTAATTATTACCAATGAGAACTGTTGAGTGGCTAACATGCTAACAGGTGTAGTGCTAACATATCGGAGATAGTAGCCAGAGCCTTCTAGGTGTTATTCAAAAGTTGAAATGCTAACAAGTCAACAGTTGTGATGCTAACATACTGCAAGTACAAACATTTTGAATTAGACATCCTGCTCTGTGGTCGGGTAATATCATTAGCTAACATGCTAACGGTTGCGCTGCTAAAATATATCTGTGCCATTTGCGTGCTCAGTTTTGGCTATACGGCATTAGCCCCAACCAGTTTTAGAGCTTTATGTGACACCCTCACAGCCTCACAGATGGAGGACAACCCAGTCAAGTGACCTCACCCGGCTCTCCGGAGGTTCCTCGCTCTCCGGCCGAGCTGGACGCTGGTCTTGCTCAGTATGAGCGCAATTTGAAGGAGGAAGAAGAGGAGGAGGACGAGGAGGAAAGGATACCAGATATTCACAAAGATGACATGATGGCGAGGCGAACTGGAGTGTTCCATAAGCAAAGCGCTTCCTCGGCATCTTACAACCGCTTCTTGCCTCTGCCCGCCTCGAAATACAAGGCCCAGGTTACTGATCCAGGCGCCAAGGAAGTGGAGAAAAACATCAGGTGGGAATGTTCGGACGTGTCGACTAACCAGCTCGTCGGTGTGGAGTTCAAACATCTCACTGGAAATTTTGTCATAGAGCGGAGGAAGGGATCATTCCCATTGAACATAGCCCACAAAGTCCCGATGAGAGCAAAAATGACGATGATGCAAATGAGCCTCTTGCTAACCCGAAGAAGGACGACATGATGGTTCGGAGGAAGAGATGGATCGAAAAATCCAGTCCGGGCTTCAGGCAGTTTCTACCAGTGCCGGCGGGTGTGCTTCAAAACAACACCGTCCAAAGTTGTGCTACAAAGCAGACAGCCAAGCGTGTGGAAAAAATGGCAAGCGAAAGGTATCTTTCGAGGTTTGCGTGTGGAGCTTGCGTCAAAGTTGCTAACTCGGACTCATATGGAAGCCCGGCAGTGCCAATGTTGAGGAAACATTTTTGAATGGGTTAGCTCGTTCTAGCGTATTTGGTTAAAGTCGTCAAACGGATCAGAAAAACGAAGGCTAAATGCTAAAAAGGTAGCATTTTTTTGTTTTTAGCATTTAGCCTACGTTTTACCGAATACGTTTGGCCGTGGTTTAGCGCTAGCATGTTTGAGACGTGATGACAACCTAGCTTGAATTTGATTGCGTCTGTCTTGCTCAGCGGTGGCCTCCGACCTCTCGAGAAGCCGCCCAAGAAGGAGATTGTAGACGAGCAAAAAGAGAAGACGGCTAATGTGACAAACGTGGCCTCTTCCCAACCGCGGCTGGATGATGTCCTCCCGCCTAGTGAGGAGGCGGGGTTAGGAAAGGTCAATAAGATGGCGGATCCGCCGACCACAAAAGACTCTTGGGTGGGGGATGATGATCTACCGCCAATGATGTGAGACGCCCTCCCGATTTCTACTGCATGTGTATTTCCATTCGTGTTGAATTGACTTTCCCGTGCCCGAGATGTTCGGCCATCTTGGACCCTCGCGTTCACTTCATTTTGTCCTTCCAGGTCGAGCCGCCGAGTTGCTTTAATGTCCGAGGACCCCGAGTAAGTTTGACGACGCGGATATGGACGACTCTGCATGCTGACAATGACGATTTTATTTGTACAGTTGAACCTCATTTCTGAAAACAGGTTTTTTTTTTTTTTTTATTCATGGGAATACGTCAAATATTCGCAATGCGAGCCCGAAGGTAAAAAAATAAAAAAATAAATTTAGTTCCTCTTTAAAAAAAAAAAACTCAGAGGTTCCACTGTATTAATGTATCATGGTTGCTAAAACTAACATGCACTGCTAACCTTTAGCTTTTTCTCTCATTGTTTTATTTACGTATTTAATTCAACTTTGCTAGCTTGGCTCCATTAACAACACTCTTCATTCCTGCAGTTTGTCCTTTTCCTTTGCGCCACGATTCATTTATCACTTGTCCCATCACGATGGTCAGTCTCGCAAACGTGGACTTTTCCCGTTCAGGAGCGTGAGCATGAGCGACATGGTGGACCAGGACGAGGCGGGGCACCTGCCGCAGCTCAGCCTGTCCCGTTACGAGCGCATGCACGAGCAGTACAACGACTTCCAAGACGAGGACGACCAGTGGCAAAGTGTAAGGGATTCAACGCCGCTCGGTTCTGCAAAACAAAAAATCAATAAATCCGGTCATCTTTGATGCTACAGGATTTGGCCCGTTGGAAGAACCGCCGCCGCTGCGCCTCGCAAGAGCTGATCAAGAAGGAAGAGGAGAGGAAGAGGATGGAGAGGATGAATGGGGAGGCAGGTGACAAGAGGAAGAGCATCAAGACCTACAAGGAGATTGTGGAGGACAAGTAAGCGTCATCCCCTCATAGAATTTGGACTCTTATGGCTTGATGGCTTTGAAAATATCATTTTTTGGTGTTCCCAGGGAGCGGCGAGAGGCGGAGCTCTGCGAGGCGTATCGCAGTGCGGCCACGCCGGAGGAGGCGGCCATGGTCCTGCAACGCTACGCTCTCCGTTTCACCATCAGCGACGCTACGCTGGACTTCCTAAACCTGCCCCGCCCCGCCGCAAACCCCGACGCCACCCGCAAAACCGTTTGTGAAGACCCCGAGCCACAATCAACACAGCGGAAGACGTGTGAAGACTTACGCAGGAGGGCGGAAAAGTAAGACGCTCAAATTGCCAGCCCCTCCCCCACCTGTGTCCTCATCGAGTCACGCCACTTTCCTCCTCCAGAGATCCACCAACCTCAGAACTATCCCCGAAAAGCCACCAACCTCCGGGTCCAGCGTCTCCCAGCAAACCAGAAGCAGCGACCAAAGCAGATGCAGAACCCCGACCTAAACCTCCAAAACCTAAACCTTCTCCAAAGCCCGCGCTTCCCTCGACACTGCCGCCACCGCCCGTCAAACCCGTCCCCCTGCTGGCGGCCAAGCCTTATCGCCAGCCGAGCAGCACACGCGGAGTCAAGGTGAGGAAATGAGAGCTTGGAGACACAGCAGTGCTTCAAAACCTTATGCATGAGATTATTACAGCGCCATCTAGTGGATTTGCTCAGGCACTGCTGCTCCTGCCCATAATACAAAATAGCCACTGCTCACCCACTGGCTCCAATTTGTCTGTGTGTCTGTCTGTCATTAAGATGGACGGCCTGGTGCGTGTGAATGGCGACACGGAAACTTCGCCGCTGCGTTCGCCGTCCGAGAAGAAGCTCCTGGTCACGCAAGCCGAGAAGGAGACGTCTTCCACGTCGGAGTCGCGAGACACGTCGCCTCCTCCCCAGCCGGCGACGGCTTCCTCGTCTTCCTCATCCTCCTCGGCTTCCTCGTCCTCCACCATCAGCTCGCTGTTCAGCGGGAGGAACTGCGTCACCAAGACCACCATCGTTACCGAACTCACTCAGACGCTGGTGGAGCCGCACGCCGCCGACGGCCACAGCCAGGTGACTTCCTGAAAATGTCCACTCGCAGAATGTAAACATCTCACTAGAATTGGGATTTGACTTTCAGGTGACCGTTGAGAAAGCGGCAGAGGGAAAGCCGTCTCTGTCGTCGTCGACTTCCATAACCAGCATGCATTGTCCCAGTGTTTCGGGTAGGACGCCGAAGAGTCGGGTAACAATGTCGGGCGGCGAAATGACCGTGTGTGTTTCTCCTCCGCAGATGGCCAAGACGAGAGCAGTATGAGCGTGAGTTCACTTCCTCAACTTGTCGCCCTTCGCTCCGCTTCTCCTTCATCCGTCAATCGGACCTCCTGTTTTGTTCAGCCCTCGTCCACTTGTCCTCTGACCTTTCCTCTCTTTCCGTCCTTTTGCTGTCTCGACATGCGTGCGTGTGTCTTTGTGTGTGCGTGTGATTGCGGGGTGGGGGTAGATTGAGACCCCCATGTTGAACTTGGCTAAGCGTGTTAATCACTGGGTCTGGGACCCCAATGAGGAGCGTAAGCGCGTGGAAAGGTGGCAGCAGGAGCAGGAGCGCTTCCTAAAGGTACCCCGGTGGTCATTTGTGTGTGTGTGTGGGAGGGGGGCTGTTGCCATGGTTACTAATTGATCATTTAGTTATACTCAAGGGACACCTAATTAGGTACACCCATCCATTCATTTTTGCAATTGTCGTTTGACTTTTTGGAAAGACCAAACATCTCCAGCATGCTCTCATTTATCATCTTGATGATTTTGTTTTTGATCGGAGTGACTCTGACCTTGTGGCGCTCAAAAGGAGCAGTACCAGAAGGAGCAGGAGAAGCTGAAGAAGGAGTGGGAGAAAGCCCAACTGGAAGTACAGGAGGAGGAACGCAAGCACAATGAAGAGGTAACGGCCCGATGGAGAACTTTTGCACGGCTGCTAAAAGGAAATCCTCAAACAACTTCACGCGCTTCTTCAGGAGAGGAAGATCTTGGAGGAGACTGTAGCGCCCCTCAGTCCCTGCGTGAGGACCACGTCGCCACCTGCTGGTGACAAAACAACGAGCATACCCCCGCAACAAAACGGCCACAAAGACACCAAAGGAAGTGAAGAGCAGCATGCGTCCAGGCTGCAATTTTTGCAAGGTGAGACTCATTTTTCAGCTTTGGATCAAAAACATCAAAATAAGTCCCACTTTAATTTGGGTGGGTCTTTTAGACGCCGCCTACGATTCCGAGCCAGCCAAGAAGTCGGAAATGTGGAAAACGGCCTCTTTGGACCGGAACACACAACCAAACGCACCGCACGGCGTCAAAAGGTATTTTCCAACTGTGTTTACCGTAATTTTCGGACTATAAGTCGCACCAGAGTATAAGTCGCACCAGCCATAAAATGCCCAAAAAAGTGGAAAAAAAACATATATATGTATATAAGTCGCTCCTGAGTATAAGTCGCCCCCCCACCCAAACTATGAAAAACAACGCGACTTATAGTCCGAAAATTACGGTAAATATTTTGACAAACATGAATTCATTATCTCAAAGTCAAAATCCAGCCAGCCGCTTCATATGCAATGGCGCAAAATCAAATGAGCACACGCGTGTTTTGACAACAGGTGCGATTCCCACGACGGCATCGCCGGAACCGGAACGCAGCAGCCGTCTTCACCCTTGCCTCCGTCGCCCAGCAGGTAGGAAAACAGACCCGTGTGCAAACCACGACAAGTGCGTTAGAAGACGTTTGCGTGGCGTGCTGCAGGTGCGTTAGCGGAAAGAGGCAATGCTCCGGGTGTTCTCAGCCGCTGGGAAAAGGAGCGGCGATGATCATCGAAACGCTCGGCCTCTACTTCCACATGCAGTGTTTCAAAGTGCGTACAACAATGTGCGTGTTTTCTTTTAAACATACTGTACATTGACAATAATATAAGTTCGCTAAACTTGTGTTCAGTGCGGCTTGTGTGAGGGGCAGCTTGGCGATGCCACCGCTGGGACGGACGTGAGGATCCGTAATGGGCTGCTGAGCTGTCACCACTGCTACTTGGCAACCAGAGGTGATTGCGTACAATCATTTTCGCCACTAGAGGGCAGCAGCGAGTTTCACAACTTTTTATTTTTGTTTACAGGCCAAGGACAACCCACCACGCTATGATGATCTGACGGCCCCCCCTCCCGACAAACAATCCTCATCGTATAACTTTACTCAAATATCTATGAGAATTCCAAACATACTCCATCGTGTGTTTGTAAGCATGACCGGCATATTTATGACTAGACAAGCACAATAAATCGACTGGAATAATACGTATAGTGACCCCTCCACAATATTACGATATAGTGTGGGTTCACTGTACTAAAACTGGAATAATACAGACTGTCACTTTCTTTTACGTAGTTAGCGTGACCGTTTTAATGCCTTACCTTCTCTCCCATCTTGACACTTTTGCATGAACATATAAGTTATTGCAAGTATGAGTTTGTCATTTAAGTTTGTCGTACGTCTTCTTCCATTTGCATGTTGGCTTTGAGCTCTTTTCCCTTTAAGCCGTTTCAACCAGTGCCTTAATTCAGTGTGTGTGTAGGGGGGGCGGATTACACATGGACCTCAAAATGTGTGTGTGTGTGTTGTGACATGAAGTGAAAAATTCCATACCAGCAAGCAAAGCGAGTGGATCAGCCTCTTGTGCATCCTGTTCTCTCTTATAGAGCGTAAACCAATGACACGTATGTAATAATAATAATTCATTAAATTTGTATAGCGCTTTTCAAGAACCCAAAGACGCTTAATAGCTGCTGCTTCCCCCTTGATTATTTTCTAACAGCATTTCATAACATCCTATTATGCTCTCTTCAACACAAGTGTTGCCTCCATTTCATCTGGCCGAGGAATGCCCCGTCTCGCCGTATTTTATAGCCACTGTATGTTTGTCAATAAAGATGTCAAAAAAAGGTCCTTAATTTCATGTCTGATTTCTTTTCTTTTTTTTTTGTACAGCACTTTGCATGCAGCTGTGGTAGTTTTGAAAGTGCTCTATAAATAAAGTTGAGTTCATATGATTTTAGAAGCGACGGTGTTTGGACAAGGCACGATTATTGCATAAATCATTTTATACTATATGATGAATGCAAAAAGAAATGCAAAATAATATTTTCGTAGGATAATTACGTGGATTATAATAAATATGGAATTTTAATTATGTAAAATAAACGTTTATGTATTTTGCGGGATTAATTATTTTTATCATTTGTTTATTTACTAAATATTATAGAATATGTTTAAATATTTGGCCCGTTTTGAGAACATAGCGGAAGTGCAATTCGTCACGTGACACATCGGCGAGTGCTGCATTTTGGTAGGCACCGGTTTTGCTCTGTTTAAAACTCAACATTAGGACATATAAATTGACTGTCATTCAAACTGTAGCAAACTGTGTTATTTATATCTTGTAGCTAAATTCAGCCATCACTAACAAAGCTAGAATCGACGTTAGTGTCCGGAATCGCAAACTTTTTTTTATTTTCTTCCGTTGTGTTAGTCATGTGATGATGATGTTATCGTACGGAAAGCTGGAGGCACCAAAATAGCTTTACACTCGTTAGCTTTCATTTCCCCACTTGCTAAGAGATTGTAATGTGTCGTTCCTTCTTCGAAAAGAGGGCATATTTTAAAGTAAAATGGAGTCCGGGGGAGCCTTTTACACTGTACGTAGCCAATAATTTGTATCCCTTGGTCGTATCTTTGCTCATAATAGCGTATTAGCCAAACAAGCTAGCATGGTTTGTGTGTTTTTTTTATGACAACAAAAATACTTATGTTAGTTAGAGTCAGTATGTTCTCGCTATATTTAAAAATGGCAGATCACATTCTGACTTATTTAATTTTATCTGCCAAAGAATTATGATACCTATAAAACGATATTTGTCACAGAAATATCAGTCTGTTGCAAGTTATTGTTGATAAATTGAATAAACTCTCTTTATGGACTGAACTAATGCATTTGGGTTATTTACCACATAAGACGAGAAAGTTTTACAAATGACTGCTTGAGTTTCACCTGTCCTTTTTGTATTTGCTGTCAAACGCACTTATTCTCATTTTTGTGGTCTTTCTACAAAATAACAAAAAGGTTTAAATAGGTATTGGTCTCAACGAAGTAATTTGACGTGATACATCTGGAGAGCCCTTTGTCGAGTACGTTTGGGAGAAGCTAAATTTAATCTGGAATCATCGTTTTGTAGCAGGCAGGCTCTTCGGTGGACATGACTCGCAGCGAGGAGGATTCCCTAGTGGACGGGCCGCTCATTTCAGCAGATGCCCTCCACGCCGCCATCAGGAGAGAATTCCACAGCGTGCCCACCGGCTGCCACGCCATCTTGCTGTCTCTCCTGCATGTATGGACAGAAATACACAAACACATTCCAAATTAAAATCTCCTGTTACATTGCTAGAATTAAGTACTAAATTTCACATTCTATACTTTTGTTGTTTTTGTACGCATAGACTCCTGAGCAAAACGTTTCGACACAAACACCACATGTTCACTAACTTATGGGCACCAGTGATGTTATGGTAGTAATAAACATTTAAATAACATATTTGAACACTAATGGTGCAGCAACACATACAGACAGAGCATTCAGAAATTCTGGGGGGCTAAAAAGGGGGGCTTCTCAAGTCATGTGTCCTTCCAGGTGGCGTACGTGGTTCTTTCTGTGTGCGTGGCCGTGCTGTGCGTGTTAAAACTGGGCCAGGAGGAGGCGTGCGCCAGCATCCTAGGGTCCGTGCGGGGTGACAGCGCAGTGGTCTTCGGCAAAGCGGCCCTGTGGGTGCTGGTTCTGGTGTTCACCCGCTGCGCCCAGTACCACCACAGCCGGGCCCGCAACCGAGGCTACCTGCGCTTCTACAGAAGCACCAGCACGCTCAAGCAGCTTCCTCTCGCCGTGCACTCCGCAGGTAACGGCCCGCGATGTCACGCCGTAGACGCTAGGTGGAGCTCATGTCGCGCTAATCGTGGTCTACCTGTACACGCAGGGAACGTAATGCTGTTGGTCGTCATGGCGGCGCGGCTGCCGGTTGACGTGCACGCCTACGTGTTGATCGGCGTCTTGGCTTTGGAACTTCTTGTGGCGTTGCCTTGCCTCATCTACTATACAGGTAAAAATTTTGGCCAAAGAGGGTTGAGGAAAAAAAAGAACACCCAAAGTTTTGGTGTGTACTCAAAACTACCAGAAGGGGGTGCTACAGTGGTACCACCTTTGTAGGTAAAATAGTTACTAACGGGATTTCATAAGCAGCGTGAAGAAAGACACCCTGTTCGATCTCATTGCTAACACACGCACACAAACACACACACACACAACAGCCCCCACACAATGTGCGAGGCCATTGGCATGACAATAGCCGCCCTGCCCTTTTCAAACCCAACGGCATGACAATCGAGCATTCTCCCTTGTCCTCCGTCCCTCCCTCCCTCCATCCATCCATCCTGCAAGTGATCTGCCGATCTTTCACTTTGGCTCACGCACACACGCGTACTCCATTCCGAGCGTTACACGAGGTGCCCGGAGTCACCGTCCCATTCACACCGCGGCCACACTGAGGTGAAGAAGGAAGATTGCAGTTACCCAGTGTCTGATGGGATATTGATCAGGTAGATAGTCTTATTGAAAGGAAATCCATATTAAAGGCCTATTTTGGCTGCCACGGGGCACAGATGGCGAGATACCACACACACATGCAGGTGAAGATAAGGTATTAGTGTTTAGCCTAGCCACAGGCTGGCGAGCCCTCGGCCACTCCGCCCTCACACACACACATTGTCCCCATGTTTAGTGTTTGTGGAGGTCACTATGTGCCACATTCCCGCTTGGATCAGTGTAGTGAGCCGCGACGCAGAGGCAACCCCCCCCAAAAAAAAAAGCAAATGTGGATTTAGGATATTTAGCTTCCAAGGATGAATTTAAAGAGGCAGTGTAACCTCTACAGGAGAAGGAGGAGGGGGTGGACCAAAGCTAGGGCAAGCCTGCAGTCATATGAAGTCCATACAGGAAGGCCTCGTTCCACTTCTCTTTGAAGTGCATGCTGGATTGTGAGTGGGAGTGTTTGCGTTATTTTGGGGGGCTCTGCGGTACGTTCCGGGCCTCTCATTTCAACATGAATGCGGCCCACGCGCTCCACGCACATCAAAGCCGCTCCTCGGCTTTCAAAGGCTCGCTGCTTCGCGCATCTTGGCTGCAGAACCGCTACAGGGCACGTGGCGGCTTTGCCATGCGAAGAAAACTAAAACGTACCTTAGCGTGCCACTTGGCAGCTAGCACAAGCTAGGCTAACGTAGCAGTCAATGCCGGCGATACTTTGAGCGGCGCCAATTGCTAACAGTCGTTGCTAGCATGTTTGGACTGCCACGAACGTGAGGTAGCATTAGCCTTTAGCTCGTCGCGCCTCCCCGTAATCACCTTGAAATGCACACGACCGATTTTGGTGCCCATCAGGTCGCTGACCCGGGCACGGTCTGAGCACCGTCCGTCTTGGCTGCGCTCTCTCGTGTGACAGCAAGCGACAGTGAGAGAGAGAGAGAAAGCGAAACTGACATGGAGGTGCGAAATGCGGCACCTCCTTTCAACCGGTCCTTCCATCTATCCGTCCATCCATCATTGGCATGTCTTGTTTGATCGATACCACCATTTATTGTGTATTGAGTCCCCACCAATTTCTCCTCTCATGGGCAGCAACATTTATTGGCAAAACTAACCCATCAAACATGATAAATACACTAAATTGATTTTATAGCAAACGTTTTGGGAATAGTACTGGAGGTGTGTCATTCCACAAATCGATCAATGCAGCAGCTTCAAACTATTGTGTTGCGCTTTGTTAAATGCTTCTCACATACTGCTTGTATTTACACACACACACAAACACACACAAGTGTATTTAGGGCCTCATTATGCAGGAATGCTCAGTATTTCTTTGGATTGTGTCGACGCTGCGACGGAGCAAAGCAAAGGTTGCCCTCTTTAGAATCTCCTTGACAATTTCCTCCGACTAATGACGCTCCAGTCTTATCAATACTGTCAGGCCCGCTACCCCCGAAGACACTCGCGCCGCCATCATCTTAGCGAGCGAGCTAGCTGGCCATGTCGTCTCCCTGAGAACAGCTCGGTGCCATGCCGTTGAATATTCTCATTCATCCCAGGACAACGTTAGCCTAGCACAAGATAGCGTAGCGATATAAGGACAGAGCGTTGTGGGCATTAGCCTGCAAGCTAGCTGGTGGCTAGCGTCTCCTGTTGTGGCATTGAAAGCTCAATTGATTGATATTTATTTTCACTTGACAGGGACTTTAAAGATGTAACTTCATAATCATTTGCTTTTGTGACACACTGACGCATATTCTGCCTTCTCCTGCGGCGACCACCCCGATGCTCCACACTTTGCCGCTGGGCCCGCCCCACCCATTCCCCCCCCCCCCCCCCCCCCCCGCCCCGAGTAAAGGTATATGTTTAGGGCGTGAGAATTGGAGCTTTAAGTGCAGGATATGGCGGCCCATAAGAACTAAGTGCGGGTTATAACGGCCCATGTGTGTGCGTGTCCAGGGAATGGCAGCCTTTAAAAGGGGAGGAGGGAAAGAAAAAAAAAAAAAAAAGCAGCGCCTGTGCACTTTCCCACCTGCATCATTATGGCGTCTGAGAAACTCTCACTGTTAGCTTACGTCTTTGTGTTTCGGGGCCAAATATAGAGGACGATCGAGCAGCACAATAAATTGGATTGCAGCATTTAATGGGAATTCAAAACACCACTGTGTGTTGTGACTGAGCAAGATTTGACCTTTGACCTTGCCACATTTCTCCCACCGCTGGAAAAAAAAAAAGAATTGACAGAATGTCATCCGCTTTTGCTTCTTCCAGTCAAAGTGACGATGTTCAACACGAAGCGAGCGGCGCCCGACGTCAGCCAGGAAGAACACTCGCACAACTTCAACGTGGCTAGCTTACCCACGGAGACGGGATTCCGGTAGGGCCACACTCGCGCACACACACATTATTGACACTGTAAAAGTTGTCTCTGCCATGCTTGTTGACACAGAGGTTAGCAGTGGAGCTAATAATGTTAAAAGCTGGCCCCTGCCCCCGAGCACACCGCAAAGCCACCCAAACCTTTACTGCTACTATTTTTTTTTGCCATGTCGGAGTTCTTTCAAGCGACCCAAAAACTTTTTCAAAGTTTGACAAAAGGTCCTCGTTTTGTCGCGTTAACGTGTACGTGTGTTTCAGAGAGGGTTCCTGCCTGGAGGAGGTGGTGGAGAAGCAGGCGGATCTGATCGAGTACCTAAAGCAGCATAACAGCTTGCTGAGCAGGAGGCTGCTCAACCTCACCGCCCAGCACTGAAAAGACACTTTTCGGACCACCACCGACGGTGCACGCCGTCCATTTGAGTGAGACCCGGTTCAGGTCAGACTTGTACTTGCCTCGGATGGAGCAATGTGGTGCCGGTGGGGGGTGCAGTGAAAATGGCCGACGTTTAAAGAGTCGTCGCGGGTCACAGCTGAAGGCAAAGTTGGGGGGGGCGGGCGTTATCACTGAGCGTCCCAGGAACGCTGCTACTCTGCTTTTTTTAAAGGAGGGTTTGAAACTAGTATAAATATATATATAAATACTGTGCTACACCTCATGTCTTTTTGTACATAGCAGTGCTTACTGATTTTTTTTTTAAGGACCTTGAGGATTTTTTTTGTGGTCATTGTCTGTTTTTTTACCACGACTTTGACCATATGACCCTCGGCCGTGCAGATTTTGTGACTCTTTACAGCGGTGGGGATCCTCACATACAGCGGGGGCTTATTGCCGGTTATTGTTTTCCCGATTATTTTTCTTTTTGTCCCGTTCACCTACTCATTCGTAGTTTTTTTTTTTTTTAAACTTTGAAAATATATTTATTTTTCATGGCGGTTATAATTAATGTTAATTGCTATTAGTAGTCAGTCCGGGTATCTGTCCTCCAGTTGTGTGTCTTGCGTATTACATTTTAACAGTCAATGTTATTTGTTTGTGTGACGATTTGCACTCGACTGTGCTTGAGTTTCGATTCGACATGTTGAGGTCTGTACAATAAATACCACAGAATTACATATTTGTTTTTAACTTCAACGATCTATTTTGCTTACTATACAAGTCCAAATACTTTTCTGTGGATTTGTCATTTGAACCTTCATGTTTTATGAAACAAAGTAAACGTGGACTGCAATTTATTTTTACTTTGGCAGTACATCACCCAGTTCTTGACCACACACAATGATAAATCCAGAAACAATACACTCGAACATTTACTTTTATTAAAAGGAATAAAATGTATTCAATAAACATTTGAAGTGCATCCAATGCATGATACAGGCTCTATTTACATCTGTCCGCAAGCAGCTCTTTGGTCCACAGCTTGTTGAGTCCAGCGCCATTTTCTTTAGTACTGACTTGATTTTTGTTTTCTTCTTTGGCTTATTGATAAAACAAGGTGCTTGGACATTTTTAAGATCATCTTTTGTGCCCCTCGTTTTCTGGTTGTTCTTATTATTATTAGGAGTCTATGGTAGTTGGGGGCACACGTGCTCTCGTTCCCCAAACCTGCAAGAGAAAGTAACAGTGGTTGGATTATGAGCCCCAACTAACAGCGAGGGAGGTAAACTCCAGTTCAGCGTGCCTGTGCCGACATAAACGAGGGGCTCAGGCATTCCTGCCCCGCTTTTAATCCTTCTTCCGCGTCATTAGCCAGATTTATGTCCCGCGCGCCTCTGCCGCTAATCACACGCACCTACTCAAGTGCCACCTGCAACCTCTGGTACCCATTTCGAGTTCAATTAAAAGCCCAAAGATGCCATGAAAGGGGCCCTTGCACCTCCTTTTTCAAGGCCAAACCTCAAATTGATCACCAAACTTTGACACTATACTCTGTTTACATTAAACGGTGTCTGCAAAGGATAGCTGTTGCCGTTCGGCCATTTTGGCCAAATTCCGCTAACGTAAATAAATGTTTGCTTACCTGTGGCCTCTTTAAAAGCACCACAAGATTTTTTTTTTGGTCCTCAGCGGTGTCATCAGGGGAAGGGCACTCTGGAGTGCAGAGGTAGGCATCGTCGGTGCAGGCAAAAGTGTCGGTGGTACTTTCTCCTCACATTCAGGAAATCTGCAGAGAAGTTTGATGTCATTACTTTAAGTTTACTTATTATTATGATGACACATTTGGTCACCATTCTCCAACACCAAAATCATGTCAGATGACTTTAACTGTACTTCAGGTTCAAACCCCCCCCCCCCCCCCCTTCCCTAATAAAGTGGAGCACAGCCACCAAGCACATGACCATTTCCAAAGTCCCTAATAAATCCACTGAGCTCCCGCCGTTCACAAGCTGCAGGCCAAAGCCAGGAAGAGCATAAAAAGTGCCAGATGACTTTATGACTCCCCCCTTGCCTTCCTCCATCCCTCCCTCCCTCATCTTCCAACCCCCATCCCCGATAGAGGGAGAACCCCAAGCCTGGAGGCATACGAGTCTTTACATTCTCCTCCCGTGACATTTTGTTTAATAAAAGCTTGGGGGCGTATTTGCATGGCATCTTAACGCCCGGATTAACAAAAGCACCGGACAATGGAGACCCACCGAGTTGTGTGATACCCCGGCGGCGGTGCTCATCTGCTGATGATCCCCGAGCCTCCAAGCTCTCGTTTTATACAGCTCACCTGTTGCATTGCAGCTAAGTGTATCATTAAAGGCGATCGTAAAAACCAATCCAAAGTGCCCACACATGCAGTTTCGGGTTCTCGAGCGGGTAATGTTCCGATTTACGATGTTTTGTGGGGGGTAGTGAACGCATCGATGAGTTAATGAGATCAAATCGACTCGTTTTTATTAACTCACACATTTATCCAGCAAACAAAATAATGATTTGACCGTAAGTATTTACCGTGTAAACATTTGGAAATTATATTTGTTCAAAATTTTTTATATTTATCGAACAAGTTTTTCGCTTAGGAAGATTATATCATTTACGACGTTGTTGGGAGAACGTGAACGCATCAATCAGTTGCGATGATTGGCAATAGTTACGGTGCAGATTTACAGCACTATGAACAAATTGTTGTTTTAGAGCTATTTTATTAACGATAGCGCGTATTTTTAAATTAAATATGTCCATTGTTTTTTTTTAATTTCACCTCCTCACTTGATTACATTATTTACGGTGTTAATGGTGGGATGTGAACGCCTCAAACATTTCAGGGACTCTGCAGCAGTGTTAAGGTAAACTCAAATTCTCAATTATTTTACTGGATTTAAGCGTCGTATTCAAACCGAGAATGGCTATATTTCAATATTTACCGTTTTTAGCTTCTTTTATTTTTGCAATGGTATTAGCACCTCTTTTTGTCTAATTTTTAAATCGGTCATTTATCCTAAAAATACATTGGTGCAACGCTAGACGGCAGATGTTTCCAGGTCAATCAAGGATTGACTTTCGGGAAGTTGTTTAACTTCTTCTTACTTGGCCTGGAGATGGAGGCTGGTTCCACCACCACCACCAGCACGGTGGCCAACAGCATCAGCAGCAACGTGAACAGGTAGAACAGGTTGAAGATCCTCATCTTGGGTCTGATGAGTCCTGCTTCTAAGGCTTACTGGTGGTTCTTTTCAGCCCAGAAAGAGAAGATAGATGATCCTCCTGAAATGGATGATGTCTCTGAAGCGTGTCCAGGGTATTTTCCAAAGACTTGAGAGCTAAGTGACAAAGGTGCTTCTCCCCCCACCTCCTTTATACTGGCTTCTCCAGCAGCCCCCCCACCCCCAAGACCACCCCTCACCCTCCACTTCAACTCCTCACACACACAAGCACGGCACATATTGACCCCACATGTAGAGGGTAATTCAAATGACAGGAAACCCCCCCACGCACACACACGAGCCTGCAACTGTCCTCTGGAACACACACACACACGAACACACAACAGTACACACTGTGCAATCAAAATACAGTAACAATCTTGACTTTTTTTTTCCTCAATATTGCGATTTAAAATGCGGCCCTCGTTCTTTTTCCTTGTATTTGTTTTAACAAACAAGCCATAAATAAATCTGTATCTCATAAACAATATCAGATTTATTATACATAAATATTTTGGCTTTATAGGTGAGGTTCATACAAAATAAATGCAAATGATCCATGAATTAGTCATAAATGAAGTAAAAATAAAGTAGTAAAGTAAAGAAATAAAGTCATAAATATTCTGAGTATTACTATATTGAATATTTTTATTATTATTACACTCATGAAGATACTTTGTACATTTTGATTTGGGGGAAAAAAAACTTTCCACCTCATTAGTGCGTCTGCTCGTCTCTCCGTCCGGCGTCTCCTTCGCAGCGTTAGCGACTCCTCTATTGAGTGCAGCGCTAATCAATTAGCACATTAAGATGAAATGTTGCCCATTACATGTGAATGAGGATTAAGGCAAACAGCAGGACGCTAATGGAGCGCCAGACCTGCAAAACACTCCCTGAGACTTTGAACAAGCATCTCCCTTAAGAAACCCCCAAAAGACAACACTATGTGTGTTTGTTTGTGTGTCCGTCTTCGTGCATGTGCGCCTTTATGACTATGGTATTTGCAAAAATGTCCGTGTGGACAGGGGCAAGATTCCTGGCGGATTTGGCAAACGCTCAGCCCGTTTTTGTTTCTTGTGTTACGCTTTGCATATCAGCGGCTATTGTCTTTTAAAAAAGTTTTATTTTGCCCTATTTGAATATGCTAATGCATCTCCAATTGTCATTCACAGCCACCTGGTAGCCAACTTGCTATGTGTTGTGTTCTATACACGTGTGTTTGTTTGTCCTTAAAAAAAAAAAGAAAAAATCTCCCTGCCAGGTTTTTCGGTGTTGTAATATTTGCTGGGGGATTAAACGCCTAGACGGGGGATTTTCCATCCCGCTCAAACACACACGCACATCCCTAAGTGACCCACACCGAGGAATTCAATCAGTGTGACCGAGTCGTAATCGTTTGCGCTTGTCAGGTTATTATTTCCATAATGGACGGAATGGAAAAAGATAATCACATCACGAACAACAGAGCCAAATTTCAATGGGCAGCGTGGGTATTTTAGAGCGCCATCTATTGGCCGAGTTGATTGCGATTGCTAGTGACACACACGCACGCAAATTCAGCCAAGCAGAAGGCCATCGTCTCGCGCCACAAGCACGCCGGCCGTCTTTATTGCAACTAGACGGCTGACTGACGGAGGGCTCAGGGGTCAAAGGGCAAACTCAGCAGGGAGTCCACCCGGTCAAGCTGTCCCCTCGCCGGGGCTTGGGAGGCCAAAAGTCAGCTGCTTTGTTGGAGCCCAACTCAGACACGGCGGCCACGAGGAACAATCCAGTTTGTCACTTGGCTCATTTTAAAAGACTTTAAAGAGGAAAATGAGCATAGAATGAAAAATGCGTATTACCGTAATTTTCGGACTATAAGTCGCGTTTTTTTTCATAGTTTGGGTGGGGGGGCTGACTTATACTCAGGAGCGACTTATATACATATATATGGTTTTTTTTTTCACTTTTTGGGCATTTTATGGCTGGTGCGACTTATACTCCGGTGCGACTTATAGTCCGAAAATTACGGTATTTCCTTTCCTTTATTGTCACAGTGTCTTCATTTAGTGTGTCTGCCTGCTGATGGCTCTCTGCTTCCCTCTTGCAGCCGTGTTGACACCTTCATCTGAAGAGCACACAGGCACCTCACAAGTGTTAAACAAGCTTTTCACGCGTGGCTTGCGTTGTGTTGCCTTTTCCTACCCGTCCGCAGGTCGTCGTCCGGCGCGATGCAGACGGAGGCGACGCCGAAGAGCGTGAAGACGACAAAGGCCGTCACGATGAAGGCCAGCTCAAAGCTGGAGAAAGGCACTTCCATGTATGTATGAAAGAAGCATTCATGGAATTTTCTCACCTAAAAAGAGCCTCCACTTTATTCAGTTGTTCTCTGGTAATTCCACAATTGGCCACTGTTGTTTACTGGCGCTGTGGCACAGTCAGTCATTGCAGGAAAGTTATAAGTTTAGCATAAAAGCAGCAATGTGAGCTAGGGAAGGTAGTTTAAAAATAAAAAAAGACTCACCACAAGAAAAATCTCAACCTCAATGTGTAGCGTTCCCATACACATGAGGAGAAAGAAAATAAACTTTAATCCCAACAGACAGGTTGAGTCCCGGAAGCAAATATGAACACACCTTCCTCGTGCAATGTACACACACACTCCCTCACACACACACACACACACACACTCAAGAGGCTCCCGTGGCTATGATGTCATGTCGTCAGGCTCGCAAATGGAGGAGGAAGTTCAATATGGCGAGGTTGCCGTCCTGGTCTTCAGACAATCAACTCGTCATTGTGCAGGTAAACGCACATCCCTTCATTGAAACAAAAAACAACAAAATATATTTACAGACAGCGCACTTATTGTGTTATTCCAGAACTAAATACTATAAAGCAATTTCTGTTTCTTGTTTTTTAATTTTGTTTAATTTTGGGTGTAATTTTACTCTCAGCCACTAGATGGTGGAACACATGTTTGAAACTAAGGGAGATTTTATTCTATTAAAAATAAAATGTGACTATTCTCACAACTAATTACAACCTCGTCTTTTTTAGTATGAAGCTTGGCACACTTGACCCAATTTTGCTCCCATCATTTCCTTTCATATAATCAACAAAGTGAAGTTGAACAAAGTCATACTTATAGGACATCCACGTTCCTCATGGATCATTCCGGCCAGCGTGATGAGGGCAAAAACCAGGAGGGAAAAGACGACGGTCAGCGCCTCCAGCTCACCCAGCAAGAACGACATCATGGTCCAACACGGGTAACTATGTTAGCATTAGCACTACTTCCACACACATAGGGCACGCTTACGCCTCTCAAATTCAAGTCGGATCATGTTAACAATCATTAATTAATGAATGGCTTGTGTCCTTGTTTTAACACTTCTCCTGTATCTACTCATTGGGACATTTAAAAACTATTTTTCAAATTGCTAATATTGAGTAGAATACTTCTACTTCTAAAATCAAAAATAATATATAAAATAATAATTATTTAAAATATTTTTCATAATTATTCATTAGAATATTATTATAGTATTATATAATGATAGTTTCTGTCTTAAAAATACTTTTTTTTTTGTGTTGTTTCTAAAATCAAAAATAATATATAAAATAATAATTATTTAAAATATTCTTCATAATTATTCATTATAATATTATGATAATATTATATAATGATAGTTTCTGTCTTAAAAATACATTGGTTTTTTTTGGTGTTGTTTCTAAAATAAAAATAATATATAAAATAATAATTATTTAAAATATTCTTCATAATTATTCATTATAATATTATTATAATATTATATAATGATAGTTTCTGTCTTAAAAATACATTGGTTTTTTTTTTGTGTTGTTTCAATTTGGGGGCGGGCAGGAATCAATTCATTTGAAGGCAGCAATATTACGACCGGATGCACAACACGTCTCTTCGTCCTCTTGCGGTAAATTAAGGTCACACATGCACACACACACATTGGTTGGTATTTTTAAGTCAGATAAGTGTCTATTTCAAGGAAACAACAAGTGCATTTGTTGGATGTGTTTTTAGCATCCCCGAGCGCGTCGTGTAATCCCATTAGTTCCGAGATAAGGGCGCGCGGGCGGGCGGGCGGGCGGGCGGGGGGCGGATTGAGGTTAGTCTAAGCCTTAATCCCCTCGCGGAGCGTATGCTTATTATTACCCCGTATGCATGGCGAAATCCAGCACGCCAACACACACCTCTCTCGCTCTGTCAGCGAGGCGGGGGGGCACGAGGAGAAGGCGGACGGACGGACGGACGGACGGAAGGAGGGAGCTGCTGAGTAGTTTCCCAGTCGCCATGACAACCTGACACCCAGCCATCTCTACCGCCGTCTTTGTGATCTAATTCCACCATCCGGATCGGGAAGCGCAAGGAGAAGCAGGACCTGCCTGGTCTCCTTCGGCGGGATGACCGCCCATCGGAGGACGGGGAGGCGCGGGGACGCCATGGGACCAAGGCCAACGTCTGCGTGTGCTTGAGTGTTGCCTGGAAACCGCCAGCATGCCTGTACACCAGATTACGGTGGTCCCAGCCAGGGAGAACGGCAAGAGCGCCTCTCGGCCCAAAGACAGGAATGAGGTAAGGTCCCGACCCACTTCTCACGGTTGGACGCAATTTGGACTTCAAGCAACATGTACCAGTCGGAGGTCAAACCATGTTAGCAAATCTGATCAGAAGTTGGCTGAGCGATCAAAACTGCTCCGATTTGGTTTAAATGGAAAAGTTGTGCATGGCTCCATTATCATGGGTTGACAGGCTTTTCCCACTCCCAGCAAGCTTTTATCACTCTTGTGGGCTTTTTCACTGTTGGGGTGGGGGCACATCCCAGGGTTACGTCACACACACACACTTAGCCAACGTGTGTGTTTCCCTCGAGAGCGAAAAGGGGAAAGCCAGATTTAGAAATGACCCAAGATGACTGATTACAGTATTGTCACTGAGATTTTTTTTTTTTTTGTAAAACCCGGGGCTACTGTCCCTGCACATTTTGGGGAGGTAACTTGACATACTGTTTCATTTGTTCCGTAACCACACTTGGATCAAATCACTCCCATCTCAAATCGTCTTTCCCCATTCAAATGAATGTGAACGCTATTAATCGATTCCAGCCCAACAACAACAAACCTTTTTTTATTAAGAAAAATCACACACTATAATCTTTGTAGTTTATAAAAACAAGCAGTAATAAGAAAATTCGATTCAGAAAGAATTGAGCACTTTTTGTCACACTTAGCAGGCTTGTTCATTAGTTCTTATTCGTCCCCTAAATGCTTTGTTTTGGTTTAGTTCCCGAAGGCTCGTGAATGATATTATCTGCCAAAAAATGGCATTCTGACTTTAATTATAGTTAAATGTTAAATGTTTGATCAATTTCAAGTTGAGCTAATTGATTTTGCCATATGGTTATCATGAATATTCCCATCTTGGCTAACCGTATCCATCTAAATATATTGAGTGGTGCTCTCAAGCCACACCACTTAATCCATCCACAAGTAGCATGCACATGTTCAACTCGGCTGTCTTCAGCCTCCATCGCAGCCAGGAGAGAGTCATCACAGGGGCAGGTAGGCCGTAGCTGCGCGGCTAGTTGCTCATTCAAACGACAATTGCCGGAGCTTCTTGACGCCTGGAAGCAAACAATATGTGGGCGATGTCGCTCGAGCTCCTCAGTCAGGCTCATGAATCAGACAAGGGAACGCGCTTGTTAAAACAACTGTATAAATAGCACCAGGTTGTAAGCATCCATTTTGTTCCAGCATTCATGTAACGTAGAACGTGTTGAGGGTGTGCACACTTGTGCAATCTCGTTATTTCTTTGGGTTGAAGGGGGATGTAGACTTTTGAAATTCACGTCATTCCTTTTGTTTATTGTAACATAACAAAATGAAATATTCTGGGGGGGTGGGGGGGGGGGGTTCACTCAACTGCAGAAGAACGGAAGCATAAATTCAACAACCATTAGCGTCTTTTAAGAACATTTCCAGACTCCTGATGACCATCACACGTGCGCACTTCTACATGGGCGCCTAGCCGAAAAGCACAGAGCCGCTAATAGCAAATCAGGCGAGCGGCAAATCCCTTGATCAGCTTAGATGAGGCCCTCATGTCTCTACGTGTGGATGCCTTCTCTATTTCACTCGATTGTACCAGCCATGTCATCACAAATTTTGACGGCAGCCCTGCAAATATTTAATCTCAGTTTTTCATAAGTTTGTAACATTACCGTCATATATTCTATATCCTCTATAAAATGAATATTACTGTTGTTTTTTGCTGACTACAGCAACTAACTGAGAAGTCATAGAAGGAATTGTTTAGTTTTCTTCTTTTGTATCGATCGATTGATTGATTGATTGATATCTTTATTTCGAACATCCAGAACAAAAAAGAAAAACAAAAAACAAAACAAATAACACTCTAAAGTGCCACATAAATCCATACAACAAACAGACAAAAAATAAACCAACAATTAGAAATAAATAAATTAAATACATTAATTAATTAATTAATAATAATAATACATAAGTAAAAAGAAAAACAAAACAAATAACACTCTAAAGTGCCACATAAATCCATACAACAAACAAACAAAAAATAAACCAACAATTAGAAATCAATAAATTAAATACATTAATTAATTAATAATAATAATACAAAAGTAAATAAATCAATAAAGAATGCTCGAAAAGGAGTAGGAGGAAGCATAGCTTTTTAGATTCCTACCCCTTTCTCACTTTATCCATTAAACCAACATATCCTGTAATTCTACAATAGAACACAAGTAGACCCACTTTCACACTTATTGTTCTGTTTCATTTTTACTTGTGTGTAGCCCTTTGGCACTTTTGTACCCGCTAAACAACATATTTTTGTACATTCTTTTAAACTGGTGGAGATCAACATGACTTTTATACAGTACTGCCTCCTGTTGGCCAAAGCCGGAAGGAGCAGTACACTGGATTGATTTGGAGCATTAAATCGTGATTCACAAACCGGAAACGTGGTCGGAACATTGGAGGTCGTGCGGGTTGACCATGTGCCGTTTTCACCCCCCAAAAAAACATCATTCCACCGTAATGATCTCCTGTCTTTTCGCTTCAGGGCTCCCAGGCCAAGCCCCCAGGTCGCTCAGGCAGTCGATCCAGCAACATCTCCAAGGTAACCACACTGACCTCCCGGAGTGTTTTGGTAAACCAAAAACATTTAACTGCATCTTTGGGAATCAAATGCATTTAAAAGTGAGCGCATTGGTTCTTGTGATCTCTTCCAGGCGAGCAACTCGACAGCGGGACAAACCAGCAAGACGTCCGTCACCCCGTCTTCTCAGGATATTTGCCGGTAAATTGTTTACCATCGAGAAACTCTATTGAAAAAGTGTGTCTAGAAGAGCGTTTCATGTGCGTGTAAAATTTGGACAACCTCTCATGCGTCCACCCATTGTGCTCATTTCACCGCCACCGTTTTCATCATACCATTTTAATTTGAACCTTTTTGTAAAATTACAAAAAATATAGAAATCAAAGAAATAATTCAGAAAATCTTTTTCTGTATTATAAAGTTCAGTGGATTTTCATATATTTTGCATGAAATTTTAAATTTGTCACCTCATTGTCATCTCATCTCAGCATCCATTTTGTGTGTGTGTGTCACATGTTCAGTGTTGTCCAGTTGAGCCGTGTTGAGGAGGATGTGTCCCAATTGCCCACCCCCATTGACAAGAAGACCTCGCGACGAGCTCCCATGACGGTTCCTGGCGCCGCCCGGGGCCCCTCAGCCCCGGCCCCTAAGAAGCAGGTGAAGCGCCGCCATCGCCGGAAGAGGAACAGCTTCGACCCATTGGAGGCCAAATACCCGCACCGCGACGAGACCCGGACGGAGGACCCCTCACGGGTTCCCCCGGCGCGCTTCCTCTGTCTGGACTCCACCTCGGAGGACGATAAACCGGTGAGCCGCAGCTGGACTCAGGAGAAATCCAGACGGGCTCGACACCGCAGCCGGAGCAAGAGCGGCGAGGACGTGACGGAGGTGATGGAGTTGCAATCTCTGGGCTCCGACGAGATGAAGGACGACCGGCCCCTGGTGGTGGACGACGGCGCGAAAAATCGAAGTAGCAGCGGGAACAGCTCTCTGAGGGAAAGCTTGCCCAGTATGGACAAGGAGCCCAGTGGGCCCGACAGCTCGTCGGAGGACGAGGAGGAGCTGATCACTAAAAAATATCAGGAGAAGGGGGTGGGG
Organism: Syngnathus typhle; assembly: GCF_033458585.1. Classification (NCBI taxonomy): domain Eukaryota; kingdom Metazoa; phylum Chordata; class Actinopteri; order Syngnathiformes; family Syngnathidae; genus Syngnathus; species Syngnathus typhle. Next base: position 1,739,909 of record NC_083740.1, read on the forward strand.
CGCGGGGACATGTCAGCGCCCACTCCTCAGAAACGCTGCGGCGCCAACGGCGCCCCGCCGCATCACGTCTGCTCCGATGACTCCGAGTTGGAAGTGTGCAGGTCAGTCGGGGCGTGCGGCCACACGCTACCCGTGTCAAAGAAGGTCCACAATAATGGACGCGTTGAAGAACTTTGTGTGGTTCCGAATCCGCACGAGTCTGGAAAATGCATCAGGAACCCTCGGACACTTCCTCACCGCTGGTGAATTTTCGTCCGCAGGATCTGCCATTGCGAGGGCGACGAGGAGTGCCCGCTCATCACGCCCTGCCACTGCACGGGCAGCCTCAGCTTCGTGCACCAAGCGTGTCTCTACCAGTGGATCAAGTCGTCGGACACCCGCTGCTGCGAGCTCTGCAAGTTCGACTTCATCATGGAGACCAAACTCAAACCTCTGCGCAAGGTACTCGCCCAGGCCGTGAAGTGAATTTCAGCAGCTACTATTTCTCACCTCCTTTGTCTTGCCAGTGGGAGAAGTTACACATGACCAAGAGTGAGAGAAGGAAGATCTACTGCTCCGTGTTCTTCCACCTCATAGCCATAGTCTGCATGCTGTGGTCCGTCTACATCCTGATCAGGAGAACCGCCGAGGAGATCAAACTGGGCAAGAACGGTAAGCAGGCCCGCTGTGTGTCGTCGCTAAATCATCAGATGTGTGTAAAAAAATAGAAGAAATCCAATCCCCTCCCCGGACAGTCAATTACTAGGTGCACCTGCAAAAACCAGAGAATAAAGTCCAAAACTTACAAGAGTTGATGTTTATTTTAGTAGAAAGTGATGTGATTTGGTCATGTGATCGTCAATGCTATGAAATATTGGCTACAACACGATATGTATCACGGCCACTTTCCAGCGCAAACGAGTAAAGCTTTATTAAGCCAATTAGTCAACGTAGCTTGGAACCGATATGACACGAGGTGGAACCGAAGCACAACTTTTATACTTTGGCTTGAGCTCGACAGCGTGTACATTTTCAGTTAATAATAGAGCGTAACCACATGGCCTTTATTATTTCAACTTAAAGACTTTATAGAAACATTAGGACATTTCTGTGGAGCTGCAATTGTGGGCTCAAGTGATTATTTTTATTATATAAGAAAAAATTATAATAAAAATAAATAATAGAAATCGGAATTTCTATTAATTTCTTTTATTTTTTTTGGGATGGTACCTAATATAAAAAGTTTGAGAACTATTGCTCGTCTGGATAATCTTTTGAGAGGCCACAAGGTTTAAACCAATCAGGATCCAGGAAGCGTGGCCATGATACATGCTAACAAAAGTAGCGCTCAGTCAGTAGAAGCCAACCAGCGAGAGAGAGAGAAAGAAATTAACACTGTTGGTTGCAGAGGAATTTTGGCGGATTTCTCTCCTGAAGTACTATACCCGCCAGGGTAAGCACGGCGCTCCATCTCAACCTACTCCTGTGAGCGATGCTGGCGCCCCCTGCGGGCCGAATAACTCCATTAAGCCGTGTCCCCTCCTTCTCCCCAGCCGTGCTGGAGTGGCCCTTCTGGACCAAACTGATCGTGGTGGCCATCGGTTTCACGGGGGGCCTCATCTTCATGTACATCCAGTGCAAGGTCTATCTGCAGCTGTGGCGCCGCCTCAAGGCCTTCAACCGCATCATCACTGTGCAAAACTGCCCCGATAAGAACCGGCTCAACGTCGGGAAGCCGCAGGCGGTCGCCGAGGCGACGCCGGACTCGGACGGGCATAATCCCGTTTGAAGGTGGCGACAGTTTGCAGTCAAGCCGGACTGGACTTCAAGTGTGTAATAAGGTTCATATTGTTTTCATTATTTTGTGTCTATCAAGGTGAATACGAGAAAGGAAGCAGGCAGTGGACGGTGACCACGAAGAGTGATGATGAGGTCTCGATTCCAGAAATGGACTGTCGTACTTTTTTACGTTCCCTTTATGCACTTTGTCAAACTGCACTAAAGCCCCTTGGTACATTCCCTTGAGCTAACGGGCGGGCAGGTTACATGCAGCTTGGAAATTTTTAAATAATTCTTTTGTTGAAATGAAATAACTTAGTTGACATCCACATTCAAAGTCTTTTTACATCATCAACAAATGGCCTGTCCTACTAATCCAAAAATGAATTAAGGGCCTGGAGCCGCAATGAGAATTATTTTCCTTTTGCTGATTGGCTGAGAGAAGTCACATGGTATGGTTTCACTTTTGGAAGTGAATCACTAGAATAAAAGACATTTTCTAAAATATTGTAATTTATTAACACACACATGTAATTACTTGAAATCAAATTTGGTTCAGTGAGTTATTTGTATTTTTTTTTGCCACTTTTGCGATTGAGCAAGCATGATCATTTGTGGGAGATGTGACGTTTTAAAGGTCAGATTGGAGTCTTTCATTATGGCGCTACATGTTAGTCGCTTTGTTTACGTCTTCACGTTTCTACCAGATGCCACAAAAAGTTGGGGAACCCTTCACGACACCATGAATTCGATTTGCTAAAAAGACACATTTAGCTTGTTTGTGCAATAAACCCAATGTAGAAAATGTGTAGAGTCGTTGTTTGTGGTTAAAAAAAAAGTCTTTGGGAAGTCTCATGCAAGACGACAAAAGAAATCTTAGTCGGAGTCGGACATCAGAATGTTTTCGTCCAACTCTTCATCGCTATCTTCGTCATTATCGCCCAACTCTTCTTCTTTGTTGTCCTTTTGTTCCTCTTTGTCGTTCTTCTGCTCTTTTTTCTCCTTGACTTCCACGTCAGTGTTGGAAACCTTCGTGAATTTAATGTTAGGAAGTTTCTTCAAATCTCCCGTCCATTCCCTGCAGTACAGAAACATTTCTTGACTGCAGAAGATGTCTCGAGAAAGAGGTTGTGGATCAACCCCTGCTCACCATCGTATTTTTTTTTTTTTTAATCGATTTATATTTACACTGCCAAGAGTGATTCGCTCACCTGAATGTTTTCAGATTTTTCGTGTTGATAAAGTCTGGGATCTCTGTGAAAACAAAGGACATTTATATTAATATTTTCCATTACAAACATGTATGGAGTCAATGTACATTTACAAGTACGCACCGAACCCGGCGCCGTGGAACAGCGCCCGCTCGCGCTCGATGGTTTGCTTGATGAAGTCCTCCCTGGCGCCGTGGAGACGCCCCTTCCGGCCCTTGATGCCGTTGACCAGCTCGATCTGCTCCAGCTCGCCGTCAAATCGTTGCAGGTACCTACAACACACATGCATAGCAACTCAAGTTTTTTGTAATGCTGGACAGCGAGTCGTCGTATTATACTGCCCCCTGGTGGCCAAGGCACTTATATCAAGACTCACAAACCGTTTTAAATTTTGTACAGAATAAGATAATTTTAAAACGCTGGCCCACCTTTCGATGATGTCACAAGCATCCTTCATAGTGTACGTGGTCTTTTCTGGGTCCAACTGGCTCTGAAACCATAACAGCTTGTCACCTGTGGATGGAAAATGTATCTTCGATTAAAAATTGAAACACGAAAGAAAATAGATAAGTAACATACCGATATTATTCAGACGGGCAGCTTTTTCAACTTTGTGTCTGCAGAAACAAAACAGTACGCCATATTGCAGGAATTATTTGAAAGCAAAACATTATAAAACATTCAGATGAAAAGCAGAATACGTCGTATGTTGAGACCATCGTAAACCCACCGGTCTTTCTTCCTGAGTCGTATTTCTTCCCGGGCCAAGTAGGCTGCTTTCCGACTGTACGGATGCACAACCTTCTCCGGGGCTTTTCCCTTCTTCTGCGTTTTAGGCTGAAGATAAATTACAATTATATCGTATCAAGGGATGTTACATATATTAAGATGTCTTTTTTCATTAAGATTGGGATCGATTTGTTTCGTTGTTGAAGCAAATAAAAGATGGGTCTCACCATTGCTGTTGGGAACTCGTGGTTAGTTTGTTGACAGCTGGGCCGGAAGCGGAAATGATAAAGTTCCCCAAGAAGAAAGTGTTCGGGTGATACAAAAGCAGGGAAAACAGTTCCGTAGTTTCTATGGTATTTGAGTTTATTTGAACACCCCCTAAAAAACGGAATTAAAAATGTATAAATTTATCAACTAAAAACTCATCTGTTCAGAATTTTCAAGACAAAATATTAATATTATATTTACTTTTTATTTACTTTATTTCACCAATTACAAACTATCTAATTATAAACAGTGTGTGGTTTTACTATATTCATATAGCTGCACAATCTTTTCAAACAAATTATTAGGGATTATATTTGTCATTGCTTTGAAAACAGACTCTGCATCCAAGTTGCTAAATCCACCTTGTCGTCATGTTCCTTCTGAGAATTCTGAATCATTTTTTTCATGAAATGCTTGACCCCGTAATAATTGTCACACAGCCATCATAAACAGCTGTGGCATTAAGACAGATATTACTCAAATCCATTCAGTTTACACTCCAAATAGGAATAAAGGTAATTTACTATTACAACCCAAAAAGTGGGCCAATTTAATCAAACTATATATTAAAAGTAATTTAAGAATTTATTAACTTAAATATGATCTGCATTTCAGATGGTATAACATCTTCCTTTTCTCCACAATTTGCTTGCCATAAGAAGTTATGGAAAATAAAACTAACTAATAAAACATGAGAATTCTGCCTAGCAACAGGCAGCCAGACTTTTTTGATTGGCTTATAGGGCACATTAAATTGTGCCCTCAGAACTCCGCCTAGGGGCCAGGGGTCAGGGCCTTAAAAAGTATTTTTCTCACGCAACGCATTCAACATGCAGGAACAGGAACAGCCTGGGTGTAAGGAGGCTCCCTGTGGCACCCAATTAGTTCATAGAAAAGGTTGACACTGCAGGTTCCCGCTCATGCATACCTGACAGCCTGCAGCAGGAATGCGAGCGTGCGGTGGCGAACCTGCGCCGACAAGCACCAAAAAAAAGTTGCGTCACACCCGAGTTACTGGTCTTGGTGGGCGTGGCCTACCTCTGTCTTCTTCTTCTTCCTCTCCCATCCACGTAAGTCAGACTTGTCAGGAAGTTGCGATGCTGTGACACACACAACATAAAACAACACGATGGCAACATGTCCGCCCCGAGGCTTTCTTCTACTAGCATGAGAGACCAACACAGGAATACCCCACTGTTCCTGCTCCTGTTGTGGCTCCTCACAAACACCTGGACCAGAACAGGTAAGGATTTTTTCCCCCCCGTGTCAGCAAATTCATTCTAGTCTAATGCCGACTCCCAGAGGACTCTTTGTCTTGTTTTATCCCTGATCCTGATGACTAATTCTTTCATCCAGTCAGAGCAGGATCACACTGGAATTGTCTTTATCGTAAAAATGTTACGATAAAGCTTTGGTGGCACAAAGTGATCATGGCGGTAACAAAATTTCCACTTGTGCTTTTGCAACTTTTTTGATTTTTGTGGCAAGTGCTTGACAGGAAGTGGTAAGTTCCTGTATGGTGTGACTAAAAAGTACTGCGATACTGCAAGGTATGGATTCCACACCATGTAAATACAACAAGGCCAAAAGTATATCTGGATGAATTTTCATTTTGGCGGATTAATGCAGTTGAGAGGTTCTGGGTTTGAATCCCTGGGTGTACTCTGGCTTCCTCCCACATTCTCAGGATACTTCATTTTTCTGGGTGGTAAATAAGTTGAAACTCAGGAGAGAATTTGTGTTTTTGTGGAAAGTAATCATTTTTTGAAACCTATGTATTCTTTCTCTGATTTTTTGTCATCTTTGTGTTTTTGTTACTGTTGTAGTGTCAAGTCAAGATGAGGTGATTGAAGAAGAAAACCAAACTGTGGGAAAATTCACAGACCAACAACAAGTCGTGGAGGACACGAAAACTTTCGGTTAAACTTTATGGCATACGTTTTTTATAGACATGATATGACAATAATGCCATCAGTGGAAAACAAAATTGACGAGTTTAGTGTTGTAGAAGATGAGTACACAAGTTAGCTGTCATTATAAAACATTTATGACACATATTGTTGGTCTCATTTTCTCAAATTCTTACCATTCAAGAGAAAAGAAAGAATTAGCTTTAATAAGTAGAGACATCTGGCAGCAATTTTTTTTTTTATCATTTGTAGAGCCAACATCATCCAGCCCCAATGCTACTCCATCATCGGAGCTCTCAACCACCCAGGGCAGCGTCTTGGATCCAGGTAACGCCAGAGATCTTTGTCATGTCAAATTAAAAGTACAAAAATACATTTTGGAGAAGTTTTTTTTTCTTTCCCCCAGCCTCTGCACCAGGAGAGCTTGGCTCAGGAGTGGACAGTCCAGGTATACATACATATGATTTTATTATTTATTATTTATTATTTATTATTTATTATTTATTATTTATTATTTATTATTTATTATTTATTATTTATTATTTATTATTTATTATTTATTATTTATTATTTATTATTTATTATTTATTATTTATTATTTATTATTTATTATTTATTATTTATTATTTATTATTTATTATTTATTTAATTACAAGTCTTAGTAGTAATCCTTGTAATTGTAGTGATTTTGTATTCTGTCAGAAGTGATTACAGATAATGTCAATTTGCTGGACACGACCTTGAGCCCCCGGAAGGACGGAGGTCTCAGCATCACCATCATCCTCATCCCGGTGGCCCTGGTGGTCTTCATCATCGTCAGTGTCATGTTCGCCCTCTTCCTCAGGCGCAGGTTCAAAATGGAGGCGGCCGTTCGTGGTACGAGTCGACTCGTTTGAAATGAAAACTGCATTTCGGTTCTTATAACTACACAACATGTACTGTAATTTGAGTTTTGTTTTTTTGTAGAGTCCACAAAGGATGATCCATATCTGGATGGCTCCAGTACAGAGAAAGTACCAATGTGCGTACTTTATTTAGATTTAATGAATTGATTTAAAAATATGTGTTGAAAATACAATTTTGTGTGTCCAGGCCTATGTTTGAAGAAGACGTTCCTTCAGTGCTGGAGCTGGAGATGGAAGAACTGGACCAGTGGATGATCAAAGATGGTACAATTTAAACATGTTGCAATGTTCCACCAACTGCATATCAGGAAAAAAAGCACATTTTAAAGTAATCGTCTCTTAACAAGTATTTAAGTGCTAATTTCTGATATAAATATATAACACAAAGTGGGTCAAAAAATTAGAAACAGCTCCCATTATGTATGAAAGTTAGTTTTAATGATATGACAGCTGTTTCCATTGTGTGACCGATGCGTTACGACACACACAAACACACCCACACACTCTTACGACACAGTCCCGTGTGGCGCAACGTGGATGACCTCCTTGGTCCTCAGCTGAGAAGGCCGAGGTCCACTTACTCAACCTCGCTGAGGCTCCACGAGGCCTTTCCCGTATTTACTTTCCACGAAATCCGAGGGCACGTTCGACGAAGATGTGCGCTCAGTAGTTTACACACGACGGAAAAAAGAATTGCAAAACAAGACTGTCATGGAGAGGTCAAAGGTCACTTGCGAGGATGACAGAAGATTATTAGAATGTCACTCGAGCGGTTTGGCAGTTCCTGCAATCGGGATGCTGCAATGACAAAATCAGGCAACAGATGGCAGCCAAAATACACAATTCATGCAAAATGTTTTAGTTGTGATGAAAATATGGACAAATGTTTTTTTTTTAATGGGAAGTGAGACTTCCCTATGTTGATAAGTTCCATTTCCTGGTCTTTTGACACCATCACATGTTGCCTCTCCCTTTGATTGTTTGGCCGCAGGTTGACGGCGTGGAAAAGCAAGCACAGCACACCCTGAAGTCATATTACATTTCCCCATTTTTTTTTTTTTTCTGTGGCTGTGCTCATCTGAGGTCACGCTCTGGGAAACGCTGAATTTCATCCTGATAATCTTCAACGGACAGCAGCACCTCATTCTATAGGGTCAAAGAAATGCATCAAAACACACACAGTTCATGTGGGAAAAATATTTTGGATTCCTAGTTGCAGTTTGTGCTTGTGGCACTGATCTCAATGTGAATGCAGTTTTGTTTTTTGATGTTCTGTTGTTGTAAATATATAAATGGATCACAGCCAAAGATGTTATTTTCTGTTAGTGCTTTTTGTAAATAGGCTAGGTATGAAATGTTTAACTAAATAAAATGATATGAAGATATGGATTTGTCAAAATAACAAATCTATTCTCAAATTTTGACATATTGTGATTTTTCTTTTTCCAGTAAACACAACTTTATTTTGGGCTAATCTTTTTCTTGCATTTTTTTTTTATGATTCATCTTTATTTTTAGGGTGGCCATTTTGTAGACTGGAGATAATAAAGTGGTTGCGGTTCAGTTGGCTATCTTTGACTTAATCAAATGAAAAATGGATCTCCCACGCTTTACGCTTAACACGAGTTTTTGATGCTAATCAACTAGCGCTCGCGTGCTAATCTCAGACAAGAAACGTTAGCTTTGGCCTCCAGGCGGTTTGCTGCTTCTGAAATCAGGAACATTTTAATCCATTTGAATTTTGTCCAGAGGTTTCCATGACAACATCTTCTACAGAATTTGCTAATCTCCATGTCAAATATATTTAGAGATGAAAGTTGTTCTCACTAATTGATTCTACGTGATCTGGTGGCAAATTATTTGACAGGAAATAGCACAGACAAGTAGAATGTGAGCGAGTGAGTCATGTAGAACGTTTCATCATCATTATGGGGCAACATTGACAATATTTGCAGTTCCTGGGAATATTTCCCCATAAAATGCGGATTCGTAGAGATCTGCTTTTGGCACTGGTGGGCTTTTCCATCCTTTCGACCGGACGCCAGCATGGGTTGCCCATTGCTCAAAATCACACGCTCGGCCTTGGGCGATATCTCCCACTTTCAGACGCTCCCTGGAGGATTCCCACACCAGGCATGCAAATGAGCAAGGGGCAGCAGCAGGCTCAAAATTGGCTTAGTCCTAGCAGCAGCTTCATTTCTACAATTAAAAATAGAGAGAGAAAAATAGGAATTAATGTAAAATATCCTTTCAACAAGAAAATTCCATTTTTATCAGTAGGAAAAAAAAGGCATTTCAATAGAACAACAATAAAATAAATCATTTTAATTGTTAAAATGGATGGATGAAAAAAGAAACAACTTGGAAAAGTAATTTGAGTAAAAAATGCAGTTTACAAGAAAACAAATCCGGATGTTACCTACGTCATTTCCTAGCGCCTGCTTGGAAACAAATCGTGACGTCATAATAACGCGACGCCTATTAGTCAAGCGAGAAAAGCTAGCGGTGGCGGCTAGCGGCAGTCAAAGCCCAATTGCTCCCGTTTGACAAGCAGTTTACTCCCGTTAAGACGCGCCCCCCTCCGTCACAAACACAGGCCGTGACGGACTTGGTGCGAGCGGCAAATACCCCCGACCGCTTTAAGCGAAGCGGCTAACACAAGCGGCGTTTTTTCACGAGCACCCCCCGCGCGGACGGATGCTAAGTTAGCCGGTGCCGCTAACGTGGTCGCCCGCGGTACCAGTGCGCTTCACTCTGGGAAGAGAAGACACGAAAGGGAGGGCATCATCCCACCGGAGGCTCCGGCCGGCGTTTGCTCCTCGTAGCCCATGAGGATATCTCGCTCGGGATACGCCGCCACAAGGAGCTACCGGAGAGGCCCTTCGTCCCTGGCCGTCCTTGCGCTTGTGAGGTAAACACTCGGGCATTTTCCATCCACGCGACCCGGGGTGCGAGGCACCACTTCGTGGGCCTAGCATCCTTTAGCATTAGCTTCTTAGCGACGTGCTAACTCTAGCCCGCCTATCGTGCTTATTCTCCTTAAAAGATTCAGCCATTATTTACATTTCTCTCCCCGAAGTGCCACTACCGGTATGGCGTCCTGTGTGTTTACACGATCGGAGTGGCTTTTTAAAAAAATGCCACCAATAAAGTCGAGTTCACTCCCTACTTTCTCAAACTCGGCAACTAACTTTGTCCCAAGTTCTATTGAAGAAGCGTGTTGTTGCGCCACACGTCTAAATGTGCAGTGTGATTCAAAATGAAACGTTTTTCCAACTTCAAGTTGGAACTTGTAGCATATCTGCATCATAGTCAACAAGCCTGCCGAATCTTTATAAAGTCACAGTTGAGTAATGGAATCAAGTTCTGGTCGAGCATCAACAGGACAGTGAGGCTTCTATGACAGTCAACTAAAATGGCAAGTTGAGAACATTTATTGAAGGTCCAGCAGAACTTTGGGTCTTCAGTACTTATTGAAATCTAGTTTGGCCGCATCGACAGTAAGCATTACCATATAAATATTTATTTCTTGTTATGCTAAATACTCAATAGGCTGTCATTTATCGCTTTTTTTACCTTCTGTACTCAAAGTAACAGCATCAGGGAGCAACTTGGGGTTTCGGTATCTTGCTCAAGGACTTAGTCACAATGGCTGGCATTCAACCCCCCCCCCCCCCCCCCCCAATAACAGTGGATTGACGTTTATTGTTGTAACATTGCACCCCCCCGGAGACAAGCGGCTTCCGTGCGTGGGAGTCACCTGTCGTGCCGCGAATCTGTATTTCAAGCGTGTCATCTGGTGTCGTCTGTTAAATGCACTTTTCGTTTTCTTCTCGGGCTGTCGCGCCGCTGTTTGTTTTCAAACGCGTCTGTTTAGTTGACTCGTTTCGCTAGCTTGTAGATTTGATGTTACGCGGCAGACGACTCGACGCTTGAAGGTAATTTGTAAATCATCCTCAAGGTTTATTTATTTTCCCCCGATAACGCCATTCGAATTCCCCAAGTGTACAACCTTCTAAGCCTCCCCTTATTACCTTGATTTTATTGGAGTTGGTCAGAAGACGCACACACGTCTTTGCATTTGTCCTTTTGAAGAGCGGCAGTAAACACAGTCATCAGAACATAATCTATTTATTTCATTTAAATCCAAGAGCGAAGAATTGTTCCGTTTCCGCCCCTGTTCCGCCCGTCGGGATCGATAACACACTGAAAGATTGTAGGGAGAGCAAATGAGTGAGCTGTCTGTATCTGTGAAAACAGAACTCATGATCTTTTTTTTTTTTTTTTTTTATATATCATTTATGACACGTTATAACTCCACCATCGTCCCAGTCCTGAACCGTCGTCGTCCTAAAAGAACCGGGAAACGAGATCAAAACAACCCCTCGGACCCCTTCGGGCGATTTGAAAGAAATCAAAGAAGAATGCAAAGAACGAGAGTCTCTCAGGTGGCCACGCATTCCTCAGATGCTTCAGTAGTTGGAATCCCTCGGCTTATCGCTTCTGTGTTTGTTTAAGATTAAACGCTCGTTTTGCGGGAGCGCGCCGATAAGCCGGAGCGATCCGCGAATAACATCGCGTCGGGAGGAAGGGCCGCCGGTTGGAAACGGCGAGAAGAACGGCGGTCATCGTGATGTGTGGGCAGCGTGAGATTAAGGGAGGGAGGAAATTAAAGGGCTTCTCTTCGCCGTTTCCTGCGAGAGATAAACACACACCCACGGCGTCAGCGCGACTCCCGTTCGGCGTCATCCAGCGTGATTGGCTGCTATTGTTTCGCGATGAGCTCATCATATCCTGTTTCGTTCTCGTGATCACCTGTCGATGGCGGAATTAAGGTTGAACGCCGTTCGGGGTGCAATCGAAAGTGCTTTCATGCGACAATTTGAAAATGATCCATCACGCCATTAAGAAAGCAAGTTGAAAGGAGGATTGTAGTTCTTCTGTTTTAATTCTGCTATTTTTAGAACAGACGGCTCATCCTTGGGGCTAACTCGTACCCGCTAGCTCATTAATTGACATAGCAACAAAGCGTTTTTTTTTTTTTTTGCCCCTTCTCACATATGCAATGTCACCTGTCTTCATCCAACTCATACCCGCTAGCTCATTAATTGACATAGCAACAAAGCGTTTTTTTTTTTTTTTGCCCCTTCTCACATATGTTTCCATCCAAACTCTTTAGCAATAAGCGCTAGATTAATGAAACAAGTTTTTGTGCTCGCCTAGCAAATCGCCCAAATGTTCAGTCCGGCGCTGTTCCGTTTATTTTCTCGCCGACGGCGTCAGACCAGACAACCGGAGCTGAACACTTAATGTCGTCTTCAACGGATGCTTAAACCAGCGGCGGCAGTTTGGAGTTCTGCTCACTTGGAAATGTATGCAGATCAGCTCTGACCCACATTCCGTCTCACTCTGAATTATTTACACTCGATCAAACTCAAGGTAAGACGTACGCTCTTAAATATTGACCGCGGATCGGGATGTCTCCATCCATTTTTTGGAACCGGGCGACTGTTGAATTTGTGAAATGGACTCCGTCTGAACGTTTGAGGCACTTTTGGAATGTGCGTAGGACGGACTAGGTCGTCTTTGGATCGGAAGGTTTCCCCCCCCCGGTGGCGACGCAGACAGCTGGGAGATCAGTTAAAGTGCCTTTAAGTCTATTAGAAGGGGATTATCTCTTTTTGCGGTCAAAGTGAACTAAGCGGTGCGGGAAAACAAGCCCTTCACTTTTTTTTTTTTTTTGCCAAGCCAATATGTCTCCGGCCGCATCGGAACGGCCTCCGGATCTAAGAAGTCCTTCATGATTGATTGGCTTCCAGGATCCCTTTTGACACCAGACATTGGTTTTGCAGTGGGGTGGAGAAGAAAAAAAAAAAAAAAGCTCAACATTTTATTTTTCGGATGGCTCTCCTGCTCCACCTGCCATCCAGACAGGCAGCGTTGAGATTTCAAGGTCAGGAAATGATCGTGCTGTGCCTCTGCCAGCCAGTTTGGCTGATGGGAGTTTCCATGGCAGCAGCATGTCGCAGAGAGCTCAGGTCCGCCGCCGCCACCACGCTTCCTTCCCCTCCGGGGTAAAAAAAAATTCGCCGCCCACAAGACCACCGTGCTAGCAGGTTGTCTGCACGCTTGCACGATCCCAACAGCTTGACGAGCAGCTACATTCCGACCGTTTGTGCCTTGTGTGTCGTTTGCGGATTGCCGTTTTCACTGTTGGGTGCAGCACTTCAGACACGTGGCAAAATGACTACCGTAATTTTTGGACTATAAGTCGCACCGGAGTATAAGTCGCACTAGCCATAAAATGCCCAAAAATGTGAAAAAAACAAACATATATATGTATATAAGTCGTCCCCCCCCCCCAAACTATGAAAAGAAACGCAACTCATAGTCCGAAAATTACGGTACATGCATTTATCCAACCTCATTGCACAAAAGGCTTTCTCACCCTGTGCAAAAGGGAGGTGCTTCATTTTATTGCAAATTCTTGAGATTTCAAGTGGCCCCCCCTTTCTCCCTTTTGTCTCACACTTATCAAGTGTCGCACCATAGCTGGATCGGCCGGGCGCACATCTGTTCTTTTCCCAGACCTCGGGGTCCAAATCCACAACTCAAAAAGTCAACAGTTTTTTTTTTCTTTCTGTACTGTACCTTTGACTTTTAGCGAAATGCTAATTTTGTTAGCTTCTGTACCTTTGACTTTTAGCGAAATGCTAATTTTTTTAGCTTCCGTACCTTTGACTTTTAGATAAACGCTAATTATGTTAGCATCCTCTTGGCAACAGAACATTGAGAATAAAATGTGCCGGTCAGTAAATTGTATCTGCTGTTTACATATTATTGTTGAGGAACGATATAACATTAAAAGAGGACCTTATGCTTCTCTCTTTTTCCCCCCACTTATTCCAGGCGGCACCGCAGCGCCGTGACCCTCTGATGACCTCAGGGACAGCGCCGGCGGCGGCACTGACCGGACCTTTGTGCGCAGGAGGCGTCCAGGCGCCCCCCGGGCCGGCATCCGGCGCCGAGACCGGCTCTCGCGGCTTGAGCAAATACAAGCATATAGAACTGTGAGTAAACACCACACCTTTTTTTTTTTGTTCTGCTTTGAATCGCTCAACCAGAACGAGTCGAGAAAGCGTTTGTGGTATTTTGTAGCGAGGAGCTTTTGAAGTCTGATGGTGAACCTGGCTAATGTTGTCACTCCTGTTTTTGGAGAACAGGAAGACCTCAACATAGAATCTAATAAGTGGACGTAAAAATTGTCGCCTAATTATACACACGTGGGAAAAAGCACGTCGCCTTCATTGCATCGCTCGGAAACTCTTATTTTGGTTCCCCTAAAATATCCGAGCCGCCACAGGGATCTTCTCACGGTGAACAAATGTGACTAACCCATCACACAACGGGAAGGGGGGGGGGGGTGTTTTTAACAAGTGCCGACTCAGGCCTTTCCCGCAGGAAGCCATTTTAATGACTTTCCCACCTTCGGCCGGTAGAGTGCAGCCGACCCTGAAGAAGAAGCAGCTGCTTGTTTTCATCCTCTCGGAATGAGAATAATAGCTTTTTAAAAGACGGCTGTAAGCATCTGCAGGAGTAAAGACGCCGATGAGTTGACGCCGTCCGTCTACTTCCTGGTATTCTCCTCCAGCCTCATGTCCCGTCCTCTCCGCTGCAGCGACCACTCTGCTGTTTGGATCGATCTGCGCGGGCACTGAGCTGACGCGGTGGAAAGCAATATTCATAAATAATGAACTCTCCTTTTCCTATGTTCGCGAGGAAAAGACCATAACGGTAAATAGGATTGCACCCCCCCCCCACCCACCCCTTTCGAGATGAAGCTCACACTGGACTGTTTGGGTTTCATCTTTAAGCCGCGCTGTTATCATCAAAGCGGACAGGAGGCAGCCTGTGAGCAGCTTTAAGTGTGTGTGTGTGTGTTTATGTGTGTGTGTGTGCAGCTGTCGGTGTCATCGGTTCACTGGCTGTGCGTTGTGCTGTGCAAACCCGGAAAGACGCTTACTTACAATAGGGCGGGATGTTTTAGAAAGGAAAAAAAAAACCGATTTGCATTTTTTTTTTTTCCGCTTACAAGTAACAATTTGCAATACCGAGATAAAGTATTCTCAATGGTTGACGTTTGTTCAAAACATGAACACAAGAAAGAATCAATTAAACTGGGTTGACTCCCACTTGAATTCGACTTTTTGTTACAGTTGCCTATCAGAGTAAGATAAAAAAAAAAAACCCTTTCCGCTAATCACGTTAGCGCTTATGAGTTTTCATTGTTTTAAAACTAGGCCCCCCCCCCCCCATCTGTATTTAGGTCAAATAGCTTTTGCGGTTATTTTAGAAGCTCTTGCCAGATGTGCATTTGATCAACTTCCTGGTTATTATTTTCTAACTGCGTACACACATAACCAGACGATATAAATTGGCCAAACGTCACCTCGCCGTTTGCAAATCATCATCTCCTCGTTTTCCTGTTCTCATGACACAAAACGGTGCCAATCACGGGGGGGCTGACAAATCAATCAATGTAATGCCCCAGCTATTAATATCACACTGCTGCCACGCTTCCTTTTGGGCGAGAGCGTCATCCTATCTCCCTCGTGCCCCACCGCCCCAACCTTCAACGGTATCTGGTTACTATCTCATCCGGGCTTGCGTCGCAAAGGTGGCGAGGGAAGCACAATTCATAATTTGCCCGGGACTCGGTTTGGCAAAAAAAGGTCCGAACAAAGTAAAAAAACGGCTGCTGTTTGGTTAAAGCGGTCATCCGCTGCATTTTGACGGATTACAATAGTAATCTCCCGTGCTCTGTTGGCATCAGCTTCCTAACTACTATGCCCCCCCCCCCCCCCCACTCACACACACACACACAAGCGCACCATCGCATGCAAAGTGGCTTTGCATTTCTCGTTTGATTCCGCCAGACCGCCCCGCTCGCCCGCCCGCCCGCCCTCCCGATTAATGGAAGCGTCAGGAGCTCAAATGTCATTCGGAGGAAAGCACCCTCATCGGGAACTTGGAGGAGCTCAGTCTGAGCGTAGCGGCTTGTGGAGGCGGTGTGGGGGGGGGAGGCGTGTGCGCGTGTGAGTACACAGTGTCGGACAAGGATCGAGCATCCTCAGTGCGCGGCGGTCGGAGTCGGGAGGAGTCGATGGCAAGGGCGAGAAACTCCTCGTCATGTTCGTCCGCCGGCCCGAAGATAACCCCCATCCGAGGAAGCGGCGCCATGCGGAATACAAAAAGAAGCCGGAAGTGAGGGCAACTTGAAGAGATTACACAAACAACAGGAAAGGGGGGGGGGGGTTCCTTGAGTTTATTTATTGATTCATTTAGCGCCACTAATGAGCAAGTGGATGTGCGGCTGTGGCTGCAGCAGCATCATCTCCTCTCTGATGAAGAGGCTGGGCCGCACCGTGTGCTGCTCGGACCTCCTGTCCTGCAGCAACACTTCGGAGCAGCTGCAGCGCTTCGCCGCCACCGGCAACCGGCCCAAATCGAAGGTAACGCGTCTTGCGTCCCAAAAAGTCCCAAATGGCCGATTTTTTTTTCGGAAGGGATTTTATCGATGTTGTCGCGGTACCGAAATTCAGACGGCGAAAGTGAACCGATGCCGAGGTCAAACTTCAAAAGATTCTAAAAATAGAATTCATTGAGAAAAATGGAAACGGGGAAAAATAACGAGCACGGCGGCCTTGCGTATTTGTTCGGGCGCTTTGAAACACTCGAACAAGTGTTGCATCAGAGAGCAGCACGCTAATTGATTCTTTAATGGAAGCGGCAGCCTTGACAACAGCGTGCTCCAAATCACTCGTTTCAAATGGATCGCTTGAGTCTGGCTGGAGTGATTGGCGCTCCTTCTCGAGTGGACAAACAAATTATCCCCCCCCCCCCCTTAAAAGGAACAAGGAACAGGCAAAACAACATTGCACACTTTCTCCAATTTCCTTTCTCTGTCCAACGAGTTGAGAGGCAGCAAAATGCTGATTTTCGCTTCGGGGTGAGCGAAGGCCACTTTCACAATCCAGGTTATGAAGTCGCGGAGGTTCCAAGACAATTTCTGGCTCTCACAATTAACAATAGAATCGCTCAAAGGGATTTTTTTTTCCTTCTTCACAATTTCAAAGCGTTCCCGAGCGTCCGAACAAAACAATTCCTCACACAATGATTTGAGTTCAAACTAAAGTCGGCGACTTCTATCCACGCGTTTTAAAATCCACGGCTTTACACGCGGCGCTTCCACTTCCTGTGGGACGACGCGAGGGACCGACTCTAAATAGAAAAATCAATTAAGAGCTTCTGCGTGGAATTGGAGAGGCCAAGAAAACAAATACAGATGGACTGGAAGGAGAAGCGCAACTCCAGGAAAACACGTGTTACCGAAAAGAAAAAAAAAAACGTTTATATTCAGAAAATAATAATAAATATATAATATATAAAATAATAATAATAATACAAAAAAATTATTTAAAAAAAGCTTTAAATTGACTTGGCAGCCCAATTTAGAATTCTTAACTGATTTTGACTTAACCAGTTTGCATTTCAAGTCAAGTGGACGCCGTCAATAGCAGCTAGTAGTACTTATGCGCATTTATGGAAAGTCAATATCTTGTCTACTCTCACCTGCTGTGCTCTGAAAGACAATCACTTATGCCATTTTCGTACACCTGCAAAGAAGAAGATTCTTCAGTGTTGCCCTCTTCAGTGTTTGGTGTTAGGCTAATTGTGCGGAAAGCACTAATGGTCGGTAGACCATCTCTAAAAGCCCCGAGATTGACCGTCGACCTTAATCGCTTCCAGGTCCTTGATCAAACTCTACAGAAGTCGTCGTGGTCGGCGGGGGCATCAGAATGAAACCTTCTGACAGCGAGTCGTTAAATTCTTCTGCTCGGTGTCAAACGTTATCCACAGCCCGACGAATTGCATATATGGACCATCATCAGTTTACCAAATGTTCATAGATGCAAAGTGAGCACTGGCGGAGCTAGAGGGGGGGCCGCCGGGGGCGCAGTGGATCCGCAATTACACTTTTCCCCCTAATTTTTTTATATTTTTTTAAAGCACTTAACAAGTAGCCATATATATATATATGTCAAAAGTGGCTTTTTTGACCATAATAATAAATGTTAAAATAAGCGATGGCTACTTGTTAAGTGCTTTAAAAAAGTATAAAAAAATTTATATATATATATATATATATATATATATATATATATATATATATATATATTTAATAATAATATAATAATGAGCAACATTTGCATGAGCTAAAACCAGAAGCAACAAACACATTTCACCACCAAAGTGCATCAACCTCAATCATGCCACTGTAAAAGTTTTAACTATTCATAGCCTTTGGTTGTCTGCCACTCCAGGCCACGGAGCAATGGTCCCGAGGGGGGGGGGGGGGGGGGGGGGTCCGTGCAATCTGAGATTTCTCTAATGCTTCCCACCGCAGTGCTGAGACCACGCGTGACGGCTGACATTGTCCTCAAAGTCAAATGAACGGCTTTTCTTCCTGAAACAGATAAAAATGGGGCGTCCGAGCTTCCCGGAAATTTCTTCTCTAGTCTTATGACTTGAGAAGATTTTGGAGGCGCGTCTACTTTTGCCCAGCCCATGAAAATGAGCTTACAGGCCCGATGTGGACATGAAAGTGCTTTTTTTTTAAAAATCTGTATTTTAGGGAACAAATCAACTTGACTAATTTTCTCGACCCAGTTCATGACTCGTTCAGTCGGAACAAAGATGTCGTTGTTGTTTTGTGGTAATTTTCCACATCTCGTCTGAACCAACATATTCCGGGCCAAGCAAAAAAAAAATACAGGGAAACTGTGTCAAGGAAGACAGTCATGCATTTCATCCTTTTCCAATTATCCGAAGCAACAAACATTTTAAAACAAGTAAGCTGTCAATTGCAGAATGAGACCGTTTTTCGGGAAACGGGTCAGAGTGCCTCTTGGAGCATTTTTGGTTGTTGACACCCCCCCCCTCGTGGAATCAATTCCTGGAGTTGTATTCCTGGACGAACTTAACGTGACATTTCCAAATGTCTGAATCCAACTGTGTGAGCCGCATGGCCAATCAATAGATTTCTTGTAAAAGCTTGAAACCGCTGTGGCATAGAGAAATAATGCAGCCTTTTTAGATTTTTTTTTTTTTTCCTCTCTCCATTCATCACAACTTATCTCATTCGAATCCTGACCGTGTTTTCTTTCTCGTCTTCTGCCAGCATGTCAAGACCTTCTCCTCGTCAGACAGCTTAGCGAAGGTGCAGGAGGTAGCAAGCTGGCTTTTGGAAATGAACCAGGATCTGCTGTCGGGGGGCAGCAGCAGCAGGCGGAGTCGGGGCTCCGGGGCGCCGGCGGCGAGAGGTAACGCCTCCTCCTCCGCCGCTCGGGCACCCCAGCAGCCGGCAGAGGAGGCCGACGAGGATGAGCACATGAACCGGGTGCTCGAGGACGAGGAGCGGCCGCGCCAACAGGTGACCCTGACATTTTTACAGTCCCGAGGTATTTGAATATGTGAACACGGCTCCAATTTTCCCGCTTTGTCCAACTCTCCAGCCCGAGACCTCGCAGGAGGACGTGGACAGAGGACCGCAATGGGCGCCCGGCGACTCTGCCCCCGGCGACGACCCCCCGGAGGACGGCGGGGGAGGCCAGGATGCTCCCCCCGGCAAGGTGAACCGGGCCGAGAAAGGACCCCGCTGGACGTGGAGGGCCGAGCAGAGGCAGCGCACGCAGGAGGATGAGGAGGAGGGGGACGAGGAGGAGGAAGAGGAAGAGGAGGAGAACAATAACAGCAGTAGCGGTCACCAGGCGGAGGAGGAAGAGGAGAGGACAGAGGGGGGGCAGGAGCAGAGGAGGACGAGGGAGGAGGAAGAGGAGGACGAGGAGGAGATGGACCAGGACAGCGACGACTTTGAGCACTCGGCGGAGAGCGAGCGCGAAGAGGAGGAGGACGAGGAGGACGAGGAAGCAGAAGAAGGGCTGATGTCTCCCTCCATCAGGAACAATGCGACCGTCGCCACCAACAATGTGGACTCACACCAAAGCTCCTCCCACAAGAAGGTAAGCGTCACACCTCACTTGGATTTGGAAGCGTTGTCGTCAGCCCATCCAGCTGCAGTTTTTGTTAGCGATTGGCGCCCTCTGTTGACCGTAGTTGGTTACCGCACCTTTCCCTTTTGATCGGCTCTAAAAATAATGGACAAAATTATTTATAAATGAGCTTTGCCCATTGAAATCAATAAGACCGTTTGTTAATGCTTTCCAGAAAATTCCCAACATTTATGCTTTTTAACAAAACAAATATTACACTACAGTACTATCATCGACTGACTTGAATTACATGATTAGTCTTGTCTGTTTGCCTTCAAATATCTGACTATATATGTTTTTATTTAAGATATTGCGCTATTTGTTTGCTACGGGTAGCTGTCGTATTGTGCCACTCCCTTCCACCAGGAGGCGGCATTTACCCAAATGCTTTGACAAACTGGACCGCACACTCACTTAAACAGTTGCCCGTCCTGGGTAAGACACGCCGCAGTGGCTATTAGCCGCGCCATTCACGCTTACATGATCTAGAAATTCTGCTTCCGACGTTTGGCCACGTTTGCAGCTGCCATGTTTTTCCCGTGCAGTGCTTATTTGTAATAAAAGAGCGAGGGAGGGGAGGAAATGCACAATTTGGTGAAGCAAGTAAAAGCATCTCTCGATTTTCGTTATGCTGCCTGTTCAGTGGCTCTAGTAGTTTAGACAAGCATTATCGTCCTTCAGCCTGAATTAATAAGCCCGTGACGAGGACGATATCCGCTCTTAAGCTACTGCCGCTACGTGTTTGCACAAAACGTGGCAGCGAAAATATCAGGCTTCCGTCCGTACCTTGGTTTTACAGTCGATACAAGTCGTTAAAACCAAGCAGGAATGGATTTCATGACGCCTCGTAGTGAATTGGCAAGAGCCCGTCCATCTGTCGGGCCTCCGTGCTCGGCCCCGATCGACGTTTTGGCGCGCTAATCCTCCTCAAACAATGGCGGATGTGAGAATAGAAGAGAGGTTAAACCCCATAATTCTTTGTGTGGCCACTGTGTGTTTGTCGACTGCTCGCGTTTGCCGTTTGTGTGATCATTTGGCTGTAACATACGTACGTTAGCTTGGCACGCTCTTGCAGGGGTTTGTTTCTGTCGTTTAGTTTATTATTTATTAAACCATTTTAATTCATAATATAGCAAATTCATGTTTTTTTTTAAATGAACAATAATTAAATAATAATAAATAAAATAGATGTATATATTCTAAAATAAAATAAATTTTAATTCATAATATATCAAATTCATGTTTTTTTTTTAAATGATAAACAATAATTAAATAATAATAAATAAAATAGATGTATATATTCTAAAATAAAATAAAATAAAATAAAATAAAATAAAATAAAATAAAATAAAATAAAATAAAATAAAATAAAATAAAATAAAATAAAATAAAATAAAATAAAATAAAATAAAATAAAATAAAATGAAATAATAGTTTCCAGCCCAATGTTGCTGCAAGTGGATGAAATCATCTATCATATCTGAACCGTTCGACTACAACAAGTATGTCATAATGTCATAAAGTAGAAATGTTCCTGGAATATCCACCGCTGTTGGGTCGTAAGGTTACAAATGAGGGTGGGGGGGGGTGTCGAGTATGCACGCAATGAGGAAGTTCCTCAGACACGTGCGCCACGCTATGAAGCATTCCGGCACCAAAGGTTCATGGGAGCAGATTCCACAGCGTCCCCGGGTGGGCGGGGTTGGGGGAGGCCACGCGTCGGGCGGCAGCTGCTCGCCAGTGACATCACAGGCCAGACACTTATTAAAGGGGGCCCGGCCCGTCAGCGGGGGAGTTTGGACGAGACTGGGGCCAAGCGTCGGTACCGCTTAGCTTCCTGACTTCTTGCTGGAATGTGATTTGTTTGTTTTTCTTTCCTCCCGGCTTTTGCAATGCTGCGCCATTGCCCCATTCCCCGTTTCTCGTCTAGCGGCGCCCGTAGAAAGAACGTAAATAATGGCAAAGACAGGACTTCCACCGAAGCGCCGCCGGAAGGCAAAACCCTCGATGTGGCCGATCCCGTACCGCCTCAGAAAATCCTGCGAATTTTTAGCATTAACATCATCACTCAGGGTTTGCCGTTCTATCGCCGACGGGTAAGTGGCAAATTGTTTGAGTGTGCCGCCATGGAAACTGACAAAATATCTTTCACTTCTAGTCATTTTTTTAAATCATCATTAAGATAAAAATCACACTTGAGAAACTTCAACAATCTTGAAAATCCTGAAGTTGGTCAAAGTTTGATGACAAATTCCAAAAGATGGAGATTATTTGTATGCTTCTATATCAAGGGAATATTGGCAACGCGTGATGTTTTGGTTTTTTTTGCGCCGCAGAAAATCGCCAACCCGCATATGACCTTACAAAGTCTGTCGCCGATGAGTCTAATTTTAGGTTCAATAAAACGTTGCGAGAGACATTATGCGTCATACTTTAAACGGGAAGTCGCTGTCACAATCAACCTTGAAGCTTTATCCGTTACGGTGTGTTTGATTTATGCCAAACCCAACAAAAGCAATCATTTAAATCAACCGGATAGTTTAGGGTATGGTGTCGTTCGATTTTGGGGGCGGGGCTAAAGGCACTTAGCGCCATCTTTCCGTCGGTGTGCCGCACAGCACAGTTGTCGGTTGCTCGGTAATAATAACCTAGCTTATTTCTGCCACCGCCGCGTGCGGTTAGCTAGCTCCGAAGCAAGCTAATCTCTGTTTTTGTCCACTTGTATTTCTCAACCTTGATAACAACACTCTTTCTAGTTTCCCCCTTTATTTTTTCACCTAAACAGTAACTTCAAAACATTAAAATTAAATCCATTTGCTGTTTGCGTTTAACTAATTGTGGTCGATACACAGATGCCATCAATCTCGCCTTTAGCCGTTAGCTCAATGAGGAGCATACAGGGGAATATTGCAGGAGGTTGAATTCTCGGGCTTCGGATAACACAAGCGGGGACCCTTGGGGTCCGAAGGGGGGGTCATTTGCCTTTGGCTATTCTGGGCCACATACCCCATTCGGATCTAGGAGTGCCCAGGTCAGCTCCACGTCGCCGATATCCAGCCCAAACCTCCCCTGTCAAAATTTGCTCCGTTTATCTTTTCAAAATGGATACTAGTCTTTTCTCAGTGTCATTTCTCCATGAGCGACCTTCTCCAAGGTGCTCAAACGGAAGCTGTGCTCTTGTCATCAGTAATGACGGCCTTTAAATTTCTCTTGAGCAGGCTTGTTACCAATATAGTTTCCCCGATGGGGCGATTTTGAACCCTGCTCACTGCACTCCTGATGTGCTCCTTCTGTTCAAAGTGCACAGAAAGCCGAAGAAGAAAAACAAGCTGCAGCCGCGTGCCTCTTCCCCGGTATTCGCGTTTGGCCGACGCCGTATCAAGTGCGTCTATATTTAACAGCAGTAAAGGAACGGCATTGTAGGTGTGTGCGTGCGTGTGTATGGATGTACATACCTCAGCGGGCGTGCCAGATGGCCAGGCGGAAATCGAAAGACGATTCGGCGCCTAGCTTATGTCGACAGTTCATAGACGTACGGCGGACGTCGTTGTCCACTAGAGGTCGCTGTCATTGTAGTATCCGTGACTTCATTTCCTCTTGTCTCGAATTGAACCAAATCTGATGTTTCAAAGTCTTTGTTAAAACACACGGAATTTTCAGACAGCTCGATTTGCTCACCCTCGGTTTGCCCACCTTAAATTACTCTACAGCGGAATCTAACCCCTGGATGACCTTGGTAACATCCCTGCCAAGTTAGTAAGTGATGATATTTAGTTGACACGAGCTACGTGCCGCTTCGTCTGACCTCGGAGAGAAAAGGATGTACAGTATGTGCGCTATAGTCCTTTGACGCCTTGCTCGAATTTCTTTTCAGCCCAACTTTTCATCCTAAAGCCAAAACACGGGAAATTGCTCTTTGTGCAGTAAAAGCTCTCCTCGGATACATTCCGCCGGATAGCAATCTCAGGGCGAAATCGATTTTTGCCCGAGCCAAAAGAGAGTTGGCCTCGGCAACGAAACATGGCGTCACGCGGGCCGCAATAAACACCTCCAATTACGCTCCTGCTGCCCTGCAGTCACACAAAGGTCCTTTAATAGAACCATTAAATCATCTCAGTAGCTCTCTCAGGTTGCCCAATCAACATTTTCATGTTGTTTGTACACTTATTTTCTCCTTTTTTATGTTCTCTCTACCTGCAGGCAAGTGAGAGAGAGAGAGCGCTTGTTGCTCCACACGTCATATTTGATAAGTTCACAACATTTTTTTCCCCTGCGACTGGCTTTTCGGCACACTGTAAAAAATGCACGGAAGCACAAAAAGGAAATTTGAGTACGACTTGTCACGAAAAGCCAGTTTTTCATCGATCTGCCCTTTTTTTAAAGCAGGCCGCCCAAATTTTGATTTGATACCAAGGGATCTTGTTTTTTGTAGCGACAAAGACGCGCAGCTCCGATTTTATAGCATCGCACGTCACTTTGAATTTTACGCTGCAAAAGATTCGGTACTACTTCACCTTCGATAGATTTTCCACGACCCCGTCACTAACGAGAAATCTGTTCTGTTCTCCTCTCCCCTCGGTGTCCTGCTGCCGACCTTTTGTCGTGAAACCACGTGAACGCACAGGTAAGAGAAATTTCATCTTTTCATTATGTGCAGTACTTGATGAAGGTTTATTTATTCATTCATTCATTCATTCATTCATTCATTCATTCATTCATTCATTCATTCATTCATTTATTTATTTATTTATTTATTTTATTTATTTTCATTCATTCATTCATTCATTCATTCATTCATTCATTTATTTATTTATTTATTTGGACAGTTCTGACTTGAGCTGGTTGATTTTTGCTGGTACAGTGCTTTCTGGTTCATGGGGCTCTAAATATTTAATTGCTGCCTCTAGGGGGCAGCATGGCCTCAACGTTATATTGGTCTTTGCTCGTCCTTCATGTTTCAAGAGGAGGGAATCTTCACTGGCGTATGTTGGCCGTGCCCATCCACTTGTCAGGTCTTCGTGCCTATGTGGCACGGCTAATTTGTAATATTGCGGCCACTTAACACACACGCCTCAAGCCCGTCTGCCAAAGTGACAGTTTTGCTGATTAGGAAGCACAGCCTCTCTTAGTTATTTTTTTTTTTTTTTGCCTCGCATACAGATCTTCACCACTAAAAGCTCGGGTAAATATTCCACTTATATTGTGAGTGTACTCTCAACGCTGCATTATTAAGTAAGTTTGAAGGAGTCCTTGGCGCGACAAAATGAAGCCGCCGACGTGCCAGGCATCTCTGGGTGACTCGTCGCAAGGTCGTTTGCTGAAGATCGATCAAATGAAATAGTTAGTTTCAAAGTTTAGTTTGAGGGGGGAAAAAAAATTCTTCGCTGATGCGCCGACCAACTCTTAAACTTAATCGAAATTGTCTGATTGGATTTGGAAGACGCATCTGAATGCGCCGGCGTGTTTTTAGCACATTAGCATACCGTCGCTGTCTAATTAATGAAGAGATTGACTTTTAGCTTAATAGGATTGTCGCTATTCTCCACCTTTGTTGCAAAATATACAATAAAAATGTATACGGCCATTACATTGCTTAAAGTGACAATGCTAACTGTTAGCCTTTGTGCCGATGGAATTCCCCCATTGCATATTAGCATTGAGCTAACGGCGGTTTTAAGTCAGGGTAGGTCAGAAGGCTACGGACACGCCCTCAAAGAAGATTCCATCCCCTAAACCTGGCGCCTACGAGATTTAGGAAACTGCTCGTTGCAACCACGTCATAAATTGCTTTTTATAGCGACGGCAGTTTAACAGTCCCAACTTTTATGATAGTGTCCCGGGCCTCATTATCCCTGAGGTTTATTTAGGAGGAAAAGACATTGTTGATGGAAGCGCGTGCAAATAGCAGCAGATAGAAAAATGGGCGGAGACAAAGTCTTTCATTCAAGAAGCATCAGCAATCATCCTCCGCTTCACAGTGCGCTGGCCTTCAGTGGCAACCCCGCCCCCTTTATTTCTATATTTAGTAGCATGACTCAGGCCGGTTTTCACTTTTCACCTCCTGTTGCCGTACACGTTTTCGTCCTCAAAGAAATATTGCTTTGTTTAATCTGAGCCTTAATCTGGATTTTGGTCTAATAGCAGGCTAAAGGGCTCAATTTGTATCGCTATGCTAACAGTTATAATTACCGCAAATCTGCTATTAAAAAAAAAAAACTCTTAATTCGAGGACCCCCATGTGTATTAGATATTCCTGGTTTTGGCAAATATGCATTCACATATTCTCTCATGAGATTTAGCCTCATTTGCCGACAAACTTTTCTATTTGCTATTTTTGTGCTCAGGCCAAATCACTTTATATTACTTTAGAAGCCGCTAGTCTTTATTTTTCTAAATGTTAACACATTGCAACAAAATTAAAATAATTTCCTCTAGCCACCCACACACAAAATGGCATTTTTTAAAAAAATTTCCTTTGTCTGTTGTAAATTTAATTACGAACGGGCAAAATCTCTTCATTATTCATATTTCTCTCTCTTTTTATTCCTTCATATTATACTTACTACTCACTGCATGACATGGGAGCAAAAATTTCAAGGTGTACCTTCAAACTCCAAATCTCCCAAAACCGCCATAACCAGAGAACATTATTCGCTCCAAGCTGGTGGCGCAGCGGCATGTGCGCTTCACGCTTGGCCTCCCCTCATCTTCGACGTGCCTCCTTCCTTCACACCCTCTCACCACAGCGGAGCTCACAAAGTGCTGATGTGGTCCGCCTGGCCTCTTTTTTTAATTTGCAATCTCCCAAGGGCCCCGCCGCAGAGTCTCGTGGCCGGCATGTACTTCTGCTCGGTAGCCCAAAGACAGCTGTGGAGAACACCTGCCTTATTAGCGCATATGTTTTTATTTGAAAGGAGATAGGCTATACTTTCTTTTCTAAATAATGTACCGTAATTTTCGGACCAGCCATAAAATGCCCAAAAAAGTGAAAAAAACCCATATATATGTATATAGGTCGCTCCTGAGTATAAGTCGCCCCCCCCCCACCCAAACTATGAAAAAAAAAAAGTGATTTATAGTCCGAAAATTACGGTAAAATAGTGAACTTGCCTGAGTTGATTTTGTCAAAATACCTGAAGGACCAAGAATTATTTAAACTGGGGCTCCGGCTCACTTGTCCAAATGAGGACATTTGAACGGAAAGTATTCTTTCAGAGATAACAAATAACGATGCGGCGTTATCGGCCTGCTGATTTTTTATCTCCCCCCCCCCCCCAAAAATGCCGTCTTGTCATACCGCACGGCAATTAATCCGTTTTGTCGTCCGATTCACAGGCAGATACCTCATCCGATACTCTAAAGACACTTTTGCCGTTTCCTTCAAAGATTGTCTCCACTCTGCTGGGGCATGAAATTGCTGCGTGAGATCTTATCTTTGTTCCTTAGAGAAGGGGGGGGGCGGGGTTGCCTCATCCCCATGAAATTGAAGCCTTAATCAGCACTATCTGCTAAACGTCTTCACTAAATTGCCAGCCTCACCATAAACAACAAACCGGTGCGTTATATTCCCCCGGATGAGGCCAGAGGCGCTCAATGCAGCCCGGAGGCCGACATGGAGAGACTCCTGTTGCCAGGCAACAAGTTTACAGATGAGGGGGTTGAAGGTACGGGCCGAGTAGCGGGGTCCTCCTCTGTTGCCCACGCCCCTGCCGGTCCTCCGTCATCCTGGCGTCTGGATTAGCTCTGCAGCTCGCTGGGTCCGTTCAAGTATTGATTCGATTCTAGTCCGCTCGGCGCCTCCGTCCAACCCTTCAAATGTCCGTCATCAGTCAAGCTGACCGCCGGAGGGAAATCAAAGCACCACGGCCGCAATAGTTGTCACGCGTTTAAAAAAAAATAGAAATACGAACTCCCAAGTTTTTGCACATCTTGGCTCGCCTTTTATTTGTTTCCTGAATGTGTAATCGGCCAAGTCGCCCCCGCTGTGAAGGGGGCCCCTTGTTTGGTGTCGTCTGCCCTCCGATCCTCCGGCCACTCGTGCCCATTACCATACAGCTGTCCTACCGGATGTGGTCGGAGACGCAAGCGCAGCAGATGGAGCGGCCCGGATTAAAAGCGCCAGGCCGCTATTCCGGGTCGGCCCTTTGTCAAAAGGCGCGGGTCATGTATAGTGTCGTGAGGCACGCCTTCTCTCCGTGTCAAGCGAATGGACGAGTTTTTGTGCTTGTCCGGCGGATAACAAAGTAGAGTCATTCAAAACTGGAGTAGCGGAGTGAATAAATAAAACTATAAATTGGAAGGTTTTTCTCAGGAGGATTTGTATCGCAGAGGGAGCCCAAAATTCAGCCCCTCATGCCGGATTAATTTAATTTAACATGGAATTTGGCAGATTCGGCTATCATGACTATAGCCACCCAAAAAAAAAAAAACTCTCGGTGGACGCCAAGAAAACCAAGTCCAGTGTGAAAAGTGTCAGAGCCATGCCTGGAAAGACACAAGCAACCTGGCATTCTGTTTCAAAGCGGCCATTTTTGTTTCGGTTTGGCAATTTGGGAGGGTGCTTGAAAGATAAACTGCGTTTATCGCTGCCGATAAGTGTTTTGCAGGCCGTAGGCCTGCCCAGGCCTGATTTAAAGGCGCACTTTGAATGCTTTTGTGTCTGCATCATTCAAATAGAAGGCCATGTTTCCCTTTTTCCGTGCCATCTGCTGCCTCACTGATGCAGACGCTCCATAAATCCTGCTTAGCTTGCTTTAGCCCAGGGATTCCCAAACGGCCGCGCGCCCAGATTAAGTGTCATGGCGCTTTGCTATGAGAACTGCACATTGACATTGTTTAGTTGTTTTTTCCCCCCTCCGTCTCAGGCTTTGTTTTTTGTTTTTTTTTAACTCTCCAACTAAGTCTTGTGAACAAAAGGCCACGAGAACCGAAGCCATGCCTGCGAGTCGGTGGTGCATTATTAAACGGCGCATCCTTCTATTGTTTGTGATGTCTGAGCGAACGATTCAATGAACAGCGCCTCCTACGAGCTCGATTCAAAATGGCTGGTTATAGTTCTGACCTTGCATTTGTTTTCTATATGAGGTAGGAGGACCATGTGTACTCTTGGCGTGTGGACGAGCGGAGGAACATTGTTTGCGACACACACAGGCGGCAGCAAAACTTGGCACAACGCGGCGCATCCAGCGGTTTCTCCCTTGGTGTAAACTTAAGCTTTAATTTATTCACATCACATCCGTCCCGTTGTTTGTTGCAAAACAAAAGCGCCACGGTCTGAATCGTTAACGCTAGCCGCGCTGATTATTTACGCTAAACGGGGGTCGGGAGGTTGAATGTATTTCCAAAACATTGCGAGCTGTTGCTAGCTTAAGGCTGTTTGCAGACCAAACGCGGGGCTCCAGATTGAGGAAGTCATCGTTTCTTTGTTAAAATAAAAAAAATAATAATAATAAAGGAAGTCCACGGTTTCCCATCAGACAGCCACCGTCACCGGAGTTGAATCATTTCCGCGTCTTCTGTTTGCATCATTCCATTTATCGTCTTTGTGATACTTGCCGCAAGTTTCATCATTTTACTTCAACCCCAAAAAAGATTTCCGACAAAGATATTCCCTTGTTCCCATGCTCCGCCTAGCGCCAATCTCCGTCTGGCGTTCACCTGTACGGCCCACCGGTGGCCAAATTGTGTCATTTCAAGTCTTGCTATCAGCGGCTCTGCTGGTGGGCCGTCAGAGATAGCGCTAATCTCAAACTGGACACTTTAGACAAGAACCTTTGCTCCGCCGGCGGGCCGGCTGGACACATCTAAACGAGATCAAACGTACTCTTCATTGGCTGAAATTGGATTGGGAATCAACGCGGGTCGCCCGTTTTGTGCCGCCCGCCGCGCTGTCAAACGTAGCCGCAAATACTTAGCGCTACTCTTTTCATTTAGCAAATCTTGTTAGATGCCCCATGTCCTTATTCAACTTTGATTAATTTGTTTCACAAACACAGAGGAGGAAGGATTTAAATGGCGCCCTTTGAGATCAATTATTTATTATTTATTTATAATAAGTAAGAGCCACATTAAAATAAAAATACTTTCAACTCCAAATGAGTGGAGGGATGGATATTTTTTTTCTTCAACAATTGACATTGGAAGATTAAAGTACAGTAATCTTTTGGCAAGGTGACATTTGGGACAAATGAGCGAGTATATTTTCATTTCATCATCCTTAAAATAGATTTGGAAAATGCCTCAAGTGTTAAGAAAGGATGATTTATTCCTAAAACATCATGAACGCTATCCTTTCGGGAGTACCTAGTAACCGAGGATTAGCTTCAGGCTGTGTGTTCAAGCTAAAACGTTAGCATTTGTAATTTCCCAGAAGCGCCGCGGCGTTAATGAGCGTTTACGTATAACCTCTCTTGCATCAAAGGATCACTTTTTTTTTTTTTTTTCTCCCCGCCCTGAACAAAACCAACTTGCTTTGCTGGGTTTTTGTAGGTGCGACCAGTGCGATTAAGGTTTTGATGAGCAGTAGGTCGGTATCGGGGGAGGGAGGGGGGGGGGGGGTGTTCTGTCGAAGCTTTACAAAAGGGCCAGAAGGAAAGCCACAAAGGAGAGGCCGGCCCCATTGAAAGGCCACGACGCGGCCTCTCCTGCATGCCGGGCATTCCAATGCGCTGTGTAAAGGTTGGGCGACGAGGTGGCCTTTTCGCACCGCCGTCTCGTCTGAGGCGCCTTCGAAAGCCGTTCTGCGCACGCCCGAAGCGCTCCGACGACACCTAGCTTCAAATATTTGCCCGCTTTGCGAGGTCGCTTACATCGCCAAAAAAAAAAAGGCAAGACATAAATATGATGCTCGGTTATGGCGTGAGCGTATTAAAATAACGGGCTCGTTTTTTTTTTGCCGCCTCAGCAAAAAACGCAAATAATGCCGTAGCAATTCTCCTTCGGGAATTCAAAACAGCATTGTTGTAATATCGACATGAATACTCGCGACGCGGGAAGCGAATGATATTCCGAAACAGCTGTCGAACGAGAGACGGCAGCAGTTCCCGCCGCCCCAAATCCTTCTGGTGGGAAGCCTTCCAACTCGGCGAGAAGAATGGGCCTTTCTCCAGCTAATGTTTAATGCCGGGCGGTGAACTTGAGGCCGGAATACCTCTCGAGCAGCGACGCGTCAATAAACGGGAGCGCGTTATTGTGTGATTGTCCTCTTTTTTTTGGGGGGGGGGGGATCCCCCCATTTGAAAAGGCCCCTAATAACAAAACAAGTTGGAAGCGTGAGCCTCATTCCAGGCATGACAGATGCAAAGCGTGAGGAGGAAGGGCCGGGTGGGAGTTGATGAATAAGGAAATGATGAATCACGGCAACGGGCGAAGGATAATGGAGCGTCGTCTGTGCGGAGTTGAATTAACATCTCGCACGGCCACCCACGCGACAGCGCCGTTGATGTTCGAAGGGGTCGGGTCAAAAAAGGAAAGGAAGGCGAGAGCTGCCGCCATGGTGCTCGCTCCCCAGCGACATCAATGGACTGCGGAGGAAATGAATAGGCGGGCAGAGGTCAGCGTTAGCAATTATCGCCAGTCATTTGGACGTTCCCGTTTGGAGCAAACGCGGCCGTTTGGGATCAAGTAAGAGTCTAGGGACAAATGGCGGCGAGCTTGCTTCGCAGCACTTGCGTCATATAATCAAAAAAACATTTTTTAAGCATTTTTTTTCCCCCATTCAGATTTTCAATTACCGTTTTTTTCCATGTATAATGCGCAAAATTTAACTAATTTATTGTCCTAAAATCTGGGGTGCGCATTATACATGGGTACAAAAAAAAAATTAATAATTTTACATTTACGGACTTAAGTAGGAGTCAAAATTTGGGTGCGTATTATACATGGGTACAGGCTTTTTTCCAGCATCAACATGCCATTTTTAGGGTGCATATTATACATGGGGGCGCATTATACACGGAAAAAAACGGTAATATTTTTTCCTCATCCCAAAGTACAACTGTCATCAGAACGTGATTCTCATAGTGATTTAATTCGTAATAAAAGCAGTGACACCATCTGCTGCGTTAAGTGGTCAGCGCTGAAAGGCACATATCGGTCCTTTTGAATTGGTGTGCAAATAAGCAGGTGCACCAACAACACAAACTGGACCGAGGGATTAGGACATCCACTTTGTGTCATCTGGACCGCTGCTTGAGCTCTTTAGTGGCGTCCTCTGATGCATTTTGGAAGTTTGCACGCTCAAATGCTAAAATGCAAATATTGGCAACTCAAGTAGTCACGTCGATTGCCAGTAAAAAGCTCCAATCGCTCCGCCTACGTCCATTTTGGACAAATGGAGTATTGGCAGTTTTTGAAGTTCCTCACTGCTTTACGTGCTCTTCCAAAATGATCTTCTCAGCACCTCATTTGAGGAGGAAGGGAAGGGTTTTTTGAGGCTACGTGCATCAGTTGTTTGTGCAACAAGTGTTGGGAGGGTTAGGAGATCGTCCTCCAATGAGGCATCCGTCCAAATCCTCGGAGAGGGCGCTGAACTCCGGACTGCACCATTCCACTCCACTGGGGAGGCTCTAATACGATCCACGCGGAGGAGTCGTCTTTTTTGCAGCGTGCGCAGAGGAAGACGAGGACGCACACTCGCTCTCTGCTCCCCCCGCTCGTTGCTTTCCGCTCCTCCTCCCCCTCCCGCGATGACTCCCCGCTCGGCGGTGCTCGAGCCTTCAGTCCGCCGTCACCCGCCGGATCGTTGACACGGGCTCTCTCGTTTCGTAGCCGGCGTCCGTCCGTCCGAGTGGAGCTCATCTTCGCGAGTTGAATTCGATGCCATCGCTCGGGGGGGATTGTAGTGAAAGCAACGCGAGTGGAGGGGTGACGTGCCCGAGCATGTTCACAGCCGAGGCGACGTCGGATCTACCTGCGAGTCGGCCGCCGGCCTCACGCCGTCACAGCCCCGTCACCGCCCCCGCAGAAACACCGCTGCACTCCAGCCAGCGTCACTGAGCAGGAAGGAAGCGGCCGCCGGCTCCCCCCGGAAAAAAAAAAAAAGAGCACCATGGGGTTCTACGGCACTTTAAAGATGATTTTCTACAAAGTGAGTCACCTTGCTGTTTTTATGATTATGAGCTTTTTTTGGTGTGCGTTTATGACGCGCCACTCGCGGGGCAGGTTGTGCTCTGTCACTGCGGAGGACGGAGAGTGGCGTGGCGCAGAGCTCCAGCAGCTCAGGGCGGCCTCGACGTTGCTTTTATTTGTATATTCTCCACGCCGATATGTCGTCCTCACCTCGCCAATTGGGCACAGTGCGGACGGGTAGCGGCTTCGGCACTCAAGTGGAGTTTTTTTTTGAAAAATGACGAAAATGTGGACGGACTTCATTGATTTGTCGCACCGTGCTTTAGCGACGACACTCGGGGTTCGCAAGCTGTGGTTGGAGGGTCAAAGGCGGACCCATTCGGGAGTTGACACGTTGTTTGCATATTGGGCTGCTACTTTGAATTTTTGTCATGATTTTCTTGGATGAAGACTCATTATCTTTCAAATTACATTTATAGCTTAAAATATCTTCATTGGACATGTTGATGTATATGTAAGCAATATTTTAATATACCGGCACTCCAAATGAGCCAAAACGTTGACAGTCAATGGATTTATAATATTAATGAATTATAATGCGAGAGTTCCCACGCCTTATGGTTATATTTAATGAAGAGGTCATAAAATAGATGAAAATGGCCTGTGTTAATTTAGTAATTACGAAGCTCACAATGTGCCCAACCACTGACAATCATTTGGTTAATCTTTTAAAAGATTTAAAAAAACAACCTGAATTTGATTAAATTAGTCAAAAACTTGACTTTCTTCAGCCCCACAGTTGCCCTACTTCTTGCTTTGTGTCTAATAGTGCTTTAAAATGCTCTTTGTATTCATACTATTCTGCTTGAAACCACCACGAATGGCTATTTTATTTTAATATAATAGCTGACTTGTATAGAAATAGCTGGACAGTGAACCACATTGGCTCATTTTGCAGCAGTGGTTGTTTGGCGTGCATGTGATCTGTTGCCTGTCGGAGTCTCACACCGAGGGTACGTCTCCCCACTCCCATGACATTAAACGTTTGCCCCCCCGGGCTCGGACCTGGGATAATGGGTCACTGTGTCAGTTTGTTTGAGGTGGAGGAGTATCCTCTGGGATATTTGGTGGCTGGAAGCCATGAAAAGTGGATATGAAGGAACATTGCCGCTCTGTTGTAATTCAAATCAGCCTTTTATATTGAAATGGCCTGTAATTTGGTTTAACTCACAAAATGATAACTATTTTTTAAAAAAAAAAAATATAGCTTTGTGTTATGCTTAGTTAAAAAAAGAATGCGATGCAAAGAATTAGCATTTGTTGCTTTCAATCAATGGACATTGTGATGCTCCTGGGAGACAATATCATACATTCTGTATAATAGACATACTTGGATGTAGAAGTGCAAAAAAAGGTAGTACCTTTGGAAGCCCACAGGGGGCGCTGTTAAAATCACTGAAAACAGGTTGTCAGCTGCTCTCATTGTAAACCCAATGGGAAAACCCTCACCATGGACACGCCTTGAGCCTTTTAAGTACGCGCACCAGCGCCGCTCGCTACATTGACTTCGTTTTCCACATTCTTAATCCTTCCTCCGCCGTCGCCATGTTTGTTGTCGAAAGGTTACGCCGAGTGAATAACGTGCGACTTTAGAGGGGCGTTTGGCATGCGAGCGGGGAGAAGGAAATCATCAATTGTGCTTTAGATCACAGTCTTAATGTCTTGAGGGGGGTTTGGGTGGCGGCGTTGCATTAGCGTGCTAGTCATGTACACGTGCCTGCCTCTCCTCCCATCAGTCGCTTTTAGCGCCTTGATTCTGTAGTGTGTTTTCAGATACAGAAAAGAATGGGCGCAGTCACTGATAGCCGGGCTTGCATTCTTGGCTTTAGTTTAATGCTTTGGGTTCTAATTAAAACACCAAATGTCCCCCTTGGGACCCGGGCGATGCGGCGGCGGCGGCGGTGGAGGGGGAACACACTGAAACTGGCCAAATTATAGAGACTGACAAAATAAACGGCCAATCTGGAGGAGAGCCGACTGCTATCAAGCCACTGCAGATCCAGACAGTACCACGTCAAGTATGCAGATGCTCTCCGTAGTTAGCACACAAGTAGCATCGTGGGACAAATTTTGTGTTTGGAACGGTGCTTGGAGTCCGGATGGTCCAAAACTGCCATGGTGCGCTTCGCTTGTCATCATTTATTGTTACGCATCAATTGCAGGTGCAAAATAAAGTTAGTTCTGTGTCCAGAGATCTTTAAAGGTAGATTTAAATGTTTTTGTTACAATAAATCCAGAATTTATTGCGGCTATTGCGCTGACATTTTTTTTTTGTAGCAACCTGGAAGCGAGAACACCACACACACATCTCGTGTCAAACAAGCCACATGTTGAATTAATTGAGGAACGAAAGCCATCCATCCACTTTGTATCCACGATTGGGACCGGTTTCGATGAATGGGTGATCGCTTGCATGTGTGGCTGAGATGGAACAGATCAACGTAAAACACAAGCGTCTTTGTTTGCTCAAATGAGTATTACCGGAGGCAGCATGGTGCGCTAGCCCTTAGCCTCCTAGCTTGCCAACTGTCGGAGACAACGTGGAGATTATTCTGCCGTCTTATACCTTCAGGATTGTTGATGCCGCTGCTCTTGCTTCGGAGCTCGTTAACTTTGTACGCGGCGCATCGGTTGATATATTGATCCACCCCGTTCTTTGGCTCCCCCATTAGCACAAATGTGACGCTAGCAGATTTCAACTTGCCGACTTGCAGACACAATGCTAACGACGTCCGAGGCAGTTCGGGTAAATAAAAAAGGTGGGGAAATAAACATGACCTTTGAACTTTGGAGTTGAAAGCAAAAGTATTCGAATAAAAAATGGTCTCCTGTTTGTTTTTTTCCATCCACAAAGGTTCAGCATCTCTAACATCGTCCTCATTTCTTGATTTTGTCCTCAGATGAAGAGAAAGTTGGACCATGGCCCCGAGGTCCGATCTTTCCCTTCAGGAAAAAAGCCCTGCAAAGGTCCCGAGTACCCAAGGTAAAAAAAAAAATCTGAAAAGTGTCACATGCCTTTCACATCATCCGACATCCGGCAGAAATGCAATATTTAACAGGCGCTCGTTTTAGTCGTCAAGGCCACGAAAGGAAGCGCATCGGGGATGTTCAAACGGAATGACGCTTTCCCGCCAGCCATCTCTGATGTTACTCATGAATACTTGATGGGCATGTTGCCCCCATTAAAAATACACAGACACGCGCAACGGGCACTTAAGTATAAACGTGGCCATGTAACCGGCTGTGTATCGGCATCCCGGCTCATTAAATATGAATCGATCATGAAATAGACCCTGGGCCCTCCCCCCCCCCACCGCCCTCGGCTCTACTCGCTGGGGATTTCTTTTGCGTCAGTCTTCTCGCGGCGCAAAAGTGGACGACATCAAACGTAAATATTGTGCATTGAAAATGGAAATGAAGACGTTTCTACTTTTTACACTGATCTATACATTTGTAAAGTCGTTTAAAAAGGCACATTTTAACCAATAAGTCCATTTTTTATAGAAAATCAATGACTTGATTCCAGGCTCAAAATGGCCGCCGTAGAACAATTAAAATGGGCGATGATGAGCAGTCAAGCTTTTTGGAGTAAAACAGAGAAAAATAGAAATTTCTTTTTATTGTTCCAGCCCAACAGGAATCGTGCCGTGCCCGGCCACGCCCACCACCTTCGGCCACATCCGGGCGGCCAACGGTCAGGGCCAGCAGAGACGGCGCATCACGACCATCCCGCCCCCCTCGGGGCTCCACGAATGGCTCCGGACCTTTCAGGTGGGCACTTTTTTTATTTTTCATCATCATTAATTTAGAGCGAGTCCCAAATGTTTCCGATCCAACGTCAACATCCAACTTCAAATAACAGCCGCCGCCTCCATTTTTTTTTTTTTCTGTGCTGGAAAAACCCTGGGCTGGAGTAATCATCAATCCCAGTTCGCTCTTACTCCCGCGCCATAATTGTTGTCGTTGCAGCCCCGCCCGCACATCACTGGAAGGCACCGTAGCGTGGAATTGGAATTAGCCCGAGCTGTCGAGAAGGGGGGGGAAAGCAGATGAAGGGACGCCATGTTAAGAAGTTGAACAGATGCTATCGTATGTCGAGCGCACCGATAACGGCGGAATTATATTTTGAGCTTGTTATTAACAGGGCCGAGGATAAAATGCTAATCCGGGGATAATTAAGGCAGTCTGTTTGCAGGTTTCGAGAGGCGGATCGGACAGTTACGCTCCACGGCGCCGCCGCCGCCGCGAGTGGAGCGAAAGCTTTTTCCCAGCGATCGGTTAACCGATTATCTTTGCCCGTCCGTCATATTTATAACGGGGCTTTTTTGATAACTAGTTGGAAGCGTGGTATGGTTTTAATTGACTCCCTTGTCGTCACCGCAAACAAGTTCATGTCTGAGCCGTGACGGATGAGATTTGAAGCCGTGTGGACGTGCGTGTGAGTTTCTCCGAGACAAGCCCTCGGGCCAGTTTGGCATTTTTGGAACGTGACAGCTTCTTGATTGCACAGGCGGCTCAAAGCCAAACGTACGTTCCGTACATTCCGCAGTCACGTCCCGGCCTGTCGGAGAAAGCGACGATGTAACAACAGAACGGGTCAGACTTCTGCGTCGTGAACCAAGCGATAGATGACAACGCTTGTTGAACCCAAAGTGCAAATATGCAGTCGGCATTTTTTTGCGTTGGCTCCCAGCGCGACGTAAAAATCAACGGCTGGATGGACCAAACCATTTTTAATGTGGGGGGGACTCAAATTGGAAAAAGAGGAAATTAATTCGGGACAACCAGCATTTGTTTCACACTTTGTCTTCTTCAATTGGAGTTGTTAACTTGAAAAAAAATCTTTGGACTCATGTTGACTAAATTCTACCACAGTGAGGTGTAAACATAAGTCAGTGCGGCAAAAGTGGGATCACAACAGTAATGAGATGAGTAATGATTTTGGACGTTGCCATAGTAACTAAAACAAAATTCCCTGATGGACACTTTGAACTCCCTTTTTTTTTTTTTTTTCCCCCTCCCCTCACTGTTTTCCCCCCCCACACGCCCCACTAGACTCTAAAGTTTGACCACAGAAATGTTTCCAAAAGCTCCACTTTTCTCTATCGGTGGGCCATTTGTGAGATTTGATCCACAGCCTGGTTGAAAATAACAGCCCAGCTCAAGAAGTTCAGACGCATTGGTTAGGGGAGTTCCTCAGAATGTTGAGAAGCTCCATAAATAAGCCAAGGACGCCGGTGTGACATAAGCGGGAGTTGGGGGGGGGGGGGGGGGAGAACATGTCTTTTGATCAGCTCATGGCGGGAGGCTGAGGAAACACTCGAGAGTGGAAAGCATTGGAGCAAACAAAAATATTTAGATTTAAATATGGGGGACGTGTAAAAAGGAAATTGTCAAACATGGCGTTGAACGGAAATTTTTAGAGCTCGCCATTCGTCATACTTGTCCGCTGCTCGCACGTAATCGCCGTCCGTTCTCTTCGTCAGTTTCCCACTGTTGTGACTCCGGCTTGTGGTGTTCCACTTTGCGTGTTTGCATCCTGAAATAGGCGAGGATGCCCGCAGCTCTTTCCCGCCGTCGCTTCGGAGGGCACGTCGGGAGTTGTTTACTCTTCTAGACACCAAACACAAGGCGGCAGCGTCAAGATTACATAAGTGTGGCCCAACAAAACTCTGTTTTGCTTCAACCTCCATCAAAATAAGACAAATATCAGATTAAAAAAATATTTGATGAGAATATGGTACGAAGTCTGGGACTGTAAATAGAGGTACCGTATTTTCCGGACTATAAGGCGCACCGGACTATAAGGCGCACCTTCAATGAATGTCCCATTTTAAAACTCTGTCTATATATAAGGCGCACCGGACTATGCCGGACTTCAACTTCAGATGCAACAAATTACTTTACAATCACAAAATAATGATCCATAGTCTTTTTGATTCATGATTCCTAGTCTTCAGCGGGCCACTTATGATTGATTTCATGACACAATGCTTTGGGCCAGTTTAAATTTAGGAATTTGGTCCATATATAAGGCGGACTGGACTATAAGGCGCACTGTCGGCTTTTGAGAAAATTTTAGGTTTTTAGGTGCGCCGTATAGTCCGGAAAATACGGTATTTCCAATTGGAGAATCAATTAGACATGCTGCAGCGGCACGGGAGACGAAGCGAAACTCGCTCGTTTCAAGTAGTGGAAAAAGTAAAGACCTTCCCTTGCACTGCTTTCTTCATGACAGATCTTGACAGAATAATTGCCTCAAAGCCGTTTCCATGGCGACCGTTTCCAAGCCGCTTTTCAATGCCGGAACGTGCGTGATTATTTTGAAAGTAGTCACATTGTTTTTTTGTTTTGCAGAGCTGGTCCGGCCCCGAGAAGCTGCTGGCGCTGGACGAGTTGATTGACATCTGCGAACCCACGCAGGTCAAGCATATGATGCAGGTCATCGAGCCGCAGTTCCAACGCGACTTCATCTCCCTGCTGCCCAAAGAGGTGAGGAGAAAATATAATGGACCCTCCCAGTTCAATCTGACACCTTTCTCCACGCACACATGTTCTCTTTGAGCTCTTTGTGTCAGACAGCAAGCTGTTGAATGGGAACACCTGACATGTCGCTAGCGCTAATCCGACCGCGGCGCGGCGCCGTCATTCACGGTGACTCAAAGAGGACTGGAGATGCCTGTTAAACAGGGGAAGTCGTCGTATATTTGCTCTCCCTGTTATTTAAAGTCCATTTAACGCCAACTCCAGTCTGGTATGGTGGGCTGTGCTTTTATAAAAGGTCACCAAAAAGTTTTGGGAAAAATAAAGGAAGGAAAAAAATGTAAGGATACAAAACAAAACAAAAATACTAAAATATCTAGAGAGGAAATTTAAAACCGTATATTGCAAAAAATATTGATTGAGAAATACTAGATAAGACAGAAAAGTAATCAAATAAGATACTAAAATATCTCGGAAATAGTAGAGTTACACAAAAATCTTTGGAAATAAAAAAAAAATACAATTACCATTGGAAACTACAAAATTTGACACACAAAAAATAGAAAGAAATGTGTACTGTTTTTAGAAATACCAAATATGAAGCAAAAATCGAAACATTTGACTGATTATAGAAAGTATCAATTTAAAAATACATACATTTTAAAATAAAGGGTGAGGAAAAAACAAATCTGTTGCTGTCGCCCAGGCTGCTTTAATCAGTTTTGTGTCTGCGCTAGCAAATTAGCCTCCAGATCTGTTGACCACATGCTGAATTTGTCACGCAACGGTTAGCTCTGGTGTCCATATTTTCCACAACTTCCTGCGATGAAGCAATTTCGCTCTTCCCGACTGATTAAGCAAATGCGGAAAAAAATTGTCATCATCCTGTTCGTACAGGACATCTATGGCTGGAGGTGCTCTCTGTTCCTCAATTGTGCCTTTCTCACATCTCGCTCTCTCGCCCTTCCCACAGCTGGCGTTGTACGTGCTGTCCTTCCTGGAGCCCAAGGACCTCCTCCAAGCCGCCCAGACGTGTCGCTACTGGCGCATTCTCGCAGAGGACAACTTGCTCTGGAGGGAAAAATGCCGGGAAGAAGGTGCGTGCTTAATCCTCGGCAGCGGCGCGTCGCTTTGAAGTCTTTGCGAATGACAACTCGTCTTTCCCTCTGGCATGCCCACCAACAGGCATCGATGAGCCTTTGCCTCTCAAGAAGAGGAAAGTCGTCAAGCCCGGCTTCACTCACAGCCCCTGGAAGAGTGCCTACATCAGGCAGCACAGAATAGACACTAACTGGAGGAGAGGGAACCTCAAATCACCCAAGGTAGGTTTTTTTTTTTTGCCCGCTTTATCTTGATAAGAGATATGAGAATGACTTTTAGGTGAGGAGGCCAAATTTTGACCAAGGGCAATTTTACAGAAAACTAATGGCCCTCAAACACTTCCCTGTGGAGCTCCTTTGGGGGTGAAACTAACTGGACCTCCAAGGTGGCTTTTTCTTTCAAACGAATACGATTTAAATCCTCTCGAAAATTCAAGGACCCCGAACGCTTCCCTGATGAACTCCTGTTAAGAGCATTTGTCCGTCCGGCCACACTTATTAGACCGGAGGAGACGGTCCCCACCTGTCGACATGTGAGGGGCCACAGCAGGGCAGCTCTGGCTACTGCACCTGCAGCGCTGACTGACATTTTACGCCCGTCTCTCTGATGTTAAAAAAGCAATCGGCCTCTCTCTCATGTTCAGGTGCTGAAAGGTCACGACGACCACGTGATCACCTGCCTCCAATTCTGCGGCAACCGAATCGTCAGCGGCTCTGACGACAACACGCTCAAAGTCTGGTCGGCCATTACGGGGAAGGTACGTTTTGCTTTGTGTCCAGCTGGCAGATTGAAATTCCGCTATCCATTGACACATGTGGACATGATTGTTTGAGAGAAAAACAACCTTCATCTCGAGCCAGATGTTCTCCAAAGTCTTTGTAATGAACCACAGGACTTGAAATGACTTTCAGACTCGTTTGGTTGTCGGGCAATACTGTGGCACGTTACAAAATGGACGCCGATACAGACTTTATTTCAATCGGATGATGCGGCACGTACACCGGCAGCGTTGGTATTCCGAGCTGTTGCTAGCGCGGCTCTCGTGGTCTGGGCATTGTGCGGCGGCAACAAAAAAAAAAAATGGAGATGGAATGTGAGGAATTTGTTGTTGCAGCGCTTTGAATACCAATCCTCTGAAGTCTTCCTTGCACAAGTTCCTCACAGGTTAGTTGGCAAAAATTAGACGAGCTGCGAATTTGCCCGACTGCTGAAAATGGAGCTCACGTCCGGGCTTCGGCGAGAAAGCGAGGGAGCGGAATTAAACCCAGTCGACCATTTGGGCTCAAATTGCCTGTCCGTGCCAATAAAAGCGCCGTGTAAAAGATACATTAGGATTAGCACCATCTGCATGTAGCGCCTTCCACGCACTCAGCATTCCTTCGCAATCTGTCGGAGTGCCATTGGACACACTCGAAGCCATGACATCAGTTGAAATTGGGTAGGAAACAAAACGGACCTCGGACACGTTCCTGCAGAACACCCCCTCGGAGTTTGAGCTGTTATAGGAAATAAAAAAAAAGAAGTCCAGGAATGCCACTTTTCATGAAAAATAAATGGGCCCCCAAACGCTGCCCTGAGGAACTCCGCTTGCTCTGATCAAATCACAAACAGGAGAGGGACTTGGCACAGGTCGCTCCCGCTCCCCGCAGTAAATCCCCCCACGCATTTTTAATTGAATTAATGGTCCATCCTGGAATACAGGCACACAATGCGGACACGCTGCGCAAATCCAATTGATCGCAAGGATTTCTCGTAAGCGCGCTAATCAATTGCTAATCTAGCGCGCCTAATGAGAACGAACGAGGGCCTCGTCAGAAGAAAGCTGATTTGTCTGACTTACCCCGCCCCCCCCCCCCCTCGCAGTGTCTGAGGACGTTGGTGGGCCACACGGGCGGCGTGTGGTCGTCGCAAATGCGAGACAACATCATCATCAGCGGCTCCACCGACCGCACGCTCAAGGTCTGGAATGCGGAGACGGGAGAATGTATCCACACCCTCTACGGGCATACCTCAACAGTGCGCTGCATGCATCTGCACGAGAAAAGGTGAGGCCGCACACTCCTGATGCTTCTGGCGTGGGGGTCAAATGGACTTGGGTGGTCCTGGACAAGAAGAATCCGCCTCTTCAAATGTGTCCTGCAATAAAACAGCATAGCTCGCCCTTGAGTTTTGCTCTTGGCGTAGGTAAAAAATAAGAGAGTGGGGGGGGGGGGGGGGGATTGCCTGCTCAGCA
Source organism: Syngnathus typhle (assembly GCF_033458585.1). Taxonomy (NCBI): domain Eukaryota; kingdom Metazoa; phylum Chordata; class Actinopteri; order Syngnathiformes; family Syngnathidae; genus Syngnathus; species Syngnathus typhle. The sequence goes on from NC_083740.1 coordinate 1,782,746, forward strand.
CCTTTTATCCAAATGCTAATTCCTTCCTGGCCTTTGCTGCCCTTTCTGGAAAGTTGTCCTCGAGAAAATAAAGCACGTCAAGTCGTTATGGACTCATCCTGCTGAGGAACCAGCAAACAAACGGCGATTAAAGTCAAAAAAGTCGGTGGGAGGAAGTAATGAGCGTTCTGCTAATGTTGTTTTCTGGCTTTAATAGCAGCTGCAACCTGACCGACAAAAAAAAAAGAGCATCTGTGCCGATGTGAGAGTGAGCATGGTGGCCATTGAACAGGCCCTCTTTAACCAAGCCCCCCCCACGCTCACCCCTTCACGCCCCCATTACACGGGGGGGCCTCCAAAGTGCTCTTTGCGCCTCGGGGCCCCGTCCATGTTTCGTGTAGCTTTTGACGACCGAGAGTTGAAAAGCAGCCGGGCCTTTCTTTTTCCAAGCAGCGAGACCTTTTGTAATTATACAGCGGGTTTGCTCCCGCACGGCCCGCCAACGTTGCGACGCTACGTAACGTGCGAATGTAACGTGCTACATTAGCAAGAGATGTGCGTCGGCTGGTTAACTAGTTCCTAGTAAATGGATGGATGGATGAACGTCCACAAATTTGTGGACCATAAGCATGCTTTGTTTTCCACGTCTCTAAAAATATCCGTTCTGTCCAGCGCCTCCGGTGGAGCTTTTTAGATTTTTATTTTTTTGTTACATTAAGTGTAAAGCTGAAGAAAGGGGAGCTTTACAATCCATCTTTGAATGTTTTGAATAAACGTCAAGGCACGGCAATGTAATTCCTTCACTCCCATTGACGGCTATAGACGTCAAAGATATATTTAACTAGGTTATGTCATATTTTATTTCAGATCCCTTCACAGCAATGATTCTAAAGGGAGGGTGTGATGATTTTTGTGTGTCCAGGGTGGTGAGCGGCTCTCGGGACGCCACGCTGCGTGTATGGGACATCGAGACGGGCCAGTGTTTACACGTCCTCATGGGCCACGTGGCGGCCGTGCGCTGCGTCCAGTACGACGGCCGGCGGGTGGTCAGCGGCGCTTACGACTTCATGGTCAAAGTGTGGGACCCCGAGACGGAGACGTGCCTCCACACGCTGCAGGGTCACACCAACCGGGTGTACTCGCTACAGGTGAGCCGACGCCGCCGCCACGCAAAAATGGGCCGCGAGCAGGAGCCAACGTGTCCGTTTGGATCCAGTTCGACGGGATCCACGTGGTGAGCGGCTCGCTGGACACGTCCATCCGAGTGTGGGACGTGGAGACGGGCAACTGCATCCACACGCTGACGGGCCACCAGTCGCTCACCAGCGGCATGGAGCTCAAAGACAACATCCTGGTGTCGGGCAACGCCGACTCCACCGTCAAGATCTGGGACATCAAGACGGGCCAGTGTCTCCAAACGTTGCAAGGTGGCTGTCCACTGATTATTACTCGGTTAAAGAAACCAGAGGAGAACAATTTTGGAAAATCTTGCACCTCTTAAAAGGATACTTTGGGTGTGATGCATTTTAAAACCGAGCAGTTTTATTTTTTCCAAAACTCCATCCTATGTGTTTTGGATTCCACGACAGTCCTTTTAAATTCAATGAATCGCTCATCCCGAGTGACATCTCGTTTGTGTCATGATGACAAATGAAGAACACGGCCAGTTTGTTTGTCTGCGTGTGCAAACAAAGCTCGTTTCATTTGTGTTTGCGTCAACTCCATTAGCGCCAACAGTGGCACACGGGAAGTAGCTTCAAAAGCTGCCCTGAAATTTCCCGCATTAGTAAACAATCGGCTGAAACAAAAAAAACAAAAAAAACACCAAAAGGGGAGATGCACCATGGTGGGATGCTGAAAAGACACGCAGGGTTGAGCCTCGGGCGGATGTTTATGTCCGAGGTAACGGGGAGGGGCTTTGTAGGTGGTGTAATTAGGTCAGTGAACAATGTCAGCCATTCATTACCTTTAATGACACAATAGGTGGACCAAGCGCAACAGCGCCGTTGATTAACGTGCGCGCCAGCGGCCTTGGAAACAAACCGTGGCTGGATCCCGCTGCCATGGCAACCGCGGGTCTAAACGCCCTTTTGTGTTTGCCGTAGCTTCAAATTGATTTCATTAAGATATCGCTTTCAAGCCTCTCGCCGGCTCGGAAGTCAGCGGACGCCGCCATCTTGACCTGAAGCGTGATTGCGACACCCGCGCATCACTAAAGCAGACTCATCTTAAATTAAAAAAAAAATAAAAATAATATTTGTAAATCTGACGTCTTGTCTGGCAGGTCCGCACAAGCACCAGAGCGCCGTCACGTGCCTGCAGTTCAACAAGAACTTTGTGATCACCAGCTCGGACGACGGCACGGTCAAGCTGTGGGACTTGAAGACGGGCGAGTTCATCCGCAACCTGGTGACGCTGGAGAGCGGCGGTAGCGGCGGCGTGGTGTGGCGCATACGGGCCTCCAACACCAAGTTGGTGTGCGCCGTGGGCAGCCGCAACGGCACGGAGGAGACCAAGCTGCTCGTGCTCGACTTTGACGTGGACATGAAGTGAATGCGCGCTTGTTACAGGGGGGTGGGGGGGCGGGGAAACAGGAGGCGCCGCCCCGATCGCAAGGCCCGATTGTTGCCAGAGAAGCACCTCCGAGACCCGAGGAAGATCTCCGTTGGAATTTCAACCCATCCTGTTGCCGTTCCTGTTTCGCTCACTCGTTCCTGTTCTGAACCTCAACGTCATCAACCGTGAATTCAATCCCCCCTCCTCCACCCCCACCTTCCTGTTGCTATCAGCAACGAATTCCAGTATTAGGACACCCTCACCCCTTCTCATTGTTTGTCGGCGGGAAAAAAACAGGATCCCTAGCAACGCAAGTGTTATCAATCTTGTTTTCCAGCCTTCCTTGGCGTTGAGTTGAAAAAACAGGAACAGGTGCCCACCTACCAACCTCCCACAGGAACATCAACGCTGTCCAGTTTTTCCAGAGTGTTTTGGGTCAGGCTTGGTGGTCTGCTCCAGTCTTCGTTGGATTCTGTGGCCCACCAAGCACCTAGCAAGTCTCCGCATATAAAAACAGTAACAGGAACGCCAATGCTGTCCAGAGTCAGATGAGTTTGGAATGGAAAAAACGGGAACAGGAACGTCATTGCTGTCTGTGATCTGAGTTTTTTTTCCAGCCCAGCTGGTGCGCTGTTAAAATCTTCAAAATTTAGGAATTCTGCTGGCCCCCTTTCCTTGCCTACCAACCTCACACATACAGGAAAAGGAACAAGAACATGAGTACGTTGCTCCTCAGTCCAGCTGTGTGTGTTCCATCTTCCCGACTTTTCGCCAACTCTTCTTGGTATCAGGAATGTCAATGCTGTCAGGGGTGACGTCTGCTTCCCTCCGTGCCCTCTACCGGGCTGGAAAGACAGGAACAAGAACACCAGTGCTGTCCGGATAGTTTCAGTCCAGCCGGGGTGTGTGGAATTCTGCCCACCCTTCGCCCACATCTCAACGGAGGGGAAAACTCAATTCGATTCTTCGAGTCCATCTGGGGATGCGTTCGGAGGCCACCTATCGCTCCAGGAACAAGAACGGCATCGCTGCTGTCTAATTCAGTCCACCTGGTGGGTGATGTGGCTGCTTTCTTCTGACACAAACATGCAGTCCAGCTGGTGCCATCCGCCATGTCTCCACGAGAAAAAAAACGGAAAGTCAAAGCTGTCCTCAGTTTTTCAGTCCAGCGGTGGAGCACTTACGAGGCTAGCGTGCACCTCCTCGCAAAGACCACCGCCACCTGCCACCTCCCAGCCTGTGGCCAAACTGTACTAATGCTGCTAGATGAATCGGCGGGACGGAAATAGTCACTTTTTTTTTTTTTTTTTGCTGTGACGTTTTAGTCCCAGGCGAAATTCCAAATTGAACACTTGTGTTTTTGAGAGGGGGAGAAAAGAAGACAACAAAATAGCAAACATCCTACTTTTTTTTTTTCTTTCTTTTTTTTTTGCCTCTGAAACTTGAGCCAAACGTGCCTCTACGAGGCGGAGAGGACGGGTTCGCCTGCCAAGAAAAAAAAGAAGGAAGCATGAGTGTTAGCGTGCTAGCGGACAACTTGTGAACACATTCCTCGGGAAAAAACGGCGGGAATGTATTAATGCTGCGTGGACAAAAAAAAAAAACACTTTACAGGATTTCAACGGACAAGAACAAACGTCCTGGCGTGTGATTGGTTGTCGTCCGTAGAGGGCCCGCCCACCTGTAAAGTTTTAAGTGTTACACATGGTGGGCAAGAAAAAAAAAAAGAGGTGAACCTTGTAGCCAAAACTTCTCTCCAAAAGTAACAAGCTGAACTGTGAAAGTGGTTGTAACACTGTATAGTAAACAAAAAACAAACAACAAAACAAAACAATCTTGCTCTTTCTCCTCATTTTCCTCCCGCTGTTTAATTTATGGTCTGGTTTGATGAGCCAGATGGTTTTTTTTTGCTTTTTTTAAAAAGTCTTTTTTTCAGTTCAGTTTGTGTTAAACTGCCTGGCGAAAAAAGACTAGACAGACAGAAAAAAAAAACCTTAAAGGGATTTTTGTGATTTGTTTCATTCACCTAGAATTTTATTTTCTTATAACTTAAAGTGCAATAAAATGTGGGTTTATTTTTCTTTTTTCTTTTTTCGTTTCAAGCAAAAATCCATTGTCTGTTTTGTTACCTTGTGTGAAGGAATCTTCTATGTTGAATAAAGCAAATTATTTGGGTAAAGTTGTCGTGAAGGGAGTCATTTGATTTGTTGTTTGTGGTTGAGCTCGATTTGGGAAAAAAAAAATGCTGCTTTACGCTTAAAAGATTTGTAATAACTGAAAATGTCACCCAAAAAAACGCAGACCTTCCTGTTGCTGCAGTCTCCCTTTTCCCTCTTTGTGAAATGAAGAATTGTTTTTTAAAAAAAATACTTTTATTTCGGCTCCTCTGGGTCCATCTCTTCCATTTGTCTTTTTGCGGAGATGATGAATGGACTCATTTCTCGAGGTTATCGGCCATTTATCCAGCTTGCGCTTTTTTATTTTTTCGCCACCTTCATGCTTGATGAACGAGCGGTTGCCGCCACCAAGGCCGCTTGAGATGGAACCCCCCCCCCCCCTTACCTGCAGCATACATTGCTATGGTAAACATTGAAAAGTCTTTGTGGATGCCGGCAGCCTTAATCGGACAGCTACGCTTAATTGCATTTCTAACCGTTGTTGCCTGACAAGTGACCGAGTGAACTGAGCTCCCTCAACGGCTGATAAGATGTCATGAAAGTCTAGAGGAAGCCCCGAAGCCAGTAGAACTTCAAATGTAACGACATGAAATGTAATAAGTCAATTTATCATGGGCACAGGCGTAAAAATAAATCTCAAGGAGTCCTTAAATAATACACAGTCGGCCATTTTGGTTTAAAGTAACCATTTTGATTGTGTAGTGGCACCCGGAACAATTGACGTAATCCCAAATGCTCGTTTTCGTGACATTTGTGTAATCCTCATTGAGCTTCGTTGCTATTCCTTATAAAACTGTCTTTAATTGCTATGAGAAGCAAAATCTCAAGCAATCTTAACGAGCTCTGCGGTGGGAACATCCCGGTTCACGTCCTCCCGTTGCTCACCGTCCTGAAATCTCAATTAGAGCAAAAAAGCCGGCGCATGAAAAGTCCCAGCGGCCCAGCAGCCGAGGCAATTAGTCGCTAAGAAGAAGACCACTTGCATTCCGCCATCATGGCGACGCTCTCTGGTCAGATCGAGGGCGGGGGTGACACCCTCAGCCGCCACACCGCCCCCACCCGTGGTTGACATGGTGTGTCGGCGAAGGCCTTGATGAGAACGATGCCATTCCTCCCCCACCTTTTGCGTGAGGCTGTCGGACATGACTCGCATGATGATGATGGTGTGTGGTGGGGGGAAAAAATCGGATCAAAGGCCGGCAAGATGAAACGTGAAGGTTTCAATCTTTTGACACGAGGCGGCAAGAAAACCACATTGCTTGCATCATATCAAAGAAACAGACAAAATATTAGGCACAGATCACTTTCACACTGATTGCAACCGCACTGCATCATAACATTTGCACAGTAATGAAAATACAGCCGTGCCTTGACATGCAAGCGACCCGAGCTGTTTCCCGTTGCTCTCATCTTAATGTTACTGATCATTAAGCAATAATGAAAAAAAATACACATTGGGAAACTCCATAGACACTCAGGCTAACAACATAAGGCTAACATGAAGACAAATCATGGATTCTTTATCCTCACGACGAATAATCATTTGACCCTTAAGGGCAGGGGTCACCAAACTACGGCCCGCGGGCCGGATACGGCCCGCGGGACCGTTTAATCTGGCCCGCCAACCCTGAATAAATTGTATTATTAAACTTTTTTTTTTTTTTTTGCTCATTTTGCCTGCAATGACTGCGTTTCCCCAGTAGATGGGGAAGCGCTCGCCTGCGCATTTACTACCGGAAGCCGTGTCAGAAAGCTCGGTGCACACTCACAAGTGCGTGTACGGACATGGCGCACTCGCGCTCTATTTGTATCAGTCCCGAATTTAGAGCGTGGGCTGTGACGACAGCATTCTTGTAATTTGCGCGCTGAGCTTTCAGATGCAGTTTTGCGCTAAAGCCACCCACAAACCTTCCCCTGGAATCCTTCCGTTAAAATGTCGCCCAAGTAAAGCAGTGCCGAGCGTTTAAAAGAGTTGCCAATTTGGCTCGACGTACGCGACGTGACGTTCAGCCACATGAACGTCAACATCTACCCGTCACAGATCGAGGTAAACGGACCAACACCTCGGATCTCGCCTAAGAATTGCCACAACAAATTTTACTCCAGACTATGACGCACTATCAAACTTTAACAAAAAAGACAGCAGTGTCTACAAGCCTACTGGAACCTACAAAAGGATTATAAGGAAGGAACACAAGAACTTTAAGAGACTGCTCATATGTGTCAGAGAGGTTCTGCTCTGACAACTGAGCTGAACTTTTATCTGTTAAGATTGTGCATGGCACAACAGAAAGTTAATGTTCCATGTTTTTTTTTCTATGAAGAACCCAGAGAGAGTTATTTAGTTATTTATTTCCTGTTTTTTCTGTGAAGAACTCAGAGAGGGTTTAGTTATTATTTATTTCATTAATAGTGTTATTATTTGTTTCCTGACTTTTTTTCTGTAAAGAACCTGGAAAGGGTTATTAAATAACCGTTATTTGGTTATGTGTGGCTTTCTGGAAAACAATAATTTTTTTAAGCTCCCCTACGATCGTCACACTTTTTCTGTTACAAACTGCCACCGGCCCGCCATCAGAGAAGGGAAAGGTTATGTGGCCCTCACAGGAAAAAGTTTGGGGACCCCTGCTTAAGGGCTTCCGTAATTCTGCCCGTTGAGCCAAACCAATCTTGGCTTGATTTTAATTCCAAAATTTAGAAACAGTTCTCAGGATGATTCAGACAACTCTCTAACGACTTCAATCCCTTTTTCTTTTTTTTCCTCGTAGTTGACGCTTTCTAAAAAGGGCCACCAACCCTCCTCAGGGAGAGAAGCTGATGCGTCACGGGGGAGATGCTGCTTTGCTTTCAAGACTCCGCGCATGCGTACGTATGTTGCGGGAGGAAGACTTGAGGATGAGTGGGGTGTGTTGCAAGCCATCCATATTGCATGAGGGACAATCCTCATTAATCAAAGAGCCACAAAAGCAGCTCGTTATGTTAATTGGATGCTTGTTTTCTAATGAAATGCTCTTCTCTCTCTGATAAAGTCTCAAGTAACCGTGTGAGAGAATGCACGTTTTGATCGTCTTTTTTTTTATCGTGTGTTATGTATTGACTTGGAAGTGTTGTTTCTCGTTTGCATATTGCATTGTTTGGTATGCTCTACTTTTTGTTGCCCTTCTCCGTGCGGTGTGGAGGTGTGATTGGTCAGCGGATGAATATCATTGTGATGAGGCTTGTTCAGGAAATAAAAACACGCTAACAAAAGTAACGTGAATCTGTGCTCTTTACAAAGGTTATGTAAGAGAATAAACATAACAAAATTGGCGACGAGACTTAAAAAGGACCCTAAGAATGCGGAGGAGGAACGGACACAAGTGAATAGTGCTTCATGGACTTGGTTGTGTGGACGTAAGTTTCGTCTGCTCGCCCCGGATTCTGCTCTGATCAAGCTAGCCGGAGGTGAGGACGGGTGTCGCTCAGGACCAAGGTAAAAGTGAACGGACGCCAAGAAAAGTGAAAAAAATGTCCGGAATCTTGGGAAATATGGACATATTTGACAGTTCGGTAGAAGACTGGACAACTTATGTGGAAAGAGTTGAGCAGTACTGCCTAGCTAATGAGATACAGGACGAAAGAAAAGTAGCTGTCCTACTCAGTGTCATGGGCGCCAAAATGTATAACTTACTCCGCAGCCTGGTCGCCCCAGCTAAACCGGCAGACAAAACATTTGATGAAATAATGCAGATAATGAAAAGTCATCTAAACCCAGCTCCATTGGTGATTGCTGAGCGCTTTAGATTTCACAAGAGAAACCAGTCAAGGACGGAGACGGTGTCAGAGTACATCGCAGAACTGAGGAAACTGGCCGAACACTGTCAGTTCAGAGACGGACTTTCAGATGCTCTGAGGGACAGGTTCGTGTGCGGGCTGCACAACGAGAGCATTCAGAAACGGCTTTTGACGGAGGACAAACTCACCTTGCAACGAGCAGTGGAAATAGCTGTTTCAGCGGAGACAGCAGCAAGGGATGCGACGGAGCTTCAAGGTAAAAACGCAGCCACAAGCTCTGTGTTTAAACTGCACACCAAACGGCATAATACCAAAGCAAAGCCCTGTTTCAGATGCGGTAAACAGTCACATGACCCCGCAGAGTGTTGGTTTAAGGATAAAGACTGCCGACAATGTGATAGAAGAGGGCACATACAGAAGATGTGTAAATTAAAGTACAGTAATGCAAAAGATAAACACAATATAAGAAAAGGACAAAAATTGCACAAAGTAGCACAGACAGATTCTGACAGTTCAAGTGAGGAAGAATTGGCTTGTTTAGGGCTGTGTGCTACAGAAGAGAATGACGGTGATGTGATTTGGCTGACACCAAAAATTAATGGAGTGCCATTAAAAATGGAACTGGACACAGGGTCAGCACTGTCGATCATATCATTCAACGACTACAAGAAAATGTTCCCAGACACTAAACTGTCACGCACCAGTGTAAAACTGAAGACATACACAGGAGAAAAGGTTGCACCACTGGGAAAACTCAAAGTGAAAGTGAAATACAGAAACCAAAAGTGCAATCTTGAGCTGTTCGTCCTTAAAGAGGGAGGTGTACCACTATTTGGTCGTAGATGGCTACGACAAATCAAGCTTAACTGGCATGAAATAAAGTCCATGCACATAGCCTCCAAACAGCTCACAGACATGAAGTTAACTGAGATACTGGATAAACATGCACATGTGTTCAGCGAAGGCATAGGAACAATGAAACACATCAAAGCACGTCTCGAGCTGGAAGAAGGTGCAAAAGCAAAGTTTCATAAAGCACGCCCTGTTCCATATGCGCTACGCCCAAAAGTTGAAGCTGAGCTGCAAAATCTCATGGATCAAGGAATAGTATCCAAAGTGGACTGGTCTGAGTGGGCTACACCAATCGTACCTGTTGCCAAGAAATCTTCAGACAAAGTGCGCATTTGTGGTGATTTCAAAGTAACTGTTAACCCTGTCATGCATGCAGACCAGTATCCACTCCCTCGCATCGATGACATTTTTGCATCTCTAGCAAATGGTGAGCACTTCACAAAGATTGACCTCGCACAAGCATATCTACAGATGGAAATGGATGAAAGTTCACGCAAGTACCTCACCATAAATACTCACAAAGGACTATACCAATACAACCGGCTTGTATTTGGTATTACAAGTGCCCCTGCGATATGGCAACGTGCAATGGACCAAGTGCTACAAGGAATCCCAGGTACTCAATGTTACTTGGATGATATTATTGTTACTGGTTGGGACAAAGATTCACACTTGCAAAACTTGAATGCAGTTCTAACAAAACTGGAAGAATATGGTCTAAAAGCAAACAAAAAGAAATGTGAGTTTTTCAAGGAGTCCATTGAGTATTGTGGACACAAAATAGACAAGCACGGACTTCACAAAACGCAAGACAAAATTGAAGCTGTAGTAAAATCTCCACAACCAGAAAATGTCAGCCAGTTACGCTCATTTCTTGGCCTTGTTAACTATTATCACAAGTTTTTGCCAAACCTTTCCACTGTGCTGCACCCACTGAATGCACTACTGCACCAAAAGGCAAAGTGGGACTGGACTAAAGACTGTGAACAGGCATTTACAAAGGCAAAGGAACTCATTATTTCAGACAAGGTGCTCACACACTTTGATCCAAAGCTTCCCCTATGTCTAGCCTCTGACGCTTCACCTTATGGCATTGGTGCAGTTCTGTCTCACAAAATGACTGATGGCTCTGAACGCCCCATTGCCTTTGCATCACGCTCTTTATCACCTGCAGAGCGTAATTATGCACAGATTGACAGAGAAGCTTTAAGCTTAGTGTGGGGTGTTAAGAAGTTTAACCAATACCTGTATGGAAAACACTTCATGCTGATTACAGATCACCAGCCTCTTGTTTCCATTTTCAGTCCGAAGAAAGGTGTTCCTGCTATGGCTGCCGCTCGTTTACAACGTTGGGCTCTCTTTCTTGGAGCACACACCTATACCATAGACTATAAAGGGACGAAACTACACGGAAATGCAGATGGTCTCTCTCGCCTTCCTCAACCACTGACAGAGAAGGCTACTGATCCTGCTTTAAATCTTCACATGCTGCAAATGGAACCGCTTCCGGTGACTTGCGCTCAAATAAGCAAAGAAACAAGAAACGACCCTCTGCTATCTCGAGTGTATGACTTAACTGTTAATGGCTGGCCAATGCATGCAGATACTGAACTTAAGGACTATTTCACCAGAAAAGACCAACTTACTGTGTCCCAAGGATGTGTCCTGTGGGGGTCACGCGTTGTTGTACCTCCCAAACTGCGATCCAAAGTTCTAAACTCGCTGCATGATGGGCACATGGGGGTAGTTAAGATGAAGAGTCTTGCTAGAAGTTATGTGTGGTGGCCTGGCCTTGACAACCAAATTGAAACTCTGGTCAAAACATGCAGAGGATGTCACCAGACTCAGCGCTCACCTCAGATTGCCCCTGTCCACACTTGGGAATGGCCTGTTGCCCCATGGCAACGCATTCACATTGACTATGCTGGACCTTTCATGGATCACATGTTCCTTATTGTGGTCGACGCTCATTCGAAATGGCCCGAGGTTTTCACTGTAAAGAAAGCAACTACAACTGTAACAGTGAACCAGTTACAGATGCTTTTTGCACGTACAGGATACCCTCTTCAGCTTGTAAGTGACAATGGTACCCAGTTTACTAGTGAGGAGTTTCAGATCTTCCTGAAAAGCAACGGAATAAAACACCTTACTTCTGCTCCTCACCACCCTGCAACGAATGGACTTGCTGAACGTTTTGTACAAACTTTCAAACAGTCGATGAAAGCCAGTAGGAGGGAGGAAGTTCCACTACAGCAGAAAATCGCCAACTTTCTGCTAGCCTACAGAAACACTCCACATACTACTACTGGACAGTCACCTGCAATGTTGTTCATGGGAAGAAACCTAAGATCTCGTTTAGATCTCCTGAAACCTGACATCCGAGAACATGTTTCAAACAGACAATGTTCACCAACTCAGTTACAAAGGAAACTAAGATCATTTGACATCGGACAAAAAGTATTGGCAAGAGACTATCGTAACCAAGGCGACAAGTGGCAACATGCGGAAATTTTGACACAAACTGGACCACTCTCATATACAGTGAGTGTTGAGCCTAATGTCGTCTGGCGCAGACATGTTGACCAGCTTTTGGACGCATCACCTGGAAATGCCGCTACTCAAACTACGACACCTACTGACCCACAAAACCCTAAGGACAGTACTCCAGCCTCTGACATCACCCCTGAGGAAAACATGTCCACACCGGAGATAATGGACATACACAAACCAATGACAAACCTACCTGATCCTCCTGGACGCAGATATCCTGAGAGGGTTCGCAAACCACCAGACAGACTTGATTTATAAATGTTGAAAAGAAACAAATGTTCTTTAAAAGAAAAAAAAAAAAAAAAAGTTGTTAATATTTGATGTTGAAAATTGTTGTGAATTTTGAAATGCCTCTAAAAAGAAAAGTATACACTTAATAGCACATAGAAACATAGTACTATTATTTTTTTATTTGATGATTATTGGTGCATCAAAGCTGGAAGAGAGGAATTGTTATGTATTGACTTGGAAGTGTTGTTTCTCGTTTGCATATTGCATTGTTTGGTATGCTCTACTTTTTGTTGCCCTTCTCCGTGCGGTGTGGAGGTGTGATTGGTCAGCGGATGAATATCATTGTGATGAGGCTTGTTCAGGAAATAAAAACACGCTAACAAAAGTAACGTGAATCTGTGCTCTTTACAAAGGTTATGTAAGAGAATAAACATAACATCGTGTATTCCTCTTGTTTTTATTATCTTTAGTATGTTTTAGTCAGCGTTTTTTTGTCTTGCCTTTATTATCTTTTTAAGCCTAACATTGATCATTTTCAATGTATTTTTTTAATTATCCGCTCAATACGATTTCTTTTTGTATCATCAGTGTTTTCATCACAATGCATTTTGTTTTATCTCGATTTTGATCACCCTCATCTTACAAGAGAACATAATTGTAAAGCGTAAAGTTTGCCCTCTTTTTGCTGTGCCCGTTCTGGCCACCATAAGGCAGTAGTGAGTAGTGTGATATAATCCCGCAGACACCAACGAAGAAGAATTCTATTCTCAACATTCTATGACAAATTGAAGATGACCTCCTCCATGCTCAGGTACTTGCATCTTCTCTATTAATACAGAATATAAAGTTGCAGATTGTTGAACAACATGCACTTATCTTATTTGCAATTGAGACTATTAAATCCTCCCAAATGTCATTATCTCAACAATTTCCTACTGAAATATGAATGAAAAGATCAGTTGAATTTTTTTTTCCCTCGTGTTATTGGTTGGCAACAAAGAATGTCTGCGAGAAGCTTTTAATGCAAAGTGACTGGCTGCAACATCAAAGTAGCCAGATGAACAATCCGTTTGGTTGCATGGTGCAGCTCTGCTCGAAAATCAAGCAGCACCACTGTCATGTCATGTGATGTCATGAAAGGCAAAGCAGGTCTTGGCTGAGACAGATGTTCCCTGGCTCTTGTTAGGTGAGCTCGTTAGCGCCATTGGCTTTCTGCGACAGGTTTCTTTTTGCTAGACTGGTAGCTTGTTAGCGGCAATGCTGATGAAAGGTCATATCGGAGAACTGACTGATGTCGCCGATATTGAAATAAATTTCCGATTAATCGGACAATTAATTAAATTTCATGGATAATGTTGAGCCATGACTGTATTATTTGAAACTAGTTTTTTTTATTAGGATTTATTTCACATTTATTTTACTTAGTCTACGTACTTATGCAAAATGACCAATATCGGGCCTCAGTGCCGGATTTACGCCAATCATAAATGATTTTGTCTGAGTCAACTCATAGACTTCTAACAATCTGTCTTCAGTTAATAGCCAAAGCAGTGTTCAAATCATGTTTGTACAAAATGACTCCAATTGCCAAATATTTATGAACGTAATCCAACTACCGTTTTTTTCCATGTATAGTGCGCCCCCATGTATAGTACGCACCCCTAACAATGGCATGCTGATGCTGGAAAAAAGCTTGTACCCATGTATAATACGCACCCAATTTTTATGAATTTTCTTTAATTTTTTTTTTAATTTTTTTTTTTTTTTTTTTTTTTTTTAAGTCCCAAAGATCGTCACACACGCAGGGAGGCAATGGGTCCCATTTTTAAAGTCTTTGGTATGGTCTTAACTAGGCTGGATGTCATTTTTTTGTTGGCGTTGATTTCTCCGACTGCCCCTAAACGCACCACCGCGCTCCGTGCGCACACGGCGGCTCTGTATGGGAGAGACGTTGAAGAGGAATAAAAACACCCTTGGAAACCAAAACTTGCCCCTCGTCGTGACTCGGAGCCGCAACAAATGTTTCGGATTTGTGTAGGCTACATTGTGACAGACGGCAAACTAGCAGGTGATCGAGCGAGCGTCTGATACAAGAGCATTGCGGTCGTATGGAGCGTGTTTGAAATGAACAGCAGAGACGAAAGGAACAAGGCAAAGTGTTGTGAAATAAAATATTACCTGTAATACGCATTTTGTTATTTGCTGATTGAAACTGCTAATTAAACTGTGAATTGAAACTAATAGGTGGAGAACTGAACTCTCGCTCTTTATATAGCTGACGTGTCTTGCGCAACCGTTCTGCGCATCTGTAATGGCGGCCTCCGTATGACGTCCGGTCCGCGATGGAGATTAAAAAACAAACAATATTTGACAATAACACACCATCGATTGCACCATCGCATCAAACGATGTGTCGTCAATTATGAATTTTACTAAGTGTGTTGGGCAGGATGGCTGAATGCGATGCGCGATTGACAACAAACAAGAAGAAAGGTGAGTTTTATTTCGGGGGAGATTTGTCATGTCTCGTCCCCAGTTTTGCTATGTGTCTAGGTTGCCATAGTTTCTGTTCGTGTCACCCCGCTCTTCCTGTGTCACCTCAATCGATGTAACGTGTTTTGTATTTAAGTCCTGTCTGCCCCTCGCTCACCGTTGGATCATTGCATGTGTTACTGTCATTCTGTTCCTGTCTTTGGTAATGTCACCCTGTCTTTTTGTTCCACGACTTTGTCGGTCAGTCCTGTTGTTGGTTTTGTTGTACCATGACTTTATTTATAAAAAAAAAATAATAATAGTAATTTAAAAAAAAAAAATTAAAATTTTTTTTCTTTGTACCCATGTATAATACGCACCCCAGATTTTAGGACAATAAATTAGTAAAATATTGCGCACTATACACGGAAAAAAACGGTAATTAAAACTCACGTTTATAAAACTAACTACACAACCTAAAGGTAATGAATGACGAGAAACTCCCCAGGGGGAAAGCATCAAAGGCATCTGGTTTTGAAATGTGCAAGTGAGTGCCTGTCATGTCCAGATTTCGCGCAGCCGTCGACGCTGCTATCAGCATCGTTCACTCTCTCTTACCTGCAGTCAAGTGATTGAAATGCAGCGAGCGTATTGCCGGCCGGCCGGCCGGCTGGCTGGCTGGCTGGCTGGCTGGCTGGAAGGAGGTGCAGAAGAAAAGAACCCACTCACGTTCGTTTGTCACCTCTCATGGATGCACCTTTTCTTTCATTCGCTTTCCACTGCATGGGGGGCGGACGACGTGACATCACCACGCATTTTTGGACAAAAGTAGACATTTTTGGTCAGAACTTTGTTTAAAGTCACAGAACATGTGCTTGAATAATCAATGTGTGCGGCCCCAATAAAACTTAACTATAGGATTTCTTTTCTAATTTAATACTTTTTAATAAAATTTTTATTTTGTATGTTGTTTTTTTTTCATTGTAATATTAATTATTTTATTTTATAGAGGAAGGCTGAGGAAAAGTGGACAAAGCACCAGTGTGACTATTAAGAACTTTTTTTGCCTTCTTCTTATGATACAATACAACGTGTCAGTGTTTGTGTGTGCTCAAATACGTGTGTTATCGTAGCGTAGTTTGATTTATCCGCCACTGTCATCTTCATTTCACGCAGATAACAGCGAGCCGAGACGCGAACACAAACAGAACGTGGCCCGCAGGCCTCATCAACAACATCAAAACATGTCCGCCGTGAATGAATCATCCGTTTGATTCATTGGGCCCAATTAATTCCGCGGTTCGTCAGGGCACGCTCGGCGGATCGCCCATGTGTGAGGACGAGACAATCGGCACCATCGTAAAATCATCGTGGATTTCCACGGGCCATGTTTGAAGTCACTTTGCAAAGAGAATTGAATTAAAGTCAAATTAAACTGAGATCAAGTCAAATTATTCATGCGAGTCATCAGCAAAATGTTTTCATGTGCGTGTTTTTTACATTGGTAAAATTGATTATAAGCATCCTTCAACAAAATGTGGCTTCAGTCTTGAATCTAGCAGAAAAAAGTAGTTTTTCGAAAGGTCTCCATCATGTTTTTCATGTTGTATTAGCAGTCGTCGTTAAGCTAGCTCCGCTAGCCGACGCTAATGATCTCCCGCCGTTGTTTTCCCGCCCCGATTCGGGTGGCGTGTTTACAGTTTAACGCCGCTCATCAAATTCTCCTCCCGCACAAGAAGCCCCACGGCTGCGTTGTAGCTTTAGCGCCGGGCGGCTAACAGTCCCATTAGCAGGCAGGTGAGATGAATGAGTTCCCCCCCGCCATGAGGCTCCCGTTGTCGCGGGGCTTTAAATCAATGGCGGCTGGCAGGCGTGGAAACAAAGCGCCTGCCAGCCGACGTGCCTTCGGAGACGCCCGCCGCCGCTTTCACCTCGTAGCGCCTTTTAATATTTTATCAGCGACTCTGCTGAGAAAATGTTGCTACTCTTGTAGAGGTGGAGCGCACTGTTACTCGAGGTTTTTATTATTAGGAATCATAACCGTATAGTGTAAAAACGTGGGCCCAAAATAAGCATTTTTTGAATAATGAAGTGAAAACAAGTTGGGTCAAATGAATAAATCACAAACTAACCCAGTTTTGGGTCGGTTTGTACTAGCAACCATTTCCGGGGGTTTCTATTGAAAAAACCTCCCGTCTGCCTTCTCCATCCATCCATGCATCCTTCCATCTGTATTTTCCAAGTGGTTGGGAAGATAATCGGCGAACGGCTCACATTACATAATGGTGGCGGATCGCCCGCCGTCTGTCG
Organism: Syngnathus typhle; assembly: GCF_033458585.1. NCBI lineage: Eukaryota > Metazoa > Chordata > Actinopteri > Syngnathiformes > Syngnathidae > Syngnathus > Syngnathus typhle. The sequence continues at coordinate 1,799,647 of NC_083740.1, forward strand.
TCTGGCCGTCCGAGTGTCGGCGACTTTCGCGGCGCGCCAATCTGTAATGACAGGTCGGCTTCCGCACCAGCGCCGTCGTGTTCCGTTTGTCGCCATTAAGGCCGGATGTGATTTCCACGCGGCACCTTGCTTGACATTTGCACACATGCGAAGCCATTAGTGGACCGTCTGAGTACAAAACACCTTTCAGGAGTCTGTCATTCACAGCCCACACGCACCTTTAATGGAATCCCTCCATGGAGAAAAAATACTTTTGGCATCTACCACAGTGCATCCTTTTTATCAGACTCTTATTTTTGGCCTTTCGATAAACAACCCATCCGACAGCAAGTTATCCGTATCATCTTGACATGGCAGTTGCCATCCATCCATCCATCCATCCATCCATCCATCCATCCATCCATCCATCCATCCATCATTCTATCCATCCATCCATCATTCCGTCCATCCATCATTCCGTCCATCATTCTATCCATCCATCATTCTAGCCATCCATCCATCCATCCATCCATCCATCCATCCATCCATCCATCCATCCATCCACCCAATTCCATCCACCCAATTCCATCTGTCCGTCCATCATCCATCCATTCATCCATCCATCCATCATTCTCTCCATCCATCCATCCATCATTCCATCCATCATTCCGTCCATCCATCATTCCATCCATCATTCTATCCATCCATCCATCTATCCATCATTCTATCCATCCATCATTCTATCATCCATCATTCCATCCATCCACCCATCCATCATTCCATCCATCGATCCATCCATCATTCCATCCATCGATCCATCCATCATTCCATCCATCCATCCATCCATCCGTCCACCCAATTCCATCTGTCCACCCAATTCCGTCCGTCCATCCATCCATCCATCCATCCATCCATCCATCCGTCGACGCATGACTTCACTAGCCGACTAATCCGCTTCAGTTGAAGATTAGACAAGAAAATATTGGACCTCCTGGTTGCCCGCCCTGTGTTTACGTTGCTGTCTCACTTTCCCCCCAATCCCCAAAGAGACGTCTTACTTAATAGGCATTCCAATCGATGCTTGGTTCCCGCGTGGTGGCTTCTCCGCTGACATGCTGTGTCTGCCTCTTTGCCGCACTTGTTACAGAGCCAAGCGCTTGGACATCTTTCTAGCCTGGCATGAAGAGCTTTCAGCCATCGAGTTAAGTGGACGCCGTCAATAGAAGTCAAACTTGTATAGCTGGAAAAAAAAGTTTCAGGCGCCAGGCGGGTTTGTTTTGCCTTTAAATGCAAAGCGACGCAAGGACAAAACGTTGTCAGTCAAAGGCCGTTTCATGAGTACTTGCTATTCCCGACCGATCCTTGGCGCAGCGTCAACACATTGCTGAGAAGACCGTGAATAGACGTCGGTTTTTTTTTTTACTCGGGACTTTCCATATAAAAAGGTGTTTTTGCATCGAATGAATGCGAGATCGGACTATTTGTCAAGTCGTTCAATTAGCGTTTATAACGTGTCGCTGTGTACGGGTATGTGTCAATAGGGGTTGTGGGAAGTACAAATACGTGACTGTTCTTGAGTGGGCTTTTCAGTCTACTTGTACTTGAGTCACATCTATTGACTTTTATGACTTCCATTTGAAAACGTACGTCAGACGTGACGTAAAAGCAGATAAAGTCCGCCTGACGTTTCTTGCTAATAGCTTCCGTTCTTTTCATACTTTGTGCCAATTCTGTAGCAAAATAATATTTACATATAAATGAGGTGACGATACATTTCTCCTATTTGATAAATTTGTGCTCAGACCAGAACCTTGTCTAATACAAAAATGTGTCTCTTTGGTGCCATCTGGTGGCATATTGTTGCAGGTTTCACGTCATCCGGCCTTATCTAATAGATAAAAACTGCTTTGCTGCCATCTTGTGGCAGTTATAGGCAATGACTAAGCAAAAGTAAATATGTGGGACTGAACTTCAAGATTTATTTTCGCCTCATTACGTTTGCATTGAAATACATTTTAGAGTTTGTTTTCAATTTTATTTATTTCAAAGTTTTTCTGCAAAGGTGTCATGTCACTAATATTTTTTGGAAGTATCGGTACTTGTCAGTCAGTGCAAGTGACTCTTATTTACCTCGCCACTCTCCAATGTAATCGTCTTTGCTTTGCACCCCAGCGTGAAATGACTTTTGGCTATTGAGTCCACCCCCCCAGTCCCCCCCCCCCCCACACACACACACAAAACCTGCCCTACTTTCAGTTCCCATCAATGGCTGGCCACCTAATTGTTGTCGGCAAGGGGCCTGAGATTGACACGGCGTCGGCGGCCCCTCTGGTTGTTAATCGTATTTGTGGCATGACGTGGAGAGAGACGTGAGAGTCCTTCACGTGACATTTGGTGGCATTTAGCAGACGCAATGCGAGGAAGTCAGCAAAGGTTGCCACGTGCAAGAGCTTTTGGATCTCTACAGGTGGAAAATCTCCTTTTATACATTCCATGTGTGTGGAAACGGCAAGAGAAGACAATTTGTAGGATCTAAGCATCATGCAGCAGGCGTTATAAGTACAGAAGAGTAAGTTGGACTTAGCCTCTTGAGTGCAATTAAGGAAGGTTCTCCTTTGTCTCCAAAGGAAGCTGCTGTGGGTGTTTTCTTGACAAAGGTTTGTACATTAGGGCGTACACACACATACACACACTTTGTGAGGCGGTCCAACTCCTCGGTGTCGTTCCGCTTAATTAATGTTGTACCATCTGTCTGTCTCCTGAGGAAGAAGACCTCCAGCTGCTTTCTTTCATTTCACCTGCGTGAACGTGTGTGTGTGTGTGTACTTGTGTGTGTTGCTGTGTATTGATGTGAATGACTCGGGCGACATGTTTACGAGCGTGTTGTCCGATTAAAACGCTTGCATGTAAAGGTCGTATGTCCTAAATGTCAAATCAACTTAATTTATATTGTCATCAAATATTGTTTATGTTTTGCATATATATTTAGCAATTAGCACTCCAGCCTTTTTTTTTTTTTTTAACCAGAATTTGTAAGTCTTAATTTTGAACTCTTATTTGCTGAGTCATCTCGTATGCATGCAAAGACGCTTCAGCGCTATTGATCACGGAAACGAGTGATTAACGAGACAAATGAAACATTCTGCCCCCACTTGAAATATGGAGGTGGAATAAGAAGAAGTCTCGCGCTGCTATGATTTAAAATGCATTAGTAAATAGCTCATAATGTCAAATATGCTGACCTCATTGAAATGATCCTTCTTTAAAGTTGTTCTGGATCTGTAAATCGATATAATAAATGTTTGCATTGAGCCGTCCTGTTTCGAAGGATTTTATGCTAAAAAGTAAATCGTAAGAAATTGAATATTTGTTGGATTGTAATTCATGGAAAAATATAAAGTATAATTTGAGTGTGAAATTTGTGTTTTTTTAAAATTGTTTTGATTAAACTGAATTTTACTTCACCCCTTGTGTCGAAATATCGAATCGTATTTAACAAGAGAGGGCCAAGGGTTGACCCTTGAGGGACTCCACATCACCTCTATTGGAAATTAGAAGAATAGAAAATAGTTATTAATTTCGTGCAATTTTAAGGACAACTTGTCATCGTTTTGGGGATTTTTTATTTATTTTTTGGTATCCATTGGTATCGGTGCTTGGTATCAGTATCACTTAGGAGTCCTACAAAAGTGGTATCAAACATCTCTCAGAAATAAGACTTAATAAAACGTTACATTCTCTTGTATTATGCTGCGTCATTATTATTGCAGTTATTTCTCTAACGTAACAGTATTTCCTTGAGTGCCATTCCTAATCGATAAAGTAGCGCCGGAAGCACTACTTTGAGTTCAAGTAGCCTTGTTACTGCCGCTGCGGCCTTCTGCTTCCGTCCATCGGGCTTTCGGCACGCCGCCGTCAAACAAATCACGTCGTGTCTCTTCTCACTCGCAGCTCCTTTTATTGTTTGTCCATCACTCTGACAGGCAGGAGCGACCTTGAAGCCTCACATATTCGCCGAGGACGGCGAGCCAGCCGGGAGGGATAGATTGCAAAAACCACCGTCACGCTATGTCGGATGACGTCTGTTCGGCTCCATTTCTATGCACATTTTTTTTCTTTTCCTCCTGTATAGAACAAAAGTATTGGGACTTGCATTGTGATCTCAATGAATAAATGGTGATGGAAGATTAGCGGCCGCCTCGGAAGGTCAGCGCAGAGTGCAAGCGCGACCAGTGAGCGTTAACCTTGAGAGAGAATGCAAACCGAAAGCCCTTTTTCAAACATTCCGACTGATAACATTAAAACCTATCGCGTTTCCCCAAACGTCTTCTGCTCGAGATGAGGAATTTGGTGTGGGAACGTGGCCGAACGACAAAGAAGTTTTAATCGTCCAATTAATTCAAACAAAAAGTCAAATGTGTGAAATCATTTATTTTTTTGCTCCCTTAACACTTTTGAGTGCTCAACAAAAAACTAGTTTCAACATCCGAAAGTCTAGTTGAGCTTGTTTGGAAATTTTTGAGCCGGATAAAAGGAGGTCTAAGTTGTGGCGCAGGTAGTGTCACATGATTTGGGTGAATTTGGCACAGGCAGAAAAGTTCTGCGCTCTGCCGATATACGTGGTGGATGTCATAGTATTTGGGTGCTGTACTTTTTGGTCTAATTTTAAATCCATCTCAAAAGTACTAGCCTCATCCTAGCTAGCGCTAAGCTAGTTTGTCTCTCAAGTTTGAAAACTGTCTGTTGCTAGCTAGTTATCCGGCCAACTATTCCCGTAACGGTCTTGCGTTACCATGGAGACACACAGTGGGACAGAAATAACATGTTGTGCGTCCCTCCTTGTATATACACCCGCTAATACAGTTGTGTTGATGTTTTTATTTGTATTATTTACAACTTGAGGGCAAACGATTCGACTTGCATAACCGGGGGCAGCCTCACGTTGGAATTGCTTCAAGTTTAACGGTCCACCAAACAGTGCAACGAGAGAGGAGGCAGGGAGATGAACTGAGTGACAATGGCACGCACGCACTTATGCTGAATATATGCATCCATTTTTTTTTTTTGTACCCGTGTGGCTTCTTCTCAACTGCTTCTCATTTCCACGCTCGACTTGTTCCTCCTTTATTGACTGCAGGTCGGCGGCGGAGAAGTCGTGCATGTCATCCAAATCCTTCAAAGCGGCCGAGGCGACGTGCAAAGTGAGTGACGGCGCAGGTACGAGTCAGCAGTGTGTTTATTTGACGCCGCCGCGTATAAAAATACATATTTACGATTTAGGGGAATGAACTCGCCGATGTTGGGAAGGGACAAACTTGTTTCTGATGTGAATGGGCAAATGGAACTTTGTGTCGTGTGTATGTGAATGGGAAAATGTTTACATTAAGCAAGGCCAGTTTAATTTCGTACACACGACACCTAAAAGCATCTTATAAACATTCAAAGCTAAAAAAAAATAGCTCTCTAAGAATGATCAAATTACCGTTTTTTTCCATGTATAATGCGCCCCCATGTATAATACGCACCCTAAAAATGGCATGTTGATGCTGGAAAAAAGCCTGTACCCATGGATAATACGCATCCAAATTTTGACTCCTACTTAAGTCCGTAAACGTAAAATTATTTCAGAAAAAAGATCATCTTTGGGAACAACCGGATGTTATTCTGCCGGTCAGTATCACTGCGCATGCGCTAGCAAACTCGATAGCGAAGAAATGTTTCGGATTTGTGTAGGGTACATTGTGACAGCAAACGAGCAGGTGATCTAGCAAGCGTCTGATACAAGAGCATTGTGTTCGTATGGAGCGTGTTTGAAGTGAACAGCAGAGAAGAAAGTGCATCAGTAATGGCGTCCTCCGTATGATATCCGGATTCTAAAAAAAAAAAAAAAAAAAAAAAAATTTTTTTTTTTTTTGTACCCATGTATAATGCGCACCCCAGATTTTAGGACAATAAATTTGTTAAATTTTGCGCATTATACATGGAAAAAAACGGTAATTCGTTCTATAAATGCCAGATGTTAGTTTTCATTTTTTAAAAAAGCATTTTTATTCTATTATTTTAAATGTCTTTTTAATTTTAGGAATTTCATTTTGTTAGCTATAGCGACCTCAGACAGATGGATGTTTCCGTGTGAGTCGTGGTTGGCGTGAGCGCGTCCAGTGAAGGATGAGCCGAGTGGCAGCTCACACTTTTGATTTCCCGCAGGCGCAGTGGAATTCCAAATGTGTGGGTTTTTTTTTTTCTTCTCCATCCTTATCCTGTCACCTCCATTTTCATACTGGTGCCAGCTGGGGTGAGCTGCCTTGTGTTTTGCTGACATGCAAGCGCTTGGCTTGTTATTTACCCAAGAAGGTGATGCCGGCTGACCTTGGCCTCACTTTAAATTTTCAGTGCGGAATGAAAAGCGGCACCTCTGATGTTTCAGCATGTGACACAACACGAAATCACTTTTAGTGTTGTAAAATGTGGCAACATGTCACGCCGCAAATCCATCATGCAAATCTCTTTTGGGGGCCGTAAGCACTTCCACCATAATTCTATTAACTCCCTGTGTGTTTATCATTTCCCACCTGGAGACTTAACTTTCAGAACAAAAGTTTGCAAGTTCTTTGGACGATATATCTAGAGAGCGTCGCGTAATAATTTCAAGCAGCGGCGGCGGCGGTCGTGTGTTTAGCTGCAACTTGTAATTGCTTTGGGACGAGCTCTAATGCTTCCTGTGGAGGTGGGAGCTTTTCTGCCGCTCGGCTAAGAAGCCAAGAAGACGGATAAGCTGAAGGGGCGGGATGGACTCAGAGTGCCTGCTCTAATTTCACACTGATATAGACCACCGAATTGGCTGTGTGTGTGTCGTGTGCTTAAATGAACACGTGGAAGAAATGGATAACAAATAGAAACAATCACGTTTCACCTAATCACATCTTCCTAAATCGTCTATTATTAAATCCATGCTATGAGCTCATTTGCATAATTCTTTTTGCACTCATCACGTCCTAATAATAAAACGTCTTATGACAGCGTTGTCGCCCCGAGGCGCTGTCTTGACATCATTGGCCAACTTTGCAACTAAGTGAATTAGCATAGTCAGCAGACAAGAAGGTAATTCCGCACGGCGTAAAAATAGACCTGGCCCTCCGCGGCTCCTCGCTCACCTCTCACAATGTGTCGGCGTCAGCGCCACGCACCTGCCGAGGCCACGCTGTTGGTGCGTGTGTCACGTTCATTGTGTTATGCACACCGAAGGTCACGTAGAATGTCAGATCTTCTCAGTGACTGGAAAATAAAGCTTTTATGCGTAATGTGCATTACAGCCACCTAGAGGTCAGGAGTGGAACTGTATGTAAAGTTAGACACAATGAGTTTCGGCAAGTGGAATTTTCCACTTTCTAAAAGAAGGTTGACCATGCTGAATCAATATGTGGCACCTTTGTGTATATCTTGGGGCGTTTATTTACCCTCACAGGCGATGGCGTGCTCATGAAAGTTGAAGAAATGAGCTCCGCACTCCACTGGGTGCTGAAGTGAAGTTGGAGCAAGCAGAGCAGAACGAGGCTTTTCTGCCTCTGTGAGCAGCGGACGTCTATCGCTGTTGTTGTTTGCAGCATCCGAACCACTCGCACGTTATCTTAGGCGGCCGGTCAAGTAGGTTGTTGGTTATTGTTGGTTGGTTAATTAATTGGCTAAATGGATAATTTTTTTTTTTTTTTTGGGGTTCAATTGTTTGGGTTGTTTGTTCACTGGTGATTTTCTTGGTTAGTCAAATTGGTAATGGGAGTCCTAAAAAAAAAAAAAATAGAATAATTATTATTAAATTCTTCTTTGTCTTTATATCTCAGGGCATCTTTTACTGTCTTCCAAAAGCTGATGGTGGAAGCTTCCACCCACCGTAGAGTGCGTTGCATCACAAAAGTAGCCGTCATAACGAATCAGGCCAATCAGTCATGATGCATCATTAAGCCAAGACATCGGATCAATAACTCACCCTGTGGATCAATAAGGCTTTTTCTGACCTGTGCGGGAGGCCGTTAATTGCATCGGCCTGCCAACTCGCGGACGAGTCTACTGGGAGTTTGACGGCGACCGAGCTCGCCCGACCTGTCCGATTGCGTTTGTCTCATTTATGTCTCGGATGGAGAAGCCGGTCGGATTATCGGCATAGGTGCCGACGTCGCTGATAAAGGAGGTTTTGTCATTAGAGGCCCAGGGGCAGATTTGAGGCTCATGTTTTTGCCACCTGGGAAAAGACTGGTTAGCTGCTCTGATCTTGAAAAATACATTTTACATACAATCATATTACATATAGTCAATATGAGGGAATGCGACTTAAAAACAATCATAAATTTGTGTCACAAATTGTTTTTGAAAAACAAAAGTTGTAGTGTTCAAATGAAAAAAAAACATTTTGAAATGTAAATTTGTGTCAATAAAGTTATGATACGAGGAGAAACAAAATTTTGAATCGTAAATTTGTGTCAATAAAGTTATGATACGAGTGAAACAAAATTTTGAATCGTAAATTTGTGTCAAAGTTATGATTGAAAAAAGTTGTAACATCCGAGTAAAAAAAAAAAATTATGTTGCAAGAATAATGACATATAGTTAGTTTGGACAAGTGTATATAATTTTGAGATCGTTTTAATATTATTGGAGAAAAGCCAAAACAAAAAAAAACCATTATTTTTTCGAGATTTAAATTGGAATGTTACAAGGAAAGAAAAAAATGGTCAAATATGTATTGTGCTGATATGTAAACACTTTCAATTGTTATTAAAGTCCGTTTGGAATAAATTGGGTCTGTACGGGCGCCGGTTTGAGCCGCAGTCATGTTGACAGCTGTGGCAGCCGCGTGGGAACCGAGAAGCTCTAATTGAACGGAAAGGCACTTCCCGGCTGCTTCTTTTCCTGTCAAAGGGATAAATATAGAAGTTAGCGGGAAAGGCGAGCGGTGCAAGCACTTATTAAAACGGCGTAAAAAAACACAGCAATATAATTTGAAAGTTGCAAGTTTCGGCCCTTTTCACCCGGCTAACGGCTGTAACGTACGCCACGCGTACCGTGGAAAAATTCCCCCAACTCGCCCACGCGGATGAAGGGATTTATTTCTATTCTATTTATTTCTCATTTCTCAACTCTGTCAGGAGAGAAACAGCCAACGTTCATGGAGACTCAAACAACGACGACTATGTGACCCTTGCGGCCTCACCCGAACACAGAGAAAAATCGGAGAAAAACAAGTCATGGTCGCGTAAATTCAGCCAAAAATTTTGACAGACAATAATAAATAAAAATAAGTTAATTTAAAACGGATTTATTTACTGTAATGACGAAAATAGGCTTTGCCATACACTAATGCAAAATACGATTTCATCCGATTCATCGATGGAATAATCCATTCTAAAAAATATTCAATCCTAACAAGCCAAGTTGTCCATTGTCATTTATTCTGCAATAATAGAAAACACACTTCTCCAAAGTTCCACCGTAGTGATGTTGGCGCTGTTCTGGGCCCATTCCTTTTCTTTTGAAGCCGAGTGTGAAATGGGCTTTAAATCACTTTGGCCGCTCGCAGCCACATTAGCGACTCCCGCGAAAAGGCCCTTATCTGTTTGGCTGCAAATGAGCAAAGTCATTATTGCGGCTTCTTGGGTTTGGCGAAACGCAGCCCGAGCCAAAATCCTCTCAAAGACGGCACGACAAAGGAGGGGGGGGGGGATTAAATGCGTTGGGGACACACCAGAGGGCACCGTCGACGACTTCATTTGAAATTATCGGCGAAAACAAAAAGTAGCTTTGCTAGCTCCTGGACTTGCAGTTTATTTTCAGACGATTGTCCTCTTTCGAAACTTGTGGGGAAACTTTTTTTTTTTTTTAACTGTCATTTGCAGCCTTTGAAAAAAATCAATGTTGTGATTTAGTTACGTTATTGGATTGTAGCTCAGAAGCAACAAGAGTCATTGAAGCCCCGTCAGTCATCCCTCAAGTGTGTCTAATGTTGAGCGGAGGTCCTCTTCCAGGCAGGGGAGCGCGGCCCCTTTAATTACAAGTGCCGAACAAATGTCGGCTGTGGGGGTTCAAGCCATCATGCCTTTGTGTTCTATCGGCCTCCGGCGGCGAGGCGAGCTACTCGGAACCTCTCTCTCTCTCTCGCTATCTCTGTGTGTTTTGTCGGGAGATAGAAAATGACAGCGTCCCCACTCTCATCTCATCTGGCTCTCAGGAAACTGTCTGCTGTGATGAATCATCTCATCATGCTGAGATGGAGAAGAGGAGGGAGGGGCTGTAGAAGTACACAGTTCCTGTTTGGAGGTTTCTAAAGGCACCCTTTTCGACTATAATAAAAAAAAATACAAACATGCCTTGAGATGAGTTTGGGCTAGCTTAGCAAATGTTAGCATGCTAAGAAGCGAGTCGCCTAATAATTTGATGAGGCAAATTCCGTTTTATGTTCCACATTAATCGGCGAGCTCCGCTTGTTCCTAGCCCTCCTCCTTCTGCTCGCAATGCAGGCGACACCCCAGGATAGCGTTTCTGCCCCGTCGGTGGCGTGTTCAGAATAGGAGCTTATTAATTAGGCCTCTGATGCTCCAATCAAGACTAATGACGGCCATGTCTCCGCAGAGGTGCGCTGGTTCCATGTATTTAAGAGTACCGTATTTTCCGGACTATAAGGCGCACCTAAAAACCTAAAATTTTCTCAAAAGGCGACAGTGCGCCTTATAGTCCAGTGCGCCTTATATATGGACAAAGTTTTAAAACGGGCCATTCATTGAAGGTGCGCCTTATAGTCCGGTGCGCCTTATAGTCCGGAAAATACGGTACTTCAAATGTAGCTTTCTTGCGCTAAGCTAGCATAGCAACAGTTAGCAGGTAAACATTTCCATTCTAAGGTAATTTAGGAGCCAAATACTGTCATCTTTTTATTCCTCTTTCCAGCTCAGAGTGAACATCAATATTGTTGGAATTGTATGGATGAATTTGATCTTTTTTTTATACTTCCCGCCCCCGAGCTGGTCGGCGCCAAGATGAGATGTTAGCTCGTTCAGTGTAGCATATATAAACACAATCAGATGACTCGGCCGATCGAAATAGGAGGCCTGTGGTAGTAAAAAAGATGTAATCACAGCGGCCTTTGTGAATAACTGGCACATGAATATCTTCTTCATCTCCAAGCTGCTCCTCCTACGCGCTTGTCGTCTGAAGGGCTTTTTTTTTTTCTTCTTCCACGCTAACACACATCATTATTCCTCACACTAGAATGAAGGTTTCCTCACATCTGCTGGGCTTCTCCGTCATGTCCGCCACTGGCTGTCCTACATGGGGGGGGGGGGGGGGTTATTATATAGTAAAGAATAATTATCGAATGATGTAGCATCGTCATAACTAGCATAACATTTCAACCAGTATTAGCCGTAAATTACAAGATGTCTTAATGTCTCGAAGATGAGTAAACAAAGTTTGAAAAATGTCCTAATGACACCTCGAGGATGATGAAGGGTGTTGCCGCCCTCGGCTGCGAGATAAACACATTTTCACTTCCGTCTCTGTAATAATGATAGATGGGGAGGTTTTTTTTTTCTTCTTTTGGCAAAGCATTCGTTAGCTTGCGCAGGTTGGGATGAATCAGGCTTTTATGTTCTGCAAGGGTACAACACAAAGTCGGAGGCCTCCCCACGGTCGTACGCCAAAGTTAAGACGGGACCCCCGGAGAGTGACATCTGATTTACTTTAGAATGACATCATCAGACGTTGAGGATTAAGAGGCCTGAGGTTAAATGAAGGCAAAAGACTTTCAAATGGATTTGCAAAAGTTTCCCCCGTGATACAACAGCGAGTGCATTATTCATGGAAACCACTCACCTTTAAAAGGTGACGGACGGAAAGGGAAGTGGCTTTCTGCCTTTTTTGCTGCTCTATGGGCTCCTGACAAGATGTTAACCTGTTAGGTCACAGCTCACTAACTCCTCAGAGTTCCTGAAAATGAGAGGGGAAGCCAAAACAAGACGTTTCAAGTCATTCCAGCTTTTATTTGTTTTAGGGCCTGAGCGTATACCGTAATTTTCAGACTATGTCACACCGGAGTACAAGTCGCAGCAGCCATAAAATGCCCAAAAAAGTGTAAAAAAACATATATATGTATATAAGTCGCTCCTGAGTATAAGTCGCCCCCCCCCCCCCCAACCAAACTATGTAAAAAAACGCGACTTATAGTCGGAAAATTACGGTAGGTTGCACATTCCTAAAAATGCAAGCCGCCTTCATCCTCCACTCATTCGTCAACTACTTGGAAAAGCAGAGCAAGGGCAAAAAAAAAAAAGTGAGGATGAGAGATGCCGCCGAGGGCGCTTTGCTACACTTCACAGGCAGACATCTAATTACTTTTCTACCTAACTAACTAACGAGGACTCTCAGCACAGCAGGGGGGAACAACAAATATCTTGCGGTCCCAGCATAAACATGGTATATATGCTCCTTCATGAACAAAATATTAAATAAGAACCAAGAAAACAAAGTCAAATATTATTCGTAGAGGTCGGGGACCAGATGTTGACATGAATAGTGAATTATAAAATGTGCTGCACGATGCCTTTTGAATTTTCATTGTCAACTGTCTTTACATTCTATTTAAATTTGTTGTCACTGAATGTTTTTATAAAAAAAAAATAATGTCATGAAGTGCTGTTTTTTTTTCACAAATATAAAAATATATTAAGTTTTTCTCTTAAGGGGCTGGAACCAATTGATACCATTTCCACTCATTTCAAATGGAGAAGGTGATTTGAGATATGAACTTTTAAGAGTTAAGTCAAGGCACCGAGTGTTTTGAACGGTGAATCGCGAATCAGCGCTGACTCACTTTTATGTACATACACTCCGCTATTAGTTACATTCAATTTCACAGCACATAAAGCTGGCTGTTATTAGTTTTCCCCCCTCTCACACTGTGAAGCGTACTCAAAAGCTCGTCAGCCGTGGAATATGCCATACCTCGGAATTTCCGGAAATCAAATCATGAAACAATAAAGCCCATCTGCTTGCAAGTCAGCCCACTCGCTGGTCTTAAAGCAAATTCTTTTATCATTCCATCCTCGTTTTAATGCGTCTCAAGATAAGCCGTGAGAGCTGTTGCCTTGTTTTGCGAAATGGAAATGGATTTGTTTCTTTCCACCATCACCGCCATTATCTTCACCTGCATGGAAAAGGTGTCTAATGTGTTAAGTGCAGCATAAAAGCATCTTAATTCGCGTGACGTTTATAGGCAGTCCGTGTCTCAGAATGCAACAAAATAACTCAAAACCGAATCTGTCTCCAAATTGCAATACCTCACACTTGCAATTGCACTTAACTAGTTAAGTCATAAAAAATAAAAATTGTATACATATATAAAATGGTTTATTTTGATGAAAATATTGATTAATTCGGGTATATTTTTAAATCAATTTAATCATCATGAATGAGGTAATCATTAAAAACATTGGGGGGAAAAAAATGCCAATATATCACAAATTCTGCCGGGGTGTGTTAACGAATGAACGCAACTATAACTACGGTAAAATAGTGTAAATCCCGCATGACTCCTTCCCGTGTGTCGTTTGGTACCGCAATTAAATGCCAAAAGTGTTGCGAGGTGCCGCCATGATGGAGAATGCTAATTAAGAGCTCGCGGGGGTGTTGTGACATTTGCACGCCGGAGAGCGTAATGAGGGGCGACGCTGACAGCGTGGGGTTTCAATCGGAACCTGTTTTTTATCGATTGGGACGCCGAGCTATATTTTTGACGATAGAAAGGCGCGCTTCTACCTCCATACCGCACACGTCTTTTGTTTTACAGCAGCGTGTAAATCATAGATAAGCAATCTGGCGGCACGGCCAAACAATGACAGATTGTTTGTCCCGACGGGCCACAAAATCTTGTGAGGCTTGTTTCACCCTAAAAAGGAGATTTTGGTGTGATGCGAAAAGCCCATAATGAGAAATCACGGTTTGGTCGCTAGCTGATTAGTTGCTACGTTAGCTCACGTTTTTGTTTGCGTAGTTGTGGTGTGGAAAATGAGTGAATTTCTCCCCCAGAAAATATTCACATTAATTAAATGACTAAAATTGAAAAAATAATCATTTTAGCCAACTATTTTACTTGCTAGTTATAGTTTTTAAATTATTTGACGTGTCGGTAGTTGGCTAGTTAGTTTTGGAAAGCAAACTAACAAAAAACCTTGTACCGTACTTTTCGGACTACAAGTTGTTCCAAAGTAAATGCAATTGTGTCATTGTGAAATGACATTTGTAGTGGGGTGTGTAGACTTTTTATACCCTCTTTATACTATTGTTTACGCCATTGGTGAAGTTTATTCTGAAGAAAATCCAACTTGTTTCCAAGTAAATTGTGGTGTTGCGCAGCAGGGTTTGTTTATGCGACTGTATGATTTATTTAGCTCTTATTGGCACCTCCCTGAATTCAAAAAATTCCGTCTGCAGGGGGGTTGGAATTACCCTCATAGAGCTGTCAAACTCAGCCGTGGGCCGGTAATATATATATATATTTTTTTTTAAAGAATATGCTGGCTGCCTCACGATGAGTTTCTTCTTCTTTTGAAACACGTCGTTAAAGTGTCCGAAAAAAGCTGCGGCATATCGATCGGAACAACAACTTGATGTGAATGCCGCATTCTGTTGGTGTTGTTTTGGCAAGACAACTAAAATACAACAATAAAAACAAGGATGAAAATCATAATGTTATCAGTAAACGATTTGATGAGTCGTAATGTTTCGAGACTTGGCAAAATATGACCTTCCATGGGCCCGATAGGCGACAGGAAGTGAGTAATAATAATAATAATGCATTTTATTTGTAAGGCACTCAAGGTCACCATACAGAGATAAAATAGGATACACAATTAAATATAAAAACAGTATAAAAACAAGGAAACATCCGCAGCAGAATGATGGGTTGGGTGGCGAACCGAAAAAAAGGCGGCGGGCTCATGACAGGAAGTGATCATTCAAAATAAAAGTTTTGCCAAGACCAACTGTGGACTTGTGTAAACGTTGCAAATCATCGCTAGGAGCGTTCCCAATAAATTTCAGATGAGGTCAGTTTTAACACTTTGTCTTCGGCGTTTGTCTTTGTACGTAGTTGACGGTGTGTGTCCGTCTGTGTGTGTGTCTCCGCCTGATTGTGTACGTGTGTGGATCCAGGCTACATGACTCACACGCCGACTTCAATTTCAGTCTTTAGGGGTTCCCAAATAGGTGACCGCACAATAAACGTCCTTCCCAGAATACTTAATCTCCACCCCCAGCTCGCCCGCCCCGCCCCCACCCGCCATTGAAAAGACGTTACACGTGGTCAAAGTCGGATCGTTCCATCTGCGCCTGAATTGATTGGTCCCTCCGCCTCTTCGCCCGTGCTCGGCTCGCATGATTGAGGTGCATCCTAATGACGTCCCGGAGGCCAGGCGCCAGGCAGATAACTGAAAATTGGAATTGGCTAGAAAATTCCATGAGGCCCAAATGGAAAATTCAAAACTAGAATGCTGGTTAACCCATCCAAACACAGCAACTCCCACATGCTGTGGATGAAATCGCAATGGAAGAATCCGATGTCTTGCATGTTTTTGATGATTTTTTAAAATTATTATTTTTTACAACATTCAAATAGCACTTTTGGGTTCTCAGTAATCCCAGACAAAAAGAAAGATAAATGAATTCTCGCTGTGTGTACGGAATGCTAATTTCCCATCGAGAAAATGTGAGTGCTTGGTTCTCACCGTTTTCGACAAATGGAACCATGTCTGTCTGTGCAATGAATCACATGTTGGGTGACTGAAAACAACATCCCTAAAAAAAAAAAAAAAAAGCCTTTAGCCTTTTATTGTCGTACATAAAAGCGGCCATTACGGATACAATGTCACCCTCCTCCGTCCTGAATTAATGGAGCCGGTCCTGGGAAGATGGCCGCCATTAACGAGGGAGGGGCAAAGGGGGGGCTCCTTGCCGCTCATTCATCCGGTAGGCGTGATGACAAGTTCATTGTTGGGTCACAACCTTGAACGTAATTTCGGGAGGGAGCTATTCTTGAGTTTTTCGTGCGGCGAGGAAATATGTTGGAGTTGAGATTTACCTCACGCTTTGCTAGTTAGCATAAACGCTCTGTATTTATTTTCGAGGCCATGTGCGAAATAAACAAAAAAATCCAAGCAGAGCGAAATAAATGCAAGGGTCTTTAGGGACCAGCCCAAAAAGGCTGCTAATCGCCTATTCATCCAAACATTTTACGCAGAGTGGCTGCGACCCAATTTTCCTTAAAATGTGCAAAAAAATGCAAAAATTATGCTAAAAGCGCCAACGCACCGGGACTGTTAGTCTAATTTCACCACTTTCCCATCCGGGTGTGTTGTCGGAATATTTTGTCACCTTATTACGCGGCAAGATTGCGTTTTTTTTTACCCCCCCCCCCCCCCCCCCCCGTGACTTTTCACATCATCGAAATGTCATTAGTTCGCCATTTTGATTGGAGTTTGCCATTTTGGGGTAAATTTCAGTCTTGTTGCTCAGTCCTTCCAATTCACTCGATGGTTTCATCCATTAATGCTTTTTCCTTGATTTCTTATTGGGGAAAAAAAAGAACTAATGGGAGCTTGTAAAAGGGTTGAAGTAGTTTGGAGAAAAACAAAAACAACAACAAAAAACACCCTGAAGGACAATAGAAGCACTTTGGGCCTCTCCCGTCCCATCTGGCCTGTGTTTGGCGGTGGGAACGGACCGCTTCAGTGGCACGTACTGAATAGAGGGGGGTGCGTATCTTGGCAAGAGTGCCAAGCCCCCCCCACCCCCCACCTTGGAAGTTACGCGCTCGGATAACGGAAAAACATGCATTCATTTAAGTTGAAATGAGAAAATGTGATTACTTTGGGGAGGGGCTGCAGCTTCATGAATAAATAAATAAATAAATAAATAAATAAATAAATAAATAAATAAATAAATAAATAAATAAATAAATAAATAAATAAATAAATAAATAAATAAATAAATAAATCCATATACCGTATTTTCCGGCCTATAAGGCGCACCGGCCTATAAGGCGCACCTTCAATGAATGGCCCATTTTAAAACTTTATCCTTATATAAGGCGCCCCATTAATGCATCATGTCAGATTTGTAATCCAAATCAAATCATTCTCCATTTTATCTTTTTTATTTCAACTTCAGACGGAAACAAATTACTTTATAATCATAAAATAATGATCCATAGTCTTTTTGAGTCATGATCCATAGTCTTCAGCGGGCCACTTATGATTGATTTCATGACACAATGCTTTGGGCCAGTTTAAATTTAGGAATTTGGTCCATATATAAGGCGCACCGGGCTATAAGGCGCACTGTTGGTTTTTGAGAAAAATTTAGCTTTTTAGGTGCGCCTTATAGGGCGGAAAATACGGTACTGTTTATCTGGCTCATCTAAAATAGCTATATTCCACTTTTCATATTTGATTTTCCTTTTTATTGATTGATTGAATTTTCTTCTTCTTCTTCTTCACGTGCACAATGAGACAGCGCCATCTATGGAGCAGCGCTGCCACTTGTTGCTATTATGCCGAAGAATTCCCAAATTGCCCATTTTCACACTCCCAATGAAAAATAAATAGCACACATCCCTGAACGAGACGCTCATTTTGTTCTCTGATAGTGTTTAAATCCTTTAAGAAGCCACCGTGAAAATGTTTCCCCTTTGTCGATGTTTTGTTTTTCTTCGTGCCACTGATGAAATATGTGGCGAAAGCATCGATCCCTAACTCAATTTCCTCGTCGCGCGGCGCCAGAGAAAAGCAATTATTAGGTAATATGAGACGAGTGGTGTGTACAATAATTAAACAGGCCTCCCTGTAGATGGTGGGCCCAACCCCTCCCTTAAACAGCCACTGGACCAAAACAGCCACAAACACACGTCACGCCGAGTTTTAGTCCCAGATGAGGGGCTGATTTATCTCCACCAATAGTCGTGTGGGGCCCCCTTTGTCACGCCGCCATACAAACCTCCCCTTGGTGTTATTGTGTGTGGATGGGGGGGGGGCTCTCAAGTGGATGAGAGGTGGAACCTGTCAATGGACAATGTAACCTGACACACACAATGATTGGAAAAATTCATTTTAATTAGGAGCCACTTCATATTAGTTACAGTAAATTGTACATTTATGTGAAAAAAGGAATATGTCGGTATTTTTCATAAATGTATACAAATACATTTTATGTTTTTCTAATTTTCTGTAGAAGGAAACTTAATACATTCGTATTATCTATTTATCTATTGGAAAAATATATATCAGCAATATTCAAAGTACAAAATGTAAGACTCTTATGTCATTTTTTCATAATTTTTAAAAATATTTTTTTAAACAAATGATTAAAAATACCTTTTGTTGACTTGTGAGCATTTTACAGTTAATGTTATCGTAATAGTATATATTGATTTATCCTTTTATATTTCTGACATTTTGTCTTTTCCTCAACAGTGATGCAATGCAAAGCGAGGCTCCTCTAGTCCTTGGCTGGGAAGAAACGGAGAAGAAGAGAGAAGTGGCGACCGTGTGATGACCCGGGTAGTAAAAAAAAAAAAAAAGGAACAGAACCGCTGTGAGACAAACGGCTTCGTGGACAAAGGCGCCCAGGGCAAGTTGGCTTCTGCTGCACACTTGATCACTCAGGCAAGGTTAGACTTTCTAGCAGTGGCCATCAGCGTACTGGAATGAAACACACAAGGGGGGGTGAAGACTTTTTGGGGTTGTCAGTGAAGGGCTCCCCCCTTTGGTTTGTCCGTGTTTGTGCGTGCACGCATCCGTCGCCGCCTCCTCCATAGCAACAGTGCTTCGTAGCAACAGTCTCTTTGATGGAGGACAGCCTTGGAGGCCGCCATTCACAGAGTAGATTTGAAGTACAATGCGCGCCACTATCACCATTCACCATCTCAAGGACCAAAACTGCTCACAATTGATCTTCCAGTAAATTTATTTGGAGCCTTTCGGACTTTACTTTTATTTCCGTTTGCATGTCATTCATACTAATGTTTTCATATCTAGTAAAATGTGAGTAAAAATATTGCCATTAGGAAACGTTTTATCCAAATACATTTTAAACTGAATGTGCATTATTATGCTTTCTAAGAGATGCACATCATGAGCATAGCATAGCATGCCATAAGATGAGGCCAGGTGTCCCTAATAAGGTGTCTGAGAGCAAAAGGCATCAAACTAGATTTTTCTTTTTAATGAAGAGAAAGAATTTGACACTCCCTAATTGAACTTTTCCCCTCATCGGTTGTGCGTGCAAAATGTGAGCAGACAGTGGAGAAAAGCTTCTTTTCTTGAGTCCAATTCCTGCAGCCCCGCTTTGATCAGTCGATAGCGAGTTGCGTCGGGACGTCACCGCCGGCTATCCGGCGTTTTTCGCACGCCGGCGGACTGGTGGAGGAGGCGAGGAAAAAGCTTTGCATTCTTCCGATTTTTTTTTTTCTCATTTGGAGCTGAGCCATGCAAAGTTCACGTATTCGACACTGATCAGTGTTGAGGCGAACCGTAATAAACACCTCGCTGTCAGTCAAAAGTCAATTTTATGATGGAATGTGGGGTCTTAATGCAGATGGCTACAGAATGGTATTTATAATTATTTATATTTATTTTTTATTTATAATTTACTGTATTTTCCATTTAATATACTAAATGACTTATGATTTGGAAATTGGTTCACTGTCTGGTAGCTTCGGGTTGCTAGATGAATGACTCCTGCAAAATTAAAAGTGAATTCTTTAATTCAAAGTTAAAGAACACTTTGGCACACGTAAAACAAAAAATGAGTGGCTTGTTTACATGCCTGTTGTCACAATATGATCTTATATATTACATAATTTCCAAAAAATGATTGAAGATCGATTTAAAACCATCGACAACGATCTGAATGCCACCAAAGTCCCACAAAATTAAAAAAACAAAAAAAAAGTCAGTCCTTGTATTCCGTGTACTTTTTCGCCGAGCCGTGCACTTTGCTTGCGGGATATTTCAGTCTGTTCAGGGCCATTTTGCGGAGGACGGCTTGGGGCAGGTCCACGCGGCACTTCTCGGCCAGCTCCACCAGATAGATGAAGACGTCGCTGAGCTCATGCGCGAGCTGCTCCCTCTCCGAGTCGCTCCAGTCGGGCAGGCCCTCTGCCACCTCGCCCTTCCACTGGAAGAGCTCCGAGACCTCCCCGACCTCGCCCACCATGGCCAGGAGGAGATTGCGAGGCTGGTGGAACTTGTTCCAGTCGCGCTCGTCGGTGAACTCTGCCTGCATGCGACGGATGTCCTCCACGCTCGGTCCCGGGCTGAAAGTGAAGTGGTCCTCCGGCAAGGAACCGGCGTGCGGCGCGGTTCCATTGACTGGACCATTGTCGAATGTCTTTCCGTTTGTGGCCATCATGTTGAAGCAACGTGTTTCAAAGGTATGGACTCGTCTTCTTCGTCCGACTCCCGCCAAAAGACCAACCGGAAATACGTCATTTTTAAAGACCTGGAATTTGTAGTCTTTCGCGTCGGTTGCGCGCGTTGGAAAACTACAATTCCCATCTGTCACCGCGTCTCACAAACCAACATGGCAGCCTCCTCCTCTACATCAAGAGTTCGCTACAAAATGCTGAAAAGATTGTTATGGGGTCCCAATATGTCATTTACAGTCCGCAGATTAAACGTAGAATCTTCGCGATATGAATGTCAGGTGCAGAACAAGTCTAAAAGGTTTGTAAAGATGATAAAATAGAGTAAATTGCGCTCGAGTTGTGGCTAATGTGCTAGCTACTTTAGAAGCTAGCTGCACTATTACTTTTTATACAGTGGCTAGTTTGCCGTGATTGGCAACATCTTTTGTCACTCGATAACTGCGAGTTTAAATTATGTTCGACATTTCTAGTAATATTCTGATTGGTGTGTTCACTTTGCAGAGTTCCCATGCAGCTGGAAGGCGTGGTCGGCTTGGAAATTCACGCCCAGATTCATTCAAAGACTAAAATGTTCTCCGGCTCAGCAGTCCACTTCCAATCGCCTCCAAATGCTCTCGTGTCCTTCTTCGATGCCTCCTTACCTGGCACGTTACCTGTAAGAACAGTCCTAAGCATCACAAACTCATTTCTGGTCCATCAATAATCATTAGCGGCGTTTTGGTCCCGCCAGGTCCTGAACAAACGATGTGTGGAGGCAGCCGTGATGACGGCTTTGGCTCTCAACTGCCGCATCAACAGGAAGTCGCTTTTTGACAGGAAGCATTATTTCTACGCCGATCTTCCTGTGAGTTTTCGGTCCAAAACGTCATTTCCTTACTTTATGTTTGGTAGACCACTTCAGAACCTTCGGTCAGCATCAACTATAGATTTAGTATGAAGCCACGTGTAACAAGTCATCTCTGATTCCAATTTCCTGTTGACCGGTGGGGTTATTTTTTTCCCTTCCAATCTGGAAAATTCTCATTTTCATATTCTTTTTTTTTTTCCTTTCCGCTGAGGCCGTTGTGTTTGTGAAATCCCACCACTGTGCTTCACTACCACCTTGCTCGTGGAGCATGAGTCACGTTATGCGATACAGTTGCCACGGCAACGCGGGCAGCTCGTACGTACCGAGGGGGCAGCGCTTGAAATATTTATTATTCTCGTGCTTTTCAGGAAGAAAAAAAAAGAAGAAACCTTGAGAGTGAAAAAGCAACAAGACGCCCGCTGCATTTTAATGAACGGGTGCAGCCAGCCTATAATAGTTGTTTTTTTTCGGAATTCACAATTCTTTTCTTTCTTTTTTTTGCTTTTTTTAGCATAATATTAAAACAGAGTGGTTTTAAGGCTGTGAGGTTAAACTGGTGCTCATTATTCTGCGGCAAATGTCTCCCAACTTCCGATGTAGAAGAGCACGAATGGGAGTGGGTGTTCAATTTATGCCACGAAGGAGAGAAATAAGAATCCTTTTTACTTCTGCCAATTTCATTTGAATTCACCAACCTTATCTTGCTAATGCTGCGTGTCGGCACGAGTCTTTCCAGTTTGGTTTGACTGCCCCCTAGTGGCAGAAAGTGCGCATTTCTGAAACATTTCAAGAGAAAAAAAAGCGAAAGTCTCTACGAGTACCCCGATACCTAAAATTACAATACCTGGTCTCGGTGCTGTTAATGATGTATTATCTTTTTTCCGTCAGGCGGGCTACCAGATCACGCAGCAGCGGCGTCCTGTGGCGGTGGACGGCGTGCTCAACTACAGCCTCCTGGGCGGCAAGAAAGGAAACCAGGTGGTCCGGAAGAACGTCCGCATTAAGCAGATCCAGCTGGAGCAAGACAGCGGCAAGAGCTTGCACGATGACGCCCGTGCACAGACGCTTATCGACCTCAACCGAGCGGGTGAGAGCCCCCTTCGCCATTGCCCCCCCCCCCCGAGGGAGGAAAGTGACATTGAAGCCATGTGATGTCACGGTCAGGCGTGGGCCTAATGGAGCTGGTGATGGAGCCCGACATGACGTGCGGCGAGGAAGCGGCGGCGGCCGTCAGGGAGCTTCAGCTCATCTTGCAGGCCCTCGGCACCTGTCAAGGAAACATGTCGGGTAGGACGCGCTTGTTGTCACTCTGTATTAGAAATTACAACAGATGCTGACCACTACTGGGGGAATATTTGAGTTCACCAAAGCAAATGCTCCCCACAGAGGGCCAGCTGAGGGTGGACGCCAACGTGTCGGTGCACGGACCCGGCGAGCCGCTCGGAGTCAGGACGGAGGTGAAGAACATCAACAGCGTCCGCTACCTGGCCAAGGCTATCGGTAAGTGCGTCGCTTCGACCGGAATTGACCTCAAAGTGGCCACGGGTTCGCCAATTCCCAAAACTGCTGCGTTTTCTTTTGTGTCACGAGCCAGACTACGAGATCCAGAGACAGATGGACGTCCTGCGCCGAGGAGGCAGTGTACACAACGAGACCCGCTCCTATGATTCTAAATCCGGGTGTGCCTCTTGAAAATGAGACACTTTGACAAACATTCTTTGTGCATAATAGTATTTGGGTTTTTTTAGGACGACAGTGCCCATGAGGGACAAAGAGGGTCTCCAGGACTACAGGTGAAACTCTAGTCAGTTAATCAGGTAATGGGTCAGGTAGTCTCCGTCACGTGACCCGCGTCCGCCCCACTTCAGGTTCATGCCCGAGCCCAACCTTCCGCCGTTGGTGGTGTACGAAGACCCCGCCTCCGTTCCGTCGGGCGCCGACGTCCAACAGGCGGTGGTGGTGCAGAGTCTGAGGGTCGAGCTTCCCGAGTTGCCCGCTGTGAGGAGAGAGAGGCTGGTGAAGACGTACGGCATCCTGCCCGAGCACAGCCTCACCCTCCTGGTCAGTCACGCTCAAACTTTGTTGACATAAAATGGCTTTATCGGAAGCAGCGAAATTGCGTTGCAGAACGAGGACGGCCTGGTGGACTACTTTGAGCGCGTGCTGAAGGCCACCAGCCGGGAGCCCAGGAACGTGATTGGCTGGGTGACCAACGAGCTGCTGGCACTCCTCAAACAGCGAGACTTGAACGTCAGCCAAAGGTGACAACTTCCAGTGAAGATGAAAGGAGCGTGATGATGCGACAATTGCCCTGGTTGTGATTTCAGTCCCGTGTCTCCATCCTCCATGGCCCAGTTGCTGGAACTCCTGGAAACGAGGCGCATCTCCTCTTCAGTGGCCAAGCAGGTTAATTAACTTAGACACAGCATGGACACACGAGGGTTAGGATTCCTCATTGAGTGTGTGTGCGGATACGTGTCAGGTGTTCCAAGAGATGTGGAGGCACTCGGGTGCGAAGACGGCGGTTGAGATAGTCAGCGAGTTGGACTTGAGTCTTGTTAGTGATGTGGGGCAGCTGCACGAGGTCTGCGCCAAGGTCGTGGACTCGCATCCACACGAGGTTGGGAGTCGCCGACACATCTTGTCCATTTTAATGATCAAGAAATAATCACTATTATTTTCTATGGCGTATATTTATGCCCCTCCCCAAAATGTATTTTAATTTTTTTTTCACCCTTGTTGCATTTAGGTGCAGGCCTTCCAAGCAGGCAACCAAAAAGTTCTGAACAAGCTGATGGGGTCTGTTCAAAAGGAGACCAAAGGCCGAGCCGACCCGATGACGGTGCGTAAGATTCTGCTGGACAAGATTTCAAAAAGGGGGTGAGGGGATTGGGTCATCCATATCCATTGAATTCATGTATATAAGGAACAAATTATTTATTTGTCCATAATTAATAAAGTCTTGATTTATATTCTATAAAGTAGTCAAATATATATATATATATTTATACTAAGCATTGAAATGACATTAACAAAACAAGCACAACATTGAAACTGTCTTTTATTGCTCGCCCCTACAAAAAGACATCTTTGCAAGACGCTATCAAGATACCTGGAGACTATTTTGAAATAGGAAACAAATGCCAAAAGTCTCTTTTAAAAAGGCGCTTGCGAAAAGACCGCTTTGTAACAGACAGTGCCAACTGGTGTCATGATAAATAAAACACAATAAACCCACCCCAGCCCACAAATCAGAAACATTTCAATGACCCGACCACCTTACAAGACGATATTGCTTATCATTCGTATTATTTTGCATAGTGACAATATGTACAAATCATCAAATAGGCCAGAGTGACCGAAAGTAAAGGAAACATGGCTTCAATCATAGACTGAGATATAGGAAATAATAATATTAATAGAAACGGCAATTTGCGAGGTTTTCAAAATGACCACGCCATTGCGCCGAAGAAGACAGTCCACACTACAGCTGGATTGTGCTCGCTGATGCTAATATCGCTAACGCTAGGTCTGGCCAGAGTCCAAAATGGCCGCCCACCCTGAGAAAATTGAATTAAAGGGCCATAAATATTGTTTTTAGATCTTTGGTTGGTGGCCTAAAAAGATGATAGAAAAATAAAGATTTCACATAAGGAGTTGAATTACTCTTCCATGGGAATGTAAGACAAGATGGAGTGCTCCTGCGCTAGGGCGGCCAGTTCTTTCAGGAACTCGCTGAAGAGGACGGCGGCAAACACGTCGGTCCGCTCGGCAGGGATGGTCCTGGGCTGCGGCGGCGGCGAGCTCTTCAGGATGCCGCCGCCTCGCACTCGATTGTTTTTGTCTGAGTGGGATGAGAACAATATGCTTAGGTCCGTGTACGCCCGAGCGGTACGCAGCAAAATATTTATTTTGCACAGGTAAGATTGTCACACTTGAAAAATATCTCCCATGTTATTTCTACACTTGTATGAATTTGGTTTTTAATCCTATTGTGGATGCAAGCAGTTAAAAATAAAGTAAATAAAGAATTTTAGATATAATAATATTGTATCTTAAAAAGAGTAAATATAAGATTACATACAATTTAGAGAATTAAATATAAATGAAAATTGAAATGGGATTGAACAGTTTGTGGTGTTCCCACGTTGGCCACTAGGGGGCAGTACTGTATAAGAATTAGTACAACTGGGACCATATGAAGCGGCTCACAAGGATGCTGAAATATTTTTTGGAGAGGATAAATATATTTCCATGCCAACTTCACATTTCTATCTAAAAAATCTGTACACAATCTTTGAATATTTACCTCTAGAATTTTGC
This sequence comes from Syngnathus typhle, assembly GCF_033458585.1. NCBI lineage: Eukaryota > Metazoa > Chordata > Actinopteri > Syngnathiformes > Syngnathidae > Syngnathus > Syngnathus typhle. The sequence continues at coordinate 1,825,260 of NC_083740.1, forward strand.
CATTGTTTTATCTGTGACACACAAAAAATAAAAACCTCCTTCACCTGCTTCTCCATACAGAGTGTCCCTGGTCAGGAGCCAATGTTGGGCGGCGACAATCATCTCGGGAAAGTCCTTACTGCTCGCAGCCAGCTGCTCGATCTGGTTCTTCACCGTGGCCAGAACCTGTCGAGAAAATCAATCCAGGACTAAAGCGTGCCAAATCAAACTGAACCTCGGGTGCGGCTGGGATGCGCGTTACCTGGTAGAGCGAGCGGACGGTAGGCTGGAAGACCAAGTTGGTGTTGAGGAGGAAGGAGCGCAGCAGAGGTTGAGGGTACGCGGCCAGCTGAGCCAGGATGCCCGTCAGCAACAGGTTGACGTGCACCGGGTTGGACAGCATATTCTCCAGGCGTGACAACAGGACGCTGACAAACGGACCTGCCGACGTTCCGGCGGCGTTAATGATCAAGACCGCATCTATCGGCAACGATCCAAATCAAGCAACTAACCTGTAAAAGGTGCCGAGTGACTCTTGGCGGAGCCGTGGAACGCCGACCCAAACGGCGCCTGCAGCTTCTCTGGGTCTGGCGTCTCTGCGGAGAAAGAAGTGAAGTCCATTTCCTCGTCTTCTGCCACGTCGGCACTCTTTGCCTCTTTCGCAGCTTTAGCGCCCGTGTCGCCATCAAACGTCCGGATGAGCTCCTCGTACTGGGCCAGGAGGTCCACGCCCGAGTCGGTGGGACTTTTGCCATTCTCGGCCAGGCGCTTCTGGGTGAGTCCGTTCTTCCGGGGCTCGGAGTCCTCAGCGGCTGCTGTGTCTTTTTTAGCTACCAGATCGTAGACCTTGACGTCATCCTGGAACTCGTTCTCCTCGATGTAGGAGCCCTTCACCAGCAAAATGGCCGACTTTCTCATCTCCTCGATGTGTCTGGGGTGCTCGGCGGAAGGCGGCGGCGGCGACATCGGCGCATCTTTGGGTTCGGCAGTTCCTGGCGAGCACGCGTCGTAACTGTCGTCCCACTCCAGCTCCAACTGGTTGGCCGGTAGCCCGGTCCGAGGATGCTGCCGCGCCGTCCGTAGAAAACGCATCCCAGACGCCGGGTCCTCCAGGACGCCCGGCTGGTATTTCTCCGGAGGAGGGTCTTCGCCGTCGTACGCCGCCGACCACACCCGGCACGCCCGCATGCAGGCGGCGATGCGCTCGTGGGCGTCGTCCAGGTAGTGGAGGTAGCTGACGTCCAAGTAGATCTCGGAGCCGATGGTGCAGGAGGAGTTGCCGGCGGGGTCGCCCTCGACCGAGACGCCGTCTTTTTCAACTTTGGGGAAAGACGGACGTGTTGAATGGAAAATGTCTTCTACATTTTCAGTCTTGAAGTATAAAGGACTGACCTTTGGAGAAGAGTATGGACTCCAACTGTCGGAGCGGCGGCGGGCTTCGCTCGGGCGAGCAGCAGGACGGCGTCAAGGCCAGGATCTTGGCCGCCGACGCCGAGTAGAAGTCGCGCTCCCGCACCACGCGCCGCTGACTTAGCATCATGTGATTGCACGGGATCAGGTACCTGGTGATACATGTGTTGTGTCAACAACACTCTGAGGTTTGGGTTTTTTTTGTGAGCCAGAAGTTCACCTGAGGATGAGTTGCAGCATGACATCTTCGCAGTGCAAACCGATGAGCGTGCGGAAAAGTGCCAGCGACACGATGCCCAACTGGAGGAAAACATTCCAGGTGTGTGGTGAGTCTCAGAAATAAATATCTTTTCCTCACAACAATTACCGTAATTTTCGGACTATAAGTCGCGTTTTTTTCTCATAGTTTGGGTGGGGGGGGCGACTTTCCCTTTTTTGGGCATTTTATGGCTGGTGCGACTTATACTCCGGTGCGACTTATAGTCCGAAAATTACGGTAAGTGAAATTTGATGTTGCACGGAGGGCATACCTGGAAGGGTGTGTTGATACGGCTGACCAGAGTGTCCAAAATGTGGACGTTCTCGTGGCGGTGCAGCAAGATGAAGGACAGGAAGGTCTGCAGCAGGGCCGGCTCGCTGATGCTTCTCAGGAACAGGTCCAGGTAAGCCGTGGTGGTCATCACCTCCTCCAGGGTCAGCTGCGCCACCAAACACCCCAAAATACGTGACATTAACCCCAAACCAAAAAAAAAAAAAAGCAACAATAAAAAATTTGGTATGAACCTTGTGCAGAGCGGGAGCAAGTACAGGCACGAGGAAGCCGTTGTAGATGTAGCCCAACAACTGGTCTCTGATATCAGGGTGGGCCACCTGGGAAGTTGAAAGAGGAGTTAGCGATATTTGACTTTTAATGTTTAACTTTTTCTTTTTTTTACCTGAATGACAGCATTGCAGAATTCCAGGGAGTTGAGGAATTGGACTAACGAGGGCATGCGGAGCCAGTCGTCTCTTTGCAGGCAGTGCCATTCATCACTGGAGGCCTCCAGCTTGGTGGGAAGAGACGAATACAGACCGCTGAGCCCCGTGGCAAGAACCTGAGGTCAAAGGTAAGATGATTATTCCGTGTTTCTCATCACAAAGGTCCACTTGAGTGATTAGGATACCGTAATTTTCGGACTATACGTCGCACCGGAGTATGAGTCGCACCAGCCATAAAATGCCCAAAAAAGTAAAAAAAAAACATATATATGTATATAAGTCGCTCCTGAGTATAAGTCGCCCCCCCACCCAAACTATGGAAAAAAACGCGACTTATAGTCCGAAAATTACGGTAGTAACAGAAAAAGCAATAATCAATTTACACTAACAGCTAAAATGAGTTGTTGGCAGTTAGCGACACAGCATGTGGCGTTTACGTGACCTGAATTAGCATGAATTGGAGAAACAACAGCATCACTGGCAGTTTATCCTCCGTGTGATTATCCTTGTACGACCAGCTAAGACGAGCCCATGTCATTCAGGGTTAGCCATTGTTAAAAGCTGCTTATATATTTTTTTCTATTGTGCCACGACTGAGGCTTAGCATTGTGGATGTGGGATTAGCATAATTAAACAAACACTGACCGGACAGAAGAAGGTGTTGTCGGCCACGTGCTCGGCCACCCGCTGGTTCTCCGCCGATAAGGACATGACGAGCAGCAGCGCGTCTCGCGCCTGCTGCCCCACGGCCCCCTCGCGGTGGATGAAGGGGATGAGCAGCGAGAAGATGAGGAAGTTGGCGGCGCCTTGGTCCTCGCTGGTGTGGAAGAACAGCTCCAGCACGGACGGGTCCTTGGCTAGGACGCAGCAGAGCTGGTGGAGGAGGAGCACAAGCTGGGCCTCCACGTCGGGCGTACCCCCCGGGCCCGAGCACGCCGACAGGAGCATCATGAGCGGCCGCAGCACCGGCTTGTGGTGCAGGAGGGGCTGGCGAGACTGGCACACCAGCATCTCGTACATCTTCAGCTGCTCCAGCTTCATGGCGTCGGTGAACTCGCGGCGCAGGCTCCAGACGAACAGGCGCTCCATGACGTTCTCCATCACCACGAACTCCAGGATGGGGCCCATGGCGCCAGCCTTCCCGCAATCTTCTTCCATCAGCAAGAAGAGCATGTGCTCCACGTAGTTCTGCACCGCGCTGGCCTCGTCCACCGGCACGGGGCCGAAGCGCGGTCCGCCGCCCAGGCCCGGCGAGGCCGCGGAGGCCGAGGCGCCGCTGCGCAACGGGTCGTGTTTTTCCAGGATCTTCACCACCTGCGAGGAAGAAGAAACCAGAGTTGAGGTAAGAAACTTCAAATCTTATGTTGTACATTTGGTCTACCTTTTACATCTCGTACCACCTCCAAAAACACTTCAAATCAAATAACCAACCTTAAAATACAGTTGCGTAGTAGGCCTAAGTGTTCGTGTACAATTAAAAAAACACTTCAATTGAAATAATACAGTTGCGTAGTAGGCCAAAGTGTTCGTGTACAATATGACCGAAACAATCTGTGAACGTACTTTAATATTTAAGTTAACTCCTGTATAAACGATTCAATCCACTAAAACGCTCCCAATAACGTGTTTGAAAAACGTTTCCACCGTCGAGTAACTCCAAAAGAGCAGAGTGACGTTGGCATTGTTAGTAAGAAAAACAGAAAGCAGCTTTGTTTAAACAACAATTACCTTTTATCTCATCGCTGTAAATCGCTCGTCATGCTGACAGGTTAATAATCAAACATGATTTGCTAACTGTAAGCTAGCAATTGAGCAAAGGCTGTCTTTTGTTTCCTTCCCTTGCGGGCTTTATGGACGCCGCTCAATAGACTCCGCCTCTTTCCTCCTCTACCTTTTGCTGTGGCAACAAACGCAAGTGGGTCGATGGAAACGGGAGCCTGCTGGGAGCCGAGCCCCGGCCGGGGAATAAACGGCCACTGCAAAATGTTTACATCCCGTAGGGAGACCAAGAAATGTATTCTAATATTTAAATATAGCATACAGTACTTATCTAAAAGACAAAATGTCTTGAGTCGCGCCGGCATCAACACTGAGCAGCGTTCAACTTTCACATCTGGAATGAAAATGTTCATGCCAAAAGTCAGATTGTTCGAATTTGCGGGCGTTCCCCCCTTGTAAATTTCCAAGCTCGTTGGAAAAGATACAAGGAGGAAGAACATCAGGCGTGCAAAATATGTATTATTTTTTTCGATTCAAAGTAACATGTCAATACGTTGATGTGGGCGTAGCGCCGTTAGCGTGTCCCACAGGGGCGGGCGAGCGAGCTGAGACAGACACTGCCAAAATTCCACTGGCAGGAGAATCCCGCAGCACGTAAGTGTTGCCGGGACACGGCCGGAGCACTTTGTGCCGTCACCGGAGCGACAAATACTGTTCACCGGGGCCTCGCCTTAATGACTAGGCAGCGTTACTTGAACCTCCCCAAAAAGATTCAAAAGCAACAATTATTTTCTCATGATGTCAACGCAGACTGGAGACTGTGGGAGTTGAGGACGGAATAGGAATACTTTATGTTCATTGTCAAGACGTGGAAGAGGCAAAAGCCGAGTTGTTGTTTTTGGCACGCTAACGGACTGTTGTGGTTCTTTGGAAATCAAATGCTGTGAAGTCGAAAGAGAGGAAAAATCGGAAAGAGGTTTTTAGAAAGGTTTCGTGACGATAAGCGTGGAAATAAATTGACTGAAGATTGTCCCAGGTAAAAAAAAAAAAAAGAAGTGGGGAAGAAATTGCGAAAAGAAAACAAGCAAAAAAATTTCAGAAAAAAAGCCTCCAAATTTGAAAAAAAAAATGTTTATAAAAACTATCCTTGATATCTGAATATTTAGTTTTTGCTGATAGCCACGTTGAATTTCTTTTTCACATTGTGCAGTAGATGTTGCTGACATTTACCTGAGCCCAGTGGTTCTTGAACACAATCATGCACGTCTCAGGATCCGCCCCTCGGATCGCCACCGACGACGGCCCATCTTGGTTTCCGTTGGCGACCATAGAGGTCATGGCGGCGACCGCTCTTTACCACTTTCTCACCATGTCATAGAAGAGCATCCCCAAACGCTGTCACTGCGGAACACTGACAAACCGGTGAGGACCTGCAGAAACAAAAACTCTCAGTGGAGCTTTTTGCCTTGAAGAACAACGCCGTGCGTTGTTCTCCCGCCACGCTGTCGCTATGCAAGCTATGCTAGGCATGCGGGAACAATAACACGCAAAGTCACATGACTGGGCCGAGGAGCTCGTTTGGTGGCCGAGCTGTCAAAATTGTTTTTTGGAGTAGCCCAGGCCTCCTTTTGACATCCCCATAGCAAATTCCTAAATGCCCCTCTTGTCCAATCACAGCGTCCCATTTTGAATTCCCACCAAGGGCGTTCTAATCTTTCCCATCTGCTTGGAATCCCACGAAAGGAATGTTGTTGTGGTCTTACCTTGGTCGGAGCATCTTCAAGTAGAAACGCTGAGCTCGGCCGAACAAGACGTCCTCGCGCGGCTAAACAAAAACAGAGAGAGAGCTTGGGAATGGTTTTGCGTGAGGAGTGTGGGAGGCAAAGCGTGCTGGGAAATGACTGGACGTGAGTAAGATGCTCCGAGAAGCACGTGGACGCTAGGGGAGGAGACTCCGCAGAAACGGCTGAGAGAAAGTCCACGGTGAAAGATGACGACTTCCACATGTGCAGTGGGCGGAGCGTCTAGCCAGTAAAAAAAATTCAAAAAAAAAAAGAAACGTCAGCACTTTCTCATCACCGCATTCCTTTAAGGAAGTCCTCAACATTCCAGGCCGGGAAGACAATAAGAGCATTGTCCTGGACTGTTAGCGCCAAGTTGTTACTGTTAGGGGGTGGGGTCGTGGGGGTCATCGTGGGAATTGTGTCATGTGTCGTTCGCTTTCATGTCAAATGAGCGGTAAAATAAATAGACGACAACTGGACGGCTGCGTCTTGGAAATTGTAATCGGCGCCTTTGTTGGATTGCTTCGAATATTTTATATTGCATGTGCATTCATTACATTAGTTTCGTTAGTTTGCTTAATTAAGAGTGCTACAAAAAAAAAGATCAATTAGAAATGTGCGAGTTGAGTCACCTGCCCAGTATCCAGGTTTGTTTGCAGAGTCAAAGCAGAAAAAAAAAATGCACACAAGCTTTAAACAAACAAAAGGCCAACGCAACTTCGACAAGCTTTCACTTGCACAGGTGTGCTGTGCTCGAAAAAGCTCCCGGCAAGGAAGAAAAGGACACACCCATAATATTCTTGCAAAACTATCTTTCTGTTGACTTATCATTAATCTCTAATCAGAGGAAGCATTGAAGAGTTCCTAGGCAGTTGCCATGGTGACACACCCAGGGCGACCGAGGCGATAGCGGCTGATCAAATATTTAAAGCCACACGTGAAGTTGCTGCAGGGCAACCAGTCAGCAACACAGCGGGAAGGCAAATGCTATATGTTAGCTTATTAATGTCCGTAATATTTTAATATTCTTTTACCCTCCCGGTCTCAGGATGGCGTCTGTTCGTCATCCAGTAACGTGCTAGGTCAAGAAGATTCCGCCCATTGAAACTGTGAGCTCGCTATCTTGACACTCACACGGCGGCAAAAGCTAAATTGACAGATTGTATGCAGCCATGCGATGACATCATTTTATCTTTCTATGAGGCGGGCCGGCCGGGTGTACAAAAGGCTTCTGTCTCCCTCGGGAATCTCATTGCAGGCTTGTTTGCATGATGTCTTACTCACAGGTTTAAAAAAAAATGGCCATGGGACGGGGATGGTGGCGTTCGAGTCAAATGTTGATTAAACGGTGTCAAATATTTGCTTTACTCTGTTTAAAAAGGAACCAGATTTCTTTGTTTATCCAATTTTAGACTATTTAACTTCTTTTCATGAAACTGTGAAGAACCGGTTGATTGTTTGGCCTGGGCGGAGGCCTGTGTGCTAATTGATTACGCAACCTTTGTGTGTACATAATGCAAAATATGTTTGTCAGATATCGCTGGTGGTTCAAGCTGATTCTGATCTTACGCAAAAAGGTGCTTGTAAAACTGCCTTTTTGGGTTTATATAGTAATAAATGCAAACCTTTTTCAGTTTTTAATGTCTTTTGAAAATAAAATTTATGATTAAGGGGTTAAAAATGACATGTCATAGGAAATATAAAAAAATAATAATAATTGTAAGCTTACGCAAGCAGTCAAAAAGAATTGGCGGTCATGAGAAGAGAGAGAGTTGGAGGCTAATCCCAAACTCGGGAAACAGCTGAGCCGCTCGGTGACAGCTGCTCAACAATGTCGCGTGATAGTTTTAATTTTCAAACATAATCCAATAATGAATCTGCACTTTGTTTTGAAACCTTTATAAACAAAAAGGCTTTTACATGGTTACACAATTGAACATAATCTGCATTGTTTTTGCACTTTTGTTATTTGCACTTGCTTGATGGCACTTTGTAAACATACTTTAGCAAATGCTATATTTACTCTGAATACATCATACCTTTTTTTTTTCCCCCTGGTGAGTTTATTTCACTGTTGTTTTTTTATGAAACACTCGTGAACCTGTGACTTTTGACATTAGTGGGACCTGAGCTATTCTTCCAATGAAGTCCATACGATGCATCATTCTAGCCATTCATAAATGCTGATGACGTCATAGACTGGGATGTAGAAATGTGCCTTTTTGTGATCCCAAAATAGGCAACAAGTATGTTAGAACATAATATCGATGTTATAATATAAAACAGCATGACATTTGGAGCATAGCCTCGAGTGTAATGGAATGTCAATCGGTGTGACGTCAGCAGGTAACGCAACACCTGCATCACACCTGATATTTGAGCCTTCAAGTCACTTTACATAGAGTAGATGTTCTTTTGGCGTGTGGCTAGGAAAGCGTTACACAAAAAAAAACAGTAAAACATCAACAGGCAAGGAAATGGAATTTTTTTTTGGTATTTGTAAGAATTTTAGGGAGTGTCCCACGAATTTTGTCATCAGAGAAGACTATCCAAATTATTTTAAAACGACGGCAATTTATATGTGTGTGTGTGGGGGGGGGGAGTGGTAACATCGAGTGTTACTTTGGTAACAATAGTGATAAAAACATTTGTGATGGTAATCGTAAACATAGGTAACTTGCTCCCACACATGCGTGTGTCAATCAGAGCCGCGCATGCGCACAAGCTCACGCACGCAACACGCACGGTGAAGCCAAACTGGAAAAGTCGCATCGAGTGTCAACATTTAGAAAGAGAGAGAGAGAACACAAGCCATACGGTATACTTCTCTTCCTTTTCTTACCGTGTGCTCCCCGCAGACACTAAGCCACAACGCAGTTTAAATCCTTTAAATCCCAAGGTTTAAAGAGGTCTTGACGTGGTGGAGAAATAAAGAGGTGTGGAGGATTTGACTGCAAAGGTGAAGGGAGGAAAGAGCCGAAGCGCTTAGCCCCGCCCACTCGGATGATTGACGTACTCTCGCGTCAAAGCGTCTCTTAGCTTTGCCTTTAAAAAGACACAAAGTTATATCAATTCGCCGATTCCACTTTTGATATTGTTTTCCCGAAATGTGTCACCGTCTTTTATGGCATCACTATGAACCATAAAGTGAAGAGCTCGCCAAAGAGATGCAACGTAATACAGTACAGAAGTTGTAATTTGTCTCCCTCTGCTGGACATAAATGTTACTACGTAAGAGAATAAATTCTGTAATAAATAATGCTGGTCGTCTACTTAGTGAACGCTGTAAAGGAACCGCCCCAATTTACCTGAAGAGCTTTGAGAAGTATTTCGATAATAATTGTGATACACGCACTATACAGAGCTCATGTACTATTAATTGTACTCTGGTTCCCCCTAGTGTCAAAGGTTCGAAAACAGTCTATGATATGGCGTGATAAAGTATTATCATTTAATGTACCGTGTATTATTACAGTAACAGTAGGTATTTGATTGTATTTGGGTTTTAAATGATATTATTGCGTTAATCCCGTAGTCGCCCATCATTTTGGTGGGGAGGTGGGGTCCACCCTGTTGCAGGGGTCCCACCCACACAAATGACCGCAGTTGGCAGGACCACCGGGACAGCCGTCATATGCACACACATTCTCAAGGCAACACGTATTAATCACTATTATTATCATTTTGTGATTTGTTACTTTGATAATGGCTGAAGTGAGGCGGGGGGAAGAAGAGGACCATACTGAAATTCACCATGCCATCAACCAAGCAACAGGTAGATTAGTTTAAAATGCAAAATAAAAGTCAAATTGAGTGTTTTAGTGCGTAGACTCACAATAGCGTATTGGTATATGAATATTAAACCATAATTTAAATGATTTAACTTTTTATGCTTTGACTAGATCAAACCTAAAATACTACAATCGCTGTGTGATGGCTGTAAAATATATTTTTCTTATCAAAACATTCTGGTATGGATTAATGACTTTTCCATTCATTTCAATGAGGGAAGATGCTTTGCGATACAATCGATTTGTAGTGTGGTCATGGAATCAATTGTTTGGCATCTCAAGGCACCTTTAATAATCTGATTTGTGAGTTTAAAGAGGCAGGCTTGAGGTTTGTTGTGCAGCTGCTGTGCTGTGCTTGTGCTGTGTGTGCGGCTGTTGTGGTCCAAAGCATGTAGTCAATGTCAGCATGTGTTGGAGTGGCACAGACACAGCTGGGATGGGGGGGTGAAGTATTTCGCTGACCCCAGCAGCTTCACTCGTGTCCACTCACACATAAACATCACGACACAATACAGTAGACAATCACTTTAACCAATTGTGCAATTGTTGAATATGGATTTATTTAGTTAGTTTTTTCATTCTTATTTAATTTTTGTCAGATGTCTACTTTTACTTGAATGACTTGCCAGTGATTTTGTTTGATTGTCATTATGATTATTATCATTTTATTTTTTTATGTTGATATCTTTGATATATTTCCTTCCTTTTTGATGTTTTTTTTTTTTTTTCCACCTGAGCATTGTTGTGTGGCTCGGGCTCCACTTCTTGACTGACAGCATTCCACCTGATTTGAACATGGTGATTGTGGGTGTGTGCCTTTAATGTTTTTGTTGAGTTTTTTTTTGGTCACACACACCGGTCGGTATACAGACATTCAGTCTTACTAGTTCATCCGTCGGAAAGAATTCAAATTGAAACCAATTGTTAATAGTGGACGACATACTCCAGAGAGCTCCTCAGAAGGTAAGGAGCGTGTCAAAAGAGCTCTCTTGTCTTCTTGTTTAAAACAAGGAAGTGGCGGTAGTTTGAAAACGATCTCAGGCTAAAAACAAATGATAAAAAGCAAAAGCAAAAGAAGTAACAGATGTGATAGGTGCTTCATATTGTGACATTCCTTTAACCAAAATGATTGTATTCGCTTTAAATCAAATGAGGGCTTTGATTTTTTGACCTTTGTAATTTCTCCATTCATTTTTGTACATAGTAATTAGGTGGGTTCATTTTTAATTTCAATGACTCAACTGTTTGTTTTTAAAATTATTCAACAATCTGTCAATAGAAACAACACAAGAAAAATATTTAAAAACACAACTGCCAACGGTTTTAAAAATAAAGAAACATTATTGGAGATGAAATAAAACAGGAAGGCAGCCATTTTGTTTGAAGTAGATATTTGAACAAATTCCAGGGCTTGTACTTTGCACCTTATTATTAAAGTGAATAGTTTAAATTTCTGGTTTACACATTATGAGATCCAGACTTTCACGTTCGCTTGCATTGCTGGCGTTTCCTTGTAGTAGCTAGCTAGTCGCAGGATTCTTACCTGGCAACACACTATTCATTAAAATGGCAACCTTCTGTTCATTTTCACAGATCGTCTTGACAGAAACAAAGGAGACCTTTTCCAACACTGGTAAGTTCTGATGATTTATCCTAGTTTCATATCTTTAAAGTCCTTTGTTTGACAAAAGCAGTAGCTACTTTTTATTTAAATGATGCTTTGTGGATTTTGCCATTCTAAATGCTGTGTTGTGTTTTCAAAGGCGACCGGAGATCATCTCAGCGGAACCTCTGGATGACGACAACTGGTTCTCAAACGCATTTTCCGACTTCTTTTCTTCACCCCCTCAATCCATCTGGTCCTCAGGCATCCAGGTTTGCTCGAGCTTGGTTCTTAAGTTCATGTGAGGGAGATGGCAAATTTTTGAGCCACTTTGGAACGGTTGATTCTCTGGGATTCAAAGTTTCGAAATCATCTCGCTAAAGTTTCTGTTTTCCACAACTCAGCCCCCACCGTCCTATGACCAGGTGATTCAAGAAAAGACCAGAGAGGAGCACATTGTTCAGCCCACTGCTGCCCCCCGACGTGCTTTTTACTGCACTGCCACGACCTGCTACACACAGACCGACCCCGTCAAGGAGAAACCAGCCGGTAAAAAACATTGGATGATGCACCGAGAATTTCTTATTGAATTTCGTTCCTCTCTGAGTGTGATTCTTCTTCAGGTGAAAAGCCGCAAAAACCTCCAAAACTATCCTTGCCCGGACCTGAAAGTTCTTGGGAAAGTGGTCCGCAAAAGTCGCAAGAAAGACGGGACTCAAGCGATCAGTGGAACAGATCGGTCACCGTCCACTGGGAGACCACCGTGCAACCGGACCCAACGACTTTTTCTGTTCCTAGCTTAGAGCCAAGACCTGTCCCGCGTCCTCGCACAAAATCCAGAAAACAGACAGAAGATAACTTTCAGACATTGTTCAAAGTTGAAGATGATGATCTCCTGGTAGATGCTGGAGACTCAAATAAGTGTCAGAAGCAGCTGCTGGAGGTCTTTAGTCCCAACGGAGACCAAGCAAATCAGGAGGAACAAGTTCATGGCGAGATGAACAGTCATCGAAACATCCAGTCCAAGATCCAGGCCTTCGAGAGCCAGCTCGCCCCTGAGCACGCGAGTGCCTCAGAACCGATCAGACCGCAGGCTCCACCCAGAAAAGCTGTGGGGCCACCGGTGTCCGCTAAACCTCCCCTGGCATCTCAGAAACCCGCCGGAAATCCCGTGCGAGAAGAATTGGAGACCCTGCTCACAAAGGGGGGACCCGGCTTCCGCTCCCGCCCGCCATCGTTGACAAGAGACTACAGCATCCACGACGAGGAGCCCCCTTTGCCGCCGAGACGGCCGGCGGAGCCGACCAAGGAACCGCTGAAGGCCAACCTCAACGTCAACAACCACAACTCCAGCGCTATTCTCAGAGATAGCGACTATGGCGTCACTCCGGCGAGCAAGTCAAATTACGGTTCAGTTTCAATCGCAAAATAATTCAATCTAATGAATTTGAATAATAATAATACATTTATTTATGATTCACTTTGCATTTCTAAGAAACCTCAAAGTTCAAAGGTTAGCTGAAAGTGCTAAAGGTCAGCACAACGAGCATAGCCATTGCTATCTAAACTAGACGAAGATGCTAACGACAATTAGCAATTTTACGATTTAAAAACATGCCTATTTCTCGCTCTGTGACCTCAGATCCCGCTCCTGTCAAAGCGAGACCGTCTCTTACAAGAAGGCCCACCACTATTCGAGTCCCCGGACAAATCTGTGAGCCTCGCTCCGTTAAAAAATACAAAGCCATGATGAAGCAAAGTGCGATGAAAAATAACAGCTGCTATGTCCCATCAGCCACAGAGAGTCTTCAGGACAATCCTCCTCCGCTTCCAGTTCGGACACCTGTCGGCGATCCTCCTCCTCTTCCAGCTCGAGTACCTGTGGGCAATCCTCCTCCGCTTCCAGGTCGGCCACCCCTAAACACGGCAGCCGTTCCCAAGCAGAAGTCTTTACCCAGCAACTCAACACGGGTATGGATTTTTTTTACGAGCCCAAAAAGTAAACCGAGCATGAATATTTGTCGTGTTTCTCAGCAGGGACCGCCGTTAAGTGTCAAGCGGGCTCCGTCGCTGCCAAATCGGTGAGTAGAAGTGAAAATCCCCCTTCTGTTTCACAATTGACGTGACGCCATTTTGTTATTCTTCAGGCAACAGAGCATTAAAAAACCGCTCCCATCCCGCCCACCTCCAGCAAAACCCGGTCCGGGACGACCGCCGCCGCCGAGCGTGCAGGCCGCCAAGCCCTCCAAAGGTTTCCTTCTCCCTCCCAGACCTGTCCAGGGTCATTGTCTCTATGACAGATGCACAGTGAGGAGATCCCCGAAAGCACCTCCCTGTTCCCATGACTCCATTTTTAATTTGTGTGTCCTTCCCAAAGCTTCCACACGGATCCGCCGCTCCAGACTCGACAGGGGAACCATCATTCCGGGTCAGATGGGCTTTTTATTGAATAGGAGTCAAATTGTCAAGTCGCATGTTGCTAGGCAGGATTCGTAGCGCTTGCTAACAACCTACCCATTGGCTAATTAAAGTCCCTGAAGTTCCTGTGGTGTAAAACCTTGGAGACCTTGTTTGTGCAGGATGCAGCTCCCACTGGCAAGAAAGAAAATGGACAAATCGTTCAAGCCTTACACGACTTCACTCCAGGTGACCTCATTTCGTTTTTTTTTTTTATTGGATAACATTGTAACGACAAATTTGCTTGCTCCTAAATGTCACTGAAATGCGCTCTGGTTAAATGTAGCAATTTTTAATTTCACGGAGATTTTTTTTTTTTTTTTTTGTGGTTTCGTTAGAGGGTCCAGGAGAGATGGGCTTGAAGGCGGGTGACATCATCACCATGGTGGAGCGTGTGAATGGTGAATGGTGCAAGGGGACTTGTAAAGGATCCACTGGTTACTTCCCAGTTAACTTTGTCAAAGTGATGGTAAGTAAGAAACAGTTGTCATCTATAGTGTCAAACAAAAAGTGTTTATTTTGTGTTTTTTCTCTAATTAGTCAGGTGCACCACCCAAACGTGTTCCGGAGAAGAAACCAAAACCACTTTCTGTTAAAGTCAGGTCCGTTTTCTTTAAACAATTGTTGTGCACTCCTTTTTTTTTCCACCATTTTTTTTTAATCCAGTGTTTTTTTTTATTTTACGTCTCGCATGTCTTTTTGATGTATGAAGCGGTCCAAGATGCGTGGCCCGCTTTGATTTCGCCAGTGAAACCGGCGAGGAGTTGTCGTTCGCCGAGGGCGACGTGATCCAGCTGCAGGCCTACGAGGGCAACGAGTGGGCCCGCGGCCAGCTGGGCGCCGCTTCCGGAATTTTCCCTCTCAACTTTGTAGAAGTTGTGGAAGATCTGCCGCCAGCGCCCGCTAGGCAGCAAAGTCGGGCTACTGTCAACAAGGTCGCATTGCCAGGTGAGAAGACATACGGCCAACATTCAGTTGAATTAAAGAAAATTGAGTAATTTCCTCAGTCTAACTTGTTGATTTAAAATATTATTATTATTCAGAGCATATCTGGTACTTTAAATTGTGCGCCTCTTTATTCACAGGCATGGTCACGAATCAGCCAGAAGCTGTCAAGCCGGCTCAGGTAGCCCACAATTATAATTACGGTGACCCAATTTCTGTGTTTTTCCATATCTGAGCCGTCAAATCTTTTATCGTGTTGCCCCCCTCAGTCACCGGTGGAATGGGCGCAGGCTCGACACGACTTTGACGGCAAGGCGGAGGACGAGCTGTCCTTCAAGCGAGGCGACTGCATCCTCGTGACCAAGCACATCGATGACGAGTGGAGCTGCGGAAGACTCAACGGGAAAGAAGGAATCTTTCCTAAGGCTTTCGTGGAGAGTCGCACAGGTATGACGTCCACACATGACGGTTGTTGGAGATTCCAGTTTTTCCAGTTAGACTCTAGGCTGGATGGCTAGAATTAAGTGTAATTGCACATCCACTACAGTAGGTGGCAGTGTTGTGCTCGTCAGTGTGTGTTAAGTTTTTTATTTATTTTATGATGAGCTGGTCCAACGTCACCCCCTGAAGGAATGAAGGGAAGGGCCATGTACGACTTCACTTCAGACTGCGACGAGGAACTCTCCCTGCAGGTCATTTTTTTTCAAGGATATTTTTGAAATGCGTGTCAAAGCATCCTGACATTTTGCACTTAATTGCTTTGCAGGTCGGTGACATCATCACTGACCTGGAGTCCATGGATGACGAATGGTTCCTGGGTGACTTGAGAGGCAAACGGGCCCTGGTGCCTAAAAATTACGTTCAAGTGCTCTGATGTATTGACCCACACCTCAGCCAATTGTTTTACGATGCAGTATTTGACATTAGCGAATATTTTCTGCTGCATTACATTTCTAACTGTTATGACAACTAATTCTGTAATAAAATAGCTGTGCAATAGCACCATCTAGTGTTTTATCTCCGCATTACAACCATTGTATTGAAAACAAGACAATTTACAATTTTACAAGCATTGCAGGGGCTTGTGCTGTGAACAGCAATGACAAAAAGACAAGTCCAAAATTGGTCATTTACATTTTTTTTATTATTAAATCTGCCCGGGCTTTTATTTCTAGACAGACTCCTGGATGGGGGGCTCGTAACCGTCTGCCCTCTCCACCTTGGCTCCGGTGTCGTCTCCGGCCGTTTTGGCAGCGCTGCCTGAACTGCCCTCGCCGTGGAGCTCCATCAATTTGCCCACTGTAGAAGAAACACAGGCAATGTATTTAACAGCCAGGATGGACAGAACTAGCGGCGCGCAGATGTAAATATCAATTCATATAATTATTATTTTTAATATTTAACCTAAAGGCAGAGTTTAGATTAGATCACCCAGCCGATGGACATTGCGGCTTACGTTCAAACTTGGGCTTCTTCAACATTTTGACTTTGCGGACGTAGACATCGTGCAGGGGGTAGATGGACTGGCAGGCCTTCTCGATGTCCTTGCCAATGCTGTCAGGGATCCTGAAAGAAAAGCCCAAATACCAAAACGTCAATATAATCAGAAAGGACACCCAACGGCCGAAACCTCTGACAGCACGCCACTCACAGCTTGTTAACGACCTCCTTCAGGTCGTTGGTCTGCACCTCGCGGGTCATGATCTCTACCATCTTCTTGCGGATCTGGCGCACTTGCTGGTGCTGGGCGTACGAGGTCTTGCGGATCTGGTTGGTGCGCTTCTTGGTGAAGCCCACGCAGAAGAGGCGCAGCAGGTAAGCATCTGTGGTCTTCACGTCCACATGGGCCTCGATCATGGTCTGGGGAAACACCTCAGGTTTAGGCACTATAACAAGGCTGCGACGATCCAGTATTTTGATCGGCGAATCAATTTTGGTGCCATCCGCTAATCGGATAAAACTTAAACAATGTGGAGAGAGATGCTGGATGTGTTTGTTCTGTCCACACTTGGTATTACCTGCCACTTCTTGACCATGGAGCACATCTTGTCACGGGTTAGGTCCATGCCGTGGAAGTTGGTGAGGCAGTTCTTGCCCTGCACATCCTCCGTGATCAGCTTGAACTTGCGGAAGGCTACCTCGTCGTTCTGCAGGTCAGCGAGGCTCACTTCGAACACGCGACCCTTCAGACCGTCTGAGGCGATTCCTGGGAGCAAAGAAGGTACAAAATGAGGCCATTTAGGTGCCAACGAGCAGGCAGGAGATCACCATTCAGTTAAACGGCGCATCTGATGAACCCCAAATAATGTTCTAGAAAATTAAACTCACTGGTTCCCTGAGTCCTGGTGACCAACGTCTTGCCAAGATTGCGGATGATGAACATGGCCGGCGCTTTGACATCATACCAGTCTTTTTTGGAGAAGGGATCCACACTGGAAGAAATAACATTTTTAGTTACGATTTAAAGGATGCCAAGGAAAAAAAACATGACCTCTATAGAGAATATAACATGGTGTGAACTAGTTGGAGTGCATCTTTGCTAACTAAAATAAGCTAACCACCACTTGTGACTCCTTTGCTCACTAATAATTCAAACTTTAAGTCGCTACATAAATTCAACAGCATATGCAGCTCTATCTTGACACTATCATCCAAGTGTACAGAACTAGCACCGCATTCGAAGAGTTAATACGGTAGTAAACGTGACGCCGACTAACTCCGTGCTAACATGCATTAGCTCCGGGAAACGCGAAAAGCTTTGTCAAACCTCCAAGACGATTGAATAGACTTCTGGTTGTCACTAGGCGGTTAATATTAAAGTTAATTACGGCATAAACCTACAATTAAATCAAATACATCAAGGAGAATGACATTGTAATGGCTGAGGCCAACGCTCGACCGACGCAGGCCTGCGACGACGACAGTAGCCCAAGTTATCCGCTAAATATCCTGTTCATCCGCCCTTCTTTTATTACGTTTTGTGTAATAATCTGAAGTGCGCAGATTTACTGATACTCCGCTGGGTGAATTTTGTACTTACATCTTCTTTTTGGCACCCTTTTTGCCGCCTTTAGTCAGCCTCTTATTCTTGCCGACTGCCATGTTGGCTACAGGGAGTGAAAGAGGAGGAGAAGAAGAAATCGCGCGAGAATTCAAGAGAACGAGATCGAGGCTCATTTGTCCTCTCGCGACGCCCACTCGAGAGCGCTGTGCTGGACCAGCGACGTGCCTACGACGGCCACATTGGTGGGGGCAATGTTTCCTTCAAAGGTAATGCATGCATGTAGATTGAAGAAAAATCACAACTTGCTACGGTTTTCATGAGATTTAATTTTTGGTTAACGTCAAAGTACGTCCTATTAATACATGAACATGAAATAAAGTGGCAACCTGCAATTTACCTTGATAGCACCGCCCCCCCTAAAAACCCCATCTTTTATTTAATAAGGGATTAATCCATCAAATTTTTGTCAAGTAACAATTCATTCAAAAACAGGAAATGAAAACAAATTAACACCGCAGGAAATGCGCTGACAAAATGATGATTACTGGTTTGTGAGTAAAACTAGTAAAATATTATTCCTCGATATACAAAGCAAAAGCAGATGCTTGGAAATGTTTTGATTAGATACAAAACTGGGATTATGCTTTCATGGAGGACTACAGAAATAATAATAAAAAAAACGTGACGTTTAATTCTGGCGACACCTGAGCCGCACACCTGCCGCGCTCCCCACCTCTTGAGCGGAACCAGCCCGCTCCGACTGACGACTCCTCCGCGCGCATGCGCATGCTTCCTCACTCGCGGGCTTCTACTGTCATGGCGGTGACGGTCTGAAAGCTACCGGGGAGCATATCAGGAAGCGAAGGGCGGACGCAGCGAGCAGCTGGGTGAACGCTTCACTCTCTTCAGCCGGGCTTGAGTGGACTTTCCCGAGACGACCGGACACCACCCTCCCCACCTCTCTTCTTCCGTACACGGTGGTTCATTCGGCGTGTAAGCGAGCTTTGAGAGTTTGCCGCCGCTACCTGTCAAGTGTACGGACTCCGTGACAATAGCAACTTCCGCCGGTTGTAGAGTGGCTCTTTTTTTGGAGGCTTTCCAAGGAAGCGAGCGTCGGGGAAAGGCAAGCCGTGGTTCTACCTGCCACCCCCGACCATTACCTCACCCCTGGCTTCTTCATTGGACGGCATTAATCCATCCGCCTGTGGGCTATCAAGTTTCGGACTCGGAAGAGGAATAGTTTCTAACAACGAAGCGGCACTCTTTGTACTTTGACTTTATTGATATCGAATGGCGAGGAAGCTACTCATGTGCCTTTAGACTCCCACCAGCAACTCCGGAGGGACATTAAAGCGAGCCTTTCGCTCCCTTTCCGCCTTTGACTGAGCACCTCCGCCATTGGAGGCGAACAGGTGGCTTTACCTGTGGACGCCACCTGCCCTCCCACCTTGAGCAATGGCGAGCGAGGAGGTCACGCCGGGCAATTTGCCGCTCAACCCCGCTGTACCCATCCGAGGTATCCGGATGAAATTCGCCGTGCTGGCCGGACTCATGGAAGTTGGGGAAGTTTCCAACCGAGACGTCGTGGAGACAGTGTTCAACCTGGTAAGCTGATTATGCGCGCTCAGAATAGGCCCCAGGTAGCACCTTCATGCTGGGATGGATCATCGTGACATGTTGGGGGAGAGAGTGATATGTCTTGTTAACACTGTACACACACACACACACACACACTTCTGTCATGCTGCTTTTCACTGTCAAAGCCAAGCAGTGTCCTTGAATTGATGAATTTGCATTTCGTCTTTGGGTCAATTCTAGAACACCGGTGTCTAACTCGAGGCCCGGGGGCCAGATCTGGGCCACCACATCATTCTATATAGCCCGTGAAAGCAAATCATGAATTTTAAAATGTCGAGCAATTAATAATGTTGTTGCATTTTGTTGATTTTTCTCTGACTATTGTGCTGATCCATCACGACGCTAGGAATCCTTATGAAATAAGCTGCCGTTGTATTAAGGGACAGATAGCACAGTGAGTCATTATTAGCGTTGACGCGCAGAGAAACTAAAATGTGCGAGTGGTAAATCGAATGCGACGTGATGACTGGTGTCAGGATCCTCATTGCCAGGAGCACGTCGGCTTGTGACATATCCAGGTCAGTGATGGTGTGTTTTTTTGCGTACAACCTCTTGTCCACCTCTATGTGTCCTTATCTTATTTCGTCTGGTGGCGTCCTGACAGGATTCTCAAATTGGAAGTTTTTCCCGGAGAGGGCGACCAAACCGGAGAAGGGCGATATGCAACTGGAGCTGGGCCGGTTTGGCGGCAGGACGGGGGATGGGGTGGCGGCGGCGGTGGTGAAGGGAGAACCTGCAAAACTGCTTTGTCACAGTGGCAATAGTTTATCGTATGGGACGGTACAATCTGTTGTAGTGTGTCACGCCTGAGGAGAAGCTTGGAGGAATTCAGGGAGCCGTAGTAGCTTGGAATCGATTCTGGGATGCTGAGCGTTGATTTGTTCAGTTTTTACAATTTTTTCGGAATGCAAATATTTGCAGATGGTAGAATCATCATTTTTAATTCGTCGATTGATGTCCTGCTTTGTTGGTGTTTTTTTTTCTTTTTTTTTTTAAATGCACCTCACGTACAGTGAAAC
The DNA here is from genome assembly GCF_033458585.1 of Syngnathus typhle. Lineage (NCBI taxonomy): Eukaryota > Metazoa > Chordata > Actinopteri > Syngnathiformes > Syngnathidae > Syngnathus > Syngnathus typhle. The sequence continues at coordinate 1,845,587 of NC_083740.1, forward strand.
CGAAAGTACGCTTCTGCTTCTCTCCTCCCTGAAGCACGATATTTCCTTGACACTAATTACTACTTTCCTATTAGTCAGGGCTTTGATACCATGTTGTCGCATTTTGGAGCAAGATTCCAAAAATAGCCTTTTTACTAGATCGCTTTGTGTGACCTACGGTGAAAACTGTCATCAAAACATATTCGCTCGTTTTATGCTTTTAGAAGTAATCAAAAGAAATTGTCCCCCCCCCCCCCCCCCCCCCCTCGCCATCAACTGCAGTGTGTGCGCGCTTATCTACGGGTAGTAAAGCTTACAAAACACAT